>NC_063338.1:59364930-59414576 GCF_021869965.1 Rhincodon typus | reverse complement strand
TAGCACCTGCCTACGGAACCAGATCATCCCCAATGGACTACAATCCACATTCAAGCCTTCCCAATTTGGCCCCAACCGTGATAATATCTACACTCATGGTATTGAGATCCTTCAGAAGCGTTTCTCCCTGCGACTCCTGCTTTTCTGATGAAGGGTCTAGGCCCGAAACGTCAGCCTCTCTGCTCCTATGATGCTGCTTGGCCTGCTGTGTTCATCCAGCCCTGCACCTTGTTGTCCAGGATGGTATGTTGCCTCCCAGGTGCCCAGGTCAAGGATGTCTCTGAGTGGTTGCTGAATATTCTGAACGGGGGTGGGGGTGGGGGTGGGGGGAATGGGGGTGGGTGGTGGGGGTGGGTGGGGGTGGGTGGTAGTGAGCAGCCAGAGATCATAGTGCACATCGCTACAAATGACATAGGTAGACAAAGAAATGGAGTATAGGGAGTTAGGTAAGAATTTAAAAAGCAGGACCTCAAAGGGTAGTGATCTCCAGATTACTCCCAGTGCCATGTGCCAGTGAGGATAGAAATAGAAAGATAGACCAGATGAATGTGTGGCTGAGGACCTGGTGTAGGGGGAAGGGTTTTCAGTTCTTGGATCATTGGGATCTCTTCTGGAGTAAAGGTGACCTGTATAAGAGGGACAGGTTGCACTTGAACCAGAGGGGGTCCAATATCTTCGCGGGGAGATCTGCTAGTGTTACCTGGGAGGGTTTAAACTAGTTTGGCTGGGGGAGAGGTGTGTGGAACTTTGAATCAGAGAGGGACCATCGAGAAGTCAGGGGAAAATACATTAACCATCGAGAGCAAGTTTACTATTTAGAATGGACAGGCGCACAGTAAACGGAGGGAAAAGACTTCTGGTTTACTTATTTATTTCAATGCACAAGGCCTGACTGGTAAGCCAGATGAGCTCAGAGCATGGATCGGCTCTGGGACTTGGATGTTATAGCCATAATAGAAACATGGCTGAGAGAAGGGCAGGACTGGCAGCTCAATGTTCCAGGATACAGAAGCTACAGGTGAGACAGAAGAATAAGTAAGCAAGGAGGGGAAGTTGCTGTTTTGATAAGAGAGGACGTTACAACAGTGCTTAGAAAGGATATTTTAAGGCATCATCAAATAAGGCCATATGGTTAGATCTTAGAAACAGGAAGGGGCTGATCACTCTGTCAGGGCTGTATTATAGACCCCCAAATAGTCAGCAGGTACTGGAGGAGCAGGTATGTAGAGAGATTGCAGAAACCTGTAGGAATAATACAGTAGAATTGGCTGGAGATTTTAATTTCCCCTGTATTGACTGGGCCACCCAGAGTGTAAAAGGCCCAGACGGGGTGGAATTTCTCAAATGTATCCAAGAAAGTTTCCTAAATCAATACGTGGAGGGGTCTGCTTGGGAGGGTGCAACACTGGACCTCCTCTTAGGAAACGAGGTCAGGCAAGTGACTAAGTGTCAGTCGGAGACCATTTTGCATCCAGTGACCACAACTTTCTTAGTTTTAACATAGTTTGGAAAAAGATAGGACAGGTCACAGGTTAAGGTGCTAAACTAGAGCAGGGCCAATTTAGGGGCCATTAGGCAGGATCTAGCAGCGGTCGATTGAGTGAATCTGTTTGAAGGAAAATAAATGACTGGCGAATGGGAGGCTTTTAAAAGTGTGATATCAAGAGTCCAGGGACAGTATGTCCCTGTTAGAGTGAAGGGAAAAGCTGGCAGGTTTAGGGATCCCTGGCTGACGAGGGATATTGAGACTCTGGTCAGGAAAAAGAAGAAAGCATACATTGGGTTTAAGCTATCGGGCTCAAGTGAATTCCTAGATGACTATAACAAGTGTAAGAGCACATTTAAGAGGGAAATCAGAACAGCAAAAAGAGGGTATGAGATAGATCTGGCAGATAAGTTAAAGATAATCCCAAGAGGTTCTGTAACTGTATTAAGAGTAAAAGGGTGGCTAGGGACAGAATAGGTCCTCTTAAAAGATCAGCACAGCCGTCAATGTGTGGAGCCACAGGAGATGGAGAGATTTTAAATGAATATTTCTCCTCAGTGTTTACTGATGCAAAGGAAATAAGGGAAACAAATGTGGGTGGGTATTTTAGACTGCATACATATCACCAGGGATGAGGTGTTTACAGCCTTAGGTGTCTACAGCATTAGGGTGGATAAATCCCCTGGGCCTGATCAAGTCTATCCTCGGACATTGTGGGGGGCTCGGGAAGAAATTGCAGAGGCCCTTGCAGAGATTTTTGCTTCATCTTTAACCACTGGTGAAGTTCCGGAAGACTGGAAGGTGGCTAATATTGTTCTATTGTTTAAGATAGGTGGCAAAGACAGGCCAGGGAACTACAGGCCAGTGAGCCTGACATCAGTGGTAGGCAAGTTATCTGAGAGGATACTAAGGGACAGGATCAATCAACATTTGGAGAATCAAGGTCTGATTGGAGGTAGTCAGCATGGATTTGTGCGTGGGAAGTCATGTTTGACAAATCTTTTAGATTTTTTTGAAGAGGTAAACAAGAGGATAGATGAGGGTAGTTGTCTATATGGACTTTAGTAAGGCCTTTGACAAGGTCTCACATGGCAGGTTAGTCATGAAGGTTAGGTCTCATGGGATCCAGGGAGAGCTAACTAATTGGATTCAAAATTGGCTCGATGGTAGGGAGCAGAAGGTGATGGTTGAAGGTTGTTTCTTGGACTGAAGGTCCGTGACTATTAGTGTGCCACAGGGGTCAGTGCTGGGACCTATGTTAATTGTTATTTACATAAATGATCTGGATGTGAATGTACAAGGCATGATTAGTAAGTTTGAGGATGATACAACATTAGGAGGTATTGTTGATAGCAAGGAAAATTATCAAAAATGACAGGGATCTTGATTAGTTGGGAAGTGGGCTGAGGATTGGCAAATGCAATTCAATACAGCTAAGTGTGAGGTGTTGCACTTTGGAAACTCATACCAAGTTTGGACTTGTACAGTAAATGGTAAGGTCCTGAGGAGTGTTGTAGGGACCTAGGAATACAAGTACATAGTTCATTGAAAGCAGCATCACAGGAAGACAGGGTGGTGAAGAACGCATTTAGCATGCTGACCTTCATTGGTCAAGGCATTGACTGTAGAAGTTGGGATGTTATTTTACAGTTGTATAAGTCGCTGATGAGGCTGCGCTTGGAGTATTTGTACAGTTTTGGTCACCCTGTTATGGGAAAGGCATTGTTATACTAGCAAGTGTACAAAGAAGATTTACGAGGGTGTTGCCAAGACTAGTAGTTCTAAGTTATGGGAGAAGTTGGCCAGCATAGGACTTTATTCTTTGGAACTTAGGAGAATGAGGGATGACCTAATTGAGGTGTATAAAATCATGATGGGCATAAATAGGAAGAATGCATGTAGACTTTTCTCCAGGGGTGGGGAATTGAAAACTAGAGGGTATAGATTTAAGGTGAGAGGGGAAAGATTTAAGAAGGACCTGAGAGGCAACTTCTTCACAAAGACAATGATGTGTATATGAAATGAGCTGCCAGAGAAAGTGGTTGAGGCAGATACAACAGCAACATTTAAAAAACATTTGCATAGGTACATGGATGGGAAAGGTTCAGAGGGATATGGACCAAATGCGGGTAATGGGAACTAGCTGAGTGGGCACCATGGCCAGCATGGACCAGTTTGGGCCAAAGGGCCTGTTTCCATGCTGTACTACTCTATGACTCTGTTAATCTATCCTGATTTCCTGAACCAAGGTCATCTCTAACAATTGCACTAATGCCATACTTTAGTAAATTGCTACGTCTCCAACATTACCTAGATTCGTATTCTTGATTAATTTGTACTCCTCAATATTTTGGACCAAGACCTTGTTAACACATTTATTTACTTCAATTTGTGCTATCAATACATTTAATTTGTTATGAATGCTTTGTGCATTCAGATATAGCGCCTTTAGCTTTGTCTTTTAGTTATCTCTTGTAACATTTAGATTGTTGATTGCCAAGAAATTTTCTGTCTCCTCCTTCCTGCCATTTTCTGATCCTCATTTTTCAACATACTATTTTCCTCTAATATTTTGTCTTTATTCTTTGGTATACCATATCTTTCCACATTTGATCCCTTACCCCCACTATTTAGTTTAAGACCCTTTCTACTTCTTTAATTATGTGATTCTTGAGAAGACAGATGCACGTATAGTTGAGGTGTAGAACGTTCCAGTGGTACAGACCCACTTTCCCTAGCACTGATGCCAGTGGCCCACAAACTTGAACCTACATCTCTCTCACCAATCTGTGAACTTTTTTTTCATTCCTTTGCAGGATGTGAGTGTGGCTGGCTGGCCAGCATTTATTGCTCATCCTTAGTTGCTCTTGAGAAGGTACGCCTGATGCCATTGTCCTTCTAGATGGAAGTGGTCATGGGTTTGGAAGGTGCTGTCTGACGATCTTTCATGAATTTCTGCAATTCATCTCGTAGATAGTACACACGGCTACTCCTGAGTGTTGGTCGTGGAGGGAGCGAATGCTTTTGGATGTAGTGCCAATAAAGCGGGCTGCTTTTTCCTGGATGGTGTCAAACTCCTTGAGTGTTGTTGGGACTGCACTCATCCAGGCAAGTGGGGAGTATTCCATCACACTCCTGACTTGTGCCTTGTAGATAGTGGACAGGCTTTGAGGAGTCAGGAGGTGAGTTACTCGTTGCAGTATTCCTAGCTTCTAGCCTGCTCTTGTAGCCACTGTGTTAATGTGGTGAGTCCAGTTGAGTTTCTGGTCAACAATAACATCCAGGATGTTGATAGTGGGGGATTCAGTGATGATAACACCATTGAATGTCAAGGGGCGGTGGTTAGATTGTCTGTTATTGATAATGGTCATAGCCTGCCATTTGTGTGGCGCGATGGTCACTTGCCAGTGTCAGCCCAAGCCTGGATATTGTCCAGATCTTGTTGCATGTGAACGTGGACTGCTTCCGTATCTGAGGAGTCATGAATGGTGCTGAACATTGTACAATCATCGGCGAACATCCCCACTTCTGACCTTATGATGGAGGGAAGGTGATTGATGAAGCAGCTGAAGATGGTTGGGCCTAGGACACTACCCTGAGGAACTCCTGCAGAGATGTCCTGGAGCTGAGGTGATTGACCTCTAACAACCACGACCATCTTCCTATGTGTCACGTATGACTCCAACCACCAGAGAGTTTGCCCCCTGATACCCATTGATTCCAGTTTTGCCAGGGCTCCTTGATGCCACACTTGGTTGAATGCAGCCTTGATATCAAGGGCTGTCACTCTCACCTCACCTCTGGAATTCAGCCCTTTTGTCCATGTTTGAACGAAGGCTGTAATGAGGTCAGGACCTGAGTGACCCTGGCGGAACCCAAACTGGGTGTCACTGAGCAGGTTATTTCTCAGCAGGTGCTGCTTAGTAGCACTATTGATGACACCTTCCATCATTTTACTGATGATTGAGAGTAGACTGATAGGGCGGTAATTGGCCGGGTTGGATTTGTCCTGCCTTTTGTGCACAGGACATACTTGGTCAATTTTCCACATTGTCGAGTAAGTACCAGTGTTGTAAATGTACTGGAACAGCTTGGCTAAGGGAGCAGCAAGTTCCCTAGCAAAAGTCTTCAGTACTGTTGCCAGAATGTTATCAGGGCCCGTAGCCTTTGCAGTATCCAATGTCTCCGATCGTTTCTTGCTATCACATGGAATGAATCGAATTGGCTGAAGACTGGTATCTGTAATGCTGGGGATGACTGGAGGAGGCTGAGATGGATCATCCACTCGGCACTTCTGACTGAAAATTGCTGCAAATCCTTCAGCCTTATCCATCATTGAGGATAGGGATATTTGTGGAGCCTCCTCCTCCAGTGAGTTGTTTAATTGCCCACTACCATTCACGACTGGATGTGGCAGGGCTGCAGGATTAGATCTGATCCGTTGGTTGTGGGATCACTTAGCTCTGTCTATCACTTGCTGATTGTGCTGTTTGGTGTACAAGTAGTCCTGTTTGGTGACTTCACCAGGTTGATACCTCATCTTCAGGTTCGCCTTCTGCTGCTCCTGGCATGCCCTCCTGCACTCTCCATTGAACTAGGGTTAATCCCTGGCTTGATGGTAATGGTTGAGTGGGCGATATGCTGGTCCATGAAGTTATAGGTTGTGGTGGAGTACAATTCTGCATCTGTTGATGGCCCACAGCGCCTCATGGATGCCCAGTCTTGAGTTGCTAGATCTGTGTGAAGTCTGTCCCATTTAGCGCGGTGATAGTGCCACACAACATGATGGACGTTATTCTCAATTTGAAGGTGGGACTTCATCTCCACAAGGACTATGCAATGGTCACTCTTACTGATACTGTCATGTACAGATGTATCTGCAGCTAGCAGATTAGTAAGGATGAGGTCAAGTATGTTTTTTCCTCTTGTTGGTTCCCTCACCACCCGTCACAGACCCAGTCGAGCAACTATGTCCTTTAGGACCTGGACAGCTCGATCAGTAGTACTGCTGCCGAGCCACTCTTGGTGGTGGACATTGAAATCCCCATGCAGAGTACATTATTGTACCCTTGCAACCCTGAGTGCTTCCTCAAAGTCTTGCTCAATATTGAGGAGTACTGATTCATCAGCTGGAGGAGGACAGTATGTGGTAATCGGCAGGAGGTTACTTGCCCATGTTTAACCTGAAACCATGAGACATCATGGGGTCTGGAGTCAGTGCGAACACCCTCCCGACTGTATACCGCTGTGCTGCCTCATCCTCTGGGTCTGTCCTGTTGTTGGGACAGGATATATCCAGGGACGGTGATGGTAGTGTCTGGGACATTGTTTGTAAGGAATGATTCTGTGAGTATGACTATGTCAGACTGTTGCTTAACTTGTCTGTGAGACAGCTCTCCCAATTTTGGCTCTAGCCCCAGGTGTTAGTGAGGAGGACATTGCAGGGTCGACAGGGCTGTCTCTGCCATTGTCTTTTCTGGTGCCCAGGTTGATGCTAGGTGATCCGTCCAGTTTCATTTCTTTGAGACTTTGTAGTGATTGGTACAACTGAGTGGCTTGCTGGGCCATTTCAGAGGGAAAATGAGAGTCAACCACATTGCTGTGGGTCTGGGGTCACATGTCAGCCAGACCAGGTAAGGATGACAGATTTCCTTTCCTGGAGGACATTAGTGAACCAGATGGGTTTTTCTGACAATTGGCAACGATTTCATGGTGATCAGTAGATTCTTAATTCCAGACTTTTTTTTCTAATTATTGAATTTAAATTCCACCATCTGCCACATGGTGGGATTCAAACCCGGGTTCCCAGAATATTAGCTGGGCTTCTGGATTAATAGTGTAGCGATGATACCCCTAGGCCATCACCTACCGTTTCCATGTATCTGCTGCCCTTGTCCTTCTAAATGGAAGTGTTCATGCCTTTGGAAGGTGCTGTCTGAGGTCCTTTGGTGGCTGTTGTAGATAGCACACACTGCTGCTACTGAGCGTTGGTGGGGGTGGGAATGGATGCTTGTGGATGTAGTGCCAATCAAGCAGGCTACTTTGTTCAGGATGGTGTCAATCACCCATCCAGGTAAGTGGGGAGTATTCCATCACACTCCTAACTTGTGACTTATAGATGGTGGACAGGCTTTGGGGTGTCAGGAGGCGAGTTACTTGCCACAGTATTTCCAGTCTCTGACCTGCTTTTGTAGCCATCATGTTTATATAGCAAATCCAGTTGAGTTTCTGGTCAATGGTAATCCCCAGGATGTTGATTGTGGGGTTTATGTATATGTATACTCATCACTCTAATATTATCTATCCTATGACAGTTTGCACACAATTCAGATATTAATAATCTAGATGTTATAACTTTAGAGGTTCTACTTTTTAATTTGGTACCTCGCTTCTCATATTCTCTACACAGAAACTCTATCCAGGTTCTGCCTATGTCATCGGTGTCTGAATGGACCGATCAGTGTATCTTCCCCCTCCAACTGCAACTTCCTTTTTAGCCCTGAGCAGATATCCTGAACCCTGTGATTGGGCTGGAAAGCATTTGTTTGAACTAATGCTCTACGCTGTAGCAAATGGTATCAATTGTCCGTTACTATACTATCCCCTATATTTCTATATTCCTTTTTCTCTCCTCCCAGTTGAAAGGCTTCCTGTACCATGGTGCTATAGTCAGCCTGTTTATTTAGCCTACAGCTTCAGCCCATACCTTAAAGAGACTGGACAATTGCAGAGGCTGATATTCCCAATGTATGCCGCACTAAGCGTCACTCCTTCTTGGCCCTGACTATTGACCAAATCAGAAGACTGGTGCAACTGATTCTCTGTTATAAAGGATTCAGGTAATGAAAAGGTGTGTCTGTATTTCATCTTTCGGCTCATAAAAATCGAATCAAAAGCTGCTTGAACTTCAATTACTGCAGATGTGTTTGCCCTGGATCACAGTTGTATCCAGAAGCTCCCAACTGCTGCAGTCTTAACACATTACCTGTCTTACCATCATTAATGAGTCTTAATTGACTATTAAATTATAGTATTCACTTATGTTGCCTATATATATATTGTATTAGTTTTATGAGCAATTTTTATATGTTATTAAAACTTAAGAATAAAAAAAACCTTAACAACTTACCAGAGACTCACCAGTTAGCTCCTTTCCTTGTAGTAGAGCAAGACCAATTCTATTAAACTCTAATTAATCTAATTTTGTCTCTGATTGCCTGTCTCAGGATCCTTTCCACACCTGCTCTTCTTCGTGACCAGGTTAAAGTCCAGTTTTGGACAAGTTGTTGTTTTTTGACAGCACTCACTTTGATGAACTTTTGAAATAAATGCAGTGCTCCTTGTTTCCACCTTTACTTAAAGTTCCACAGTGTCACTAATAAGGTTTCCATTCCAATGTCCCCATAAATATAATCTTTTAGTTACATGAGAGGAAGAGCAAGGATACAAGAGAGTCCAGTCTTTATCAAAGGTTTAGTGATCACTTTTTGATGCTCTTATGCTCACATCTACAGACAGATGCACGGTTATCTTGGCTTTGATAAGCAGATATGTGAGCAAGAACCCAAAACCTAAACCCAAAGATCAGTTGTGCCAGCAGGCTTGCTGGCATAGAAATTATAGCTAAAGGTCTGATGAGTTGTAATGCTGCAAGCAGTATGCTTGCCACAATACACAAGAAGGAAACCATGTCAGCGTCAAGAACAAGCATAGCAAAAGACAAGCACTGACCCTATTTAGCAAAGTGGCCAGCAACCTAATTTGAAACTATTATTGCTCCTATCAGTTGTTAACTATGGACTTTCCTTACAAGCTTTTGGGCAAACAAAGTGCCAGGTTCAAAGCTCTGCACTTGATGTAAGAATACTTGCAACTAAAAACCAGCATGAGACAAATTTGGTAAACAGGAAAAACTACTTTCCGACAGCAACCATCATGTAATAGTATCTTCATTTCAGTAGCTTTCAAAGTGGGTTGGCTGTTGAGTTGTTCTGATCACTTTCTAAAAACATTCCCTTGAATTTTGATGAGAAAACAGAATATTGCAGATGTTGGAAATTTAAAATAAAAATAGAAGGTTCTGGAAAAAAATATCAGCCAGATATGTTATCTCTGTTTATCTCTCTCTCTGCAGATGCTACCTGCCTGCAAATTTTGTCCAAGATATTCTGTTTATTTGCCTATGAACTTGAATTATTTTCCACCATGTTTACTTGTCATTTTCTTTGCCTTATCCCCTAAATCTGGAAGAACTTATTCTTCTGTACTTCCACTTATGGTTAAATGGATGTATTCTTTTAAATTTCACTGGCAAATAATTTTCAGTTCTCAAGAAGTTTGAATTCTGCACCTGGAATTTTAAATTCTGAAATTAGTCTGATTTCTAAAAATGCATTCATTAGTTACTTTTTTTAACAAAATTTCACCAATTTGTAGACTTTAAAAATTTGTTTACACCAAAACTCAAAATTTCAAAACATTCAACCTTAACCATAACAAAAATGGTTTTACTTCAACAACTTTTGATCACTTAATGGGAACTCTCATCGCTTAGATACTTTAATGAACATTGCATTCTACTTAAGCAATTGTCAAACCCCTTTTTAAATATTATTCGGCTCAGTAAACATAGAACTGTGTAAGAACCATCTATGGCTTAATATTTATTAAATGATACATCAATCATGAGCATTATTACTTTGGGATTTCGCAGGTGATCATTTGCAGCCTCAATGTTTACTTTAACCTCAAAAGTTAAATATTTACAACTTGACTATCTGATTGACATTCTTGCAACATTCAAGGTAACCCATTATTTTAAATGGATTACCTCCAGCATTAAAAAGCTATTTCTCAGAAAGTTTTACTTGCAATCTTAATAGGGATTGGAGCTTAAGCCCAAGGTGTGCATTAATCATTCCTACATTAATGGGGACTCTGCCTGGAATATGAACTTGACAAGAGACAAAGTTAGTGAGCAAATTAACTTGTACATTGTAAGAAGGTCAAGTGTAGCTGATTGCTAATTAATTTTAACTCTTGTTGAGAATCAATCTTGCAAAGTTTGTTAAATCTAACATTAATTTTTACATTAATTGTTTGCAATTTTATAACAAAGTCAAGCTTTGTTGAAAGTTGTTTGATGAATGATCATGTTATTGTGAGCACAATGTTTCCTTTTAGGTATTTGGAATCACTCAGCGGAGATAGTGTCATAATGGAAGTTTCACAGGATTAATAATCCAAAGGCTCAGGCAAATGCTTTGGGAACATGGGTCCATGGCAGCTGGTGACATTTAAAATTAAAAGCATAAATCTTGAACATAGAAGTAGTCTCAATAATGATGAGCATTAAACAATCACCAATTATGATAAAAACACAACCACTTCACCAATGCTGTTTAGGAAAGAAAATCTGCCAGACATATTTGATCTGACCACCATATGACTCCATACCAACAATAATGTAGTTGACTCTTATCTGCCCTCTGAAATGGGCTAGCAAGCTAATTAGTTCAAAGGCAATTGGAGATGGGCAACAAATATTGACCTTGGCAGCAACTCCCACGTCCCATAAAAGAATAAATAAAAAATGCCAGCAGTGGGCCATCCCCACCCACCACCATCTTCCTCCACTTGGCTGAGCTGTCCTCACCCTCAACAACTTTCAACTCCTCTCATTTTCTTCAGGTAAGAGGGGTTGCCATGGGTACCCGCATGGGCCCTAGTTATGCCTGTCTCTTTGTGGGGTACATGGAACATTCCTTGTTCCAGTCCTATTCCGGCCCCCACCCACAACTCTTTTTCCGATACATTGATGATATTGTCGGTGCTGCTTCCCTCTCTCGTCTGGAACTGGAAAACTTCATCAATTTCGCCTCCAATTTCCACCCTGCCCTCACTTTCACCTGGTCTATCTCTGACTCCTCCCTTCCCTTCCTCGACATTTCGGTTTCCAATTCTGGGGATAAACTGGCCACTAATATCCATTACAAACCCACTGCCTCCCACAGCTACCTGGACTATGCATCCTCACATCCCACTTCCTGTAAAGACTCCATCCCATTCTCTCAGTTCCTCCGTCTCCGTCGCATATGTTCAGATGAGGCCAACTTCGACAAGGGAGCCTCCGAAATGTCCACCTTCTTCCTCAACCGATGTTTCCCCAGCTCCGTTGTCGACAGGGCCCTCAACCAGGTCCAACCCATCTCCTGCACTTCCACCCTCACCCCTTCTCTTCCCTCCCGCAACAGCAATAGGGTTCCCCTTATCCTCACCTACCATCCCACCAGCATCCACATCCAGAAGATCATCAGACGTCATTTCCGCCTGCAGCAAGATGCCACCATGAGACACATATTCCCCTCCCCTCCCTTGTCCGCCTTCCGCAGGGACCTTTCCCTCCGGGACACCCTGGTCCACACTTCCTTCACCCCCAACACCTCCCCACAGCCCTACGGCACCTTCCCCTGTAACCGGTGAAGGTGCAACACCTGCGCATTTACCTCCCCCCTCCCCATTATCCAAGGGCCCAAACATACCTTCCAGGTGAAGCAACACTTCACCTGCACTTCCCAGAATCTAGTCTACTGCATTTGCTGCTCTACATTGGGGAAACAAAGTGTAGACTTGGCGAACGCTTTGCAGAACATCTACGTTCTGCTCGCAAAAAAGACCCTGAACTACCTGTTGCCTGCCACTTCAATGCACCACCTTGCTCCCTGGCCAACATCTCTGTCTCTGGCTTGCTGCAGTGTTCCAGTGAAGCCCAACGCAAGTTGGAGGAACAACACCTCATTTTCCACTTGGGGACCCTACAGCCCTCCAGACTCAATATTGAGTTCAATAATTTTAGGGCCTAATCTCTCCCATGTCCCAGCCCCCCACCCCACACACCAGGCCTTGTTACCACATAGCCTGCCACTGCACACCCCCTGTTGTTAGTCACTAACAGTCCCCATTAACAACTATTCACCCTCCCAGCCTGATCGTTAGCAACTTCTTTGTCTGTCCAACTGTCTTTCTCTCTTTTTGAGCTCTATCCTATCGTTTACTCCCTACCCCACCCACCTCCCTATTTTCTGCATATAAACTGACGTTTTCCCAGCCACCATCAGTTCTGAGGTAGGGTCACCGGACCCGAAATGTTAACTCTGTTTTCTCCTTCACAGATGCTGCCAGACCTGCTGAGCTTTTCCAGCAACTTTGTTTTTGTTCCTGATTTACTGCATCCACAGTTCTTTTGGTTTTTAAATAAAAAATGACCCCTGTTTTGTTCCGTAGCTTTTTAAAAATGAATTAGAATATACCTTAACCTGTAGTAGAAATGTCTCTTCTTTAAAGATCACTCATCTTTCCAAAGGGGCTTTTCCAGTCACTCTTTGGTCCCAGATTCCTCTGGCTGCACCTCAGATCCATTGACGATATCACTGTTACAATTTAGCAAATCTACTTAAGATTATTCCTTGCTCTTCTCTATTACTAATCTAAACTTTATGATTTGTTTTTAGCGAAGTGTTCTCCCACAGCAGCAAAATAGTGCCAAGGGCAGAGAATCTGAATTGCTGGAAATGCTCAACAGGTCAGGCAGCATTAAAATTTCAGGTCCATATCTTTCATCAGAGTATTTTGATGAACAAACTGAAAATCTAGATCTTCATTCCTACAAAAACTTTCATCATTATATTGTCGAACAGTTTACCCTCCAGTATCTTTTAAACCTCACTTATTTCACCTGTCTCCAAACTCAGCCTACAACTCATTGATGTTTCACATTGATTCCACACTTCTTAAGTCATCATTATTCCACTTCTTATGAATTCGCTGGTACTTCTTTCAACAACCATCTATTTCCTATTGCCCATTTATGTATCCTAATTTGCATGTAACTAAACCCATGTAAACTTGTACACTCCCTACACCCATTCAGGTGTACATCTGGCTGCTGCTCAAGACCTGAGTCCATCAATTCATGTCCAGTTCTGCTGATTCTTCAAAATTTATTCCATCTGCTCCTCCTATACTCTGCTGTACTGACCTTGTCCTTTCATTTGTTACTCTCTGGTCCTCTACATCATAATGCTTCAGTACTTCTTGGCCTTCTTGGACAATTGAACGTATCCCAGGCTTAACTGTCTGCTAAGTCTATGCAAATACTCTGTGCCTTTCTTGGCATCAAGGCACTCAGTATTGGCTCATTATGAATGGCAACCACACCTGCCCCATTCCAGTCTCTTATCAACCTCCTGGCCTTTGTGGCAACTGGGGTCCAACTTTGCCAATCTACTTCCGGTTCAACTCACCCCTCCCACTGCTGATTATGTGGAAAAAAAACAGAAGTTGCTGGAAAGTCTCAGCAGGTCTGGCAGCATCTGTGAAGAAAAATCAGAGTTAATGTTTCTGGTCCTTTCGGTGACCCTTCCTCAGAACCTGATTATGTGGATTCTGCCAGAAGGTCAGCTCCTACCATTCCACTGCACACCTCTCCCAATATGTTCATTCCATTGTGAAGAAGATTCTTGCCATTCATCAACTTATTGTAGTTGCGAGCATCAATATCATGATCTTCATAGTAACTTGGTTTAGGAGTGAGTCTTCTCACTTTAATAAAGCCTCTCTATCTGGTTACATCTCCACCATTCAGCCAATCAAGTTCATAGTGATTTTCACAATATGACGCATTAGCCTGTCTCCCTGTTCCTTGGCCACTTTCTTCTCCTTTGAGCATTTCATCCTGTTTCACCTGTTTCATCTCTCTTTCCAAATCATCATTCTATCCCACTCCTCCATGTATGATAACAATATTAGGACTAGTCATTGCTTTTCTCTTTTAGCCTCGAACCCAATGCCTTCTTCTTCCCAGTGATTTCAGCCCTCATCTCAACTCATCATGTTTCTCTCTCTGACCTCACAGCCCTCTTTACCCTTCCCAAATCTCTCTATTGCCATAAAGTCCCCATTCCATATTCACAGCCAACCTCTTGATCTTGCCACCTCATAAATCTATGCTGCTTCCATTGTTGCAGTGACAAAACTGACCATCACTCATCCCTTCTGTGTCTCATCATAATACACTTCTCCCTTCCATGTCCTAACCATAAGTCCTTTTGTTTCTGTCCCTGGAAAACTCACCCCCTAATTCACCTACAACTGCACTTCCAAAATTCCAACTGCCTACCCTCTGGCCCTCTATTCTTTGTAATATTTTTGCAGTTTCTTATTTTTCAGTTGGACCCTCATTTCCAACTTTGATGTCCCAAATAAATTATCTCTCACACTAGCTGTTCCCCCAGTGCAGGCCATTATCTCAATTCCTTTAAATCCATTGCATACAATCTTGAAAAGAAAAGACAGACAACTGGTCAAGTATCCATTGTCAAATCTGGCTTGACTATTTAAAAAAACATTCGGATCTAATATTTTCTGCTTAAAACTATTGATAATTCCAGACCATCCGAGAATGCAAGGATAGCTATTAGCTTCTCTTCTTTGCATAAGACCATCTTTCTCCTGTCCCCGCCAATCTCTCTTCCACTAACAAGTGTGAGGATCTCATTGATTTCCTTGTCTGTTAGGTTGAGACAATTTAATTTGCCTCTGCTGCATCACTACTTTCCATTAACATGAAAGTTTCTTCCTCCCTGAGTACAGAATTTGCACCTTTCTCTATTGTCACTCCTATTTTGATATGTCTGCAGTCTTTGACAGACCACATTGCCCCCTTCCAATATTGTCCAGCTGGGTCAGACTGATCTCATGTGATTCCTCTAGTATTTGACTAATCATAATAGAGACTCAATAACTTATTCTCCTTCTCTCAGCCTACTACCTCTGGTGTCCACCAGCATCCATCCTTGAACCCCTCCTATTTTTCATCTCATAACTGTTACAAAGCATAGCATTAATATTCACAAGTACACTGATGATGTTTAGCTCTGCCTCACCATCACCTCTCTCAACTTCTCTGCTGGTAAATTGATGAATTATCAGATTTCATCTCTGGCTTGCAGAACTAGATGAGCAGAAATGTGCTCAAATTCAATACTGGGGAGATTGAAGCACTTTTTTTTAATCCGCACTCCAAAATCTGTTCCTTAGCCACTGACTCCATCCCTCTCGTTGACAATAATCTAGGATTATCTGTCTGTTCGCAATCTTTTGACCCCAAGTTGAGCCTCTAACCTCATACTTGTGCCATCATCAAGACTACCTATTTCCACCTTTATAACATCACTGGCTTTGCTGTGTCTCAGTACATTATCTGCTGGAATACCCATGTATGACTTTTTTTTTGTAGACTCGACTTTTCTGAGAAAATTCCAGGTTGGTATCCCACATTCTATTTCATGTAACCTTGTAGTCATCCAAAGTTCTGTTGCACATTACTTAACAATCAGCAAGTTCTATTCCTCCATCACTCATATGCTTGCTGGCTTACATTGGCTTCTAGTCCTACAATGTATGGATTTTAAAATTCTCATCCCTGTTTACAAATTCCCTCCACAGCACTGCCCCTTCTAGTATCCTCCTGGATATATGTATTCTTTTAAATCTGCCCATTTGTACATTTTCAGTTATAATTGTTCCACATTGTCTTCAGTTATTGAGACATAAGACTCTAGAATTCTTCCACCAAAGCATCTCTCTGCCTTTCTATTTTGTTTTCTTCCTTTAACACTTATATAAAAAAAAACACTCTTTGAATGATCTTCTGGACATCTAATGTAACATCGCTTTTGTGGCTCAGTGTAATGATTTGTCTTGTAATGCTCCTGTGAAGCACCTTGAGACGTTTCACTGTATTAAAGGCACTGCCTGTGTATGTGTGTGTGTATATTTTATATATATATATTGTTATTATACTTCCTTTGCACATGTTTTCCAACGCTCTCACTCCTTTATGCACATTATCCATCTTTTCTATTTCTATTTGATGGTGTCCAGCCCTTATCTATTTGGTTTAACCCTCTTCAAGTAGAATAATAAAACTCTTATGAAGACATTGGCTCCAGTCCTGTTGATGTTAACCCCACTCTTCCTGCTCAGAAAGGAGGTTTCCCAATACACCAAGCATTTTGTTGTGTACATCAGGCTTTGTCAATGGCAGGGCCCATCATTGTGTTTATCTGTGTCTTCTGCATCAGAACATGTGCACTGTTATCTTCTTACTGATACGGCACACTGATTTATCCCTGCTATGGCTGCAGTACATTTGTGTCATTACCTCACATATTCAGATTTCTCCTCTTTCTATCTTCCAAGTTATGCTTAGTATTAATATTTGAGTTCTTGCTTGTTTGCAGCAGGTGGTGAGGGAACCAACAAGAGGGAAAAAAATACTTGACCTCATCCTTACCAATCTGCTGACTGCAGGTGCAGCTGTCCATGACAGTAGTGGTAAGAGTGACCACTGTGCAGTCCTTTTGGAGATGAAGTCACATTGAGAATAACCTCCATCGTGTTGTGTGGCACAATCACCGTGCTAAATGGGACAGACTTTGCACAGTTCTAGCAACTCCATGAGGTGCTGTGGGCCATCAACAGCAGCAGAATTGTACTCCAACGCAATCTGTAACCTCATGGCCCAGCATATCCCTCACTCAACCATTACCATCAAGTCTAATTCAATGGAGAGTGCAGGAGGGCATGCCAGGAGCAGCACCAGGCATACCTGAAGATGGGGTGTCAACCTGGTGAAGCAGCCAAACAGGACTACATTCACGCCAAACAGCATAAGCAGCAAGTGACAGACAGAGCTAAGCGATCCCACACCCAATGGATCAGATCTGCCACAGCCAGTCCTGAATGGTGATGGACAATTAAATAACTCATTGCAGGAGGATGCTCCACAAATATCCCCAACCTCAATGATGGAAGAGCCCAACACATAAGATAAGGCTGAAGATAAGACTGAAGCATTCGCAGCAATCTTCGGTCAGAAGTGCCAAGTGGATGATTCATCTTGGCCTCCTTCAGTGGTTCCCAGCATTTCAGATACCAGTCTTCAGTCAAATCAATTCAATTCTCATGACATTAAAAAATCGTTGGAGGCACTGGATACTGCAAAGCTCTGGGCCTTGACAACATTTTGGATATAGTACTGAAGTTTTGTGTTTCAGAGCTTGCTGCTCCCCTACTAAGCTCTTCCAGTACAATTACAACTGTGGCATCTACCTGACAATGTGGAAAATTGCGCAAGTATGTCCTGCACACAAAAAGCAGGACAAATCCAACCCAATTAATTATCGCCCCATCAGTTTACTCTCAACAAACAGTAAAGTCACCAACAGTGCTATCAAGCAGCACCTGCTCAGCAATAACCTTGTCAGTGATGCCAGTTTGGGTTCCACCAGGGCCACTCAGCTCCTGACCTCATTACAGCCTTGGTTCAAACATAGACAAAAGAACTGAATTCCAGAGGTGAGGTGAGAGTGACAGCCCTTGATATCAAGGCTGTATTCAACTGAGTGTGGCAGCAAGGAGCCCAAGCAAAACTAGAATCAATGTGAATGGGGGAAGTTCTCGGCTTGTTGGAATCGTACCTGACACATAAGAAGATGGTTGCGGTTATTGGAGGTCAGTCATTTCACCTTCAGGACATCTCTGCAGAAGTCATCAGTACAGTGTCCTAGGCCCAACCATCTTCAGCTGCTTCATCAATGAACTTCCCTCCATCACAAGATCGGACGTGGGGATGTTTGCTGATGATTGCACAATGTTCAACACCATTCACGACTCCTCAGATACTGAAGCAGTCCATGTTCAAATGGAACAAGCTCTGGAAAATATCCAAGCTTGGGCTGACAAGTGACAAGTAAAGTTCATGCCACACAAATACCAGGCAATGACAGTTTTCAATAAGACACAATATAACCACTGCCCCTTGACATTCATCAGTGCTACTTTTACTGAATCCTGTACAATCGACATTCATCAGGTTACAACTCACCAGTATCTCAACTGGACTCACCACATCAACACAACGGCTGAAAGAGCAGATCAGAGGCTAGGAATACTGTAGAGAGTAACTCACCTCCTGACTGTCCAAAACCTGGCACAAGTCAGGTGTATTATGGAATACTCTCCACTTGCCTGGATGGGTGCAGCTCCAACAACACTCAGAAACTTGACACCGTTCAAGACAAAGGAGTCCACTTGATTGGCACCACATCGATAAGCATCCATTCCCTCCACCACAGTAGCAGCAGTGTATACTATCTACAAGATACACTATAGAAATTCACCACCAAAGATCCTTAGACAGTACCTTCCAAATCAATGACCACTTCCATCGAGATGGTTAAGGGCAGCAGATACATGGGAACACCAGAAACTGCAAGTTCTCCTCCAAGCTAATCACCATCCTGACTTGGAAAATTATCACTGTTCCTTCATTGTCACTGTGTCAAAATCCTGAAATTCCCTCCCAAAGGGCATTGTTGTTCAACTTACAGCACATGGACTGCAGCGGTTCAAGAAGGCAGCTCACCACTAACTTTTCAAGGGCATCTAGGGACGGGCAATAAATGCTGGCCCAGCTAGCAATGCCCTTATCCCATGAACAAATTAAAAGAAAATCACATTTTGGTGTAGCTTCATTTTCATTTTCTTCTTGTTCTTCCTCCCTTGCCCAGCCAAAAGACACTTCTTGAGAAACAAAACAAAAGCCAAAGATTAGCTTTTCTCAAGGACTGACTCTTCTCAAAATGGCCAGCACATTCTCCCACCTGAATATTAAAAATGCTAGCTCCTGTCCAGTTTTTTATTACACTTATACACTACCATCTACTACAAGAGAAAGAGAAATATGTATTTGGGTATCATGCAATCTATTTGTGTGATGGGGTTGTCTTGGTTGAATAGATGCCAAAGTATAACAGAACAAGTAGAAATGGGCGCAAAGCTGGAAATAATTAAGTGTATGAGGGTGAGGTAAAGCATGTGAATGTCAATGGCATCCTGGTTGATCAATGTTGTTGATAGGTGAGCCATGGGTATATCATGAATTGAGCAGTGGAAAAGACCAATGGTATTTGTCAGTAGGAACATGGCAACTGAAGATGCATTCACTGACCTTCATGACTCACGAAAGATCATCAAATTTCGCTCTGTACTGCAACTATGCACTCAAAGCAACATTTGTGACACTGTCGTCCACTGCCATCTCTTCATATTGCCTCCAGTTCTCATGAGGACAGGAGAACCTTCTTTCACCTTTGTCATCTAATTCTTCAAACTGCATGGAAAAATATGAAAAAATAAAAGGAAAAGAGGACTCAGGAGAGGTTATTAAAGTCTCCTGCTCTCAAAATAGGACAGCGTGTTTAGGAAGGGTTAGGAATCAAACTTCAAGCACACTGGATAAAGGGATGACAATGAGAAGAAGAACGGTCAATACAGGACTGAAGGTAATGTACCTTAATGCTTTCAGTATAAGAAAGAAGGTACTTGTGGCACAGATCGAAATTGGCAGGTATGACATCGTGGGCATCATGGAGACGTGGCTGCTAGGGGATCAGGACTAGGAGCTAAATATCCAAGGATATAGATCCTATCAAAAAGACAGGCAGGTAGGCAGAGGAGGTGGGGTTGCCTTATTGGTAAGAAATGAAATTAAATCAATAGCAAGAATTGAAGTAGGGTCAGATGATGCAGAATCTGTGCGGGTAGAATTGAGAAACTCCAAAGGTAAAAAAAAACATAATGGGAGTTATGTATAGGCCTCCAAACAGCAGTCAGGATTTGGGGCACAAGATACACCAGGAGATAGAAAAGGTGTTTAAGAAAGGCAAAGTCACAGTGACCATGGGGGATTTCAATATGCAGGCGGACTGAGAAAATCAGGTTGGTAGTGGGTCGCAAGGAAAGGAATTTATGGAATGTCTTCAAGAAGGCTTTTTGGAGCAGCCTGTGGTGGAGCCCAAAAGGGAACAGGCTGTACTGGATTTAGTGTTGTGCAATGAGGATGACTTGATAAGGGAGCTCAAAGTGAAGGAACCCTGAGGAGGCAGTGATCGTAATATGATAGAATTTATCTGCAATTTGAGAGGGAGAAGATAGAATCAGAGGCAATGGTATTACAGCTGAATAAAGGCAACTACAGAAGTATAAGGGAGGAGCTGGGCAGAATTGACTGGGAGAGGTGCCAAGCAGGAAAGGCAGTGGAACAGCAATGGCAGGAGTTTCCGGGAATAATTCAGGAGAAACAGCTAAAATTCATCCCTAGGAAAAAGAAGCATGGTACAGGGAGGATGAGGCAACCATGGCTGACTAGGGAAGTCAGGGACAGCATAAAAGCAAAAGAAAAAGCTAAAAAAAGGCAGTGAGAAGCCAGAGGATTGGGAAGCCTAAAACAGCAACAGAGGACAAAAAAAAATAGAGATAGGGAAGGCGAAGATTAAATATGTGGGTAAGCTAGCCAGTAATATAAAAGAAGATTACAAGAATTTCTTTAGATACATAAAGGGCTAAAGAAAAGCAAAAGTGGACATTGGACCGGTGGAAAATGACGCTGGAGAAGTAGTAATGGGGAACAAAGAAATGGCTGGGAACTGAATAAGCACTTTGCATCAGTCTTCACAGTGTAAGACACAAGTGATATCCCAAAAGTTCAAGATATTTGGGGTGGGGGTGAGAGGGGAGCAGAGGTGAGTATGGTGGCCATCACCAAGGAGAAGGTGCTAGAAAAGCTGAAAAGTCTGAAGATAGATAAATCACCTGGGCCAGATGGACTATACACTTGAGTCCTGAAGGAGATAGCTGAAGAGGTCGTGGAGGTGTAAATGGTGATCTTTTATGAAGCACTGGAATCAGGGAGGGTGCCAAAGGACTGGAAATTGCTAATGTAACCACACCCCCCATCCCTTTTAAGAAGGGAGTAAGGCAAAAACATGGGAAATTACAGGCTGATTAGCCTGACCTCGGTGATTGCTAAGATTTTGGAATCCATTGAGATTTCCAAATACTTGAAAGTGCCTGGTAAAATAGGACAAAATCAGCATGGTTTCATTAATTTGAGATCATGCCTGACAAATCTGTTAGAATTCTTTGAGGATGTAATGAGCAGCTTAGGCAAAGGAGAGCCAAAGGATGTTATCTACTTGGACTTCAAGAAGGCCTTTGACAAGGTACCACACAGGAGGCTGCTGAGTAAGATAAGGGCCCATGGCTTTAGAGGTAAGGCAGTAGTATGGATAGAAGATTGGCTGTCTGGCAGAGAGCAAAGAGTGGGGTTAAAAGGGTCCTTCTCAGGAAGGCAGCTGATGACTAATGGTGTTCGGCAAGGGTCAGTATTGGGACCACAACTTTTCACTTTATACATTAATGATCTAGATGAAGGAACTCAGGGCATTCTGGCTAAGTTTGCAGATGATACAAAGATAGGTAGAGGGACAGGTAGTATAGAGGAGGTAGGGAGGCTGCAGAAGGATTGAGGCAGTTTAGGAGCGTAGGCAAAGAAGTGGCAGGTAGAATACAACGTGGGAAATTGTGAGGTCATGGACTTTGATAGGAGGAATAGAGGCATAGACTATTTTCTAAATGGGGAGAAAATTCAGAAATCTGAAATGCAAAGAGACTCTGGAGTCCTAGACCAGGATTCTGTTAAGGTAAACTTGCAAGTTAAGTTGGTAGTTAGAAAGGCAAATACAATGTTGGCATTTATTTCGAGAGGACTAGAATATAAAAACAGGGATGCACTTCTGAGGCTTTATAAAGACCACATTTAGAGTATTGTAAGCAATTTTTGGCCCCATAAGTCAGGAAGGATGTACTGGCCCTGGAGCAGGTCCAGAGGATGTTCATGAGAATGATCCCTGGAATGAAAGTCTTAACATATTAGGAACATTTGAGAACTATGGTTCTATACTCAATGGAATTTAGAAGGATGAGGGAAGATCTAATCGAAACTTACAGAATACTAAATGGCCTGGACAGAGTGGACATTGGGAAGATGTTTCCATTGGTAGGAGAGACGAGGGCCGAGGGCACAGCCTGAGAGTAAAGGGAAGACCCTTTAGAATGGAGATAAGGAGAAACTTCTTCAGCCAGAGAGTGGTGAATCTATGGAATTCATTGCCACAGAAGGCTGTGAAGGCCAGGTCATTGAGTATATTTAAGATGGAGATAGATAGGTACTTGATTGTCAAGGAGATCAAGGGTTATAGAGAGGAAGCGGGAGAATGGGGTTGAGAAACTTATCAGCGTTGATTGAATGGTAAAGCAGACTCAATGGGCTGAATGGCCTAATTTTTGCTCCTATGTCTTATGGTCTTATGGTCTTCAGTACATCATCCGAAAACTTTTGCTTACGCTCTCCCATGTTCAGCTATTGCTAATTCTTATATAGCACAATATTCAGAATTGTCATAACATCCACAGTCACCAGTGTGCATCTCATACTTAAGAGGTGCAGTACAGTAAGTATTGCTAAGTTCTTATGATATTGGCTCCTCTGCTGATGAGTGCAACTATTGTATAGTTAGAGTGTGTAGGCTGCGCACAGAAATCATGGAAATGAGCAGACATGTTGAAGTTGCTGTCTTGACTGCATTTTCACCAGGAATGAATTCCACATTACAGTTCCTGCAGACAGCTTTGAGTGTTATCCAATCTAACCACTTGGGTATTCTGTGGTGAGTGGCTTAGTTTCAGACTCGTTAAAGCTTCCAGTATTTATCTCAACTGTGTTTTTTTTTTCTGTATTCCTCAAAGCAACCCACTGAAGTTCCATTGCTATGTTATCATGATTAGCAAACCCGATGCTTTTGTTCTTTTGCTAACCTTTAGACACATTAAACTTGCTAGGGTTAACATCAGATTATTTGCATATTTGCACTCTATCTATCATCGTTATCTTAGTCTCTTCCAGTTGATAAAAATCTCTCCCCTCTCTAAATTTGTTCCAGAATTTTATTTAAGCTTAAACACAATGCCCTGGTGCCCACAACAATATTGCGTATATGTATACGAACTTCCAGCCTTTGACTTCAACTTGACTATTGGATGAAGACATCTTCAAGGATCTTCAAGATGGTGGCAGAGTAGCAGCACTGTGTAGGAGCTCCTGGCCTGGGCTCACCCACTTCCGTCTGCTTGCTCCATTTCTTTTCCATTCTTTTTATTCTTGCTCTTTGTCTTTTGCTCTTTTCCTTTTCTGTTTTTTTCTCTTTAAAAGCATTTATCGGCATCTTCGGCAGAGCGAGAGCAGACCCGGCCTCCCAAGCATGTGCGTTGGTGGTGGCAACAGAGTTGGCTGCTCCCACTGATCAGAGACAGTAGTGACAATTTGGATGGCACTGGCAGCGGTGGGATTCAAGAGGGAGGAGATTGAGCCCAACACAGTGGAGAGCAAGTTAAACATGGAGGAGGGTGAGCCCAGTGTGGGGGAGAGTGAGTCCTGACGTGACCTTGGCATGGTACAAGCACAAAAGATGGTGCCTGAGGATTGGCAACATCATTGTTGGTTGGTTCTGGTGCTGGCGGTGGCAAAATGATGGCAGGTGGCACCACTGTCACATCAACCACGGCGATAGACTCTGATGCTGTTGTGCCCAACGTATCTGTTGTATCACTTCTGATAAATATTCTTCTTTAAGTAGCTCTAACTGTGCATTTCTGTTTATCTCTTTCCAAGAACCACCCTGCTTCCTGACAGATCCTCCCTACTTTTCTCAGTCCTTTGTAAGTTAATTCTCTTTAATATTCAATCTGCTGTCTCCTCTGAATGCATTGTCTTTCTGACTCCTTTTTTTCCCCTCAAAATGAAATTGTTCATCCGTACTCATGTCTATCATCAAACTTGAGATCTCCTGAGGCTTCTTTAGTACCATAGACTGTATCACTGATAAGATCAACTCTGAACACTTTACATATGTATCATCCATCAAAACAACTTACTGTCACTATTTAAGTAGAAAAGAAAAGACTCCTAACATAATTCGGGGCACTTCTATATGTATTTATGTTACGAATTTTGCAAAAAATTATTTTCTAGTAATGAAATCTCTTCATATATGAACATGATACTGCTGTATAACGTGAGCTAGTGGTTTTCAAGTTTGAATTCTAAAACAGTTGTGACATCTTCCTTGAGAGGTTCTTGTAAATGTAGTCAACAAAATGTTTATTTAGAAGACACACTGAAGTGAAATGAAAATCACAAAAAAAATGTTATGTGGCTTTTCTGGCTGTCCTTCCTCAAATTCAATTTACACAAGATGTGTTATACAAGGATAAAACATTCAGGTCAGGAGAAATGATGTATTCTGTTAAAGGAAAATTGTTTAGTTTTCCTGACACTTTCCTTACACTTCTCAATGATATTTGTAAATTTTTGAGCACTCCATCTGACTTTGCAATCCATAGGAATAACATTTTGCCATAAATGCCAAACTCGTCACTTAAAAAAAAACTCCCGTGCTCCAGTGAAAATGGCCCGATTATATTAAATCTATTCTCCTAGTTATAATTTGCAATCCTAACATCATCCTCCTGAATATACAATGTTTGTTATGAAACGTGAGCTTACCTTATTTCAGGCTCTGGTGACAATTCCATTCCCATTAGGACACAGGTTTTAGTGCATGTACAACATAGCTGTATGAAGGCTGTGTAGACTGCTGTGCCATTTTTTTAATTGCTAAAAAGACCTTGCCATTTAAAGGGAGTGGCCATGTTGTGCTCTAGAGACTGCAATGGGACACAGCCAGTTGGTTGAAGGCAGTCAAAACAGTACGTTGCTACCTTAAGACTGCTGGTTACCCACTTGCCTGGAAACAGAAGAAGAAATACCAGGCAGAAGAGTCAATACAGTTAACAGGCCCCAGGCAGTCAGGTATTGGGAGGTCTATGGAAGAGTTGAGAAGGAAGTGCAAAGTTGTCAATACTGTGTCAGGGAGAGATGTCCAGCCAAGAAGGTGTCTCCATAGCATTAAAGTGCTGCAGTTTTCTCCAATCAGCTGGGAGTTCATTGAAGTACGTAGAGCTATTTTGTGAGATATTTGCTCAGTACTGTTGAATAATATTGGACCTTGAAGAAACTCAGGGGTAATGTCAATTTACTGAAGCTAACAGTCTGCAAAACAGTTGGGATTATGCCCATAAGTGGATGCTAAGATATAGTCTCAGAAATCCAATAGAATGCAGTGTCAAGGGAGAGAATCGAGCTACCTGATTGAACAAAACCATGATGAAATGGCTTTTGGCCAAGTTTTAAAGCGAGATCATCAAAATTAGAATCTCTTGTAAAGGAGACAGCATTTTGTTGAAGTTTGGTGACCAACAGCGTGACTAACATTTGGGAAGTTGCTGAAATATCTATGGGATCTGTCTAATTATACTTATGATTTAATGTATGGTGTGTAGTGTTCAACCACAGTTTATGCGTTCCTTGTACTTACTTGACGTTGATTCTGAATTTTAGTGTGTAAGTTGTGTATGTGTGTACATATAATAGATTGTTTTGCCAATCTAATGTTGTACCATAAAGTTTATTTACAACTGTGGAACTTCTTGGTTTTATTCTCTTTTGTCAGTACCTAGGATCTCAAGCATTTTCTATTTCAAACAAATAAGTACTGATCCTGAGCTTGACTGTAACACAAATTCAGTGGTTGCATCAACGATAATACATGTCCTTCATATTTCTAAATATTTCCTATGATTTAGCACCCAAAATTTACAAGAAGAAGTAGCTAGTTCAAGAAAATCAACAGTAAAGGAATTAAGGGTCATGGTGAGCGGGTGGTTAAGTGGAGCTGAGTCCACGAAAAGATCAGTCATGATCTTGTTGAATAGCAGAGGGGCCAGATGGCGTACTCCTGCTCCTATTTCTCATGTTTTTATGTTCTTATGCAAGATTTGTTGATACTGGATTGACAACAAAAGTGCCATTGGTGCTTTGACAGTTAGAGTGGTTGATACTGTGGAAGGTTTAGCCAGATACCACAGACAAAGTAAAACAAAAGGAGTCAGCACATTTGACCCAAGTTCATAAAATGTTCAAGATATTGATAGACCTATCATGGCACCACCTTAGGATACATGGTGGAGGTGCATCTGAAGAATCCTCGTAGCTGTGTAGGAGGAAGCTATGAGCTCATTGAGGAGAAATCTATTTCTTAACTAACAGTGAGCAAAATCAGCAGGGGAAGTAGTGGCAAGTCACTCGAAGCTTGAAGCATTAAGGGTGTAGAACTGATGGCATTCAACAAGAAATCAGGAGAAAACAAGAGCAGGAAGAAATGTAGTTGACAGAAAAAAACAGGTCTCTGAGCCCAGCATATTTGAGAGCCTCAGTTCTCTAATTAATAAACATCGGCTGATCGGAAGCCTTATATTAACTCTATCTACTTAAATATCCATTTTTACCTCTGAGAATGACATAAAAGAAAATCATGCAAGTATGTAGTTTTTTCAGATAACCAATTATTACACCCTTGCAGCAAATAGCAAAAAGATCAATTTTGTTCAGAGCTTTTGAATATCCTTCCATTCATTAAAATGTTAAATTTAAGCCTTCTGCATTTTCTCAGTTCTGATGTCCTCCTTCTTCTGAACAACCAGGCAGTTCTTTGGAAGTCTATTATTTGTAATATTGAGTTATTTTTTTCAACAATTATAATCTGATTAAGCAAGTGAGGAATTAAATAATATTCTATTTAACTGTGTTTCACTGTAAAACACTTTTGGTAAGGAAGATTACTATCTTGCCCTGGCAAAAAGTAAAGTCATGGGTTTATGAATTTATTTTTGTTTTTATGGCCCAATGAAAAATATTAAAACTGCTTTGAGATGAAATGCTTTTTGCTCCAGGACACAGCTATATGTTAAAGTAATTTTGTTTTGTAACACTGCTCTATGTCGATTAGTTTTGTTGGCTAATTTTGTTACAACTATGTATTTTGTTGCATTTTACAATGGTGATTTGTTAATTTAGTATGGTCTTTTGAAAGTAACTTCATTTAATATTTTAGCACCAATAATTATTGTGGAATCACTTGTGGTTTTTCTCAGTTAAGAGATATTGATAAGTTTTGTAGAACACATTCAATTGAATTGGAATTGAACTAGCTTTATTGTCACACGTACACAACTGAGTACAGTGAAAAATTTACAAGGCACCAATTACAGTGCCATCTTATGTACAAGGTACCTAGGTACAGATTCTTCAGTACAAGTTCTTAGGAAAAAAGATTAGAAAAATAAAGAATTAAGAAGTCCTGTATTACAGATTGTACGAATAAATTAGAAAATAGAGAAATAAAATGTTCAGAACAACAGTCCTTCTGCCCCAGTCCACACTACCACCTAGTGTCTAGACCATGCTGGATTTCACCACGAGGCTCTCAAGGTCGGGAGGCTGCTCTGGAATCACCTCGAGGCTGGAAGCCCATACTGCGGACATGCCAGGTTGAAAGACCACCACGCTGGGCCAAGAGACAGCCCAGTGCCTCTGAGAGACCACCATTCCAGGTTGGGAGACTGCCATACCATGCGTGGAGGATGCCTCAATGAGTCTATGCTGAGGCCGTGAGTCTGAGTCCATGCTGAAGCCGGGAGTCCGAGTATGCACGGAGGCCAAGAGCTCACAATGTCGTTCAGATGAAAGAGGAGAGAAGAAAGCACAAAAGAGAGAAAGGGGAACAAAAATGAGAAAGGAGAAGAAAAGGATGGAGTGGACCAGCTCCAACTGAAGCATCCTACACTGATGCTATCTTGGAATGTATCATTTGGGATATTTGAGACACTATTCATCATTTGTGGGGGGTGCTGTTGGGGGGGTTGATGACATTTCATGCTTTCGCACAGACACAGATTGCTGAAGAAGAACCATATCAAACTTAAACATTAACTCCTTTTGTCTCTCCATAAATTTTGCAGACCTACCGAGGTGATGGCCTAGTGGTATTATCGCTGGACTGTTAATCCTGAGACCCAGATAATGTTTGGGGGACCCAGGTTTGAATCCTGCCATGGCAGATGGTGGAAACTGAATTTGATAAATATCTGGAATCAAGAGTGTAATGATGACTGTGAATCCATTGCCAATTGTTGGGAAAAACCTATCTGGTTCACTACTGTCCTTTAGGGAAGGAACTGTCATTCTTACCTGGTCTGGCCTACATGTGACTCCAGACCCACAGCAATATGGTTGACTCTGAACTGCCCTCTGGGCAATTAGGGATGGGCAATAAATGCTGCCTAGCCAGAGACGCCCTCATCTCATGAATGGACAAAAAAAAAGTTTCTCCAGCATTTTCTGCGTACGCTTCAGATTTACAGAAGCCTCAGTTTTTTGCCTTTACCCAAATTGCCTGACTGGTGCCGTGTTATCTTTGCAGAGGTTTGTGAAATTTATAAGCTAAGAGGGACAAGCTGTCATAAATGAGATGCAATTGACTTTTCAAGGAATAAATGAAGAATTATTAGGAAGTGATATCTTTAAGATGACAATCATTGTAAAAATATCAGGAATTGGGTACACACTCTTTAGCCAGTCTGAGAGTGATTCTGTGCTATTCATGATTTTGAAATCACTTAGATTTCAGGATTTCTCTGATCATTCAGAGAAGGTATTGGCTTGCTATAGTTAATAAGCAGTGAGACTAAATAAATCAATGGACAGTAAGAAGACCAAAGACAGAAGGAGAACTTCAATCAACAGGACAGGAGATATATGCCCAGTCAGCGAAAAGCAACAAACTGGTCCTCCAAAATGAACAAATGAAAATCACTGCCTTTATTCAATATTATTCTTCTGTACTTATGATGTCAGACATAAGAAATTTGGTGAAATTTTGAAAACTTATTTGTACTGGAATGGGTCTATTAACTATGCAGGACTTATACACCTTTTAGAATAATTTTCTCAACTCAGTCTATTTTTGTAATTGATTTGGGTTTTACAACTGAAGTTAAATTAATCCCCTAAATCTTACCATTAATTTATGCTATAGTGTCCCTTTTCAAGGCTTGAGATTTTTGTTAGATTTTCTGTTGGATTGATCTATGAATTCAGGACAATCAAAATGGCTACTTTACAAACTGTTAATAATTTATGATTATGTAATTAGCGACACATTTTTGTGGATTAAAGGGAATAAAATGAATAAACAAGCTAACTTTGAAAATTTTATTTTATTGAAAAATGATGTTTAAATGTGATTGAAAATCTCAAACATTTTTAGACACCAAATTATGTCGACTGATCTTCCCACGTATATAAGCTTGAATCTTTTGCTGTTGTGTTTCAATATATTCATAGTAATCCATGTACAGACATCAATAAAAATTAGAGGACGGGTTATAAAACATAATTAAAATGGCAATAGGATGTCGGCTTTCATGTAATGGGCACTGAAACAAAAAGCATGTGGGAATTATATTACAATTGCACTGATAGAAACCATTTAGAATGCAGCAATCAATTCAGGGCACCTCAGGAATGATACATTGGCCTTGGAACCTTTCAGATTCACTAGAATTAAAGTAAAATGAAAGAACTAAATTATGAAGACAGGTTTCACAGGCTAGCCTCATATTCCTCTAGTGTAGAACATTAAGGGATTAAGGGAAAGCCTAATTGATGTGCTGAGGTGATTAGAGAAGATGAACAGTTAGAAAGAATGCTGTTCATCTGGAAAGAGATCCGGAATAAGGAATCAGAATCCCTACTGGAGTTTAGCCTTTTGGAAGTAAGGCCAGGAAGTACTTCTTTTCACAGAAATGAAAATCTCGACCCACCCCAATAAAACTGTTATGACTAGATCTGTTGAAAATCTAAGAACTGAGATTGATAGACTTGTGTTAAACAAATATATTCAGGACTACAGAACCATGGTATGTCAGTGAGATTAAGATGCAAATGAGTCATACTGTAATTGAAAGACAAACATGAGTGGATGAAGGACATACCCCTGCTCCTATGCTCCTACCACATTATAAATATACCATTTTTTAAGCAAATTAGAGCAATATGGGAATCATACCTTGGTTTCTCTTGTGATTTTCATGAGGATGAGCACTGAGCTAAGCTCAGACATAAAATATACACATACCTTTTGATTAGTTCTGTCCTGTAATTGCCTGAACAGGAACCTCCTTTGATGAAACAGCATAGACCAATCCAGGCAACATCGCAGCCGGCAGTAGAGTGGTCCAGCATGGAAATCATGTTCTTTTATCAGTAGTTTATTGTATTTTGGCATTTATGTGGCCATCAACCACTTTGACAGCTTTGGGGATAGGGTACCAGGTGGGTGAGAGGGAATAGTATGTCAGGTAAGGGATGAATACTTAGGATGGGCTAATGTGCTGGACCAGGAGTCAGTGTGTTGGCAAGTGCAATGGTGCTGGTGTTTTCCATCCAGCAGTGTCGGCTTTGGGATGGGGCTGCAGTGTGTCTATGTAGAATGGAGTTTATTGTCTCACTAACTTTGACTTGATTTAACAAGTGAGGAATTGCATTGAGTCTTCAAAGTGGAAGATACCATAAACATCACAAAGATATCAAATCAGCAATTTGCGAATGGGAAAGAAGATCTTGTTACAGTCTTTGTCGTGGGAGGAACAAAGTATTTGACGAACTATGGCACTGAAGGCAGACAAGTCATCATGACCTGATAACTTGCATCCAAGGATTTTAAAAGAAAATGGCTGCAGAGATAGTGGAGACAAAGAAGAGAACAAAGTACAGTACAGTAAAGGAACAGGCCCTTCAGCCCACCAAAACTCTACTGACACAGGATACTTTTCTAAACTAAGACATTTTGTCTCTATGCCGTCCAATTCCTTCTATTCTCTGCCTTTTCATATATCTGTCAAGATACTTCTTAATATTGTTGTTGTATCTGTCTCCACCACCTCCTCTGGCAGCATGTTACAGGCACTTACCAGCCTCTGTGTAAAAATCTTGCCCCTCACATCTTTAAACTTATCACCTTTTATCTTAAACCTATGTCCCATGGAACTGTAATTGACATTTCTACCTTGGGAAAAAGACTCTGAATATCCATTTTATCCATGCATCTCATAATTTAGTAAACTTCAACCAGGTCATCCCTAATCCTTCGAAGTTCATGTGAAAACAAACCAAGTTTGTCCATTCTCCCCTCATAGCTAATACTCTCCAAACCAGGCAACATCCTAATAAACTGTTTCTGTACCCCCTCCAAAGCCTCCACATCCTTCTGGTAGTGTGGTGACCAGAACTGTACACAATATTCCAAATGTGGCCTAACTGAAGTTCTGTACAGCTGCAACAACTTGCCAATTTTTATATACTATACCCTGACCAATGAAGGCAAGCATGCCATATGCCTTTGTGACTATATTGACCAATTTCAGGGAACTGTGGACCTGTATGCCTGGATCCCTCTATATGTTAATGCTATTTAGGTTTCTGCCATTTACTGTACGCTTCCCTCCTGCATTAGATCTTCCAAAATGCATCACCTCGCATTTGTCCAGAATAAACTCCATCTGCCATTTCTCCATGCAAGTCACAAACCTATCTATATTCTGCTGTGTCCTCTGGCAATACTTCTGATTATCCACAGCTCATTGAATCTTCATGCCATCCACAAACTTACTAATCATGCCACCTACAGTCTCCTTCAAATCATTTATAACTATTACAAAGAACAGGATTACTGTAGAACATCGCTGGTCCAGATCTCCAATCTGAAAAATACCCTTTCCCCGCTACTCTCTGTTTCCAACAATTAAGACAGTTCTGTACCCATCTTACCAGCTCCCCATAGATCCCATGTTACTTCCCTTCTTTTTTATCAGCCTGCCATGAGAGACTTGTAATTTCCTGACCTGCCTCCCTCAGCATTCTGGGATAGATCTCACCAGGTTATAGAGTCATAAAGTCATACAGCATAGAAATAGACCTTTCCATCCAACTCATCCATGCTGACCATGTTTCCCAAATTAAACTAGCCCCAGTTGTCTGCATTTGGTCCATAAGCCTCTAAACCTTTCCTAATCATGTACCTAATCATGTAACTGTACCTGTATCTACCACTTCCTTGGCAGTTCATTCCACATATGAACCACCCTCTATTTAAGAAAGTTGCCCCTCAGATTCCTTTTACATCTTTCTCCTCTCACTTTAAAATTATGCCCTCTAGTGTTGAACTCCCCTACCGTAGGGAAAAGATCCTTGCTATTCACCTTATCGATGTCTGTCATGGTTTTATAAACCTCTCTAGTGTAACCCCTCAACTTCCTATGCTCCAGTGAAAAAAGTCCCAGCCTATCCAGCCTCTCCTTATAATCGAACTCTCCATTCCCAGCAATATCCTTGTAAATGTTTTCAGAACGCTCTCCAATTTAATAATATCCTTCCTACAGTAGGCTGACTAGAACTGTACACAGTATTCCAAAAGTTGCCTCACCAGCATCCTCTACAACCGCACCATGACGTCCCAACTCCTCTACTCAAGGTCTGAGCAGTGAAGGCAAGCGTGCTAAACACTTCCTTTTCCACAGGGATCGGTATTGGGTCCACTTTTGCTTGTCATTTATATAGATGACTCGGATAAGAATTTAGGAGACATGGTTAGTAAGTTTGCAGATGATGCCAAAGTTGATGGTATAGTGGACAATGAAGAAGGTTATCTAAGATTACAAAGAGATCTTGATTAAATGGGTCAATGGTCTGAGGTGTGGCAGATGGAGTTTAAATAGATGAATGTGAAATATTGCATTTTGCTAAAACAAACAAGGGGGGACATGTACAATTAATGGTAGGTCCCTGGGTAGTTTTGTAGAACAGAGGAACCTTGGGGGTCAGGACATAATTCTTTGAGGTCTATGTCACATTTAGACAGGGTGGTTAAGAAAGCTTTCATCTTACCAAAATTTAACACTTCCCATTTATCCAAATTAAACTCCATCTGGTCACAGGTTTCCAGTCCAAAAAAACAAGTCTCCCCCCCCCCCACCCTCTGTCTCCTACTGTCCAGCCAATTTTCCATTCAATTGGCAAGCTCTCCCTGCACCCATACGATCTAACTTTACTAACCTGTCTACCACGCAGAACCTTGTCAAAGGCTTTATTAAGGTCAATGCAGACAACATCTGCCAGCTTGCCCTCATGTATCTTCTTCCTAGGGACTTGTCTAACTTAATGCTTTTCAGAACACCCATCACATTCTCCTTTTTTATATAGAATATCAACATATCCCTCCTGCAACTCACCATCCACCATGTCCTTCTTCTTTGTGAATACTGATGCAAAGGATTCATTAAGGACCTCACCCACGTCCTCCATGCATAAATTCCCCTTTGTCCTTGAGTGGACCTACCCTTTCCCTAGCTACCTTCTTGCTCCTTATATACGTACAAAACACCTTGGGATTCTCCTGTGTCCTGTTTGCCAAAGACATTTATGGCCCCTTTCAGCCCTCCTAATTCCTTGTTGAAGTTCTTTCCTGCTACCTTTGTATTCTTTGAGGGCTCTGTATGTCTCAGTTTCCTAAACCCTACATATGTCTCCATTTTCTTTCTGACTTAGCTCTCAATTTCTCTTGTCATCCAAGGTTCCCAAATCTTGCCATCCTTACTCTTCATTCTCACAGGAACATGCTGTTCTTGAACTCTAATCAACAAGCCTTTAAAAGATTCCCACATGCCATGTGGATTTACCTTCAAACAGGTGCCCCCAGTCTACATTCCCTAGTTCCTGCCTAATTATGGTAGTTAGCCTCTCCCCAGTTTAATACTTTCAGCTGGGGACTACGCTTGCCCTTATCCTTAAAAGTAACTTAAAACTTCAATAATTATAGTCACAGTTCCAGAAATGCTCCCACACTGGCATTGGCAGAAATATTCGAGAAAGGTTCTGGCAGGTTGGAAAATTGCTCATGTGATGCACTTGTTCGGGAAGGGGGTGAGACAGAAAAGAGGAAACTTTTCGACCCCACCACCAAAGACATTTTTCCCTCCCCACCCTTATCTGCTTTCCGGAGGGACCACTCTCTCCCTTGTCCGCTCCACACTCCCCTCCAGCCCCACCACACCCGGCACTTTTCCCTGCAACCGCAGGAAGTGCTACACCTGCCCCTACACCTCCCCCCTCACCCCCATCCCAGGCCCCAAGAAGACTTTCCACATCAAGCAGATGTTCACCTGCGCATCTGCTAATGTGGTATACTGTATCCGCTGTTCCTTTTGTGGCCTCCTCTACATCGGGGAAACCAAGCGGAAGCTTGGGGACCGCTTTGCAGAACACCTACGCTCGGTTCACACTAAACAACTGCACTTCCCAGTCGCGAACCATTTCAACTCCCCCCTCCCATTCCTCAGACGACATGTCCATTCTGGGCCTCTTCCAGTGCCACAACGATGCTACCCGAAGGTTGCAGGAACAGCAACTCCTATTCTGCTTGGTAACCCTGCAGCCCAATGGTATCAATGTGGACTTCACAAGCTTCAAAATCTCCCCTCCCGCTACCGCATCCCAAAACCAGCCCAGCTCGTCCCCGCCTCCCTAACCTGTCCTTCCTCCCACCTATCCCCTCCTCCCACCTCAAGTCCCACCCCCCATCTCCTACCTACTAACCTCATCCCGCCCGCTTTGACCTGTCCGTCCTCCCTGGACTGACCTATCTCCTCCCTAACTCCCCACCTACACTCACCTTTACTGGTTCCATCCCTGCCTCTTTGACCTGTCTGTCTCCTCTCCACCTATCTTCTCCTCTATCCATCTTCTATCAGCCTCCCCCTCTCTCCCTATTTATTTCAGAACCCCCTTCCCCTCCCACATTTCTGAAGAAGGTCTAGGCCTGAAACGTCAGCTTTCCTGCTCCTCTGATGCTGCTTGGCCTGCTGTGTTCATCCAGCTCTACAGCTTGTTATCTCAGAGGAAACTAAATGCCATTTAGCCTAAAAATCTGTCATTGGGGAAATGCTGAAGTCCATTATTAAGGAAGAACTAGAAGGGCATAGAAAAGCTTAAAACAATTAGAATCATCATGGTTCAATGAAAGTGAAATCATGTTTGACAAATTTGCGAGAGTTCTTTGAGGATAAAGCAAACAGTTGATAAAGAGGAATGGGTAGATTTATGTATTTGCATTTCCAGAAGACATTTGATAATTAAGAAACAAGACAGGAGCTTACTATATTTGGCATGGATTGAGGACTGGTTAACACACAGAAGATAGAGGGTTGTAATTAATTAGATTTTTCATATTGGAAAGACATAACTAATAGAGTGCCACAAGAACCAGTCCTCTGGCTTCAATTATTAACTATAATCATGATTTAGAGAAGGGACAGTGCATAATGTATTCCAAAAAAATAGGATGCTACGTTGTGATAAGAATATATGGAAAATGCAGAGGAATAAGGGTTGAGTGCACAGGCAAACTCTGGCAGATAGCGTTTAAGCTGAGAAGGTGTATGGTCATGTACTTGGTAAGAAGAAATGTTGGGGTGGTGCTGTTGCAAGATGACAGGGGGAAATCAGTGGTGAGTTGTGGGTTCAGTTTAATATTTACCCTGGAGTCAGAGCAGACTTTTAATCTTCTAACATTTCCTGACTAAACATTATGCTTAAATGAGTCAGTATCATTTAAAATCTCCATATTTAAGGTGACCTTTCTCAGAGAGTTCCAGATGAGCATAATTGACCCAAGGAAATGTCAATTTCCCCAGCTAATTCCCATGGAGTCAGCTGCATCAGGATTTCTGCATTGTATCAGAATGTCACTTCATTCTGCCGTGCAGATTGACTATCTGGCCATCGGAATTTCGAGGTCTATATTTCTGTAGCTGTAAGTGCTGTGATTGCTGTCTAGTCCTCCATTCTGTTTTGCATGTATTGATCTAATACATGCAACCTTTAAATTAATAACATGTTAATGTATGTGCACACCTAGAGATGTCTTCTAAATTACTGTTCATGATTGATTTATAGTTAACCATGCAAAATGGTTCTTTCAGTTTACAAAGCAGTGCATTAAAATCTAAAACAAGATCTAATTGGGGAAGATAATTCTGCACTGTTCAATTGAATCTATCATTTTTCAGAGTCCTGCAAAGTTAAGTGAGGATATAACATGAGTTGAAGAGCTGCGCTGCGTCAGTTTGGTGTATATTTCACTGACAGTGCTGTAGCTGGTAGCTAATTCAACTTTGTGGGGTCAGGAAATATGAGCTTATCAATATTCTTTCACTTAAAAGTAAAATGAAGATTGATACGATTTGCATTTAAAAAGAGTAACAACGATGTATGAATATAGCTTTTTATTATGCATAAAAATCAGTCATAAAAGCATGGTTATAATTTGCTAATAAAGAGCTAAAATAAGTATATAGAAGCAAACAAAATCCATCATTTAAGTGAACTGCTTTTGCAAGTGTATAATCATGAAGCAGCAAAACAAATTGTGGCTTCTTTACATTGACTATTTTAGATCTGCATATAGCTATTAAAAGAAAATTTGATTTCAATGAAATTAACAAAGTTGTGACAATTACGAGCAACAGCTCTGTCAACAAAATGACCTTAAGTCTCAAAGCACTCCAGGTGCTTTACTCAAATTAAAACTGGTCTGTACACCAAGAGAGATAAATTCATCAAACAACCTTAAAATCAACAGTATGTTAGAAAATAAAATGTTGCACATGGCCTATCTATTCCAATTGTATTGAAAATGTAATGATGCATCACTCCATGAATCTGTATACTGAATCTGCATAATGAAGAATTATGATTTTGTCTATATTTGAAAATATCAAAGACTTAATGTGAGAAATAACCAAAATCAAAATTAATGTATCAGACATGAATATACCATCAAAAATTAAACCACAGTGTTACTTAAAACCTTATTGTTTCTTATTCATCTTCATCGTAACATCTATTTCTCTTGATTTGTTCTTCAACTGTAAGTAGAAGAGTCCCATTTTCTAAGTGGCTGGTATTGGATAACGGTTCCATCAAACGTCCTGAGCTAAGACTGCCATAAGGCAGTGTATTCCTCACCATTGTATTTGGTTCAATGTCAGTATCCAAAAAATCACAAAATAAAGTATAATCCTTTTGGCTACTAACACACTTAATCTCTGAAGACTCTGTTTGACTGACATTAAGGAAGCTGTCTTCTCCTGAATTCTGATCCGCAGATGAGAAATGATATTCAGCATCATTTTGCTTACTGTTTGTTCCATTAACAGTTTCATTCAGAGATTTTGTCCCTTTCTTTTCAGGTTGCTTTAATGGGTTCAAATAGCTCTCTGCAAGTGTTTCACTGGTTAAATTAACAGTATCAGCATCTTGCTTAGAGCTAGTTACCAATTGTTTACCATCAGAAAAGTGTGAAAATCTTGCATCAATTTGACCGACTAGATCTACTGAGATGTTCTCATCTAATTCTTCTGTTGAAATTTTGTTACACGGATGTTTGAATTGATTTACTGCAACTTGATCTGGAAGAAAATCGATTGTTGAAGATTCTTCAATTGGGCTATCAAATTGCAGAAAATCTAATTGCTGCACATCCTTATTGTTGTTGTTATTGGAATTTAGGTCTTCAAGGTAATTTTCACTTTCAGTACCAACGATAGCCAAGGATTTCATTGTCTCTTCAGGCTCAACCATATTTCCTTCAAAGTCTTCTGAATCCTTTGCTGTAACTTCATTAAACATGTCACACATTCCATTTACACATACTTCATTTGTATTGTTTCCATCATTCAGTTCTACCTCCACATTCTCTTTACCTCCTATTTCAAACTGTGCTTCAATATCTGCCTTCTCAACATTTTCAGTGTCAGAATGTTCATTATATAAGATGTTTTCTGCTTTTTCCACTGTTTTGGTGTGTGATTGCAGTGTGTTGACTAATGGTTCTGTAGTTTCCTCACACTCAGTTACTTGAGAATTCAATGTTTGCTGACTGGAACCTTCTGGAGGCCATTTTGGCTTTGTCACTTTCACCTCCTCTTCTACACTGAAGGTTTTCTTATTTTCTTCAATAGAAGGTGGCCAGTTGATATTTAACTTATTTCTCTCTGTAGTCTTTTTGATCTGATCAGGCAAGTTGTTCAATTGTTCCTCTGTATTCTTGCTCTGTTGCTGTACATCATTTGAATCATCCAGCTGATAAACCTCATTGCTAATGGTTTTCTTTTCCTTCATTTTAGTGCATCCTGCCCTTGCCTTATTGGCTGGAGAAATTTTATTAGCAGAGAAGTTGGTTTGGCTGTTATTTATCTGGCCTCCTTTGCATGGTATGTGCCCAAAACCTTCATCATAGTTGCCTTTGGATTTGAAAAGCTGCTTAAAATGAGGTTTGCAGTACATTTGTCCATGGAGCGATGCATAATTTCCAAGACTTGTGAAAGTAAAAAGAATATGAATTAAGGTTATCATCCTAAAGAGATGTATTTCACTGGCACAGAGACCATCATTAAATTACCTTGGCCTTGATCTTACTGTCCTGACCCAAGACATTTCTAAGATGTCCACCCCATTCCCATCACTATCAATTTTGAATTATGTAGGATAAGGGTGGAGCGGTTTGGGGCAGTGAAGTTCCTGGTCACAAATGTGGAAGCAACTGTCCCAGTGTTGCTGGCTCTGTTGTGGAGATGAACATTTCATAACCCCTGCAATTTTCATGGAGTCAGGCTGGCTTTTGTAACCAGAATTTTAAACCTGCGAGTTATTGTGGACCACAGCAGAATTTGAGAAAAATTTGATGTATAATTTCAAAATATATTGTTAAATTATCATACCATATTGTATTACGGCATGTGAAGTGACATATTTTTAATACAATGTTAGGGCTTTTTTAAAAATATAAGTGACCATGAAATTGAACAGCATTCTGAAAGTGTAGAGGTCTTCAGATACATGAGAATGTATTATTTTCCAGATGAAGTGTTTATCTGCATTGGACAATGACGAAATTTGGATTTGACTCCGGCAGTTGCTTTGTTTACTTTCATGTATTACTTGACTCAGTCATCTTCAGAACTGTCTGAAAGCTTTTACAGATAGCTGAGTCTCTGGCTGTCTTCAAAAACCTTAATATATTAATCTCTGGAAGCTTTTTTGACTCAATTATTAAACAAGTCTCATTACAATGTTTGCCTGAGTTCCAAATCCACGAATGAAATGAGCTCCACCTGGGTTGCTGAAACATCTGTCACAGAATCTCAGAACTTGACTGGTTTGATACTTTTCTTAATCCTTAATAGAATTATATTTTTATTTCAAGTAGTTTAAAATGATTGTTGGTATTCTGACCTGTTAATAGGATTATGTTTTTTTCAAGGTGATATTGAATAACTGTTCATCTCAATAGTTTAATGATCTTTTGATAGAATTATGGGTTATTTTCAAGTGTATTTTGAATTGCTGTTTATTTCTACAATTTAATGAAAATCTCTTACCGTCCAAAGGCTATTATAGGACTTGTGACTTCTCTACATGGTATATACTGATTAAATAAGTATACGGGAGCGATGAGGGTAAGGCAGGTGGGTATGGAAGGTTATGCAAAGGTAAGGTGATATGGGTGTTTAGGGAATGGAATACATTAGGAACCTATATGAGCTGATGGGCAGAAGGGGTATGGAGAGGGAGTTTTGATGAGAGGGAGGAGGTACAGTAGGTGAATGGGAGTCAGAGTGGATGAACATATTGAGTGGCCTCACAATCATCTCCAGAACTTGGCCAATGTCCCATTGAATTGTGGTGGCTCTTTTATCTTGTCTGTCTCATCAACCATCCACCCCCACCATGTGTATACTTCCAGAGGCAGTCTGTCTCCACCACTGCACCATGAAGATTGCATTAACAGGCAATGACAGGTGTGAAGTGGGATTGTGACATTGGAAGTTGGTCCAATTCCTGGTTCCTACCTCTAACATAAAAATCTAGCTTCTTAAGTCAAATGGTTGTCCTAGTCTGCTTGTCGATAATTTTGCTGCTACAACATAACATGCATTACATATTCAAAAATGATAGAATCCTTCAATTATCACAGATTTAAGTATATAAATTAGGCTAAATGCACTAAGCATAACATCTATTTATGAAGCAGAATGAAAGCAACTTGATCAATATGGCATTTCTTGTTTTCACTTAAAGAGAATGGTCAAATATTAACGTCCAATTGAATTTATAGAAAAATACCATAAAAATATTTGTAGAATCCTTAAAATTTGCATTTAACATAATACAGAATAAATAACATAACTGCATAAAATAAATATGATTTTTTTCATAAACTTGGCTATAGAAGAGAATTATCTCTCACCTTAATTTATTGTTGCAGTGGTGGCAGCGGAAACAGGACTTATGAAAGATTTGCTTGTCGGCTGCTAGACTTTCCATGGGATATACTATCTTTCGACAAACTGTGCAGGTCTCCCTGGTAAGACCCTGTATCTTCTAAGACAACAAATACATGTTACAGTAGCTCTCACTTGTTTTCTTTCTAACCCTGCATTTTTCCCCCTCAGGTAGATTATATCATATGTCCAATAATAAAATGTTATTCTATTCATACAAAAATATATTTAATCCTTCCAGTGAACATCTAACAGATGAACTGTAAAATTGGGGCTGTATTTCTTTGACTAATTTACGTTAAATACAAAGTGTTATGTTTAGAAATTGAATGTTCAGATTTTATGAAAAGAATCCCAAATATTATTATATAATATATAAACATATAGTAATTCAAAATGGATTTGCTACTTTATTTTACAGGCAAGAATTATTTATTAACAATTTCTCTGAAATTATCCTTCCTGTTAACAAGGTGTATTCAAATTTTAATAAGAATTCACAGAATTATAATGTTAGTTAAATAGTATTATACTCAGGTTGATGACATTTGTAATATCAAATTGCAGACAACAATGTGTTTCTGTTCTTATATAAATTGTGTGAGTGTCATAGGGCTTATTTTATTATTCTGTGTCCCTGGTAAATGCTCAGTTCCTAGGTACGAAGACGAGTAAAAATGTGTATGCTGCCTTTAACACAGATTTTTTTCAGCAATCAAAGCTCCCACATCTGTCAACTATTTGTACTTCTGCAAACCCCTTAAACTTGAAACGTTAGGCATAAAGGGACATTTTCAAGTCGGAAGGCTGGGCCTAATGGCCAATGGGTCAATGCCAGGTCCTCAGCTATTTTCAACCTACATATATAAATTTGAGAGGTCTGAAAAGAGTAGGAGTAATATATCTAAGGTTGCTTCTGGTACAAAGCTAGGTGGAAAGTATACTCTGCAAGCTGATGCAGAGAGATTGCAAAGGCATTTAGACAGGCTTAGTTAGTAAGCAACAAAATCACAGAATTTAATGTGAATGAGTGTGAGGTTGTTCATTTTGTTTGTAAGAACAGGAAAGCAGAATGCTCTTTCAAAGGTGTGAAATTTGTTCGTGTTGATTTTCAGAGAGAATTGGGCATGCTTGAACAAGGAACTTAAAGTTAGCACGCATCTGCAGCAAATAATTAGGAAGGCAGCTGCCATTTATTGTAAAGGTTTATTTTTATTCATTCATGGAATTCATTCATAGCAATATGGTGCTAAGGCTGGATAATATGTGGCTTAGTAGAAACTTGCAGCTGGTGCCCTTGTCCTTTGAGATGATAGTGGTTATGTTTTGGAAGGTGCTGTCAAAGGAGTTTTGGTGAATTACTGCAGTGCATTTTGTAGATGGAATACACTTCTGCTACAATGCATTGATGGTGGAATGCTAAACCTGTTGGGGTGCCAACCAAGCAGCTGCTTTGCTCTGGATGGTTTTGAATCTCTTGTCTGGTATTGGAGTTGCACTAAGCAGGCAACTGTAGAGTACTCCATCACACTCCTGAGTTGTAGCTTGCAGATGGGTATTGGTGAGGTAGGGGTGTGTGTTACTTGCCACTGAAGTCCTAACCTTTGACCCTTTCTTGTAGTGACAGCATTTACATATATCTGGTCCAGTTCTGTTTCAGATAAAGGCAACCCCCAGGATACTGGATAGTGAGGGATTCAGTGATGGTGATGCCATTGAAGAGATGGTTAGAGTCTCTCTTGTTAGAGATTGTCCTTGCCTGCCACTTATATGGGGCAAATCTTACTTGCACTTATCAGCCCTAGCCTGGATACCATCCAGGTCTTGCTGCATTTGGAAACAGACTGCTTCGGCATCTGAGGAGTTCTGAGTAATGCTGAACATCGTGTAATTATCAGTGAACATCCCCACTTCTGACCATGTCATGGAGGGTAGCCCAGAGAAAATAAACAGTTAAAAAGATGTAATATTTGGAAATGAACATACAGAACTCCATCCTGAAGTATACAAGACAAGACAACCAGTATGTGTCATTCACAAATTTTACTTTTTTTTTTAACTTTTGGGAGCTAATTGATGAAGCAAAACTCCTGTAATGATGTTCTTGGACTGAGATAAGTTACCTCAAACCACCACAGTTATCTTCATTTGTGCTAGATATTACTCCAACAACTGAAGACAGGATAGCATGGTGGCTCAATGGTTAGCACTGCTGCCTCACAGCACCGGAGACCTGGGTTCAATTCCACCCTCAGGCGATTATCTGTGTGGAGTTTGCATGTTCTCCCTGTGTCTGTGTGGGTTTCTGCTGGGTGCTCTGGTTTCCTCCCACAGTCCAAAGATGTGCAGGCTAAGTGGTTTGGCCATGCTAAATTGCCCATAGTGTTCAGGGATGTGTAGATTAGGTGTGTTAGCCATGGGGAATGCAGGGTTACGTGGTAAGGGTAGGGGGAGGGTCAAGGTGGACATGTTGGGCTGAATGGCCTGTTTCCACACTGTAAGGATTCTATGACATGATACATTTGTTTTGCCGTGGCTCCTTGATGATGTACTTGCTCAAATGTTGCCTTGATATTAAAGGAAGTCACTCTCATCTCAACTCTGCCTTTAGCTCTTTTGTCTATGTTTGGACCAAGGCTGTAATGGGAGTGAGAACTGAGTGGGGAATCAGCAAGAAAGTAGAGTTGTAGATCAGCCATGACCATAAAGAATGGCAGAGCAGGTTGAATAGCTCCTATGGTCTTCTTCTCATCCAATTTCTTGTGTTCTTGTGGCCATATATTGTGCCTATTATAGTGGAGGAGGCTGGCCTCATCAGAAATTCTGGTATGAGCAAATTTTAATGATATTGACAGCTGAAAAGCCATTTTCCTTCCAACCAGACTTCTGATACACCAGGGCATCTGAGCAAATTTGGAGAAGGCAAAGCAGAGGCATAACTGTTTAAAGTGGAAACATAGTCAGGCATTCACGTTTAGAGTATCACATAGTCTTACACACTTGACCCAGAAGAAAAGTTACTCAGTAGTACTCATGGTAAGCAGCTCATATCCTGTGATACATATTAACACACAGGAGACTTTCTAGTCTTGACATCTAACACTCTTTCTATCTAATTTAAAAATTCTTGCTAATTGTGTCTGTTGGATCCAGAGATTGCAACACCTATTTAAACAATATATTTATACTGCAGGAAATAACAGCATGTGATCACAGTAAGCATTAATCCACTGAGTCCAGACATTGGAATATTCTCCTCCAATATTTATAACTTGCTTCCACCTTGACTTGGTAAACAGGGGTAAAAACATAGAGATGAAATTTCTGTGCCTTTGGTATGTTCATAAGAATGTACACTTCTTTAAAAATACTTCCATATTCTCACAAGTAATTAGAATATCACTCTCTTCAATGTTTACTTGTTTTCTCAAAGGATACTCAAAGAAAACTGATTAAGAAAGAATAAAACCAAAATACTGTTGATGCTGTAAATCTGATACAAACACAGAGAATGTCTGAGAAACTCAGCAGGTCTGGCTGAATCTGTAGAGAGAGACAAAGTTAATGTTTCAAGTCTGGTATGACTTTTATATAGAACACAGTTATCAAGTAATATTTCATCAGTCCAACTGAAACGTTGTATAGCAGCAAGAAATACATTAGATAAAGCTCCAATTAAGGGTGCTGGGATGTAAAGTCCAACACAAGATTATCCTGTATTTACATTGCTCTAATGAAAATTGAGGAGACAATAGAGGTATTAGGTAGTTCATCCATCCTTGTGCCTTTGTGCCTTTAAGTGATCAATGAATAGCCAATATCTTGGACCTGTCACTATCTTACCCATGGGTGAGGTGGCCCTGGCTATCTAAGAAGCCTGGCAGCTGTACGTGTGTGGTTTCAATGACAGGTAAGGTGAAGGACCTTCTTTGCAAGTCCCCTGTGCTATCAAAGTCCACACCTCAGCCCCCAGACTAAAATCAGGTGTTTTAGCCTGTGCTCCCCCGCAACAACTCTCTCAAACCAAGCTCCAACACCTTTTACAAAGGCTTACCGGTTTGGTCCCTTCGAAATAGCCTCCACTCCCATTTATCCTATTGCTCACTAATGATTTTTGTTGATGATTGCCTACTGACTCAGCAGTAATATTTTGTTTGGCCAGCAGCTCTCTGAAGCAGAGCATCCAGTTCCTGAGGGGGTGAATAATTCACACCCCCCAAGTCTATTAATATCTAACTGAATTATAAATGACCCCATGGCAGCCATTCCTGGTTGGGTACCCCACCAAGTTGCTAGGTGGTAACATGGCACCTTATAAAAAGCAAAGCCCTGTAAAATCTAGCCCTGGATGACATAATAGACGCTAATCAGCTCATCCCAAGAAAAGATTCTGTAAGCTCCTATCTACCTTCAATAAAATGAGCAAAATAGTTGTAAATTTATATTGTCAATTTATTCTTTCTTAATCTTTCTCATCACCAAATTCATATTATTCCAGCAGATCATAACCATAATTTTTCATAGAACAATTGATCATTTTTGTCTTTATTAGCCTTCAAACCTGTTGTCATTTGGATTTTCATGGAGAAGAGTTCTTAATTGATATGGAGTAACATTTGCTGTCCCATTGAAGCCGGTGGGACAGGGAATAGACATGGGTTTCATGAAGGAGAGAGTTTGTGCCAAAGCATGCCACTGCATCATAGGAAAACAAGATTGCACAGGAGAGACTGAGTTCTGCACCCATGAAGGAGTAGAGTCCCCTTCTTGGACAGTGTCAGCAGGAACAGGCCACCTCCTCATGCAGCAGAGGCACCTCCCTGTTCAGCACAATTCCCTCTGCCTCCAATTCCTCCTCCTCACTTACCTGCTGCTCCTGTTCCTCTGTTGTTGAACTGTCCCTTCTAGGCCTTCACCGTCTTCAAGGTTCAGTGTGTAGCTAGTTGAGCCACTTATGTGGCCAAAGAATGGTCAAATCCTACCCCCACACATATTTTGCTCACATTGTGAAGACTTGTCAGTGTGTGGAGACACAGCCAAGTAAATCCTAATAGCCAAAAAAACAGCTTTGACAGTGCTTCAACACTAGCCACTGTTCATCCTCATTTGTTCTTAATTTGATGCCAAAGGCCAAATGCCACCTTAGGGATCAATCTTGGGTCATATTAACTACTGAAGTGGGGCTTCCCCCACTGTTGGCCACAGTGATTGAACTTAAACTCCCCCCTTAAAAAGCAGCTGAAAAGTTCAATTGATGACTTATGCATGTGACTCATCCACAAAGGCAAAAGCACGAGACAGATCTATACTTCTATATACAAACTACAAGAACCTATTCAACATAGAGTGAAGCCCTTTTACATGCCATTGAACAAAAGCTTCATTTCTATTTGTTCACCATGATGGACCCATCTTTCCACCACATTCTCATTATCCCCACCCTTGGTTTTCTCTACCAATCTATTCACTCCTGAGAAGCATGAAGAATGGGAAGTTTTAAACTCCCTGGGCTGCTGTGTAAAAATCTACATCCTGATCAGTCTCAGTCCACTAATCAGAACAAACCTATTCTAATCTTCCAGATCTCTGCATTTTGAGAGATCTATAGCCAATCACATACCCTCATTTCTTGCCATAAGAAGTGCAGTCAAATTGAGCATGGTTAGTTGAATGTCACAGTGGAAGTAACACTAGTTATGATGAAAGATTATCGACCTGAAATACTGACTGTATTTCTTTCTCAACAGAATCTGCCAGTCCTGGTAGGTATGTCCAGCAGTTTCAGTAATTCAGCAATTTTAGATGTCCATCATCTGCAGTAATTCACTTTTGTAACACCAATTGAAATTGACTGTGTTCTTAATATAAGAAAAAAGGTAAAAGAAGGGAACCAGGAACAAGAGTTGATAATTCAGACCACAGAACCTATCCTGTCATCCAATTAGATCATGACTGATCAGTGTCTCAGCTTCAATTATTTGCCTTTGATCCTTGGCCAGTGATACTATTTTATAACAATATCTAGAAATTCAGACTAGAAAACTTCAAATGGCCAATTATCCATAGCTTTTTGGAAGATAGTTTTCTATAGTCATTTGTGTAATGTTTTCTGATATCAGTCCTAACTAACCGAGCTCTAATTTTATCGTTATGTCATTTTATTCTGTGTTCTCCAAACAGGAAAAATAGTTTATCAATATTTACTCTAACCATCTCTTTATAAAGTTTTAAAATTTGATTTGATCATGTCTTCATTTTCTAAATTTAAGACAGAACGAAGTTTTTTCAACTTGATTTCCTAATTTAAGTTTTAAATCACATTATCAGTTTTATGGAACTATCCTGTATAGTCTCCAAGGCCATGATTTTCTTAAGGTGCAGTATTCAAAATTGACGACAGTACTTTATTAGAGCCTGATTAAGATTTGCAATTTTCTAAAATTAACAAAATTATACCTTTTATAGAGAGAATTATTCAAGAAAAATATTTCTTCCAATCTGATCTTGATTTAGGTTTATAATATTTTCACTAAAAGCTATATCACAGATTTAAGAGGAAAGAAACATGAATCTAGGATTTCAAATTATACTAAGATAGACACTATAAAGACTCTGATGAGCACAAAAGAACTATAATAAATATGAAGCAAACACAATGGCAAAACCTATTTAGCATAACAAAGTTTAATGTAATACACTGTTTATGCAAGGGTGAAATTTGGATGTATAGTCTGAATAGGAAGTGCCAAGGGAAACTGATGAGCAAAGGTATCTAAGACTGTAGATATGTAAATCATTATAAGCCTGTTTTGGAAAAAATAATGATGAGTAACAAATAATGGAAAGCTGGGTTTATCAAGAAGAGGCTTAAATTACATAATGAAGAAATAAAACTGCAATTATATGGAAAACTGGTCAGATCTCAGTTGAAATTTTGTGTTCAGGTTTCGGAATGCTACTTTTGAAAGGATATACTGACCTTGGAGAAAGTCCATTGATTCATCAGAATGGCACAAAGGAAGAAGAAACTGACTTATGATAAAATACTAGGTAAACATGGGTACATTCTATGGAAATAAAGGGATTAAGAGGTGATTTGATTTAGGTGTTTCAAATAAATGATGATAATCGTTGAGTATGCTAGGGAATGACTATTTCAGGATAACTGGATGATAGATTGGTTAGATCATGACTTCTCACTTTTTGGGACCTTGGTTCAAATGACAACATCTGTTGTTCACTGCTCCTTCCACAGGTTCTTTGTGAAATTATTGTGAGAAGCCTCAATCTAGTTCCTTTAAGACATGAGCCTACAGCATACTTGGCAATTTACTTATAGACAGGCCTAAGAATGATTAGGTTGCAGAAAGAAGAATGCCAAACCACACAGTTCTTTTGAGTTCCATAGACTTCAGCTACACATAACTGACTTAACTGTCAGCAAGTCCTGTTCCCCTATCAACCCTGTACTTGCTGGCCCATATTGGCTTTTGGTGAAGCAACTTCTTGATTTTAAAATTCCCATTCTTAGTTTCAAATTCCTCCACTCCCACTGACCAAAATGGCCTTCCCCTCCCTACCTCTGTAATTTCTTCCAAATCTTCAAGATATCTGCATTTTTGTAATTCTATCCTCTTTTTAATTTCCCAAGCATTGGAGGCTGTACCTTCAATTGACTGGGCCCCAGGCTCTGATTACACTTGGTACACCACTCTGCCTCTCCATTGCCCTTTTCTCGTCTGAAACACTGCTTAAAACCTACTTCCTTTACCAAGCTATTTGTCATCAGACATAATTTTGCCTTATGTGACTTCTTGTCATACTTTGTTTTATAATGCTCCTGTGAAATACCTTCAAATGTTTCAACACATTAAAGGTGCTCCATAAATATATCATTGTTCAATATGAAGCACAGTCTTGTTGGCAATAGGAAATGTTTTACTTTGCATAGATACATCTCATTTGAAAGTCTTAATGTTGACACGAGGTTCTTCAGATGAAAACTTCTCCATTCTCAGCAATAAAATCCCACTCCTTGATGAGCACAAGTAAAAGGTAAAGAACTTTTTGAAAGTAATGAATTTCCCAGTCAGAAATCTCGATCAATGATACATAATCAGACTTCGAACAACACCAATTTAAAAAAACATATTCAGGAAAACAGAGATAGTTGGAACTGCAGATGCTGGAAAATCTGAGATAACAAGGTGTAGAGCTGGATAAACACAGCAGGCCAAGCAGCATCATAGGAGCAGGAAGGCTGACGTTTCGGGCCTAGACCCTTTTCTTCCTTTTCCTCTCACTATGCCTTGGTGTAGTCCTCAGTACTGCAACTGCAGTGGAAGGAACCTGATGAAGTGAAGCCTATTGACCCTCGAGGTTTGGTGGGGGGCAATCCTGTGTCTGGATGAGCCAGGCATAACAAGGGTCTTCTTGCCAGAGGCAAATTTACCCTCTTCAGCTTGAATGTCCAGGTGTTGGAGAAGGCAGGCAGGGTGGAGAGAGAGAGGAACTGGCCACCTCTGCAGTTTCCTGAATGGAAATGTTGATGGGTCTGTGTGTAGTTCTTCTCCTGCCTCCTGGTATTACCTTGCTCATGAAGGCAGGCAACTAGACTGAGGTCAAGGATCCCTGCCCACCACGCCTACCATCGCCATGCCTTTGGTCCTGAGGATGATTAAGTGTGGCGATGGAGTACAGGTGTCATTGACTCTCCAGCTGTCACTGAAGGTTCGGGGCCTGGCTCTCCATGGCACACAACTATCAGTCCATGGATATTGCCAGGCAGTGACAGGATTATAGAACATAGAACATAGAACATAGAACATTACAGTGCAGTACA
>NC_063338.1:59330428-59364530 GCF_021869965.1 Rhincodon typus | reverse complement strand
TCCAGCTCTACACCTTGTTATCCAGGAAAACAGCATCTTTTTGTGAATATGCTTGCTTTGTGACCATGACACAAAGATCAGAGTGTAAAATCATTTTTAATTTATTAAGGGAAAAAAAACAGAGGGATGAAAAAAGATAGTAACAACAGAAGCATGCTTGGCACACTACCCTTGTTCCTACTTTAATTATTCCCATCTGTATTAAGTTTCACTGCTGCTCCAGAGATTTAAAGATCTTTTTCCTCACAATCAAATATTTCCTTGGCCTTCTCCCTCTCTCTCTAACAGTGATCACCTCTAGGACTGTCTATTCGTGCATTCCTTGATTTTACAGTATTGATCTACCTACTGTTGCTTACACCCAGTGTTCTCTGACCAACAGCTACGCTTTCAACAATTTCACTCCCATTCTCAACACCTCTGCCTTAATGCTTTATTTTGCTTTCAAAAGCCTGTCAAATATTCATCTGTAATCTTACATTCATCTCATCTAATTTGTCTCATTCCTTTCTCATTCTGATCAGTTATTAGCTACCTGCTCTGAAAGCACACTGTAGTGTTCCCAACTGACAGACATTTACTCAATTGGTTGTACAGAATTTGGAGTATTGCTGAAAGAAGGACACATTTTTTTCAAGTGTTTTCATCTCGTACTCATCAGGACAATTCATACTAAATACCAAAGTAGTGGGAATACAACATTGATAATGTATGAGAAGAGAGCACTGATTATTTTGTATTTGGACTCTATCTAGTAAAGGCATTTTCATAGAGAATGCACTAGTTAATTGTGACTGACATTTAACTGCTAAACTTGGTTTCAATTTTAAACTTGGGTAGGTTAATTCTGATTGATTAAGACACTGCCCTGAGAAATGAACTAGAGAATGGTTATCACCAATTTCATTAAGTTGAAACAAGCAATGTATGTGTACATGCTTTTTCTCTCGGCAAATCATGTTATTAATATAAGCAGCTTCTAATGCACACAAATGTGCCGCACTGTAAGCCTGACTAATAATCCTAAAATAGCTGTCAGCATTATTCTTTGCACACTCAGGTTAGTCAGCAAATGGTATCTAATCATAGAATCACATGTAATTTCATTTCTGTTAACATCTTTTTGGTTTGATGCCAGCATCCTGTTAGTAACAAACACCACTTGTGTTCCTGCTGAAGCAGTGTAAAACTGGGATCGTAGGACATACATCCCAAAGACTGGACACTCTCTTGTACTGTAGAAATATTAGTGATTGAATTTGCCACTTAAAAATAATTTAGTCAACTTCACAAGTAGAAATACTTATCCTGTAGCATTATTACCCTAATGCCAGCTCCTAAGAAACCAGAATTATGTTTAGTTCAGTGTTAGTGTCGATTTTTACGCTCATCACAAGAAAACTGTGATGAGTATAAAACAATACAGCAAATCAATCAAGAAAAAAAAGATTAGTATTCATTTCATTATATTTTTGATCTGTTCAACCTTGACTTTATTAATTTAGTTGCTTTTTGCATTAAATCTTCATGCTGTTCATGCAGATTACCAGTCAAAACCATATCTTCTTGAAACATGTCTTCTTGCCACCTCGACTCGCTGGTATCTGAGATCTCATAGCCAAGGCTCCTGAAGACGCGTTCACTCTCCTGCCATGTCTTTTGAAAATTCTTCCGCAATTCTTCTGTTGTGTTATCAGCTGATATATCTAATATCTGTCCTGAAATTACATCTTCATAAGTTGGTGGTGCATGCCTAGAATCAATGCCTGAAAACATTTCAGAGTGCTGAATTCTAGTTCTGGAGCCAATTGCTTCAGTTTCAAATCCGTCCACATGTGCAAACTGCTTATTAATTGCATCAGGATATAGCAAGGATTGTGTTGATGTCTTAACCCCTTCCTTGACGTTCTGAGAAATTTTAGATTTCTGCAAAGGATTTCCATTTCCCTGGGGATATTCATGTTTCACAGGAATTGTAATTTGACCAGAGCATTCAGCTTGAGGCTTGACAGATTTCATATCAAATGTTGGCATTTCCTCAAATGCAGTTTTTGTCCCAAATGGATTATTTTCACTAGCTGTTCCTAATCTTTCAGTGATTATAGCTGGCTCCTTTTGAAAATAATTTATTTGTTCTGGTATTTCAAACTTATTAACAAGTTCTGAAAGATCTACTTTTGGCATCTGAACATTCTGCTTGTTAACAGCAGATTCAGACTCCTCGGTGTCAGAGCCCAAACGTTCAGGAATGTCAATGGGTTCCTTACGTATATACACTTTGTTTTCTTCTGACCTTCTAGCCTCTTCAAACATTTCTGTTATATCCTTAACTGCAACGGATGATACAGGAGATTCATGTTTAGGTAACATATCTGCTACTGGTGTGTCAATCTTTAACTGTCGTTGAAGAGTTGCTGGTGATGGAATAATTTCTGACCTCTTTTCTGCCACCTGAACATGTGTAGACTGCATAGACTGTGAAATTCCCTGTGACAGTTTTGCTGTAGTATCTTTAAGTTTGGCAAGCTGATCATAACGTTTGACTCGTGGTGGAGAGGCTGATGATGTGGACGACGTACGAATTCTGGATGTTTTAATTTCTGAGCTACACATCGGGAGTGGAGATGTTGGTGTAGGTTCCTGTTGCACAGTGTATGGTGTGCAGTATTGCTTCTGAGAGAGTAGTGGAGAGGTAACAGCTCTAAGAGGTGATTCAGTGCGCCTTGCTGTTGATTCAATAGTGATGTAAGAAGGGGATGGTGATGACATTCTTTTTGCTGGAGACTGGGCTCTCTGCTCTGCAAGTCCAATTTCACACAACTGTTGTTTTCTACTTTCACATACTCGCTCTTCTGCATTGCTTTTTCCTTGGTTATCTAACTTGCAAGAGCCAATGCTTATCTTGGAAATCTTCTGTGAAGGTGCACTACCACTAAATGTTTCTACTTCAGGTTTTAAACCAGACATAGAAATCAATGCTTTTTTTATTGATTCGTCAAGGTATGCAAGCCTTAGTAATGCCTTCTGTTTGATCTGTGTTAGTTCTTTTTTCAGTATTTGCAAATCATTTCCTTTGATAACCTTCATTGAAAATTCACGGCCATCTGTCAGCCATTTAGGTACCTTTTCCAAAAAGGCTTGTATTGTATTTAAATCTATGTTGTCATTCTCTTTTTCAAACTGAATCAGTTGGAATAAAATATTTTGCAATTCCTCATGCTTTCTGTAACTATCACTAATTTCTACAGAATGTTCAGCGACATTCTTATCAAATTTCTTTTTATGTGTAGCAGTATTTCTACTTTTTCTACTTTCTTTGTCCTCCAGTTTTGTATCTTCCATGTGAGCAGGGACCAGCCCTTGCTTGCTATTTGTGTCTTGTAAATAGGAAACTTGCTCTTCTGTTGCCTGGAAAGAGCCCTGGTCAGCTTTCTGTTCAGTCAATTTTTTTGAAATTTGCATTTCTTTCCAATCATGGTGTTTTTTCACATGTGCCAAAGGCTTTTGATTAGTTGCTATTAAGTCACTTTTCTGCTGGTCTTGTTCTCCTTGATATTTCGGAAATGCCTCCTTCTGAGCCATAACACGAGGTTTCTGTATCTTTTCACTCTTAATTTCTTTAGATACCCCCACTTTGTCCTTCTTTTGCTGTACTTGCTGAGTTTCTTTTAAATTTGCTCTGTGTGACTGTCGGTTGTACTGTTGTATTACCTTCTTATCTTTTACTTGATCCTGTGCCACATTTGTTGTGAGTGTTTGTGCAATAGTTGTCTCTTCAATTTTCTCATCCTTCTCTTCAGTTACTGGTTTGTAATATTCACCCATATGATTATCTTGTTGAACAATAATGTGATGCTGCTCTTGTTCAGTCATATCCAATTTGTTATTTTGTTTTACCTGAAACTGTTTGATGATAGTTTTCTCTGGACTTTTATTTGCTTCTGGTTTCAAAATTTGTTTTTGTTTCTTTTTATAGGACAATACATTTTTTTCCTGTTCTTGCATTACTTGACTCTCTTTAGGTGGCTGAATAGTTTTAACCTTAATTTTTGATGAAGATGCTGAATGAGGCTTTAGGTGACTAGATTGTTCTCGTGTCTTTTTATGTATCTCATTGTCTTGTTTAATAGTTTCCAATCCAATATCTTTCACAGAATCTTTAAATGCATTAAATATCTCTTCTTTATGACTGATTACATTGTTAGAATAATTTAAGATATTGTGCAGATGCTTTGAAGCTGCTACCACTGTTGAATGGGATGGAGAATCAGACGACACTGTGTTTGCAGTGATCAAATCTTTTGCAGTCGAGGCCTCTGAAGTTTTTGGATAAGTTGGGTATTTTTCAACAGTAGTCATGGTTTCCTTTTCCATTGCCTGGCTAGCTGGAGAAGTCAGCTGATCAACAACTGATGTGATATTTGGTAAAGCTGAAGACTTCACTGTAAGGCTGTTTTCAGATTCTGCTTTAGTTGGGCTTTGCAATGCTGCTGTAGTGAGCTTACCCGTGTTGATCGGCCAAGCCATTTTAGCTGCTTTGCTTTTTTCCATTTCTTCTCTCTCTTTCCTATATTTTTCTTCCGCAATCATTAAAGGAGTTTTAAATTTCCTGGTATAGGGCTTGGGTTGTGGCTTTGCAGTTTTTGTTTTGATTGTATGATCTTGTGGCATAAACACTTTGTTAGCAGGAGGAACCTGTGCTTGCTTTTTCTGTGCTGGTTTTTGAGCAGTTTGTATTACGGGTTGATGGAGTGATGATTGTCCAACTTGTGGACATGTTGAATGCTGAAGAGGTTCATGTTGTTTCTCTTGTGTGGGTTGATACTTCTGCTGTTGAATGTCTTGCTTTGATGATATAGAATCCTCAGGCATGATTACATTTGATTTTGAAACAAGGTTTTTCTTAGGTTGCTGTTTTGATTTGCTGTATTCAGTGTTTGGCATTTTCGGTGAAGACTGTAGTTTTGATGCCTTATTAACCAGTTTCCTTTGCTGGGAAGGTGACTGGGGAAGGCATGGCGGTAGTAAATTTAAATCAGACTGTGAGGGAAATGGAGAAGGATGTCCTGCCGCGAACATTTCCTGGACCATAGGCGTAATAGGACTTATGGGGGGAGGGGGAGGGGGTGGAGGTGGAGTAGGAAGAGGAGATGGAGGGAGATCAATTTCATACATCTCTGGTTTTATGTGAACTAATGGTGGTGGCGGTGGTGGGAGAGGAGACATTTGAGCATCTTCTTCTACATGTGAAGGAAGAGGAGGAGGGGGAGGAGGAGGAGGAAGTGAGAGCTCACCATCAGACATTAGGGGAATAGGTGGAGGTGGGTGGGGAATTGAAAATTGAACCCCTGGTGTTCGCTTTTTGTCCATTTTCACATGACTTATTTCTTTCTTCGTAGTGTTTTGAGATTTACTATCCATCCTGTTTGTAGACATTTGTAATTTTTCACAAGACATCATTCCAGAATTGATCTTAGGTGCAACTTCTTTATTTACTCTCTGACCATGGTCACCCATATTTTTAATCAATTGTTTGTTACTTTTAGTTTTCTGTTTTCTTCTTACATCATATTCCCTAATTGATTGAGATGCAGAGGTCTGAGCTGTCTGATTGGATATTTGTGCCATGTGCTGAAGAGTACTGGTGTTCTGAATATGTTGAGAATTCACTTGTGCAAGTAATGTATTAACATCTAAACAGATCTCAGCAGTTGGTTTTTTAACAATCTCAGCAGTCCTTGGTGATTGCAAAGTATGTTGACCATCTGTTGTGATTGAAACCTGCTGTTTAGGTATTTGTCTGTCAACTGAACCAAAGTTTTCTCTTATTTTGCGTGCATTATATTTATCATCTGTAGACTTAGCTCTGGTTGCTTGTTCACGTTGTGGTCTACCATATTTCGATATCCTGCTGGTAATGTGCACATCTGACATTTCCTTTCTGTCTTCTTCAAAAGCCTCATGGACATTATCGTGATGTTGCTTATCAGGTGATAAAAGCGATTGAACTTCCTGATGCACATCCCTTTTCACTGAATCATTAGTCTTCAGATTAACTTTTTTAATACCCTCATGTTGTTCAGCAGTCAATTCTGTCCACATTGTTGTGTTGACATTTTTTGTAATATCTATTTTCTTTTGTTTTTCAGTTGCCAACTGAGATTTTATAGACCCTTGTGCACCTCCTTTGTGGCTAATACCCTTTGCAAAAGTTATCTGTTCTTGGCCTTCCTGATGGGTTTTTAAGTCATTTTGAACAGCTTCTGTTTCACTAGCCTGAACCAGCTGTCCTGATGACTGCTGTAGGTTTTGGATAGTTGCTTTTATATCTCTTCTATTGCACGTCCAATGTGCCTCTTTCTTTTCAGAAGCTGTTTCCATTAAATTTGTCGTAGAGGTTTGAAGGTCAGTTTTCATTATGATTTCCTTTTCAGCCTGTTCCTTTTTGTCTTGTGTTTTATCCAAACATTTGGATGTACATTTAAGATCACCATCTGGCTCAACTACTTCAATCCTCATATTTATTGACTTTTCTAGAGAATCTAAAGTACCTTTAATGTCTCCGGGAATAATTTCAAATTTTTCAGCAATTTTTTTTTGAGATTTTGCTTCTTCGAGAGACTTTAAAGTTTCAGATAGATTACCACGTACAACCTCTTCCTTTGCTACTTGTGTGGGTTGATTTATGGCCTGATTAAGTGAATGTAAAGCCACTCTTAAATCACCTCGCACAATTTCTTCCTTTTCTACATTGGTAAATACATTTTGGTTTTCTGCCATAAAAGTCAGCATTGCATTTTGGACATCACCACATAAGATTTCTGATTCTGCAACTGTACGTTCAATATGCATTTGTTGGTGCTTAAGCTTTTGTTTGGCACCTTCAACATCTCCATGTATTACTTCCTCAGACTTTTGTTGAGTCACAGCAATTTCATCAGTCTCCTGTTGAAGTAATTTAAGATAGTCCATTGCTCCCGATTCAATACAAGTTGTGTAAAACTGAACATTTCCCTTTTCAGTGTCATTTACCTTAACTTTCTGTGAATTTTCACTGTTCTGAGAAGTAGCTATAAGTTTATCAATTGCAGCTTGTATATCACCTTTTATGACTTCATCTTGCTGAAATTTGTTATCATCTGCTCTATTGAGAAGAGAATAGATTGTCATCTTCACATCTCCTTTCTCACTCTCTTGAATCAGAATCCCCCTTTTTGCAGAATTGTCATGACTAAAAAGATTGTTGATAATTTGCTGAATATCACAACCAATTATTTTTTCTTTTTCTATGTTAGTATTTATTGGCTTCTTAAAAAGTTGTTCTCTTGTCAGATTAATGTTACCTTTTTCATTAGTGTCTATCGTAATCCCTTTCTCTGTAAATTCTTTTTTGCATAGCAGTTCCATCATTATTTTTTGGAGATCACCTCTGACAATCTGTTCTTTTTGTATCTCTGGGGATGTTTGGTTTAGAAGTTGATATTTTGCCATTCTGATATCTCCAACCTCATCTGCTTCAATGAGGATTCCTTGGGATTGAACAAGTTTGCAGTCATAAAGTGACTTAAGTGTTTCTTTAATATTTTTTCCTATTATTTCAGGTCTTTCTACAGGATTTTCAGTGAATTGGTGCAAAGGCGTAGTTTCAAAAAGCCAGGTTGTAGTTTTAACATCCACCTGTGGAATTTCTTCAAGTATTTTTGTATTTCTTTCATCAATTTCTTTTATGCTGCTCAATGGTTGTTTTTCAAAAAGCCATATGGCCTGTTTTACATCTCCTTTTTGTATGTCTTCTCGTCCAACTGTCTCAATCTTTTCACATTCTGAATCTTCCCCTTTTATCTCATCAATGGTATGTGACTCAAAAAGCCAAGTAGCTGTCCTTACATTACCATGCTGTATTTCACTGACACTGACTGTTCTAACATATTTTTGATCAAGATCTGTCTCAAATAGTTGAGCACTGGATCTCACATCACCACCTTGTACATCAGAGACTGTTTTGACAATAACTTTCTCATGATCTGTAATTTTGTCCAGAGGCTGTGTTTCAAATCTCCAACGTGCAGAAGTAACATCGCCTTTCTGAATATCTTCTTGTGTTACAGATTTGATGACATACACTTCGTCAGTTTCTTTAATTAAATCCAGTGGCTTAGTTTCAAACAGCCATCTAGTGCCCCGTACATCTCCACTAATTATTTCCTCCTTCCGAACAGTCGTTACTTCATGATAACAGCCTTCCTTATCTTTAATGGCATATAGAGGCTGAGTTTCAAACAACATAGTGTAGTTTTTAACGTCCCCTTTTTCTATTTGTTCCATGCTGAACTTTTTAAGGTCTGTGTTTTCTGATGACTCATCTTTAATTTGATCTAGTGAAAAGGTCTCAAAAATGAATCGCCCTTCATCAACATCCCCACCCTGAACATCTGTGATTGTACGAAGAATTGCTCGTTCTTCAATATTTTCTTTTATAGCATCTATTGGATGATTTTCAAAAAGCCAAGTACAATTAATTACATTACCTTTCTGAATATCTTCTGCCGTCGTAGATCTAATTTTTTTCAACACCTCTTCTGAACTGGAATTTATCAGATCAAGAGACTTATTTTCAAAGATCCACTTCTTACGAGATACATCCCCTGATTGTATATCTATTTCAGTCACCCGCCTAAATTCTTCCTTCTCTCTTTGTATATTTCCCAGGGGTTCAGTCTCGAATAGAAAACGGGTCATTCGTACGTCATTTCCCTGGATGTCTTCCTGCTGAACTGTACGCACTGTTAGAATAGTTTCTGAATTATCTTTTATTGCATCTAAAGGCTGTGTTTCAAATAACCAGGTACAAGTTTTTACATCCCCTCTCTGAATCTCATCAACTTGGTTTTTAATATCTACTTTTTCATACAGAGCATCCATTGGCTGTGTCTCAAACAGCCATCTGCAAGTTTGTACATCTCCTCTAATATCATCATGTTGCTTTGTTATAATTTCTTCACCTTCTACATTGCTAAAATATTTGATAGCATCAAGTGGTTGTGTTTCAAAGAGCCACTTAGCTGTCTTCACATCACCGGATTGTATTTCTTCTTTGGATATACCTTTAATGATTTGAAACTTTTGAATACTTTCATCAAATTGATCAATAGGGGTTGTCTCAAACATCCATCTACATGTTTGAACATCACCCCTCACAATTTCTTCTCTACTCACAGTTTTGACCTCATGGTAGTGTCCAGCACTATCCTGAACAGCATATAGAGGAGTTGTTTCAAATAAAGTTCTATTTGACATCACAGCACCACTAATAACACCATCCACTTGAATTTTTTTAGATTCATCAGTGTGACTTAAATTCATAGTTTCAAACAACTGTTTGTAATTGCTGACATCACCTTTTTTGATTTCTTCCAGATGAATTGTTTTTGCATATTTTTCCTTCTCCTCCCCAATCATCTCAAGTGGCTGGGTCTCAAAAATCCATGTCTGGTGCCTCACATCCCCTTTTTCCTCTTCAGTAGCAATCACATGTTTAATCTTTCCAGTATCTGGGCTGCCCTTTAATGTGTCCATGGGAACAGTCTCAAATAGGAGTTTGGTTGAACGTACATCACCTCCGATTATTTCTTCAGTTTCTATAGGTTTTGCATTATCGTTGTCTTTTAGGGAGTCAAATGGTTGGGTTTCAAACATCCAGCACTGTCTACTAACATCAGCACCTTGTATTTCTTCTTTATGCTTGACTGTAGTGTCTGTTTCTAACTGTTCTTTAATGCTATCTAAGGGATGCGTTTCAAATAACCATTTAGCTCTATTCACACCACCTTGATTAACCTCTTCCCTAGAGATACCACATACAACCTTTATACTTGAAACATCCTTATGAATCATATCTAAAGGTTTTGTCTCAAACAGCCAGAGTGCAGTTTTTACATCTCCTCTTTCAATCTCCTCTCTTTTGACAGTTTGGATTTCTAGCACTTGGCCAGACCAATCCCTAATAACATAGAGTGGTTGGGTTTCAAATAACTTTGTTGTTTTTTTCACATTTCCTTTAATTTCTTGAACTTCAGTTTTCAGTTGCAGGAAATTCATTTCATCTACTGAATCCAAGTGCCCAAGTGTATCAAGGGACTGAGTTTCAAATAAATATCTTGCAGTTTTGACATCACCAGCAGTAATATCTTTTGCAGTAGACGTTTCTATTGCCAGTTCATCTTCTTGATGAATTTTATTCATCGAATCAAGTGGTTGTGTTTCAAATAACCAAGTGGCAGTGCGGACATCTCCTCTTGCTAATTCAGGTATCTTACCAGTGTTTTCTGTTGATTCCGGAGAACTTACACCAAGTGTATCAATGGCTTGAGTCTCAAACATCCAAGTTGTATATTTCACATCACCTCCTGCTATCATTTCTTGTTGTGAAATGCACTTTGCATCACTTTGGTCAGGGGTTTCATCCTTGATAGAATCCAATGGTTGAGTCTCAAACATCCAGCGCATTGACTGTACCTCTCCTTTTAGGATCTCATCCCATTCTAAATACTCTCTCTCTGGGCTCATACATTTCTGGGGGCTATGACCAGTGTGTTCAAAAACATACTTAGCCTGTTGTACATCCCCCATTACATCCTTATCTTTTGATTCATTTGTCACAATTTCACTGATCTCTTGTATAAATTCCTTTTCCAGGTTCTTTCTCACTCCTGGATTGATATGTTTATACAAACGTTTTAGCTCATAAAGATTTCTTTGCTTTGAATACAGGTCCTTGGGAATGATTTGTTTCGTTGCAGAGAGGGGGGGTTCAGGAGATTGCAAAAAATAAGTTATCTCTGATGGTGCATTGAGTAAATCTGGTGGTGGAGGAGGGAATTCTTCCATGTTTCCACAGTTACTGGAGCCAACAGAAATTGAAGCAGCTGTACTGTCTATTTTCCTTAATGTTGTAACTTCAGAAATCTTGCCAGTAGTGGACATGTTGGAAGTAGAAACAACAGGAGGCCACTGCATCTCTTGGAAGTTATGCTCTGTCTTAATGGAAAAGTCAATAATCATGTTGAACAATGTAAAGTTTTTGTTGCTGTTTCTAAACATGCAGTTTAGAAGTCTGCTTGGCATCAACCTTCATGCAATGTAATATCAATCTGCCATCTTCATGATATTCCATGAAGCATTCTATTTCAGTCACAATGCAATTTCAACAAAAATGAAAGACTGTTTTGTTATATTGTTATGTTTCTTCAAATCCTTCTCTGCTGCAGATTTTAAAAAAAAATAATTCCATTATTGGATAGTAGGCATAATTAAGAAAGCCATGTGATGTGAAACTGGTTTCTTACCTCTTTGTTTTCTTCCAAACATCCTTAATTTCACCATTATGTCTCCTTTTCATCCCTAATTGGATGACTTAGTGAAACAAAAATACTTAATAAAGGGGGAAATGAAGATATGAATTATAATATTCACAAAATGATAGGAAGTGAAAAAGATAATGATGTGCAGCAGAGAAAAGAAATGTTAAAGATTAGAAAGAAAACACAGACATAAAGTTAGAAAAAATGTACTCTTTCAAATGACACTTTGTATTTCAAATGCACACATCTTACTTTTGTAAGTTTTATCAGTAAACAAAGTTATTGGTCATTACTGTCAATGTGCACACATTCAACAACACAATAATGGGTACCTTAATCTTTTTGGTGGTGTTAGTTGCCATTTGAGTAGGCTGGGCTGTTTTTTCAAACTGCTCTTTTAACAGCTGAGTGGAGATTTTTGGCTTTTCATCTTCAGTCATTCCATCCACTGTTCAAATATTAAAAGGAATATGCGAAAAATTATTCTTCGAAGATAAGAAGAAAGCAAAGTACAATCTCCCACAAACTCCCAAATGGCTCAACAATTTTATTTTATGTGATTTTTGAACCAAATCCTTCACAGGTGCTGTCACTGCTCCTTGCAGACTAACCTGCCAAAAGTGAAGTTTGAATGAAAAAATATTGGCAATTCATTCCAGCTTTTCCATTAAAAAACAAGAAAAATCAATGCGACACTCTCAGGTGCAAGTTCTGTCAGTATTTGTTAAGATATCAGAATTGGAAATTGTAATCCATTCTTTAGAGTAACGTAACATAAATCCATATGCAGAGCATCAATGTTAACATTGGAGTCATCTTAAATTGGCATTCATTCCATCTTGACCCTCCTGGGAACAATTTCTCCCTTATGATTATCTCTGCCCAAACCCCTGACAATTTTGAATGCTTTCAACACTTCACTGTTGAGAGGATAACATTCCCAACTTCTCAGCCCAAAATTCAGACCTTCCACAACTGCAACGCCAGACTGCCATCCCAAGAGTGGAGGGAAAATCTAGCCTAAGGGATTTTGTATGTACATACTGTCATTTGACAGTGAAGAACGGTATTAATTAGCATCCAGTTTTGGTTGTCAAGTTCTATGGAATTTCATATGAGTTTTAGTTATGAATGGATTATGGTAGCTTGAAGCTCCAAGTGATTTAAGCTGAAGCATATGACATTAATAAACCATTGCTGTGGTACTTGTGCGTATAATACTTGTGCGTAATAATAATATGCACTTACCACTGAAATCATTGAAGTGATTTTCAAAGTTGCCCACTGTACTTGACAGATGAGTATTCTGTTCCATAACAGAAGCCTGCAGAAACATGTCAAGTTTACTGGTACTATATTGATTGGAAACAGAATGCAGTAGAACACATCAAATATGTAACAATTACACACTAAGCATTTTGACCTATCAAAAGCTAAAATCAATTCTCATTTTTAAAGTAGTACTGTGTTAGATAAAGTTAATTCATTGAATTTCTTAGGTTTTAGCTTTCAAATCTATAAAAGCCATGTGTTACAAAAAGAAAAGTACCACAGATGCTGAAAATCTGAAATAAAATCAGAAAATACTGGACACACTTAGCAGAAATAACAGTTCCTGTAAACAGTGAAATTAAGTGAATGTATGGTACACCTTAACAGATCTGCACACAGTGGGGAGAATGATAGGATGTGGAAACCTGGTTGATTCAGCATTAAGTTTTATTCTGGCTTTTAAACTCAGCCACAGCATTAACATCACGCATCTGGGTTTTCTGCCCAATCAGAGATGGTAAGCAGGATTGCATACTAAATCTGTCAAAGGAAATATTTCTCTTTAGAAGGATCCTGGAAGCAGTCAAACTTGCTGAACTGTATATTGATTCCTGCGGTTTCAGCAATGAAAGGAATGGACAGGAAATTTCAGAAAGCTACCCCTCCAGAACTCTGACTCTTCCTAGAGGTTTTACTACTGGACCTGAGTGATTAAATGAGGCGACATTTTTCTAGGAAGGGAGAAAAACACCAACACACAAATCCAATGCACATTCATTGAAATAGTCAAGAAAGTGAGCATCAGGTGTTTTATCCCTTGAACTTGGAGCCACTGTCTCAAGAGGTTCAAGGAGCATAGAATGGCAGGGAAAGTGAATGGCATAGCACTTTCAGGAGCCAACCACTCAGACTGACATGCAGGTGTGGGTGGTAGGTCAGGACGGAGAATTCTCAAGTGGCAAACACAGTAGCTACCACTGGCAAAATGTATTCACCTTGAAGGACGCATTATGCAAAGAGACAATGAGTTGTCATGAAAGACTTAAAGGCCTGTGAGTGGTATATGCCCTGCCCAATCCACAGGTCACTGTCTTTCCATTGAGTTCTATATTTTGTTCTCTTACCAGGAGAGAAAGCAAACAGCCATGAGTCTTTGAACTGGCTTGTGTGGAGAAGAAAGATATTTGTCAGGAGTGACTGTGAGACATGTGCAAACAGGCAACAGATTAAGGTTAAGTGAGCATGTTGGCTGCTCAGATGGTGATGTGAGAAGGTGCCTGGTGAGATAGGGATGAGGAGTACTGGGGAAGCCACAGTGTGAGTCTTTACATCTGAAACTGTTGTGCCAACACCTTTCCCATATTCCTTATGTCTTTGGACCTGTTGGGGAATTTTATCCAGGTTCAAGGGACCAAACCCCTGCTGGCTACTCTTCCACTCATACTTGGTTTGAGAATTTGGATTCTTCCCTCCATCATTGGGAAACATCACTTTACTGCAATCGCTTACATGCCAAATTAGGACATACGGGTAAAAGTCAGAGACAAGGGCTAGCTTTCCCAGTTGTGCTCACCATTCTGTGCTTGCTTCAGCTTCAGGAATTATATCCAGTTGTGCTTTTTTGATTCATGCCAAAGTCCCTTGAATTATAAATCTTTGCATTGACAGATTTATCACACCATTCAAACGGCCGGTCCTATTTGGTGAGGCATACAAAGTGGAATACTAACACCATCAGTTAAGACATCAGGCAAGCCTGCTGCAGATCTCAATAGATTTCTGACCAAATCACCTATTCTGCTCCTACTTCCTATGGTTTATTAACTCAGTTCTTTTGTCCACGTTTGCTGTCAGACAAACTGAGCATGTCCCACACTCTGTTCTAGCTAATTGTATTTAAGTAATGCTGTATAACAAAGTGAAGTCTTTGGAAAACAACAATAGTTTTCAGTTTTAGCTCTAATCCATCACATTATGTGTTAAAGATAGACCCATGTAGAACAGAATTTAAATTTAAATAACATCCTATTGTGACAGTGCACTATTACCGTTTCCATTTTGTAGGTTAAAAGCTGTTCAGTTGTTGATGGTAGACCATCTGTCTGATCAGTTTTCCTAGTGCTGCTGTTCACTTTAACTTTGCTGGTGCTTGTCACATCCTGAAATATGTAGTGCAAGATGAAACATTGAAAAATTTTCACAGAGGTAAAGCCTGGCATCTATAAATAAAAGCTTTCTATTCAAAACATCAGTCGCAAAATATCTGCTCAGCATGACAATCACTGCCACAGCCATTTTTTTCACAGAAATCAAAATCAAATAGCTTATTTTATACATATTGACCCCCACGTGCATAAAGCGGGCACAGATATGCGCAGACACAGTTCATCAAAGACATGGTGAATGGCAAGTGTTTTTATTTCCTAGGTTGGGGGCATATCTTGAAGGTGAGAGGAGAAAGATTTAAAAAAGCCAAGAGGGGCAACTTTTTTTACACAGAGAGTGGCTCGTGTGTGGAATGAACTTCCAGAGAAAGTGTAGATGAGGGTACAGCTACAACATTTAAAAGACATTTGGATAAGTACATAAATGAGAAATATTTGGAGAGATATGGGCCAAGTGCAGGCAGGTGGGACTAATTTAGTTTGGGATTATGGTTGGCATGGACTGGTGGACCAAAGGGTCTGTTTCCATGCTGCATGACTCTATGACATGCAAGGGTTAGTGTATTTGAGTCAGTTTCCATACAGGTAAAGTTTTCATCCTTTTAGATCCTTAAGAACTGCACCTTCACTAGGCAATGGCGGAGGAGTTTGAAGTGGAGGCGGAAGAGCTTGATGATTCCAAGCCCAGAAGTAAAATCTAGTCCACAGTGTCCATTCATAACAGATGGAAATAATGTTTTACATATGGTGGTAGCAAAGCTTTTGGAATGAAATTGTCATTGTTTATGAGTGGCACAAATCTCCAATATACCTCTGGAGTTCAGGTCTCAAGACAATCCTAATGACATGAGGCATCTGCTCTATGAGTTTGTCAGTGTAAGCATTTTATGTTATATGGCTTTTAAAAACAGCAAATACAACTAGATTGCAACATCCTTGCACCTCATATGATGGCTAACAGGTAAGTCAGTGTTTCTGAAAATGTGGGTTGTAACCCCTAGTGGGCTTGCAGTTAAGGTATTTGTGATCTCCCTCTTGCTAAGGCATCATTGGAAACTGTGAAAAGATGATTCCAGTGGGACAAACCCAGATCTCCTGCTAAACAACTAAGGGACACAAGGTAAGCCCAAAGCAATCTTTAACATTAGGAGACACTTGTAGAAATAAGTGCCAAATAGTCCTGGGATGTCTATGCATCAATGTACAGTTCTGAATAAGGTCACTGGACCTGAAACATTAACTTTGCTTTCTTTCTACAGATGCTGCCAGACCTGCTGAACTTTTCCAGCAATTTCTGTTTTTGTTTCTGATTTCCGGCACCTGCAGTTTTTTTTTGGTTTTTATGTTTCTGCATCAATTTGTTGCAGGCAGAGGAAAACAACTGTAACTCAGTGACAAATTATGACAGGTAAATCCAGGAAGCCATGTAGCTGAGCTGGAAAGGTGAATGGCAGTTTCTAGCTTTATGGTGCTTCTGATCCTGTCTGACTATTGTCCAGGCTCCTTAACCTGGGCTGACAACTCTACTGAGCAGACACCACAACTATCAAAAAGATGGGGAAAGCTGGCAGCGGGAGTGTGGTAGGGGAAGACTGGCTGATTGCTGTGTGCGAAGGGGAAAGATTTAGATTTAGATTTTATTATCACATATACTAAGTATTGGAATACATGAGTACAGTGAAAAGTGCATTTCCTGGTGCCATCTTGGTTACAAAACCAGAATTAAATATTTAACAGAGTCAAAAGGTAAAGGAAAAAAAATCCAATTCTCAAAACTCAAAGTCTCATCTCCATAAATGTGCTTGGAATGCTCATTCATGGTGCAGGCACCTGGACCGAGCTCCAGCCTGGAGTCTAGGCCAGCCCATGAGTCCCGCCCAGAGGAGGCGCACTTTCACCAATAAGGTAATTACTGTGCATGATGTGCAGGGGACTGATTAATATATGTGTGTGAGGGAGGAGTGGGTGGGGTAGAAGAGACTTGATTGTAGTTTGAAGGGGCTTCAGTAAGTCTTCTGCCACTGATGAATATGGAAACATTGGTCGAAACCTAAGTAAGTACATATTATGACATTTTTACTGAGCACTTTAAAAAACAGATTTTCATATTTTAAATGATGTATTTATTATATGTTGATTTATAATACATGTATGTTAATGAATATAAATACTGAATTTACTGTGTTCCTTTATCACTTGTTTGTTGACATCTGAGGTCATATTAAAATCTAAATTTTAATTTGGGATATTAACCTAGGAAGCATTGATGCAGGTACCATTGTATTCTTTCAAATATTTGTTTTGAATAGTTCAAAAATCTGAGAAAATATGTTATTCTATTGCATTGCAAGTGTGCCAATTTGCATATATTATCATTTCAGATAGCAGATTTCTTAAAATAATAAAAATCAAAATTTCACCTGTCTGTTTGAAAAGTAAACAACATGCAAATTATTCCTGGGTTTTCAAAGAACCATTAATTTAATAATCTTGGGAACAAAAACTACTTTAAACTCAAATCCACTGTTTGCAGTTATTAATACAGGTTCCTAGGAAGCATTTAGACTCGATGTTTAATAATCACCCTCCTTTGGGGTTATATAAGAGAGTGAAGATCAGCAACGCCAAATAATAGAGTGCTGGAAGATCAGTAATTTTGAACCAACACATGCATATTTAATTTGATCTGCATTTTGAAGTCATACATCCTGCCCCTATTTTAAAATGATACCTTCGTGAAAACAATATCAATTTCTGAAGGAAATACGTTGCACGGAACATTAAATGCTTCTCCCATTTTGAAAATTGGTTGCATTAACACCGAGGCCTTACACAATTAGATGATGGTAGATTTGCATATGTTCTTTGCAGATTAGAATTACAGTTGTAGCACTTTTCACCCCACCATTTCTGTGCTAGCTCTCTGCAAGTTTCAATAAACTAATTCCACTCTCTTGCCTGTACTCTACAGCACTGCAATGTTTTTTTCTCTTCAGACATTTTTCAACCTCCTTTTGAAAACCAAGACACACCTACCACCTGCATATACTCAAGCAGTACACTTCAGGCCCCAACCACTCACTGCATAAGAAAAGATGTTTTTGATGTTGACCTCGATTCTTTTGCTGGCCACCTTAAAATAGCGTTCATTAAATCCCAAACGTTCCATCAAAGGGAAGGGTTCCTCTCTATCTAGACTTCTCATTGTTTTGAGAACCTCTATCAAATCTTTGTAACTTAAGTTTCTCATCCCTAGAACCAATTATCCTATTTGTTTTCTACATCCATGCTATTGCTTCACAAAATTCTAAGGCAATTAGTAATGATGGAAAAAGCTGTGGAAAAGCTTCCCTGCAGAACAAATGTACTTGTTTGTTCACGTTTGGAAACATCAGGGCATCTTAGAAATGCATCTATTTATACACAGACACAAGGAAATTTACATGTTCTGAATTCACTTCTCCTAAATGTCTTCTCCTTAAGCATCATTGTTCAGATAGGTAACCTGTTCCGTTCTAACCCAAATACACCACTAGGTGGCATGGAAGGTCAGTCTGCATTTGCACTTCAGTCATTCCTCCCTCTCAAGTGAAGCAATAGCATGACCACCATTTCATTTTCTTCCTAAAAGCATAGAATAGATTGTAAGGCTGACATGAATTAAAACTATGAACATGAATCAGCTTGCAATTATCTAGTTTGCACTGCACTCAAAACCAAGGCATATTAAAACTATTCTGGCCTGATAGCTCAAAGAAAAATGGAGTTGAAGTATAATTTCTGGCATTCAACCAAATTGAGCAAAGCAATTGAATATGGATTTTCCGAACATACCGGTAAAAATACTTTTTTTTAACTTGCAGACTCAAAGAAAACTGACCATAAATTATTTTCAAGCACTACTGTCACATTTCCGATCAGAAAATTAAATCCCATCTTGGAATAATATTGACAGTCATGTATTGTTCCTTATGATTCATCTGATTCAAGTAAGTATTGGGCAAAAATGCCAATTAGATACATATTTATTTGTCATTTTTTGCCTTTCATTTCTCCACATACAATCATTTTGCCTGGTAAGTCTTCTAACTCCATGTCCAAAACATTTCTCTCAATTCTTACCCTTATAAGCAACTAGTCTATACTTTTTTAGTCCAGATTATTCAGGAGTGCAAAAAGACTAGTAATCTTACAGATCATTGCCCACAAACCAAACCTGAGTTTTATTTACTTAAGGTAATTTGTCTGAGTCATGTATGTAGCGATGGTTTCTATCTATATAACAAAGATCCTATGATGAGATGAAACACTGCAGAGAGAACCTAATTGTCAGCAGTGCAGCATAAAAAGTATTTTTCAACTGTTTTGCTGAATTTTCAGAGGTACGTGTGAAGCCAGTGTCCCAATACACTCAACAGATTCCCCCCCAAAAAAGAGTGGCCAGCCACAGGAAGTCTACACATTTAATATGTGTCAAAGATACGTGTGTAAATGAAGTGGAGTTGGGGGAGGGGAGTGTAATTATAGCCCTTGTATCTCATCATGCTGTTAGTTTGAAACAGGGTTATTCAGTCTATATATTAATATCACTGTACAAAGAGAACCCAAATAAAAAAAACCATGAGTGAAAATCACTAATTAAACGGACAAAGGTATTTCTTGTCAGTATCCTCCTCAGATCTTGACCATATTGTCCTATTATATCTCTTTTCTTCTCAGTTACAGGGACTTACCATTATGCAATTTTACTGTCACATTTCTCAACAGACTTTACATCTCAAGCAATTACTTCTCATCTTGCAGCGTTTGAAGCAGCAAACAAGATACACATTACTGTAATTAGAGGGAGACATAACTATGTGGCCCTATGGGACCGATCTGGTTATGTTGAGAATAAGTTGTAAGACAAAGGGATGATATAAGATGATGATAGTCAAAGTTAGGTTAATAACAACAGGGAGATGAGGCAAAGTTAATATGAAAACATATTGTAAGTGAACAGAGGATTGAAGGACCAGCTCAAGAGGGACAAGGGCTGGATAAACAGCAGTACAAGGGAAACACCAGTATACCAAGAGCATAGACAATGTCTAAGGTCAACAAAGAAAGATCAAATGTATATGGAAATGACAAAATTAATTGGGACACAAGGTGGCTAGTTCATGAGGCTAGAAGGTGAGCTTGTCTTTGAAGCAGATGGTTCAAGATATGTTTTTCATTTGGTTTTCTCCTTATTTATTTCACTGTGTTTCATTTCACTTTTCTCAAATCTGTAAGAACTTTTGCTATTGATTCTAGCAGTATTCTGAGTCTGCTGCTGCAGTCAGGTTTTTTAATGCAAATTCTACACAAGTGCAGCAGAATGAAGTCCCTCGAGTACATTTCAGGATGGAATTCAGTTTTGTATTTGTATTAGTATTGCCTTCTACCGTCTGCTAAAAAAAAGCTTCAATCATTTGAACACCTGGATCTGTGCAAGTACCATGTATAAAATCTATTCTGAAGAAAAATCATAATTGATTCAAAATATGAACTCTATTTCCAATGCAACAGATGCTGCTAGACCTATCGAGCATTATCTGCAATTTCAGCTTTTGTTTCAGATTTCCAGCATCCAAGGTATTCTGTGTTTATTCTTATACTAATACCTGTCAATTTGACATGAATACAATTTTTTCAAAATTGTTTGTCCATCAATCAACTATTATAATTCACATGTAGGTATTCCAGAAGCTTAACATTTCCAGTTAATTGTAGACCACAGTATGGGCTCCAAATGTCTGTTTATTTCCAGTTATACCAAAACAGTTTCAGAACCATAAAAACTTAAAAGATTTTTTTTTGAACTAAGAAGAAAAGAACAAATGGGATCAATCTGTACAATAGCTACCTGAAATTCAGGCAAACCTCTGCTCTAAGTCACAATGAAACAGTAAGTATCATCCAGCAATGATGACCATTTACTAATAGAATAGATAAATGATCAATGCTGAGGGGAAGGGGACAGCTAGCAATAATTTGGGTTGCCCTTAGTTTTGTTTTATGTGGCTAATTCAGAATGCCCAACTTATTGCTGGGCACATACCTCAGTCCCTTGAAATGTGTGACCATACTCTTTACATATACATGGGCACACATGGACAATTACGCACTATACAAAGCGTTTCTTCTGCCCAGGAATAAGTAAACACTTTTCAAAATATTTTGAATTGATAAGATGCCTTTTGCAAGCTCAGGATATCCCAAAGAATTACAATAACAAACTTCTAAAGTGTTGTCACTGTTGTAACACAAGAAATACTCTAACCAATTTGTGCACAATAAATAAATGACCAGATGGTCTATTTAGGTACAAAAATAGAAAGTGCTGGATTTCAAATTCAGATGGTAGAATGGAGGGGAGTGAATAGACTACATGGAGGTAGTACCCAGAGAGAGAGAAAGAAAGGAAAAGGCAAGCAAACAGATTGCTGATGATAAGTGAGAGAGAGATTAAGATTTGGTTAAAAATGAGTTGATAAATATCAGGGAGCCGAAGAGATCGCATCTGCTCATTGTTTGCAATGTCTTGAAGGGATAGGCAGTGCCTCAGCTTATTGTAAGATTTTACCTCCAATACTTCCTGAGTGCTGCACTAAAATACCATCTAGATTATAGTTCCATGTCTCTGGTGGGTGACTGCTGCAATTCACAGCCTGCTGTGACTCAAAGATGGGGGATGCAACCAATCAAGACTGACACCTTGTAAAAGAAAACACCAGATAGCTGATCTGAAGAGCGTTTTTTTAAAAAATCAAATAGATTTGATAATTTTGTAATTTAACCTAATAGCACTTTTATCAGATTATGCAGTCCACATTGCAAAAGCTAAATTTTGCAAGTGCAGCTAATTACCTGCACAGATTGCTGCTGGTAGTGAGCAACAGTGCTATGTGATTCAAACTGTTTCTTCACACTTGCTAGACCTCCAGGCAAGGCACGAGCTTCTTCTTCTGGAGCCTGATGGAATGATGGGAAAAAATATTACACTTTTGAAAATCCCTTTGATAACTAAGTTGCTTCTAAAGCCTGAGAATCTCAATATGTCGACATTGTGTGATTAGTCTGTTTTACCAGTGGTTTTTATAAGTGATGTCAAGAAAGGCTACTAATCCCAAAATATTTTGCATAACCATGTGTAAGAAGCTATTTTAGATCATCCAAACTGGAATTCTTCATTACAAATTCAAAAGTACTTCTGCAGAGGTTCTATTCTCTAACTGTAAGGGAAGATGGAAGAAGAGAATGGAAGACTGATAAAGAATAGAAAGATGAAGATTAAAAAAAAAGCAGGAATCAGCAATAATACAGTGTGGAGTTGGAGGAGCACAGCAGGCCAGGCAGCATCAGAGGAGCAGGAAAGTGGATGTTTCAGGAAATTTCTGAAGAAGGGTCCCGACCCGAAAAGGCAACTTTCCTGCTCCTCTGATGCTGCCTGACCTGCTGTGTACCTTCAGCTCCACACTGTGTTATCCCTGACTCCAGCATCGGCAGTTCTTACTATCTTTCAGGAATCAGTAATCTGTGCTAGATTAAATAGTTGGGCAATTTACAAACATTCATTTTGCTTCAGCACTATTAATTTATTATCAAAAAAACATGCTATTATAACATTCACATTTGCTGACTTCAGATTACTGATCAGCAATTTTAATGTTATCAATATTACTGCACCTTTGCTGGAACTGTAAAACTTGCTGGAGAAAAGCGATTACCAAGAAATTACCCAAAATATCTAAACCTTCTTAAATTTGATTTTACCAGAAAATATTGAAAAATTACTTCAAAAAAATCATCCCACCCCAGCACATCATTAGTGTATGCAGGATAATAATGGCATCCTTCTAAACTCAGTAGGTGTACCTTGTGCCAGTTAACTCTAGGTATCTTCTAAAGTTGCATTTGTGAGGCGGAGGGGTGGGGAGGAGGAGCGGTATTTGGGAGGAAGCAAAATTTGGAGGTAATGTGGCAAAATGTTTCGGATGTTTTGAACTATCCTATCTCTTGATTTGAAAATACCTGGTGCTGGCATCCATTAAAAGAAAATGCAACAAAATATCTTAATTTTCAGCAGTATCATAACCCATCTTCTTACTATAGGAAAAATGAAAAATTCCATTCATAATGTCCTGTTGCAGTACTGAATACTCAGTCACAACCAGTGAGGTGAGGTACGGTATTTAATCTATGCCATCTTGACTGAAAGCAACAGTATTGATCTTTTCATTTTCACTGAGTAAAAATTAGACTTCTTGATGTTACCAGCTAATGTTTTAGATTCAACAAGCTACATCATTACATAAGCTGATATTGCACTAAATAATTTTACTGTTCCTCATGAATTTCTTAAATTTTAGTGTTTACAAAGAATTGCCAAAAGACAGATATTGATAACTATATCAGCATGTACACAATTGTAAGTAACTAGGTCATTTAAAGTTTTGCACGTTCAGGTGTCACCTTTTGCACCTTTGGAATGAGTTTGCAAGCAAACACATTCCAAGTGTTGTAATGTAAATCAATGAAAGTCCATTGATCACCACCAGTTGGTGAATAAAACACAAATTAGTTCCAAAATCCATCTTAATATTACAGAAGTAGGAAAGTACATTTTTTTTATTTACCTTGTGCCTTGCAGTCCCCAGTTTTTTTGGCATTTCCCAAGTTAATGAATAACAGCAAGTGGGTATTCAGTCACAATTATATGTTTCTTAATATGCCACATACTTTCTTAGCAATCAAACCATCAGACTAGAAACATGATATCTTCCTATTGAGTGTTTGATTGAATACTGGAAAATCAACCAACATAGTTGCTGGTAACCAGACAAGCACTAATAAAGGAATTGAATCAAAAATATGGTCAAAATCATAATTTAATGGTCAATTACACATTAACCATACCTCAAAAAAATCAGCTAACATAAGATTGACGCATTATGTAAAAGTTAACTATTTTCCCCCCATGGAGTTCTTTTGAAACCTATCCATAAGACTGATGTGAGTGAAAACATATGGAATAGGAGCAGAAGTAGGCCATTTGGCCTTTCAAGCCTGCTCCATCGTTCAACAAGCTTGTGGCTGATCTATTTGTGTTCTGACTTCTACATTCCCACCCATCCTTGAGAACCTTTGTTCCCCATGCCTAACAAGAATTTAATTGTAGAACATAGAACTGTACAGCACAGTACAGGCCCTTCAGCCCATGATGTTGTGCTGACTATTATCCTACTAAGATCAATCTACACTGCATATCCTACATTTTATTATCCTCTATGTGCCTATCCAAGAGTTGTTTAAAAGTCTCATTAAAGTTTTAAAGTCAAATTATCTTTGCCTTAAAGATATATGATGGCCTCACCTCCATTGCCTTCTGATACAGAGAGTTCAAAAGTCACGCAACCTTTAGAGAAACATTAAATCATTTCGTTTCTGTTCTCAAAGGGTGTTTAAAACAGTGTTCCCTAATTCTGGACTCAGCCACAAGAGTAAACATCTTTTCCATGTCCACCTTGTCAAGACCATTGCTATATGCTTCAATTAAATCATTCTTCACTTTTCTAAACTATAGTGAAAACAAGTCCAGATAGTCCAATCTTTCCTCTTAAGATAACCCACGTATTCCAGCTATCAATCTGGTAAACCTCCTTTGAACTGCCTTCAATGCATTTACATCCTTCCTCAAATAAGGAGACCAAAACTTCACACACTATTTGAGATGTGGTCTCACCAATGCCCTTTACAAGTGAAGGGCACATTTTTTCGATTACGTTAAATTCCTCTGACATTCCATTAGATTTGTTAACCACTTTTATCCTGAATACGAACTTTTTTGTGACTCAAGCACTGGAATCCTTAGATTCCTCCACAGTTTAATTTCTGAAATCATTCACTATTTAAGTAATACTCTGCTTTTTCATTCTTCTTTCCAAAAAAAGTATGCATACTCTGTTTTCTGCCTGCCAGCCAGCAAATCTCTATCCCTATTAGTATGTTACCCACTATTCCACAAGCTCCAGTGCAATGCAATAATGTTTTATGTGGAATCTTGTCAAATGTCTTCTGGAAATCTAACTACAGTACATCAAGGAACACCCCTTTATTGACAGTGTATGTTACCTCTTCAACAAATTCCAATAAATTGATTAAACACAATTACCCTTTTGTAAAACCATACTAACTCTTTGTGATTACCGTGAGTTTTTCCAATTGCCCAGCCATAACTTCCTTAATGAGCAATTGTAACACCATCCCAAGGACAGACTGACCCATAGGGAAGACTTTTCCCAGTCTCCAAACAACTTAGACATTGATGAAAATGTGGGGAGAATAGTGTGAGATTGGCAGTGAAAAATGCCCCATTTTCCAACCGATCATTGAATGGCAAGATGAGATTGTTATTAATTCGCAGTGAGAGGCCTATTTGCATAGATTAGCATGTATTAACATTCTCGTCATTATGTCATCTTGCCTTTTCTTTATGCAGTTTGCAATCTCCCCACCTGCCATGTGGAAATGAAATGGTGAAAATTCCCAGTCTGAAAGTCAGAGCTGTAACCTGACCATTCCAACTCCCGCTTATTCCTCCGGATCTCTATCAGTCACCCACATCTCAGCGCACACTCCACAGGCAGTGACCATAAGCAGATTCCCTCCAGTAGGACCTCCAGGTTGCCATTGGCTAAGAGGGAAGTCAATTCCCCTCTATCCAATATGCCTGGGGGAAATAAATGAACCATTCAGCCAGCTGCAGGCCGTCATCACTTGACCAAGTGCACAGCTGGCCTCCAAAGATGGCACTGGCTCAATAAATCCCGGGAGGGCCTGTAAACAGCCAATACTTACACCCGTGGTGAGTGGGAGAAAACAGCAAGCAGACATCCCTTTTGGGGTGGTGAGGGAATGGAGCATAGGTAATGAGGCCAGTTAGGGAAAATAGACTGAGAAAATTTCCTAGGGTTCACAGAAAGTAAAGATCCTCATCAAAATTGAACTTAACAGATTTTTAGTTAAGTGTCACCTCATAGTTTTCTAAATTATGCCTCCATTACTATTTGAACGGAGGGGATATATTTTTTCCTTTCCAGTTGGTTGGAACCTTTCTAGAATCTAATGGATTTTGGAAAATTAACACCAACACATTTACTACCTCAACAGTCATATCAAGACCCTCGGATGAATTCATCAGGACCGAGAGTCTCATCAACCTGCAACTTCATCTGTTTGCTCAGTACCACTCCCTTAGTGATTATAATTTCACCAGGCTCCTCTCTTATTTCAACCTCCTGATTTACAGGAACTTGATTAGATTTGTATACACTATAATGAATAAAGAAATAAAATATCTGTTTGCTACGTCTGCCATTTCATTATTAGCTGCAATTAACTCCCCATTCTCACCCTCAAGAGGATGAGCACAGATGTTACTTACACTATTCCTTTTTAAATACCTATAGAAACTCTTGCTAGCTGATTTCGTTATTAGTTTCTGTTAGCTAGCTGTTAGTTTCCTCTCGTGCTCCAATTTATTTGTCCTGATTAACCATTTAGACATTCCCTGCTGTTGATTGCATTTTGACCAGTCATCCAAACTGCCTCTCAACTTTGTGCCATTGTGTAAATTTTCCATAATTTTGATGTTCCTTTTAACTTCAATAGTTAACTATGGACAATGGGTCTTCCTCTTGGATTATTATTTAAAGCAGGAATGTACTTATTCTGAGTATTCTGAAATATCTCTCTAAATATCTGCCACTGCTTTTCTTCCCAACTATTTCCTAGCTTAATATCCCAATCTAGATCAGCTAGCTCAGCTTTCATGCTCATTTTGTCTTTTTTTTAAGTTTTAAAATGCTGACCCTAGACTCATTCTTCTCCCTTTTCAAACTGAATGTAAAATTCAATCATTTTATGATCGCTGTTCCCATAGGTGCCTTTACTCTGAGATAATTAAATGATGCTGTTACGTTACACAACATGAAGTCAAGTATAGTCTGTTCACTATTCTGTTCCAGAATATGCTAATCTAAGAAATTATCTCAAAAGCATTCTATTTGAACTCTACCTGTTACTTTTAGGTTTTTAAGTGGCCCTAAGTTGGCCGCAGGGAAGGACACCTGTCCTTAACCCATTCCATCCCAGATTTATTCAGCAAAAATCAGGAAAATGACAACATCTTCGCTCCTTATATTTCTGCAGGACCTTCCGTTACCACCAGAAGGTTATAGTAAATTCCATCTGTTGGCTTTGTGTCAAGTCACAGGGAGTCCCAATTCATATGGTTCGGATAACTACATTTACACTGCAACTTTAATATCACTATGGCTAAGGGCGTACTGGAACTTTACTCAAAAGAGCTCTCAATTAAATTCATCCCAAACTCACTTCACTGAGATGCTTTACAATGCATGGACTTCTAAAATGTCTCATATGGGTGTAAACTGAAGACAAAATTATCCCAGAAATCAGAGGTCAATGTTCTAACTTACTACAGCAAATTATAACTATATTTGGGGAGAAAATCTTTTCAAGAATAACACTGTACAGTAAACCTTTGTAACGTATTGGGATTCTAAATCTTTATGAATTACATGAAGACATACAGATTATGAATACTGGTCAGATTAATACTGAACATGTTTAATAAAACAGGTTTAATAGCTATCAGGATAGCCTTACATCTTGATATTGCAACCATCAATATATTCAGGATCAGCATAGCCAAGTGTGTGTTAGCCTCAGCCTCTTAGCTAAGATTATCTGGTGAAAGTAGAACTTCAATTAACTCAACATGTTTTCAGCAAAATATTGTATGGGTAATGTGAAGCTTGAAGACCTAGTATAAAAAAAATACAGTTGAGAGTAAATGTTAACATGATATAATTGAAATTCACTCTGGAGAATCTGTAAATTGACCAATAGTGAATTACTACCTGTTTTACACTCTGCCAGTTTTCATTTCTTTTGACGTGGATAATCTCACATTTATCCATATTGAATTTTTTCTACCTCAATTTTGTCTCCTCATTTAATAGGTCTATTTCCCTTTGTGACTTCCTACTTACTAGCATCTATTCAACTTAGTGTAGTTCTCAACTTAGTTTCATTTGCAAACATGGACATGCTGTTATTTATACTATCACTCTATTTCTTAATTCAGGTCAAGATGCGTGGAAAATATGACTTGTCACATTTCACCAATCAGAATATGTTTTTCTTTTTTCCTTACTGTTTGCCTCGTACCTTCCAACCAATTACTCAGAGTGTAAACTGGGCTGTCAATTCACCACTGCCTGTCTTTCATTACTGACTACAACTAGTTTCACCCCAACAACTTGTTCATGAAACTTAAGTGTAACAATATTATGTGTAGATGTGTATCACCAAACATGTAATCTACCAGAAATAGTCAGTTATAAATATCTGCAGCAACTAGCCACTACAAGCATTCAAGCTCCTCAAATATACCAAATGGCATCATATTTAATTTCTCCATTTTTGAGTTCTATATGACACAACAGTACTTACAGAACTTTATAAATATTTAAAAGATTTTGTAAAGGATAAAATGCAAACAACCCCCTTCACACAGAAAGAAATTAATCACCCTAGATAATCTATGAAATTCCCTTACAGGATTGTGTTCAACTTGGAGTGGTTCTATGATCATGACCAACACCCAAGAAAGGCACAAAAAGTTAGGCTATGCCATAAAAACAGGAAATGCTGAAAATACTCAGCAGTTTCAATAACATCTGTGAGGAGCAAAAAATAGAAAGGTCATCGACCTGACACATTAATTCCGTTTCTGTCTCCACAGTTGCCAGAGGACCTGCTGAGCTTTTCCCACACATTCTGTTTTCATTTCACACTTACAACATCTGCAATATCTTGTTGTTTGGGTGTGGTATACTTCTACTTTTCATAAACTTCTGTGAAGGTAATGAAATAGATATGCGCTTACATGTAAAATTTAGATAATATTTGTAAACTTGATAAGTGAAGCCTTTGACTCTATTACTTGTCCCCAAGTCAAAGATGCAAAGACAATGCAGATACAAAAGAACTTCCATTAGTAAACGCAGTCAAAACAATAACGTGTTGCAAAATATCTCAGTTCTGTGTCCCAAACAAGCAGACAATGCATCTCTTCTACGGGTCCTTCCATCACCCAGCATTTGTTCCACTTCTACAGTTTAGCTTTTGCTCAAAATTATCTACTGGTTGAACAGCAAATATATCAGTCTTTGGACAATAGAAGTTAAGAATGGAAATGGATATTGGTACTTACCACAACTGCAGAGTTGTTGCTTGCCTTCTTAGAAACAGCTGCTTGATACATGGCCAATCGGTCCTTAAGTGAGACAGTCTCCTGGATATCAAGAGGCACAATGTCAGCCCGGCTAGGCTCATCAGATGTGAAAGCGGCTGGAAATGAGAACATAACTGAATTTTAGGGCTTCATATTAAAAGCTCATTAAAGGTGTGGAACAAGGTCCTTAATACATTATTATGAATCATAAAGTCATAGAGTTGTACAGCACTGAAACAGACCCTTCAGTTCAACTCATCCATACTAACCAGATATTCTAAACTGATCTAGTCCCATTTGTCAGCAATTTTCCCTTATCCCTCTAAACACTTCCTATTCATACACTCATCCAGATGTCTTTTAAATGTTGTAATTGAACCTGCCTTCACCACCTCCACTGGCAACTCTTTTGTAATATGAACTCTTTGCAAGACGTTACTATTTATTTCCCCAAGTTCCATAGCTTCCATGTCCTTCTCCACAGCAAACACTGATATGAAATGTTCATTTAGTATCTCACCCATCTCCTGTGTTTCTACACATAGATAGCCATATTGATCGTTAAGGGGCCCTATTCACTCTCTAGTTATTCTTTTGATCTTAATATATTTCTAGAATCTCTTTAGATTCTCCTTTACTCTATTTGCCAAAGCCTTCTCATGTCCCCCTTTTTTTCTCTCCTGATTTCACTCTTAAGAGTACATCTACTGCCTTTATAGAGGTCATCTCAGTGGTTAGCACTGCTGCCTCACAGCACCAGGGACCTGGATTTGATTCTAACCTCGGGTGACTGAATGGAGTTTGCACATTCTCTACGTGTCTGTATGGGTTTCCGCCGGTACACTGGTTTCCTCCTATAGTCCAAACATGTGCAAGTTAGGTGGATTGGCCATGCTAAATTACCCGTAGTGTCCAGGGATGTGTAGATTAGATGCAATAGCCATGGGAAATGCAGGGTTACACAGATAGAATAGAGCAGTGGGTCTGGGTGGGATGCTTTTCAGAAGGTTGGTGTGGACTTGTTGGGCCGGATAGCCTGTTTCATTACTGTGGGGATTCTATTAAATAAAAACAAGCCCTCTAGGAATTGACTCAATTCCAGCTGTCTATACATGATATATGCCTCCTTCTTTTTCTTGACCAGAGCCTCAATTTCTCTAGTCATCCAGCATTCCCTACACCTACCAGCCTTGCCCATCACACTAACAGGATCATACCGTCTCTGAACTTTTGTTATCTCATTTTTAAAGGCCTGCCACTTTCCAATCATCCCTTTACCTGCGAATAGCCTCCCCCAATCAACTTTTGAAAGTTCCTGTCTAATACTATAAAAATTGGCCTTACTCCAATTTAGAACTTTAACTTTTTGATTAGCTCTATCCTTATCACAATGGTAACCCTCACTTTCCATCACGACTCCATTTGGTGAGAAAATAGAATGAGTTAAAAGAAACAAAGTGGACGGAGACTCATTTTATTTTCATTATTCAAGTTGTTTGATGAAGGCCAAGTTATCCTAGCGATTAATTTTCTAACATAATTCTTTACATAAAGCATTATTTTGCAAGGCAGAATAAAAAAATTCTCGAAGTAATCAAACCTAAAAGATTATAGTATCAAAAACAAAGAGGTCTTGGGGCCTTCAGTACCTTCAATTAGAAATGGAATGTGGCTTGCAATTATTGAAATCCACTGGGCAACCTTAGTACAGGAAGAAAAGCAACACGGAAGTAGTTTCTTTAAAATTCATACATGGCATGTGGGCTGTTGTTGCTCATCTCGTGACCTTCAAGAAGATGGTGGTTGGCTGCCGTCTTGAATGCAATCTTGTAACTTTACTGTAACAATGAAATTATTTGTTCTGTTCCCAAATACTTTTGTACTTGCTGCTGTGCCTAAAGCTTCTGCGCAAAGTGAATGTTTAAAATCATTTTTAAAACATATTAGTGTACGAGAGCTGACCAAAGTTGTCACTTTAAATAGAGATAGTGTAAGTAGCTTTGTACCTAGTTTACCATGATAGTACACAGACCTCTATCCACCACGTAAAGTTGTCACTTCTCAACAAATGCTATTTCAATGTTAGAATTTGTTCTTTGCTACAGATTAAAATGGAAGAGATTTTCCACTAGCAAGTTATTTGATACAGGACGTGTTGTTAATCATAATGTTCAAAAGTACAATTGAGGCCAGCAAGGCTGATTATTGGCATGAAACACTTCAAAGTACACCCTCCAGGCTTATCTATTTGCAAAGATACATAGTTGAAACTTTCTCCGTGACAATGCCTTGACAAATCCTAACTGATTGACCAACTAATCACTACCATTTTCTCATGTGGTACAAATTGTAGCTCTCTTTGAATGTGGTTTTTGTCTACCCTGCTGAGTGCAAAATGAAAAGCTTCACCATGTCAGTCACTAGCAATACTCAAGTTGTGTACTACAAAGCAACTATTAATAATTAAAAATATGTGCATCTGCATAGGTGTGGAGGAGGGGTCTCAGTGTGGCATTTTAGAGCATTCTCCAAGTAGGGCACTCAGATTCAGCATTTCACACAAACCTACAGGGCTTATGACCAGATGGATAAAAAGAACAAATGAGAAGGAATTTTGTAATGATACAGTACCCACCTGTACCATATGTTCTGTGGATGGCTTATTGCAAAGTGATGCCACTTCACATCAGATTTTCTCCTACGAACTTGGACTTGTTCTTCAAATATTGAACTTATGAATGACATGTGATTGCGCACCATCCATAAACATAGAATTGAAAACTTCAAGCCATTTTTGATGGCTTGTACAATGCCTTTACAAGATGTTGTGTGCAATTGTCTTGCACTTGATGCATACATGGGAGTATAGAAGAAATATATTTTAGATGACACTTCCAGGAGGAGATTGTCCTTAAGTAGCAAGCAGAGCAGGCCATGTATGAGTCATTCAATTCATTATTTCACAGACAACAACCATTAGTCATTTAGCGGAATCCAGTGCAATCAATCATTCACCTTCAATGGAAAATGCACCCCTTTAAATAGCAGTAGGAATATTGTAAACTTCTGAAGATGTGCAAGTGCTACAACAGGCAGCGAACTGTGCTTATTGGATGTTACCATGAATAGAGGAGGAAAATGTAATTGTTGAATTCCAAGCAGGAACAGTTAGTCCACAAAAGCCATGGAAACATCTTCTATCTGTATGTACCATGCTGCCCTGTCAGGCCTTTGATCCTCAAAACTACAAACAATAATTTTATCTTTGTGAGAAGGAAAGATCAGCCCACTGATAGATAAGACAAAATGGTCATGTTTCTATTATTCTGTTATTAACCAAATCACACTAATTTGTATAAATTTGTAATATTGGTTCTGTTTCAGATGCTATATATCAAAACAATGTTAAAATGGAATTGATCTGAAAAATGGAAATCCCATGTACTTATTTGTCTAAATATGTCTTGTCTGACTCAAATTAAGTTCGCTTTTGAGTACAGTGAATGAAGCAGTATCGTCTTATCTTTTCGTCTTGATGAAGGTGCAACTCCAGCTCAATATATGAGAGATTTTATTAACTTCAATAGCTTGAAAACAAGTGGCTTGATTGACAGAAGATAGATCTAAATTAGCAACAAAACCATATGCTATTAGATTTCCAGTACATCACTGGGTGGACAGTTAAGAAACCTGTCCAGCAACCACGTTTTCAATTACAATTGCTACATGGTGCAAGTCTTATACAAAGTAGGAAGCTTCATGAGAAGAAATATTTATAGGCTCACAAAATATTATATTTTCTCAGCAGTAAATGTTAGTTATACTTTGGAGAACAGTTTCCATCTTTATCGTATATCACTTTTTTCAGTTATATTACAATTTTTTTTAATTGAAGAAATTGCAGTAAGTATCACTAACATGCCATCTACTTTATTTCAAATGATCTGACTACATTAAATCAGAAGAATTTTAACCCTAAAAGTGGAAAATTTATGTACAACTACTATGAAATATATGACTCTTACATGGCATCTGTGAAGCCTTATGAAGAGACCATTAACAAACTGTCCTAACCAAGAAACATTTAGTAAAGGTAATTTTTTGTTTCTGTAGAATATGATCAGAAAACAGAATTATTTCTCGACTAATCCTTTGCCATGCCAGTTAGAGCAATTCAAAATTTAAGGAATTCCAAATGTACACTGGAGGCTTGCGGGTTGACAAAGACTGCCATCGGTTCACTGAATGTTCCATTTTAGAACCATTGCTATGAGTTATAACTAGCAAGCAATTACAAACCTATCAGGTTTATGCTATTAGATCTGATACTTGCACAGCAATCTCTTAAAATAAATTGTGTCATTTTTGTCACTGTTTAAAACATAGAGGTCACATATGCAAGCTATTAGTCAGGCAAATTAAAAAAGTATAAGCAAAAATACTGAATGAATTTTGAACTGATTGAGAGAGAGATGGTTCTAAAATAAACACATTTTATTATCAAGAATGTACATTTGTCATTATATATTAACTAAATGAATGTTATGTGATAGACTTAGTCTATTTCCTGACATGTTAGGAGTGGAGCCAAGGATTCATTTAACAGGGGAAGGTAATCACAGAACCCAGAATGGCTGAAAATGTTTCAGCTCATTGTATCACATGATCAGTTGACTATGAAATTAAAGTTTAGAAGAGTGAGACTTGCCATTCTTTTCACATTAATCATCAGCTTTCCAATTATTCACTCATTGAAAGATCTGGATAATAAATGCTTGGCAACAACTTTACTTCATGACAGATCTTTCAATGGATAATTAATGGCTGTTCCATATAAGAAAGCAAGAATCAATCAAATCCATAGATAGCAGGAACTGCAAATGCTGGAGAATCTGAGATAACAAGGTGTAGAGCTGGATGAACACAGCAGGCCAAGCAGCGTCAGAGGAACAGGA
>NC_063338.1:59298316-59330028 GCF_021869965.1 Rhincodon typus | reverse complement strand
CTGCTGTGTTCATCCAGCTCTACACCTTGTTATATCAATCAAATCCATGTTCACTGATCACACCACTGTTAAACACAGTGCTTCGACAAAGAACTTTCTTTAAAAATATGAACTTCTCTCAAAGTGAGCTCACACCAAATGGTCATTCAACTTTGTATTCTCATTCTCTTAAAAGGTTGTCATTTATTTAGTAGCTGATAAAGTGTAGCGTTTTTGTTATTTTACTGTCAGAAATGCTCGATAATAGGTATATACTAAATACAATGATCTGTTGCTTAATCTGAGCACTTCACAGTAGCTGAGTATTCATTAACCTTTTTATGTTAGAATGCAAAAACGATGAGAGCTAAAAATTATGGCATGCATAATCCTGAAGAAAAAAATTTGTATACAATGCCTCATGGGATTTGATGTTATTTACAGCATTAAATTTCCACTAAAGGCCACGCTGACATTTGAGTTCCAAGCTTGCAATTCTTTCAACCATTGTTTTTGTCAATGTTATTGTATGAATGCTTCGTGTGGCACAGGAGCAAATCCCTTAACTTGAATCACAGAATTTTAGAAATGTGCAGCACAGAGGGAGACCACTCAATCCATTGTGTCCACTCCAGCTGACAAGAAACCATCTAAGCTAATATCATTTTTCAAATCAGCCCAAACTTGCACGTACTGTGCCTGATGTAGACATTTAACAAAATTATTAGGAAGGTTGTGTTTCATCTGAATGAGGAATTAATGAGAAAGGAAAAGAAGACCAGCCAGGAGTGCAAGAAGTGTGTAGAGTTCATTAACTTACACACTGCAGAGCAGCAAGATGCTGATTTGATACATTGTCAGACATTCAACTGGCTGCCTAGTGAAGCAGCAATTTTTTTCTGATTACACATTTGTAGCATTTTACTCTGTTTTAAAATGTGATATAAATTGTTTGTTGCCATGTTTGTCCTAAGGGATAGAAGAAATACATGACTATATTGTTATGGTTCTGCTGTTGTGTGTAATAACTGTCATTCTCTATTCTTTACGTTGTGAAGGGGGAGGCAGGCTATCTAATTTTTGTAAGACAAAGAACTGCATCTCTGATTACATATAAATTACATTAAATCAAGCAAAGAATTAAAAATTTCAGGAAATTTCTGAATAAATTAACAAATTTTCACTCAGAATCCACTTGGCTATTGGAAACATTTTAATTTAAAAGCCAGAAAGTTACCCACTCCACATAGCACTCACCCAAAAAAACTTCATGTTTCAAATGCACTAGAATGACTGACACTCTGTTAAAGTTAGCAATTTGATCAAGGACTTTACTGCATTTCAAGAGCTACTGAAATGCAATTTAGGAAAAGGAAACAGTATTCTTAAAGCAAATATATAGGATCAGTTTGGTATTACTTTTATAAACTCTATACATATTACATATTTTAAGCAAAGAAAGAAAAGCTTGCAAAACTGATGAAAATCAATGTACTAAATATGTGATATTCAATTTCAGTACAGATCAGGATGTTTTATACTTACCCTTCTAATTCGGCAAATGTTCAATCGGTATGATTTCGTAGATCAGTAAATTATGTGGAAAAAAGGTATTTTAATCCTGTACCAGCAGTATTTCTGTTTTGTGTCCAGTAAAAATGGAAATCCCTCTTATTGCAGCCTTACTGGAGACCAGCTCCAGTCAAATCTGCCTCTACCTCATCTCAGACTTGATGGTGACAGCCGATTTTATTTTAGCCGCTTGTGAGGATAAATCCAGTTATTTTTAGGGGTTGAGCCCTATAGCTGCCACATCTAGTCAATTGCCTGTGCTGAAATTCTATTTTGCAAGACAGACAGACTCATGCTGCCCTCTAAATGCCTTCAACACCTGTTAAACCAATCAAATTGACTAGGATATAAAATAAGTTGAAGCCATTAGGTTAAGCACCTGCTATAATTACCAATACGTCTTATTGTGGGAAAATGAGCATGCTGTACAATTCTATAATGGAGAGAATGAATGTTCCAGAGGATAATTTATCTTAAACCACATGGTATTTTACATTGTAATTTAATCCGGTTTCCATTAAAAAAAACTTAGAAATGTGAAGATACAAAACTGGTGCCTTAGTACTTTCTCTGTTGGGTGGGAAGAAATGTAATAGAATGTAATAAAATGCACTAGAAATGTACTACCAGAAATGTTGGTTTGGGCAGCTCCATAGGCATTCAGGAAACTATGCAGAACTACAAAATGAACAAAATATCAGGCACTCATAGTCACTATATGATCCTCTACTCTGGTGCCAGACATACAATAATCAATTCAATTAGCATCTTGTGGGACAACAGATGAGAAGAAGCCTTCAAGAATGATAATTAAGTGCTACATGCTAGTTTGTTGTCTGACGTTACTGGTCAATTTCTGGGTGCTTTGTGGGTTATTGCCTTCCTGTGGAAACTTAATTTTGATTGATGATGTTGCACTACTTCTGGTACCTTACTGCAAATACCTTACTGTATTCATCTGTAGTTTGGTAGAGCTTTTGGGCTGAAAAGGAAAGGGAGCAGAAAGGAAGACAGGAGGGAGCAGGAGTAGTTTCTACATGAGAGAGGGGGCAACATGCAGGAGCCCATATTCAAATTGTATCCTCAAGCAGACTAGATGTGATAGCTCTTAGAGAGAACTCAAGCAGGATATGGTGTGCAGGCAGGCTCAGTGTCCTTCAGCAGCAACTTCCTGTCTACAATTATGCATGACTTCTCCTGTGAGAAAGAGAATATACTATGATAATTATGTAGTGCTTTAAGAAAATGCCTGACATGATAGCAACATTAGTGACAGTTGGATATATGAGTACAATGAATTATAATTCAACTTTAGGAACCTGAAGAGAAACAGGAAGAAGGAAGCATTATGAGAAGTTAGACCAGAGCTCAAAGAGATGTCAGCAGAAAGTAACTATTATACCTTTATGAATCTGAGACCCTTGAATGTTTATTCAGTATTGCAGCAATTTTCTGGCACTGAACACCTTCAGGACTTGTTCCTGGATAATTTTGTTCCTTCTTGTCCAGGAGAAGTAGCACCACTAACCCTCCAGCCCCTACCAACACCCCCACTTCTCCTGTCCATTTCCTCTATGGCTTTCTATATGGCATCGGAGAACCTAGGTGTCCTATCTGAACTTATTGCAAAGTTTTCCTCTCTTTCTACCAAAGTAAACTTTCTATCTCAATCAGAAACAGAAATTACTAGAGAAACTCAGCATTTGGTAACAACTGTGGGAAGAAAGCAGAGTTAATGTGTCGAGTCTGATGACTCTTAAGCATTCTATACTGTGCATACATCTATGCCATCATGTCAGGTATATTTTTCTGATGAGGAGTCACTGAACTCGAAACGTTAACTCTACTTTCTGCCCACTATGCTGCCAGCCATGCTCAGTTTCTCCAGTAATTTCTGTTTTTGTTTCAGATTTCCGGTATCCACAGTTCTTTGTTTTATATTATTACACTTTCTCTCTGAGAGACACTGGTTGTGTTTAAGTGATATCTGAGGTACCTGATTTCTGACTGTCCATAACCAGAGCTGTACCCAAAGTCTAAATCTGTTGTGCTAGTATAACATACATAATCTATTACCCGAACATTATCACCGTAGCCCCTCAGACCTAGCCAGATCTGCTAGCAACATCCAGGGGAGTATTTCCAGCACAATTTGTTTCTATTTCAGATTTTCAGGATTCACAATACTTTGCTTTTGTTGTCTTTGTGATGGCGCCTAATTGCACAGTTGAAAAGTTTTATGAAATTTGATATGTGCCTGGGACTATGTGAACTGGCATGTACAGCATCCCACATGCCTGTCTTTAGGGCATGTTCAAATTTCTAGACAATGTATTTTCTGTTAGTTTATTCCCAATTTACAACTGTTAACCTAAATACTCAAACTCAAGCAGACCATTTCAAACAAGTTACATCTGTTTTTCATGTTACATTAGTTTAAAGTCTTGGAATTTTGCAGATTTCATAGAAGTCTCATAATTTTTTAGTGTAAATGGATTAAAACACTTTCCAGTATGAGTAAGGGCAACATGTTGATGTAAAATACTTCATAACATGTTTCTTCCTGATTCTCATTACTCTGGACTCTATTTGACTAAAATAATATGCATCAAGTGACTAGCCTTACAAGCAGCACAACGGCGACCCTGAAATGGATGACATAATATCCCAGTTAGTAATGTATCCCATTACAGATTGTGCAATGAACTTAAATCCTATCACTGAAAAATCACTGTGACTGTCTTTTTGCAGCATCTAAAAACAATATATAAAAGACACAAGAATTCTAAGGTCTGATTCTTACCTGGTTTTATATTGCCATCAACATGGTAATATATTATTCAATTATTCAACATGGTGCTCAGTTACGAGTGGTGTACCACAGGGATTCGTTCTGGGTCCTCTTCCATTTGTGATTTTTGTAAATGATTTGGATGACGGAGTGGAAGGGTGGATTAGTAAATTCGCGGACGATATGAAGGTGGGTTGAGTAGTGGATAGTGCGGAGGGCTGTTCTAGGTTACAAAGGGACATTGATAGGATGCAGAGCTGGGCTGAGAAGTGGCAGATGGAGTTTAACCCTGAAAAGTGTGAGTTGATTCATTTTGGAAGGACAAACTTGAAAGCAGAATACAGGGTTAACGGAAAGATTCTTGGCAATGTGGAGGAGCAGAGGGATCTTGGGGTTCATGTTCACAGTTCCCTGAAAGCTGCCACCCAGGTGGATAGAGTTGTTAAGAAGGCGTGTGGTGTGTTAGCTTTCATTAATAGAGGGATTGAGTTCAAGAGCCATGAGGTTATGCTCCAGCTATACAAAAGCCTGGTTCGGCCACATCTGAAGTATTGTGTCCAGTTCTGGTCGCCTCATTACAGGACAGATGTGGAAGCGTTGGAAAAGATGCAGAGGAGATTTACGAGGATGTTGCCTGGAATGGAGGGAAGGTCTTACGAGGAAAGGTTGAGAGAGCTAGGGCTTTTCTCTTTAGAACGACAAAGGATGAAAGGTGACTTGATAGAGGTGTACAAAATGATCAGAGATATAGGTAGGATAGACAGCCGGAGACCTTTTTCCTAGGGTGGAGGTATTACGAGGGGGCATAGTTTTAAAGTGAGTGGAGGTAGATATAGGGGAGACATCAGAAGAAGGTTCTTTACTCAGAGAGTGGTAGGGGTGTGGAATGCATTGTCAGAGAGAGTAGTGGAGTCGGCTTCATTAGGGGCATTTAAGTGGCTATTAGATAGGCATATGGATGATAGTATAAGGTAGGGGTGGAGGTTAGATAGACCTTAGGTTTAGGGTAAAATTTCGGCACAACATTGTGGGCCGAAGGGCCTGTACTGTGCAATACTGTTCTATGTTCTATGTTCTATCTGTAAGGTTTATAATTCCCATCTTGGTAAAATCAACAATGTTTTCACAATAGTTAATATTTGATATGCTATTTTGGTTCATCACATTACTAAAAATCTCTCAAGATGTCTTGCTTTGAATTTGAATTCGTAGGAAACTGCACAGTTAATCAGAATTTAAAACAACTGGAATTGGAGAAAGGATAACTTGTTAGTACAAGAGACCAGACCTAGGAGGCCACTGTTCCTTCCAATTCCCTTCCTGCACACATTGCCAGCATATACATTACATGGAAATTGCCTTTAGGGTAATGGAACTTAACGTTTTAGTTTCAAACATAATGCAGGAATAAGCATAGACGGATCATATAGCAAAATCTACTATATCAAAAGAAGCCTTGCCAACAAGGAGTAAAGAACTTGAGCAGAATAAACAGCATTCTGTACTGTAACTTCCTCAAAGAGATTTGAACTGTGCAAACTTTACTAAAGAAGTTCTGCTCTTACCTCAAAAGTAATAAACAGAACAGAAACTAAAGAGCTGTGAATGACAAAATGAACTGCACATAATGAGAGTTGTTAAAGGTGCTAATGTGGACAAAGAGTGCAGTAGGAGGCCAAAGTTCATACTGATTTTACCAGTCATCTGAACCTTGAGATTAAGTTACAGTTTTCAAGTCAGTTTTTTTTTGACATTTGTTTAAAATATATAGATTTTCAACTTCATATAAGGGTTTGATAGTTTTTAATCAACAACAACTACTAGGAAAAGCAGCTACGAATTCTCTGGGCTCTCCTACATTTGCTACAGCTTCATACAGAAGACGTTTGTGTTGCATTATTGAGACATATTTCATGCCATACATGAAACCATAGCATACAAGAACTTGCATTCATTGGAGATAGTAAAATCTAATCTACTGACAAAGATAGAATTTGAGTAAATAGTTTTTGAATGAGGATATCTATAAATATTGGCAGTGCAGGAATTCCCTCAACTGAATTTCCAAAGAATAGTACCAGCTGTGAAAAAGTAAAAAAAATTAAAAAGGTTTTGTTTGAATATCATAATGGGCCAGCCCCCACTGGATCTGAAAGCGATGGACTGAAAGCTATGGACTTCACAGTTTCCTTCAAAGGAGAGTTTGCAAATCTATGGATAGGGTATGTATTGATCTGGAAAACTGATTTTACCTTAGCACTGAAGTATTTCTCCAAGTTCAAGGCACTAGTAGAGTTAATTAGTACAAGACCGGTGGCTTGCATCAACAAGGTAGCTAAATACGAACTGGAGCGAGAAAGTAAGTGAAGAAATATCAGAGGTGACACTCTCCTAGAATGGTGGAATTTTATTTAAGATGGGGTCATAGCAAGGTTGACTTGAAATCTTGAAAAAAGAGGAAATAAAAGTCTTACTTAGAAAAATGACTATATTTTACTTTATTGGTAAGTGATTAATTTAAGAACATTGCTGAGAAAATTCTATCTAGTTACGCTGTCAATTTATTCCACTGCAAGTAGAAACTGTCTCTGCCAGTATTTATAGTGTGGCCCACAGGTGGCATTTTATGAATGGAGGCAGTGATCAGGTCAGCTGTCCTGTGGAGGTTGGTGCCTGCTCAGCAGCTTTCTCAGTGCCACTGATACTCAATGAATGACAAGAACTAGAACTTTGAAGGGCCTGTACTGTGCTGTGCTGTTCTATGTTCTATGCGGTGGAGGTTAGATAGACCTTAGGTTTAGGGTAAAAGTTTGGCACAACATTGTGGGCCGAAGGGCCTGTACTGTGCTGTACTGTTCTATGAGGCTCAGAGCAGCAGAAGGATCTTGTGGTGCTTGCCTACAGATCCCTAAATGTTACAAGACAGGTTAATAAGGTAATTAAGAAAGCACAAAGGATGTCTGCCTTTATCAGTCATGTCATAGATTAAAAGAGCAGAAAAGTCATGTGTTGGACTCGTCCAGTGTTTTAGTTAGGCCACAGCTGGAGCACTACATGCATTTCTAGTCATGACATCAAAGGAACCATGTGATTGTGCTGGAGGCAATGCAAAGGAGATTCACCAGGATGTGAACTGGGATGGAGTCATTAATGAAGGATAAACTCAGGTTGTTTCCTTTGGAGCAGAGAAGTTTGAAGGGGGACCTAACAGAGGTGTGAGGGGTGGACAGGATGAACAGAAAACTGCCATCCCCTAAGTCAAAGGGTCAATAACAAGGTGGCATAATTTTAAATTGAAAAGCAGAGGTTGAAATGGAGTTTCAGGAAAAAACATTTTCACTGAGAGGGTGATTGGGGTTGGAATGTGCTGCCTGGGAGGTAATTGAAGTGGGAAACCTCATGACCTTTAAAACATATTTGGATGAACACTTGAAGTGTCAAAACGTTCAAGGCCTAGTGCATTAAGTGAGACTGGTGTAGACAGTAGTATATTATTTGTGGTACAGACTTGATGGGCTGAAGGGCCTCTTCTATACTGTACGGTTCTGTGTTACAGGGGGCCTGTGCTGAACATACAGGGAGTAGAAGAGGGTGCTACCATGCTGAGGATGTCTTGAAGACAATGCACATTCTTTTATGCTGGAGCCATTGAGCTGGTGCAAAACTGTACTGCCTGTGCTGAAAGTCCTGTTCATCTATCACCCTTGTAGTTCCTGGCCCAGTTACATCCAGATCCCCATTCCCCAAACTTTACAATCTCTGTCAACACTACAAGCCTCCAAGATATTGACACATCTAATTCCGACCTATTGACTATTTGATTTTAATTAATAGCAATGCCTTAAACTGCTTAGGCCCTAAGCTCTAGAATCCCTTTCCTTAACTTTATCTCTCTACAACTTCATTCCTTTAAGGCACTGCTTAAAGCCTATCTCTTGTCACTTGTTCTGCTAACACCACACATGGCACAGGATCTAATTTTTATTTATAATACTACAATGAAACACCTTTGGACATTTCATTGCATTACATTTGTTGATAACCATGCTGATCTGTGATCTAAATCCAGATACCCAACTTTGTCCTGTATTCCTTAATAACTTAGGCAAAAAAATCTATCAATCTCAATTGATCCAGCATCAATTACCATTTGTGGAAAAGAATTCCAAACTTCTACCATCCTTTGCATGAAAAAGTGCCTCCTAATTTTATTGCTAAAAGGCTTGCCTTTAGGTTTTTGACTATGTAACAAAGTCCTGAGGCTTGGATGTCATCTTCAGGTGAGAAACTTCAAATCAAGAAATTTCCAGAATCGGGAGACCCATCTCTTGAATATACCTGCTATGTTTTCCTTTTTGGGATGAGATGGAGGCCGCTTCCAGAGATGTTTCGGAGGTGCACACAGAGGTAGGCATGTTCTAACATTGCCTTGTTAGAAGACCTATCTTGACTCTCTAATACTTTAAACCAGTTGTCTAAAAGACTGTTATGCCATATTGCCCCCACACCACTTCCATGTCCCCTCATATTCCCAGTACCATTCCCATGTCACCTCATACCGTATAGCTATTACTATGGCCTGGCCATGGGCATAGTACTACCATAACCATTCACCATATTAATCATGGGAGGACCTCGGAAGCTATTTGGAAATGGAAAATATATTCTAATTATGAAACTAAAAAAAAGCCTTTTATAAAATGTATTCAAAATTTTTAAAACTCTCAAATAGTAAACTGTTGTAAGAACAAACAATGTTCTCTTCACAAAATAGTCAAAAACATTTCATCTTTTAGGGAATCAAACTGTGAAGAAAAATATGATCTGAGCCTCCTATCTGTTAGGAGTGGTTGTGAAGCTTTTGAAAATCTGAAGAGCATTCATATTGGACTTAGCTGCAAGATCAACTCTCAGTTATCAATAAAAATTTATTAGAACTGCAAAAACAGCTGGTTAATATTTTATTTTCAAGCTACACAAACTGGCCTGTCAATCAATGCATTCTAACACGAGTTATCTCTTTTACCGTGCCAACCAAATGATGTCGCCTCTATAAAATTTAATTTTCTTAGGGCTAAATTTAAAAAGCATGAGATCATGACCATTAAAATGACCTTTTAAGAATGCTTACATATTCTGCATAAATTTGTTACTCCCACGCTACCCTTGAAAGTGTCAAGATGTGTCTGTTTGAACTCAGTCCTAATTTTAGATTGCACTGTAGAGTTGAAATCTTACATCTAGGTGAAGCATCCCTTTCCCGTTCTCACTACTGCAAAAAATAGGTGAATGGATTGGAGGCTGCCCATTATTTTAAAAGGCCTCTGGAGTCAACTTGTTTCCACAAAAATTAAACACCTAAAATGCCTAAAGGATGGAAATATTTTCCTACAATCTACCTTATCTGTTTCATTTAATCCATAATATCTTGAAAATTTCAATTCAAGTCAGTCCTTAACCTTCTAAATTCAAGGGAATATAAATCTAGTTTATTTAATCCCAATTCGTATAAAGTGGAGATTGACCCCCCGCCGCCTCTGAGAACTAAAACGAAACATTCAAAGTGAAGCACCTCACCCTATAATCTGTAAAAGGAGTGTGAAAGTGGTGTAACCTGCTTTTCAGCAACTTCTAATGGTTGAATAAAATAAACTCCTGACACTCACTTTACAATCAAGAAGTAACAATTTATTTATCTAACACTAACAGTGAACAAATTAACTACACTATTAATAAACCGAATAAACCCCTTCTAACTACTAACTATTCCAAAATAAAACAAGATTCCAATGGTATGCTGATCCAATAAAGACAAGTGCCACTAAAATAAAATAGAATAAAAAAAAAGAATTTAGTTTCTCGAAATTACAGCCAGATTATGTGTCTTCCAGAATGCTCTATGCCTTCTCCATTGAATGCTCTATTAGGAACGCCTTCTCTGTCAACTCTTCTGACGGGAATATTAAATAGTTGTGCCATTTGGTACCTTTGATCTTTAGGTGTTGCTTTCTCTAAGACCTAGAGGAGTCTGTGAGAGCCAATAATTCTCTCTTGAGAGCTGAGAGATGCTCACTCTTGCAGATGGCAGTTAGTTCTGCTTGTCTTTGCCCAACTGCCCCTTCTTTTACACCCTTGATGACATATCAATATTTCTTACAATAGGATTGGTCCGATGTTGTCAAAGCCATCAGATTTAAATTTAGTTGGTTTTTGGTATCTAAGTGCCTGGTTCAAATTTATTGGCTAAATTCAAAACCTTGCTGTCTTTGTCAAACTGCAGCTTGGCCTGCAACTGTACGGCCCTTTGATACAAAAGTTTCAATTCAGGTGCTCTCTGTACTTGCAGACTATCAAGCTGCTCATAGGCATTTTATTTCAAATTTCTAAGCATAGAAAAAGCACACCATCTTTTAAAGGGACCACTCAATGCTTTCCACCAATATTTTACAAACACCAAATTCTAACATCCTGTCTCCCAATCCACAAATACTCTACTCAACTTTGCAACACTCATATACGCTGCCTCAAGTCTTGAACTTGTCAGAATAGTCTACTCCTACCAAGATTTTGCAATCAATTTGTATATAATTTATCATTATCGGTGGGAAAACAAGGAGTATATGCAAATTTGCATGTCTACTGAAAGTACAAATTAGCCACTATATAATGGAGCTTAATATATCTAACCCCAAACTCTCAGCATTCTATTGTATAAAGGTATACTCCTTGAAATAAAGCTAAAATATTAAGCTTTTGAGCAGCTTGGTTATAGCAATGTAGCAAATACAAATCAAGATTTAACATATCAATATCTAATTTCTATCGACTGATTGTGAGATCTTATTGAACACTTTCATACTCTTGCACGACAATTAATTTCTATGGTGCATATCCAGAAAAAGCAAAAGAATAATTCTTTCTGAACCACACATTGGAGACAGAACTTGAGGCCCTCTGGGTGACAATAATGGAAGTGTGGAGGTGAAAAGCTATTTGCAGCTCAAGAACAATCCCACCAGTAGGGATGTTTACAATTGTACATCAGACAGGGCTGCAGATTGACCGGCCACAACAAACACAAGGAAAGCCATTGAACAGTTTTTCCGCTGCCTCCGCCTCCACGCTTACTTCTTCAACCTTAACCCAACCCTCCCTCTACTGACCCCTTCTCCTGCCTCCAACACACCCCCTCCTCCTGGACACCACCCCAAGGCTTCCTACCCTCCCTCGACCTCTTCATCTCCAACTGCCGTCGAGACGTCAATCGTCTCAATCTCTCCACCCCGCTCACCCACTCCAACCTCTCCCCGACAGAACGTGCAGCCCTCCGCTCCCTCCGCTCCAATCCCAACCTCACCATAAAACCCGTGGACAAGTAGTATGTCGCACTGACCTCTACATCACCAAGGCCAGGTGCCAACTCTCCGACACCTCCTCCTACCACCCCCTTGATCATGACCCCAACCCCGACCACCAAACCATCATCTCCCAAACCATCCACAACCTCACCACCTCAGGTGACCTCCCACCCACAGCCTCCAACCTCATCATTCCCCAACCCCACACCGCCCGCTTCTATCTCCTTCCCATAATCCACAAACCTGAATGCCCTGGTCGACCCATTGTCTCCGCCTGCTCCTGCCCCACCGAACTTATCTCCACCTATCTCGACTCCATTTTCTCCCCCTTGGTCCAGGAACTCCCTACCTACGTCCGTGACACCACCCACGCCCTCCACCTCCTCCAGAATTTCCAATTCCCCGGTCCCCAACACCTCATCTTTACCACAGACGTCCAGTCCCTATACACCTGCATTCCCCATACAGATGGCCTAAAGGCCATCCGCTTCTTCCTGTCCCGCAGGCCTGACCGTCCCCCTCCACTGACACCCTCATCCGCTTAGCTGAACTCGTCCTCACCCTCAACAACTTATCTTTCAATTCCTCCCACTTCCTACAGACAAAGGGGGTGGCCATGGGTACCCGCATGGGCCCAAGCTATGCCTGCCTCTTTGTAGGTTACGTGGAACAATCCCTCTTCCGTACCTACACTGGCCCTAAACTCCACCTCTTCCTCCGTTACATTGATGACTGTATCAGCGCCACCTCGTGCTCCCACAAGGAGCTCGAACAGTTCATCCACTTCACCAACACCTTCCACCCCAACCTTAAGTTCACCTGGACCATCTCTAATACCTCCCTCTCCTTCCTAGACCTCTCTGTCTCCATCTCTGGCAACCACCTAGAAACCGATATCCATTTCAAGCCCACCGACTCCCACAGCTACCGAGAATACACCTCCTCCCACCCACCTTCCTGCAAAAATGCCATCACCTATTCCCAATTCCTTCACCTCCGCCGCATCTGCTCCCAGGATGAGGCATTCCACTCCCGTACATCTCAGATGTCCTCGTTTATCAAGGACCGCAACTTCCCCCCATCAGTGGTCGAGAACGCCCTCGACCGTGTCTCCCGCATTTCCCGCAACTCATCCCTCACACCCCCTCCCCGCAATAACAACCAAAACAGAATCCCACTCGTTCTCACGTACCAACCCACCAACCTCCGGATCCAACGCATCATCTTCCGACACTTCCGCCATCTGCAATCCGACCCCACCACCAAAGACATTTTTCCCTCCCCACCCTTATCTGCTTTCCGGAGGGACCACTCTTTCCGTGACTCCCTTGTCCACTCCACACACCCCTCCAGCCCCACCACACCCGGCACTTTTCCCTGCAACCACAGGAAGTGCTACATCTGCCCCTACACCTCCCCCCTCACCCCTTTCCCAGACCCCAAGAAGACTTTTCCACATCAAGCAGATGTTCAACTGCACATCTGCTAATGTGGTATACTGTATCCGCTGTTCCCATTGCGGCCTCCTCTACATCGGGGAAACCAAGCGGAGGCTTGGGGACCGCTTGGTTCACACTAAACAACTGCACCTCCCAGTCGCAAACCATTTCAACTCCCCCTCCCATTCCTCAGATGACATGTCCATCCTGGGCCTCCAGCAGTGCCACAACGATGCCACCCGAAGGTTGCAGGAACAGCAACTCATATTCCGCTTGGGAACGCTGCAGCCCAATGGTATCAATGTGAACTTCACAAGCTTCAAAATCTCCCCTCTCCCTACTGCATCCCAAAACCAACCCAGCTTGTCCCCACCTCCCTAACCTGTCCTTCCTCCCACCTATCCCCTCCTCCCACGTCAAGCCCCAACCCCATCTCCTACCTACTAACCTCATCCCGCCCCCTTGACCTGTCCGTCCTCCCTGGACTGACCTATCTCCTCCCTAACTCCCCACCTACACTCACCTTTACTGGCTCCATCCCTGCCTCTTTGACCTGTCTGTCTCCTCTCCACCTATCTTATCCTCTATCCATCTTCTATCCGCCTCCCCCTCTCTCCCTATTTATTTCAGAACCCCCTTCCCCTCCCCCATTTCTGAAGAAGGGTCTAGGCCCGAAACGTCAGCTTTCCTGCTCCTCTGATGCTGCTTGGCCTGCTGTGTTCATCCAGCTCTACACCTTGTTATCTTAGAAACTTAATGATTTGTTAAGATCTATTGACAAGGCAGCCAACATTGTGCTGATGACAGAATTGCTTTGTCATGTAAGGAGGCTACTAGAATCACAGAGGCAGCCTCCCTTTGGCAAAAAGTTTGGTGGTGAAGGTGCATCAAAGCCCAAGATTCTATAGTTCTCCCCCAAAATAGTTCCCTCCATTCAGCAGAATCTGTAAACTTTAGAAAGCTGTCTGAATGCAGAGATAACAAGGTGCAGAGCTGGATGAACACAGCAGGCCAAGCAGCATCAGAGGAGCAGGAAGGCTGACGTTTCGGGCCTAGACCCTTCAGAAAAGGCATATTGGTTTTGAGGTACCCTGAGGCCTCCTGCCTGTCTCAGCAATGTCCAGCCTCCCCAGAACTGCTACAGAGGCTCTCAACACTCTGACTGAGTCAGAACAAGAGAGATTAATGATGTGCATTGATAATTTCTCCAAAATGGTTGAAAAGAACTGTAAAAGAAGAGGCTGAAGTTTAATGTCGAGCTTTATTTTCCCTTTAACTTGAACGCTGGAAGATGGATCAACATTTTAGCCCTGATTTGGGAAATGTAATGATGATGATGCCATTTAAATTTGCTGCCATAGTGACAGTGGGAGGTTCGTGGATAGACAGACGTATTTTCCACTGAATCATATTCATGAAGGTCTGGGAGATCAAGCCAGTTTGCCAATTCTGTTTAAAGTGTAGAGAATTGAAACAGCTGGATAATTTAGACTTACTTTAACTGGGGGTAGATTACTTGTCCTTTCCTTTCCCCTCAGGAGATTAAGTATTTACAGTCAAGGTTAGTACAAATTTATCTGGGAATTAGCATGCCCAATGTGAACAATAAACCCAGTATATTACTAAAAAACCCAATGGAAATTAGTACTTTATGTCTTTTTTCTGGTCTCTCTGACTGATGGATAGCAAAATAATATTCTGACAGGCCATATATCAGACAAAATTATGAACAAAGTTTGTTAAGTAAAACTTTTGCGAAGCAAGAGCAAATATAATTCATTTCAAAAGATTTAACACTTGAGGTACTTGGGAAAAGCAATGAAAGTTGAAGAAGCTGTAGTAATCTTTTGTCTGAGACAAAAATAATTCTTCTTACAATGAGAAATAGTAAATTCCCTCAGTTACATCTACCAAAGTGCTAGTATTTTAAAAAAGAAACTAGTGAAATGTGTAAAGATGTTAGTTTAAATGAGTGATGAAGGGGTCACTGGACCCAAAACGTTAACTCTGATTTCTCTCCACAGATGCTGCTAGACATGCTGAGCTTTTCCAGCAATTTCTGTTTTTGTTTCTGATTTACAGCATCTGCAGTTCTTCTGGTTTTTGTTTTGTTAGATTATATATCTTTTTGGCAGTAACCCCTCCATCCACAGCTGTATGCAGCTCATTAAGGATTCACATTGTTATAATCAAGTGAGGAGGGGTAGTTGACTCACCTGTTTTCATTTAAACCCCCTCTTTATTGGTCGCAATAAATACTTTATGACTTTTTAACATGCAGCTAGCTGTATCACTCATCAATTAAAATGTGGTTAATTAAATCAAACTAAAAGTGTCAATTACTAAGAGTGAAAGAAAGAGAAATTTTATTATCTGCCAACCCCAAGATAAAAAATAAGAAAAACATGAAATTAAACACAGAAACACAAACATAGTTAATAAGTTTAAAGAGACAGTATCTGGCACAGACAAGAAGAACAAAGGCTACACAGTTTAAAGGTCCTTAGAGCTCCCTAGAAGGGTAATGGAATAAGATGTTTACACTTTTGGGTTGATAACAGCAAATGTAAACAAATTAAGCCTATAGTTTTGTTTTAAGTTCAGTTCAGAAAATACCAGAGTTTTAGTTGAGAAGAATGAAGAGTACAATTCAGATACACATTCCAGTTTCTCTCCAATCAGAGCTCAGTTGAGAAAAGAATAGATTGTCTCCCAGCAGGAGTCAGTTCAGTTCAGAGCAAACCAGTCACTGCAATAGCTTGTGAGGTTCCCTAAGCCAGGAGGATTTGGGTTAGAAATCTTCAGCTTGCTAGACTTGGAAAGTTTAGTCCATCAAAACTGTTAAATGTTCATGCCATCATACAAAGAAGGGAATCATAAAATAGTCTTTATTGTTCAAGAAAGAGAAAGTGGAAGCAGTCAGTTAGGTAGAAACATACAGGGCAGAATCTTCTCAGACACTGAATAATATTGGCAATGGCGAAACGGTTGAAAAGAAATTGTAAGATCGGAAAATAAGATTCTTATGGTGAGAAAAAAATGTTAATTTTCTACCTGAGGTTTTAACAGTGAGAGGGGAATCTCACTAATTAGTAGCAAGGGGCCTATTTGTATGCATTTCCATCTCAATTCTACTTATTGTTGCCTTACTTATATGCAATTTGCCATTCTCCCATGCAGCAGGAAAATGAAACCCATCTTCAGGAAATCAATATTCTGTTCAACAATGGTCCTAGTGGATGCATGGACAGCATTGTAGCCTTGTTCAGTATCAGTCTGAGGGTTGGCCTGTGGGGTCATTAGCCATATCTGCTTTATCACCTATGCATCAGCCTTGGAGATTGTACAGGAGAGCAAACATTCACCGTATGTAACTGTCAGTGACAGTTCTCTGGAGGGAGTGCACCCACAAGAATTGCTGACACTGATCACATACGAGCAGGACATTGAATAAGTGAAAACCCTTCTTGTTTAGGAATCTGGTTGGATGATGCCAGGTAGTCTGCGCACCATTTGCATCCGGTCGATGGCAGAAATATTGAGGGAGCCAGTGGTAATGTTGAGAATGATGAAGAAGCCAGAGCAGTATTGAGATAAGGCAGAAAGAGCCAAAGGAATCTGATAGCAGCTAGATTTGGGGCGAATTACTTTGTATAAACGTATGTGAATAATCATAACTATGAGCCAATTATAATACAGAGGTGTTCCTGCTCTCACAGAAACACTTGCTTTACATCTTTTAAATGTTTTCCATTAATCATAAGTTAATTTGTTCCTGTTGGCCCAATCACTTCCTGTTCAGTAACCTGGCTATGTCAGGTGTTTTAATTTGAATTTAACAAAGAAGTCTGTAATTCAAAACTAGACTAATGGCCAGATTATGGGAGGTGATGGCCTAGTGGTATAATCGCTGGACTGTTAATCCAGAGACACAGATAGCATTCTGGGGACCCAGGTTGAAACCCATTGTGTCAACAGGGCTTAAACAACTTGTTTTCATTTCCTCTAAATGTCCTTGAAACTTGTATCACGAGCTGATTAGACTTCTGTTTGCAGACTTAAATCAATATTTTATGAATAATTAATAACTGACTCCAAATACTTTTACAACCTTGCTAATATGAATAATTATTTATTGTGTGCAGTAAAATTTCACCTTTCCAAGTGTTTGGTTTTAAAATTATTTTCATTTACCTTCATCTGCCATTTTAGTCCATTTATTCAGATGATCCAGAGTGCTTTGACTGCTACCAAACCCATTTGCACAAGCGACAGGTATGGGCATAAAAGTCAGAGAGAGAGAGCAAGGAGGCTGATAGATTTGTGTTTTAGCTTTAGGGTGTCCACTGATCTTCTGCTGAAGTTATGGCTGGTGATCGGGATAACCCGATACAAGTTTAGTGTTATAGTTGTTAGCATACAAGGGACATAAACATACGTAGTTCTTTGATTTAAAATGTCAAAAATGGAAGGGGAGAAGATTTCTATTCCACACTATCCATAGATGGTTTCTTTCAAAATATTAGCTCATTATAAACATTTTGTAACCAAAATAAGCAGCACTTTATACAAACACAAGCACAATAAACCATTTCTATTTTAGGTTTTGAGGATTACAATTAGCATATGGTATGAGTCATTATGTTCTTAGCAGCTACATTTGACTTGAGATTCTATTATAGTAAGCAGTTTGCTCAGTACAATGAAGTTCTATGCCCTGTATTAGGACGTCACATTATGTATTTTCATTGTGGCTAATCACAATCATTTATTTGTCCCAATCTCCATGTGATGGAAGAGCAAAATAAGGAAAATATTGTACTTTCACTTTCTCACAGAATAAGATAATGATTGGCAGGGTAGGCATTTTTAATCAACCTATCCAGTCACGTTATGACACAACTCTGGAGCAGATGGGACTTCTGGTCCAAAACTAGTGAAATCACCACAACACCACAACAGCCCTGATTGATAACGCACACTAGCTTTAAGCTTCTTTACTGTGAATATGCCATGATACATGCTGACTTTGATATGCAGAGACAATAAGTGGGAAGCTGGTTTGTTGTCATGTTGGCATGTATCCCACAATGAGATCTTAATCTTCATCGTGCCATTGCAATAAAATTATAAGTAAAAGTCACACATTTTCTGCAATGAAGATTTACAAAAAGTAAGTGCAAACTCTTATCAGTTCTTCACGCTAAATAAGAAACAGCAGTTTACTTTTCTAAATCATACTGATCAGGAGGATAAGCTATCTAACCCAATGAGAAGCTAACGGGCAAGGCAAGATGAGGTAGAAGATAATTCCCTGGCTGATTGAAGGAACAGCTTTCATCTTTCAAGGACAAAAAAGGTTAAAAAAAAGTTTGAGGGAACGATGAACAACATAAATGAAGAAACATGAAAAAAACTTCATTTTGTCATGACTATCAAGGATTAAAGAACTGAAAAATGCAGTTCGAAAGCAAATCTAGCATGCTATAGGCAGCTTTATTGTATTGGGTATTTTTAATTGTTATTGCACTTACCCTCATTGGTGTTTGTTTCCTTGCTGTCCAAGGACATTGCTTCCTCCAGTTCTCCTCTAACCTTACAATCCAGATTACTTAAAGAACTGTCTGAAGGACTTTGAGACTGCTGATTTGAAGCTGGAGAGAGTGAACCTCTACCTCTCAGTTCCTGTAAAATTGTAAAGGCAAAAACTGTCACACTAACAGTTATTTGGAAACATCTGTGGTTTTCCTCTTACACTTATCATTGAGTTCAACACCATTTATCAGCTGTCATTAAAATAGGCAGACAGAAAAGCACAGAGCATACCACATAAGTTTCAGAATGCAAATGTCTTACAGACAAGTTCCTTAGTACATGTTTCTGCTGATCAGTTACAGGTTTTTATAAAGCAGGAAGAATGACATCATTGAATAAACAATAGGTAGTGAGTGCTGTGTAGAAAGCAAAAGCCATTATTTCATTTATCATTCATAGTAAGCTAATTTAGTTAATTCAAAACTATAAATCGTAATTCATTGTCAAGGACCTTTCCAGAGTGTACTCCAACTGAATTCAGCTCTTCAAAAATGTTGTGCTGTTTTATATTTAACCTTGTGCCATGTCAGATGTGGAGCTTGCAAATAAACACAAAAGCGCACATTGTACAGTTTGAATTGAAATGTTGAAGCAGCCCGTTCCCAGTTGTTTTTATTAACTTACCCTGCTTAGCCTGAAAAACTGGCACACAGTTGTTAAAGGAAAGTTGTGTCTAACTAACTTGCTTGAGTTTTGTTGTGAGGTGATTGTTGTTTCAGTACAGTTGATGTGGTTTATATAGGACCCAAATGACATTTGATAAAGTGCCACATAACATACTTGTCAGCTAAGTTAAAGCCCATGGGGAGAAAGGACAGTATTAGCAAAGTTGTCTGAGTTGAGAGGAGTGGTGAGTGGCTGTTTTTCGGATGGGGTGTATACATATAGTGGTGTTCCCCAAGGATCAGTATCAGCACACTGCTTTTCATGATCACTTTTAATGACTTTGACTTGGGTCTACAAGGCCTAACTTCAAAATTTGCAGAGGAGGTATTGTGAACTATGAGGATGATGATGATAGACTTGAACATGACACAGATAGGTTGGTGAAAAGACGCATGGAAGATACACCTGGCTGGGAAGAACAAGGGAGAGGTGATAAGAGTATAATTCTAAACTAGCTTGGAGGTCAAAAGCAATCAAGTTATATTGAAACTTTGTGAAACTTTGGTTCAGTCTGAACTGAAATATTGTGTCCAAGTCTGGCAGGATAAGAAGATTTAGCAATGCTGCTGATAAGATTTACATGAAAAGCACTAGAAAATTCACTTATATCGATAGACTGGACTAATCTATCTTTAGAGAATACGAGATTAACAGGAGATTTGGTAGAAGTGTTTAAAAATTATGTGGGGTTCTAGACAGAGTCAATTAGAAAAACTATTCACCTTTGTCCAAGGATTGAGAAGCAGAGGACACAGTTTTAAACTGTTTGGCAAAAGAACTGAAGGTGATATATTTAAATAACTCAAGTGTTTGCCTGACAGCATGGTAGAAGCAGATTTAGTCATTGTTTTCAAAAGGAAATTAGATAAGCACCTGAAGGGGAAAAAAACTTGTAAGACTACTGGGAGTTGGCTCCAATTTGATGAACTGTTGGCCTCCTTCTTTCCTTAACTGTTCTATGCGCTTAATTTTACACTGGTGTAAGATTTCATTTCATCAGCTCACCCTGAAATCAGTTAACAGCCATCCAGTCATGCTAAATGGACCAAATGAGCACATACCATGAAGATAGAATTAGATTGACTGACTCCAGGGCCCACTTTTTGAAATAAATCAAAAGTGTACCTAACAGTTTGAATACAGTCAATTGTATTTAAGCTCAGTAAACCATAATGCCTGTATGCACAATGGAAATTACACTTTATCTCCCTATTCTACTTGCTACATGTTCTCTCTTGGGAGTGTCCTTATTTGGTATCCTATCCACATTGTATGGAGGTAGAAATGCAGAATACACCAAGACCACTCCTGGCCCGATACAAATGAAATTCTGGATCAACAGCAATTTTCTGAAGATGAAGATGAGGCCGATGATCAGAACATCTATCAGGTGGGTGTTCTAAGACAGCATGACAGAGTAAAGCATTATAGAACTCAACATGCCAGAAATAACATCATAGCCATCCCTTGCAGAATGAATGAGCTAGGTTTAGACTTCATTTAATTGATTTGATTATGTTGTTTATCTGGTGGACTGGTTAGCAAGGTTAAATTACATGGAATACAGGGAGAGCTATCTGTTTGGATGCAAAATTGACTTGAAGGTAGGCGACAGAGAATGGTGGTAGAGGTTTGTTTTTTGAACTGGAGGCCTGTGACCAGCAGTGTGCCACAAGGATTGGTGCTGGGTCCACTGCTTTTTGTCATTTACATAAATGATTTAGATGTGAATATAGAAGGTTTGTTTTTTAGTTTACAGATGCCACCATAATTGATAGTGTAGTGGACAGCAAAGAAGGTTACCTCAGAATACAAATGGATTTTGATCAGATGGGCAAATGGGCCAAGGAGTGGCAGATGGAGTTTAATTTAGATAAATATGAAGTGCTGCAATTTGTTGGGGCGAGTCAGGGCAGGACTTATACACTGAACAGTAAGGTCCTGGGGAATGTTGCCGAACAAGGAGACCTTGTGGTGCAGGTTCATAGGTCCTTGAAAGTGAAGTCACTTGTAGACAGGGTGGTGAAGAAGGTGTTTGGTACACTTGCCTTTATTGGTCAGTGCATTGAGTATAGAAGTTGAGATTTGATTCAATTTGATTTATTGTTGTCACATGCATCAAAGAACAATGAGAAATTTTGTTTTGCATGCAGTACAGGCATATCATAACATACATGGACACACAAGGACACACAGATCATAGAGTGATTGAATAGAGCAAACCATACAAAGTTACGATTGCACACAAGGTGTACAAAAGCAAGATCAGCATTAGATTTGAAGTTTGAGAGGTCCATTCAGCAGTCTAATAACAGCAGGGAAGAAGCTGTTCTTGAACCTGTTGGTACGTGTGTTTAAGCTTTTGTATCTTCTGGTGGGAGGGGTTGGTCATTTTGCAGCTGTACAGGATATTGGTTAGACCACTTTTGGAATACTATGTTCAACTCTGGTCTCCTTGCTATAGAAAAGATGTTGTGAAACTTAAAATGGCTAAGAAAAGATTTATGAGGATGTTGCCAGGGTTGGAGCGCTTGAGGTTTAGGGAGAGGTTTAATAGGCTGGGGCTATTTTCCCTAGCACGTCAAAGGCTGAGTTACAGAAGTTTATAAAATCATGAGTAATGTGGATAGGGTGAACAGCCAAGGTCATGTCCCCAGGGTAGGGGAGTCCAAAACTAGAGGGCATAGGCTTAAGGTAATAGAGAGGGTAAAGATTTACAAGTGACCTAAGGGGCAACTTTTTCACACAGAGGGTGGTGCGGGTATAGAATAAACTGCCAGAGGAGGTGGTGGAGGCTGATACAATTGCAACATTTGAAAGGATGGGTACATGAACAGGAAAGGTTTAAAGGGAAATGGACCAAATGCTGGCAAATGGGACTAAATTTATTTAGGATATCTGGTTGGAATGGACGAGTTGGATCGATGGGTTGTTTATGTGCTGTATGTCTCTTTAACTCTATGACTCTACGGTAAGCAGTCCCCGCTTAGAGCAAAGGATATGTGAACCTAGTTATTACTGCAGTCCTTGACCTTTAGTGTTTCTGAATAAATGTTGCATTATCCATGTGATTGTGTGCATGATATTTTCATGTGATCCCACTTCCAAATGTCCATGCATATCTTGGCCTCCATGACCATTAGGAAAAGAGCAGTAGATAGTGAGAGAATGCCCTAAATTTGCATGGCACGAAGATAAGATAGTTCTTAATGTGTCTGCCAGGATATGACATGTGAGAGATGGGTAGTGAAGTTCTTCAATATTGCCATCAAGTTGAGACAAATCCCGAGGAATCTACTTATGATCCTTCCATCATTGGTAACTCATTAATGGTTCAGAGTGTGCATATGCTGTTAAATTGCCTTGAAATGCTTGTTGAACCTATGAGTGGCATTGCTTTGTGCAGCTTTTCACGGTAAACCAGTACAACACGATGGAGATGGGCATCTTTCCATTGTACTGCTTCCAGCCTGTGTGCACTCCCTTGATAAAATGCTAAACAGAATGGAACTTTCCTGCCAGAAACGTGTGGAATCATCACTGATTCTGTACTCTCACTCCCAAGATGCATTTAAATGTGGAATGATATGATAGCAGGGCAGGCTCATGATAATGCCTGCACATTGCAGTTAGCCTCACTGAGGTACAGAATCTTGGCTACAGTCCTCACCATCACATTTCAAGGATCTGTGACATTTGAGGCTATCTGCAGTCAAGGAGTCAGTTGATATTAAGAAATGAGCAATGCTAGGCCATTACAACTTCTTTATCCTTGGGATATCTGAAAAGGCTCCTCATCTCTCACTTGGGTACAACTCAATCGGGACCAGCAAAAATGATATTACACATCATAAGACAATAAGGCGAAGGAGCAGAATTAACTCATTTGGCTCATCGAGTCTGCTCCGCCATTCAATCATTGTTAAACTCCATTCTCCTGTCTTCTCCCCATAACCTTTGATCTCTTTACTAATCAAGAATTTATCTAAATCTGTCTTAAATACACTCAATGCCTTGACATCTGCAGACCTGTGCGGCAACAAGTTCCACAGATTAACCATCATCTGGCTGAAGAAATTCCTCCTCATCTCAGTTTTAAAGGTTTGATTGACCCTTCACTCTGAGGCTGTCTCTCCTACTAGTGGAAACATCTTCTCAATGTCCACTCTACCCAGGTCTCTCGGTATTCTCTAAGTTTCAATCAAATTCTCCCTCATCCTTCTAAACACCATCAAATACAGAAACAGAGTACTCAACCACTCCTTATATGGCAAGCCCTTCAACCTGGGATCATTCTTGTGAACCTCCAAGGCCAGTACAACCTTCCTTTGATATGGTGCCCAAAACTTCTCAAAGTATTCCAAATGCAGTCTGACCAGAGCCTTATACAGGCTGAGCAGTATACCTTTGCTGTTGTATTCTAACCCTCTTGAAATGAATGCTACAGATGGCATTTTAATCAACAGCAATTTAGCTATTTAGAGAGACTTGATAAGCTTGAGTTGTTTTCTTTAGAGCAGAAAAAGCTGAGGTGGGACCTGATTGAGGTGTGTTCGATTAGGACGGGCAGGGACAGGATGGACAGAAAGAAGCTCTTCCCCATAATTAGAGGATCAATAAAGAAGGGTTATAATTTTAAGCTGGAGGACAAGAGATTTAGAAATGATCTGAGCAAAGCTTTTCACACAGAGTGCTGGCGGTCTGGAATGAACTGCCTCAGAGGGTAATAGAGGCAGAAAACTTCACAACCTTTAAAAATATGTAGATGAGTACCTGAAATGTCATAGCATTCAAAGACATAGACCAAGAGGCGAGGAATACTGCAGTGAGTAACTCACCTCCCGACTCCCCAGAACTTGTCCACCATTTATAAAGTACAAGTCAGGAGTGTGATGGAGTATTCTACGCTTGCCTGAATGAGTGCAGCTCCAACAAAACTCAAGAAGCTTCCAGGACAAATCTTGATTGGCACCAGATGCACAAGCATCTACTCCCTCCATTACCGACACTCAGTAGCACTATCTGCAAGATGAACTGCAGAAATTCACCAAAGATCTTTGACAGTCCCTTCTGAACCCATGATCACTTCCATCTAGAAGGACTAGGGCAGCAGATACATGGGAACATCACATGTAAGTTCCATTCCAAGCCACTCACCATCCTAATTTAGAAATATATTGCCATTCCCTCACTGTCATTGATGAAGGCAAGCATGCCATATGCATTCTTTACCACCTTATCCACTTGTGCTGCCACTTTCAAGGAGTTATTGACTTGCACCCAACAACCCTCTGTATATTAATGTTCCTAAGGGTCCTGCCATTTACTGTATATATTCGTCTTGCATTTGACCTCCAAAAATGCAGCACCTCTCACTTGTCTGGATTAAGCTCCAACTGCCGTTTTTCTGCTCAACAAGGAATCAAGACTGTCAATCAGATTGGCTCTCTGATGGGGAGCCTGTTGGGAAACAAATGAAATGCATGCTTACTAATGTTAAAACCATGTTGCTCCCAACAAGTTTTTCCATAGTTTCCCTTGCCTCACAAAATCTGTCCTTATATGCAACAAGGCCTGCACTTCCATTTAGCTAGTAATTAAGACAAACTGTAACTTACAACAGTAATCAGTGTCATTGCCACAAAAAAATCTCGCAGGGATCAAAAACAAGTTCCAATTACAGCAAAGTAATTTCACATCACGGAGATAAGATCACATGTAACAAGGGATTTCGCCTGCACTGGTGAATTAAAGAATCCAGACCAATTGAATACAAACCCTGCATTAATAACTCAGTAACTCAGTTGCCTGTCCTAAACACAAATCAAACAAATCTAATCTTAAAAAGAAACAATAGCTACTCTTTTTTCAAACTTCTTCCCTACTCCAATTAGTTGTGCTTCTATTAAAATTTTATTTGCAACTTAGGAAAAGGTGATTTTTTTTTGTCACAAAATCATGTATTGAGTTTCCCTCTTCAATAGATTGCTCCAGTGATGCCACTTCTGAGAGCATCTTGGAACAGCTCAGATTTCAGACTATTCCAAGTATTCTGATACTACCTGATCCTGGCTACCATTCCACCACATAGCAATAATAGTGAGGGAGACCCAAAAGAGAGGTTCAGTATGGATGAGAGAATAAATGATACTGCATAAGTAATTTTGCTGACATTTAATTGAGCATCATCACATGAATAGATGCAACAGAAGAAATATTCTTCTTTCTATCATTGTTCACATAAGACTAAATTTGTTCAACTTTTTCAATGGCAGGAACATTTGTAACAAAAATGGAAGAGTTTCATTCTCCTAGTCTTCACACTTTTGGTTCTGTTTTTCAAGTTTACCAAGACACAATTATAATCAGAAACAAAGCTTAGCTTTCTTTTCCTGATTGCAACAACAAAATTTCTAAAATCAACCACTGAAATAACTTGGTAAAAAAGAAATTACAAGAACTGTTTTTACATGTGCAGTGACAAATCAAAGAGATACAAAACTTGCACAGGATGTAGGACAAGTCCAAAATGAGACCCCCACATTAATACAGTCCTTTCTGCTATTACACGTGTTTTGTCAAACGCAAATTGGCTACAACGCAATTGATGAATAGGTGAACACTGTTTGTAAAACATGAACTTTCGCATACATGTGTTGGCTATTATGCAATTCCATCCCCAACACTTTAAGTGACAAGGTGTCCGGAGGAATACAAAGTTTATGCCATCAAGTCTCTGCGTCAACATCACATGTTCAGTTGGCTCACGTGCTTTGTTGTGAAGTGCTTTTTGAAAGGTACTCTGTAATTTTTGTTCTTTTTTTTGCAAATTTTGCTGTATTACCCATAAATATGGGAGGACAAAGTAACAAAAATGTTTACAAGAAGCATCCTGGTGATAAAATTGCAGGTGGTGAAAGTAAAAGAAAGTCTGTAACCCTTGAAGAGAAGCTAGATGTTATAAAGCATTTTGAACGTAATGAAAGAACATGTGATATTGTTCATGCAACAGAAATAAAGACGTTACGCACCATTAGAAACAATGCAAAAAAAAATTTAAAGCAAGCTGTATTGCTGGAACAAGCCTGACTGCTAGTAAATCTATGAGGTCACAGCCAAAGGAACTTGAAGAGATGGAACGGTTTCTAAGTGTGTAGATAGAAGATCAAATGAAAAAGCAATCTGGGGCAAGCTTTCTCACCATAAAAGAGAAAACCTTTTCAATTTATGAAGGCCTAAAGAAAAAAGGTGAAAATCATGCAGATATGCCCGCCTTTAGTGTTAGTAGTGGCTGGTTTGCTGGTTTTAAGAACTGCTATGCTTTTCATAATGTAAAGTTATGTGGTGAAGCTGCCAGTGCAGATAAGGAGCATACGATGACATTTCCTCCCATAGTGAAAAAAATTGATTGAGAAAGAAGGCTACATCTTAGATCAATTTTTCAATTTGAATGAGACAGGTTTATACTGGAAGTGAATGCCATCAAGAACCTACATTTCTAAGAATGAAACACATGCTCAAGGTGGCAAAGGATCGTATGACTGTGCTGTTGGCTGTCAATGCCAGTGGAGACTTGAAGATTAAGCCTGTGGTGGTGTACCATACTGCCAGCCCATGAGCCTTGAAAGGTTACCTTAAGTCTACTCTAGGTGTTTACTTTAGGTGAAGCCAAAGAGGGTGGATGACAGGGCAATTTTCTTCTGACCTTATTGTTGATGTTTTGGAAGATGTTTTCAGAAAGTATTGCAGGAAGACAATTTGGATTTCAAGATTCTCCTCATCCTGGCTAATGTGCCAAGCCATCCTCCCACCATTGCTGAGCTTTCTGAAAACATCAAAGTGCTATTTCTACCTCCAAATACAACCTCACTCTTTCAACCCATGGACCAGGGTGTAATAGCTGCTTTTAAAGCTAATTATTTACTGCACACATTTAAGAGTCTGATTGCAGCTACTGAGGGGGATAATAAGGACAGTGTTCTTCAATTTTGGAAGAGCTTTAACATCAAGAATGCTATTGACGTTGTGGTGGAAGCCTAGGGTGATGTCAGTAAGGACTGCTTGCATGAAGTTTGGTGGAAGCTTCACCCAGATTTTATTCATGCTTTACAGGCTTTGAACTGTCAGAGGAGCTCCCAAGAATCAAAGAACATCATGTTGCTCTTGCAAAGCACGTTGGATTTGAAGAAGCGGAGAATGAGGATGTTGAAGAGCTGCTTGAGTCCCACTGTGAAGACTCCTTTACAGCTGATCTACAACAACTTGTTGCTGAGGGAGAAATGGAAGTTGGAGATGAAGAAGAAGTCTAGGATGCAGCACCATGAGAGCTTTCCACATCTCTTTTGTCTTCTATCCTGAGGGAGGTTGAAAAGCAGTTGCAGCTCTTAGAAGACAATGATTGCAATGCAGAGCACAACAAGAAAGCAGTTCTGGGACAGTTGGACAAAGTCCCAGAGCTAGCTGCCATCTGCCAGAGCTAACGGCCTTCAGCTCTCAAAAGAGAATTGCTGGCTCTCACAGCATCCTCTGTCTTAGAGGAAGCACCATCTAAATACCAACGGTACCAATGGCACAACTAGTTAATATTCCTGGCAGAAGAATCAATGGAGAAGCACAGAACATTTCAGAAGACAAGTAACCTGGGGTAATTTCGAGAGACTAAATTCTATCTTTTTTTTGTATAAGCAGGCTTTGTATTTATTGGAACAGCATACCATTAGAATCTTGCTTTATTTGGGAGTAGATGGGAGTTAGAAGGGATTTGTTTGGTTTGTTAATAGTTTAGTTAATTTGTTCACAGTTAGGGTTAGGTAAATAAATTGTTACTTGTTGATTTTTAAAGTGAGTGTCAGGGATTTATTTTATTTAATCACTAGATTTTGTTTTATTCTTTAACAGGATGAAGGCATCACTGGTTAGGCAGCAGTTATTGCCCATCCCTGATTCCCCAGAGGGCAGTTCAGAGTCAACCACATTGATGTGGGTCTGGAGTCACATGTAGGCCAGACCAGGTAAGGATGACAGTTTCCTTCCCTAAATGACATTAGTGAACCAGATGAGATTTTCCTGACAATCAACAATGGATTCATAGTCATCATTAGATTCTTAATTCCAAATATTTTTATTGAATTCAAATTCCACCATCTACCACAGCGGGATTTGAACCTGGGTCCCCAGAATATTATTTAGGTCTCTGGATTAACAGTCCAGCAATAATACCACTAGGCCATCGCCTCCCCAAAGGGAGTTGCTGAAAAGTGGCACCATTTTGCACACTCCTTTTACAGATTATGGGGCGAGGTCCTCCTCTTTGGGTGTGTCGGTTTTAGTTCTCAGAGGGGAATCAACCTCCACTTTATAACAATACCATATGCTATTGTACAATGGGTCTCCCTATAGAGTCCCACTATGAAAACATCTCTACAGCTGATCTACAACAACTTGTTGCTGAGGGGGAAATGGAAGCTGGAGGTGAAGATGATGAAATCCAGGATGTAGCACCATGAGAGCTTTCCACTTCTCTTTTGTCTTTTGTCCCCCTGAGGGAAGTTGAGAAACAGACTCAGTTCTTAGAAGACAATGATTTCAATGCAGAACGCAGCAGGATAGCAATTCGTGGAACAAGGCACCCTATGAACAGCTTCTTTATTAAGAAAAATGCCAAAGCAGCAAAAACTAGACGTCTTTCTTAAGCCAACCCCCAAGAAACAGTAAGAAGGCAATGAATCATAGCCAACCACTTCTGAATTAACTATTTTTCACCCTAAACCTGCAACCACAACTACATGTGAAGGTGATGTTGATGACCCTCAGCCCCTGACTTAAGCATTCAGCAATCTCAAAACCATCCTCCTCCCCCATCAAGTAATCTTCAATTTTTTTCAAGGTAAAGTGTTAAATTTACTGTATTATTTCATTATTAGATATGAATTTAACATTTATTTAAACTGTGCTATCCTTTGTGTTAGGCTAACTACTATATTTTGAGTACTGTAATATTTTTGGTGCTCTGCTCCAACCCTATTTTTTCTATAAGCCCTGTTATTTTTATTATGCGATTTTCTATAGTGCGAGGTCGCACAAGAGCGCAACTATCGCGTTACAGCAGAAAGGACTGTAGTATAACTTTAGCATTGATGTGAAGTACAAAGCCTTCAATTGCTTTGCTCAACAGCACACAACTTTCTCTCTGATTCACACTCTCTAAGTTCTTCCTGTAGCTTATAGGCTTCTGCCTCAGACTTTTGTCACTCCAATTCTAAATTTCTGTACATTTTATGCCAGGCAAATAGCCTGGGAGTCAATCAGAATGGATGCTGCTCTGGGTGACAGAGTAGAAACGTATTCCCACATTGTGGTTCACAACTCTAGTCTCTATTGGTCCTGAACTATCAATGTTCATCTGCTGAATGTTAGTACCTTCCATGGTGCTGAACATTGTCTATCATCAAGATCAAGTTGTTCCCCAATGGGACATACTCTGCGGCTGGCTTCTGTTTCCAACCCCTTAAGTTTATGAGAGTGGAGGCTTGCCACACAATGTGCAATATTTCACAGTGCAATAGAAAAGCCAAAAGGAATTTCACTGTGCCTTTGTCTGCCTCCATTGTTAGTTTCATTGTCATGGGCCAGCAGGAGCAAAGTGACTTGTATTTAGCAGACGAGCCAAATAATGAAGTTCTAATTGTACCAATGATAAATTTGCCAAGTAAGTACTTGGTTCTTAAGTTACCAATATTACAGAATATGCATTGCCATGCCTGAGCTTCAATTTTAGCATCAGCACTCTCAGGTCACTTGTTTAAAATTATAACCTTCAGTGGCAGTCATTGGCACCCTCAGCTGCTGAGATATCAAGTCATCAAATCAATGCCAAAACATTTGCAGAGTGCAGCAAATGTCATGTGACCAAACCTTCGAGAATAGGAATAGATTTAGCAACACTACTTCACAATGATGCTAAAGTTATAGCATGACTTACACTTAGAGGAACCTGCAATGAGTGGTCATATAGTTTTAGACCTGATAGATATGTTACATCTAAATATTGCTGTGAAGTTGGGTAGAGCACTTGTGGATTGGGAGGCAGGAAGTTAGAATTAGGTGTTTGTAAAATGCCAGGGGAAAAGCATTGCATGGTCCCTTTAAAAGATCATGTGTTTTTTCTATGCTTAGAGATTTAAAATGGATGCCTGTGAGCAGCAGCTTGAAAGTTTGGAAGCACACAGAGAGCACCTGAATTGAAACATTTGTATTGAAAGGCCATGTAGTTAGCAGGCTAAGCGGCAGTTTTTACCAAGACAATAAGCTTTTGAATTTAGCCAATCATTTTGAACCAGGCACTTAGATACCAAAAACTTATTAAATTTAAATCTGATGGTTTTGACAACCTAGGAAAAATCCTTTTGTAAGAAATATTGGAATGTCATCAAGGGAATAAAAGGGGGCAGTTAGACAAAGCCCCAGAGCTAACTGCCACCTGCCAGAACTAATGGTCTTCAGCTCTCAAAAGAGAATTGCTGGCTGTCACAGCCTTCTCTATGCCTTAGAGAAAGCAGCATTTAAATACCAATGGTACCAATGGCACAACTAGTTAATATTCCTGACAGAAGAATCAACAGAGAAGGTACAAAACATTTCAGAAGACGTGTAACCTGGTTGTACTTTTGAGAGACTAAATTCTATATTTTTATATAAGTGGGCCTTATATTTATTGGAACAGCATACCATTAAAATCTTGCCATATTTAGGAAGAATTCAGAGTTAGAAGGGATTTATTTGGCTTATTAATAGTTCAGTTAATTTGTACACTGTTAGAAATAGATAAATAAATTGCTATTTGTTGAGTTTTAACGTGAGTGTCAGGCATTTATTTTATTTAACAACATGAAGTTACTGAAAAGCAGGTTACACCACTTTGCACACGCCTTTTACAGATTATGGGGCGAGATTCTCCTCTTTGGGTGTTTCGTTTTTAGTTCTCAGAGAGGGATCGACCTCTGCTTTATAACAATACAATATGCTATTTTACAATAGGTCACCTTTTGGTTGACTTGCCAGCAGCAAAGATCCTTAATGGTAAGTTAACAGCCAATTAGTTTGCCACCAGTCTGATAACTTGCCTTCCAGCCAGATGGAAGATGTAGCTAGTTTTCTAATAGGCAAATGAGTTTAGCTGACCTCAGAGATCGTAGGAACTGCAGATGCTGAAGAATCCGAGATAACAAGGTTTAGAGCTGGATGAACACAGCAGGCCAAGCAGCATCAGAGGAGCAGGAAGGCTGACGTTTCGGGCCTAGACCCTTCTTCAGA
>NC_063338.1:59287056-59297916 GCF_021869965.1 Rhincodon typus | reverse complement strand
CTTCCTGCTCCTCTGATGCTGCTTGGCCTGCTGTGTTCAGGTTAGCTGGCCTATTAGGTTTGAGAGAGCACGTTTGCCACAAACTTCAGCCAATCAGACCAAGGGATGGCAGGAGGGGGAACACCAAACCATTGTCCTTGTCTCTGATCTCTTTTTCCCGATACCCCCATCCTGCAAGACTCTAAACATTACAGTTACTTTCTCACCTTTGGATCCCTGAAGACTAACCCTCTTGCGACAATCTCTGGTGAGGCAATAATTCAACATTAAGACTTGTGATTCACCGAGAAGGTCACCAGTCAGCTCTTATTAGGCTGATTGGAGCTCAATCTGATGGGTTTTCTTATTGGTGGGGGCAAGAAGTCAGCCACCACTGAATATGCTGACTCCAGATGTAAGCTACAAAGTGGAAAATCTTGGTCCATGGTTTAACTATTCATGAAATAAACTATTGAGTTGTCAACAAAATCATTTCATTTGGACATGATGCAAACCCAGGGCCAAAAATGAAATTCAAGAATGTTCTGAAGAAGGGTCACTAGACCTGCAACATTCACTCTTGTTTCTCTCCACATTTTCTACCATACCTGCTGAGTCCAGGTAACTCTTCAAATGGAAGTCACATTCTTTAGATGAAATACCTCGAATTTGGTCAGTGGGCAGGGACAGGAGGGTTGACTGCAATCAAGGCAGATAAAGGGCTCCAGAAAGTAGCCTTGCCTTGTCAGTAAGAAACAAAACTAAATCCATAGCAAGAAGTCATACGGAGTTAGAAGGTGTAGAATCTATGTGGGTAGAGTTGAGGAACCACAAAAGGGGAAAAAAAAAAACACCCTGATGGAAGGAGTTATGCAGAGGTCTCCTTGCAGTAGTCAGCATGTGGAGAAGAAAATAAATCAGGAGATAGATAAAGGCAAGTAAGAAGGCCACTATTACAATAATCATAGGAGACTTGAACATGCAGGTGGACTGGGAAAATCAGGTTGGTAGTGGATCTCGAGAAAAGGAGTTCCTGGAATGTCTACAAGATGTTTTTTTGGAGTGACTTGTGGTAGAACCCTCTAGTGAACGGGCAATTCTGGATTTGATGATGTGTAATGAGGCAAACTTAATTATAGAGCTCAAGATGAAGGAGTCCCTTGGGGCAGTAACCACAATACGATAGAACTCACCCTGCAGTTTGAGAAGGAGAAGTTTGAATAAGATGTAACAATATTACAATTGAGTAAAGGTAACTACAAAGACATGAAGGAGGAGCCGGCCAGAGTTGATTGGAAGAGGCGCCTAGCAGGGAAGACAGTGGAGCAGCAAAGGCAGGAGTTTCTGGGGTTAATTTGGTAAGTACAGCAGAAATTCATTCTAAGAAAGAAGAAACATACTAAGGAGAGGACAAAGCAACTATGGCTAACAAAGGAAGTCAGGGACAACATAAAAGCAAAAGACAAGGCAATACAATCTGGTGAAGATGAGTGGGAAGCCAGAGGATTGAGAAGTCTTTAAAAGCCAGCAGAGAACAACTAAAAAATCAATAAAGTGGGAGAAGATGAAATATGAATGTAAGCTAACTAGTAATAGAAAAGAAGATTGCAAGACTTCTTCTATATTTATTATAGGCAAGAGAAAGGCAAGAGTAGTCACTGAACAGCTGGAGAAGGATGCTGGAGAAGGACTAATACTGAAGAAACAAATGGCAGAGGAACTGAATAGGTACTTTCCATCAGCCCCAGTAAGGCCAATCAAGGATTGTAAAGGGAATTTGTCCACGGAGCCTAAAGAGATAGGTGAGGTCTTTAATGAATACTTTTCTTCAGTATTCACAACTGAGAGGGACCTAGCTGTAGAGGAGGACAGTGTGAAACAGGCTGGTAGGCTAGAGGAGGTCGATGTTAGTAAGGAAGATGTGCTAGGAATTTTGAGGAAGTTGAAGAAAGATAAGTTCCCCGGGCATGATGGGATTTATCCAAGGATTCTATGCGAAGCGAGGGAAGAGATTGCAGGGCCTTTGGCGATGATCTTTTCATCCTCACTGTCCACGGGTATAGTGCCAGAAGATTGGAGAGAGGCAAACGTCATTCCCTTGTTCAAAAAAGGGAATAAGGATAACCCTGGAAATTACAGGCCAGTTAGTCTTACATCAGTGGTGGGCAAATTTTTGGAAAGGGCGCTGAGAGATTTATGATCACTTGGAAAGGCACAGTTTGATTTGCGATCGTCAGCATGGATTTGTGAGGGGTAGATCATGCCTCACAAACCTTATTGAATTCTTTGAAGAGGTGACCAAACACGTGGATGAAGGTAGAGCAGTGGATGAGGTATACATGGATTTAAGTAAGACGTTTGATAAGGTTCCCCATGGTAGGCTTATGCAGAGATAAGGAGGCATGGCTTGGGGGGAAATGTGGCAGATTGGATTCAGCATTGGCTGACCCTTAGAAGACAAAGGGTGGTAGTGGACGGGAAATATTCAACATGGTGCTCAGTTACGAGTGGTGTACCACAAGGATCTGTTCTGGGTCCTCTTCTCTTTGTGATTTTTGTAAATGATTTGGGTGAAGGAGTGGAAGGGTGGATTAGCAAGTTTGCGGACGATACAAAGGTGGGTCGCATTGTGGGACAGTGCGGAGAGCTGTTTTAGATTACAAAGGGACATTGATAGGATGCAGAGCTGGGCTGAGAAGTGGCAGATGGAGTTTAACCCTGAAAAGTGTGAGGTGATTCATTTTGGAAGGACAAACTTGAAAGCAGAATACCGGGATAACGGAAAGATTCTTGGCAGTGTGGAGGAGCAGAGGGATCTTGGGGTTCATGTTCACAGTTCCCTGAAAGCTGCCACCCAGGTGGATAGAGTTGTTAAGAAGGCGTATGGTGTGTTAGCTTTCATTAATAGAGGGATTGAGTTCAAGAGCTGTGAAGTTATGCTCCAGCTATACAAAAGCCTGGTTCGGCCACATCTGAAGTATTGTGTCCAGTTCTGGTCGCCTCATTACAGGATAGATGTGGAAGCGTTGGAAAAGGTGCAGAGGAGATTTATCAGGATGTTGCCTGGAATGAAGGGACGGTCTTACGAGGAAAGGTTGAGAGAGCTACGGCTTTTCTCTTTAGAACGACAAAGGATGAAAGGTGACTTGATAGCGGTGTACAAAATGATCAGAGGTATAGATACAGTAGACAGCCAGAGACTTTTTCCTAGGGTGGAGGTAGCTATTACGAGGGGGCATAGTTTTAAAGTGAGTGGAAGTAGATATAGGGGAGAAGTCAGAGGTAGGTTCCTTACTCAGAGAGTGGTCGGGGCGTGGAATGCATTGCTGGAGAGGGTAACGGAGTCGGCCTCATTCGGGGCATTTAAGCGGCTATTAGATAGGTATATGGATGATAGTATAAGGTAGGGGTGGAGGTTAGATAGACCTTAGGTTTAGGGTAAAAGTTCGGCACAACATCGTGGGCCGAAGGGCCTGTACTGTGCTGTACTGTTCTATGTTCTATGTTCTATGTTTTCATGATGGAAGACATCAGTAGATTACCAGAACTTCATGCGACTTAAGGAGCAGAGCTGAGAGTAGTGGCCATCGTTAAGGAAAAGGTGTTGGGGAGGCTGAAAGATCTGAAGGTGGATAAATCACTCGATCCGGATAGACTACACACCAGAATCCTGAAGGAGATAGCTGAGGAGGTTGTAGAGGCATTGGTGGTGATGTTTTAGGATTCACTGGAGTCAGGGAGGATCCAGAAGACTGGAAAATGGTTAATGTAACACCCCTATTTAAGAAGGGCAGGAGACCAAAGACAGGAAATGATAGGCCAGTTAGGCTGACCTCAGTCATTGGTAAGATTTTAAAGTTCATTGTGGAGGATGAGATTGTGGAGCACTTGGAAATGCATGGTGAAATAGGGCTGAGTCAGCATGACTTCTTCACTGGGAAATCATACCAGACAAATTTGTTAGAATTCTTTGAAAAATTCTTTGTGAAATTATTCATTTTAGAAGCGAGAACAAAAGAACAGAATATTATTTAAATTGAGAGGAACTACAGAATGGTGCAACACAAAGGGACTTGACGGTATTTGTGCATGAAGCACAGAAAACTAGCACATAGGTGCAGCAGGTAATCAGGAAAGCTAATGAAATTTTGGTCCTTATTTCAAGAGGGTAGGAATATAAGAGGAGGGAAGTCTTTCTGCAACCATACAAGATGCTGTGGAGACCACATCTGGAATACTGTGAGCAATTTTGCTCCCTGCTGGTCCAAAGTGATGCAATGATTTATGAATGTGTGACCTTGGAGAGCTTATGAAACCAGGACCTGGTTTAAAATTATTCTTGTAAAATTCTTTTTAAAAAAGTCTTACAAACACAAGCATAGTCCTTAGAAAAGCATGCTCTATATTAAAAGTTACCGATTGATTTTCAGATGTGTATTAAACAAAGCAATTTTTGAATGGTATTAGAATTTAACATTAAGATTGTTGAGGGATTTATTATTTCAAGTTTCCTTTTCATATGCATAGTATTGCTCTTCCATTTCAATGTTTCTTTTTAGCTTTGTTACTTTGCTCATTGTTTAATCCAAATGTAACATATGACTAATTGAAATTTATTTTTCAAAGAAAAATCTACAAATTCATGCTGCATCAGAAGATCAAGAGACAGATGTCTTCCCTTAGTTTTAATTTTAAACATAGTTATCTGGTCTCAATTATTTCTGTTTTGGTTAAAATTTTGAGTGTAAGAGAAAAACACAGGGTGGATTATGTTAGTGGTGTAGTGATCCTAACAGCAGAACTGGAAATGCATGCCACTTTTACTGTCTTACATTGTCCCATTTCATTCATTCATAGAATCCCTACAGCGTAGAAACAGGCCCTTCAGCCCAACAGGTCCACACCAATCCTCAGAGCATCCCACCCAGACTCATCCCCCTATAACCCACTGAATCTACACATCCCTGAACACTATGGGCAATTTAGCATGGCCAATCCACCTAAGCCTGCACATCTTTGGACTGTGGGAGGAAACCGGACCACCCGGAGGAACCCTTGCAGACACGGGGAGAATATGCAAACTCCACACAGACAGTAACCCGAGGGTGGAATCAAACCCGGGTCCCTGGTGCTGTGAGGCAGCAGTTGCTAACCACTGAGCCACCATGCTGCCCACAAAAGCACTAAACCGATAGCTTTCTCTTAGTGATGTGAACGTAGGACAGAAATTGTTTTAAAGTTTTATGTAAATGAGTAACAATAGCACGCAAAAAACACTGAAGTATGAATCCACCATGGGATGTTGAAAATGAGCTACTGATCTCTCTCCGCATCATATCATACTGAGTTCTTATAGAGATCTTGAGGGTTTCATATGATCTTCCCCACCATCTGCCGTAAACCCCTGCAGTTTCTGACTACTGTTGAAGCGGACTTCCAAAACTTTCTTCAGGAACAGTACTTGGATGTAAAATCTGATTGGAGGATCATCTCCATCATGCCATTGGCTGGCTCACAGCACAGCCGCTTAATGACAATTAGGCTTTTTATTGTCTTGAGAAAGGACTTCTCTTCCTATCTGGCAAGACAGGGTCGCCCGACAATGAAATGACACATCTTAAAACCAGTCCTGAAGAAAGCATGTTGCTATGGGGCCCAGACTTTAAGCAAGGTTTGGGGTCTCACTGGTCCAAGCTTGTTGGCCCCAGCAAGCGGGTGTGGGTGGTTAAGATGGTGGAAGGGGGTGAAAAATGTGGATGGGATGATCTTGGAGTGGATCTTCTCACAAGAAAAGTCCTGATTCTTGAATGGTCATTAATCAGCCACTTAGTGTCTTAAATGGCTCTGGTTTGACACCTATCTGCCTGCTGGTGACTTTGCAGCAGGTGTGTGAGTAGATGTTGGGAGCAGCACCATGGTGTCCAAGATTATAGCCCTTCCAATTGCCGTTCCACTCCTGAGGGCTATAAAATATAGCATTTCTTCTGTCACATCCAAATGCAAAAAAGTGTAAGTATGAAAATACTGTAATTCATAAATAAAATTAATAAAGATCAGAACTATTGTGTAGTCTACATTTGAAATGCCAATGAAACTATTGCCTAATTACAGTTTGTTCTGTTCCTATTTCACAAATACAAGAATACAAGCATGTGTGGTTTATAACCATGGTTGAGATTAAAGCTTTCGAATTACTCCTGGCTATGCCTACTAAAGTACATTATTCTATATGAACAATTTTATGAGGTTTGGTTCATTCTACTTTAGTTAACTTGTTAATCTTCCTGATGCGGCAGTTATGGCTCCATGTTGTTAATGTATGATGAAATACAGCAAAAAAAATGATTATCACATATTTAAAACTAACAACTCAATGCATAACTTAGCAGCATAAATAAGAAAACAGGCAGGGAGCAGAGGGATACAGATCCTTGGAAAATAGGCGACAGGTTTAGATAGAGGATCTGGATCGGCGCAGACGTGGAGGGCCGAAGGGCCTGTTCCTGTGCTGTAATTTTCTTTGTTCTATCATCATATTTTACAGCATTTAAGAATTGTGATTGTCTCTTGAGATTACGTTAAGCCCTAAACATTATAGTGAAATGTGTATAACTATACTACTTTTTTTTAACAAATTGTGAATATTCTTTAAAGAAATAAACAATATGCAACCTCTGAATTCACTTGTCAATGAAACTAAAAAAGTGAAGAAACCAATAATCTTTAAACATGAATTAGCATCAATGAACAATTCTATAATTTAAGCAATTGCTCAATTAAACTCAAATTATTGTTTTAATTGACAGAATTTTTGATTGTTTTAATACTTTATGGAAAACTCATAATGAATATAAGACAATGCCTTGTATTTTAGTTGGAATCTAAAGTCAGCATTTCTGTAAAAGCAAAATATGACTGTGACAATTTGTCTAGATCTGGTACAATTAGACAGAGTTGAGAAATACACAAATCAATATTTCCAATGAGTTTCCTCAGGAATATTGCTCATTCTCATTTTTACATCAACCTCGTTTCCTTCCGGGTCTGCTAGTTGGGCTGGTAGACATTGTTATCCTGACATAATATGTAGGATAACACAATTTCAGAAAGGTGTCCAGCATCTTATTTGGACACTGCTCAGGTGCTGGCCCTGGATGCCTGTACTTCAAAGTTTATCAATAAGGTCAGAGGCAAAGTTCTGTCACAATTTGTGCATGTGTACGCTGTCTAGATATTGTATGCTTAAACTTTTTTAGCAAAGATTTGTAGCTCGGGTTGTGGGTGAGATTGTTGACTTGCTCGCTGAGCTGGCTTGTTTTTGTTCAGACGTTTCGTTCATGTTAGGTGACATCATCAGTAAGGCCTCCGATGAAGTTCTACTGCACTTGGAATTTATACTGTCTGGTCCGTTACGGTGAGTCGTGTCATTTCCGGTTTTGATCTGTATGGGTTTGTATATGGGGTCCAATTCTATTTGTTTCTCGATTGCATTACGGTTGGAGAACCATGCCTCTAGGAATTCCCGTGCGTGTCTATGTTTGGCTTGGGCTTCTATGGTTACCTTGTCCCAGTTAAACCGATGGCCTTCATTGTCTGAGTGTACCGATATTAAGGAGAGTTCGTCGTGCCATTTTGCTGCTAGTTGATGTTCATGTATTTTGATGGCTAGTTTCCTTCTTGTCTGTCCGATGTAATGCTTGTGGCAGTTATTGCATGGTATTTTGTAAACCATGTTGGTTCTGCATGTTGTGGGAATGGGATCTTTAATCCTTGTAAGTGTTAGTCGTAGAGTGGCTGTGGGCTTGTGGGCCACCATGATTCTAGTGGTCTTAGGAGTCTTGTTGTCAGTTCCGATATGTTCTTGATGTAGGGCAGTGTGTCCAGTGTGTTAGGGCGTACTGTGTCCTCCTGTTGTTGTCTGTTTAGTAGGCATCTGCGGATATGTTTAAACGCTTGAAAAATGGGCACAATGCCAATGGTCTGAACTGGCTGGTTTATTATTCCCCAGCATTGTGATGTTCCTCACTTTAATTAGTCGGAAATAAATGCAGCTCTTCCTTCATACTTCAGCCATTTTATTATTGGGTCACACATCACATTTAAGATTGTTCACATGCTACATTTACCATTACTTAATATAATAAGTTGTAACGCTAGCTTCCCATTTTTCTTTTTATAAGTTGTCAACTTAAATGTGTGTTATTTGCTATTACATGTCCTGATGACCTATATGAAACAATATTTAACTCTCTTGATTATTAATAATTTGACTGGTTTAAGTTAACAATTTATGGAAAGATTGATTTGTACATATCTCAATTCTGTCCAAACCTAAGCCAGGTTTGTGTCTGACATCTGACTTGTCCGGTGATAACCCCAGGTTGGGCCATAATAGCAGAAAAGAAGAACCGTCTCCTTGCATACAACCAACCAACCAGTGAACTGAAATCTGATAATCACTCTGCAAGTAACATCAAGGCATCATCAAGAACTAGTGGAAAGTCCCATACAGTTTGTTTATATTGGTCATTTGAATTGTGTTCCTCTGACTGTTGCTTATTCTCCCCCTTTTATTCATAGTGTAAAATCTCATAGAGGCCTGAGCAACATGGGCAATAGTGTGATTTATGGCAGAATCATTCAAGAAATCCAACAAGGTCTGTATTCACATCAACTTGTTGCAATTTTTATTCCTTTGCTATGCAGCAGGGTTACCTATTAAGGGGCATTTTAGCTTGTTAAATGCTTTATTAACACCACAACTCACGATATTAATACTCAGCTTCCTTTGTTACCAAACCCTCCAAACAAGCTAGACACTGAGAATTCTCAGCATAGAGTTCAGAGTGGATACCTGGCAATATTTGCTGGTTGTTGGCTGCAAGAAGCCTCCATGTTGAACACCATCATCTCAGGGCACACTCCATGGGCACTAGCCACATTGGGTACCCCATGACCTCAGATATTGGCATCGGACATGTCAATCTCTAAGAATCCTCATAGTACATGTCCAATCCACTTACTATACTCTTCTGCACTTTAATGCTGCAACTCAAGCCTCACCAGCAGTTATCATTGTACTGCTGCTGCAAGGACACTGTGCATTCGGAGTCATGTACCCAGCTCTGGACCAGGATGCACCTCCAGTTCCTGCTCACTGCCACACAGCATGCTCACTCTGAGCCTACCTGGATGCTCACAGCATCCCTTCCTTGCATTGTCTTGCCATTTTATATTTTTCTCCCTCAGCCAGAGATACTCGGCTCAAATTATTGTTGTCTTGACTTGCTGGTTAGTGCAAACACAAAGTTAGGAAGCTTATCACAGTTGTCAGCAGGGCTCTGTCAGGTCAAGGGAGATAGTCTTCAGTCAGTATAGTCTCAGCACAATACACCAAGGGCAATGTCTAAAACCAGTCCAGAGTCTTGGAAATCATCTGTCAGCCACTCAGGGTTGTCAGAGTCAGGACACTCTACACTTAAGGGGTGAAGAGCTAAAGCTCGGAAGCCCACCACTCATCTTGACTCTTTCTACCCTATTATGGGCTGTTTTCCTCCAGAAATGAGAGCGAGGCAGGTAATATATTAGATGAAGGTGAATGCCATAGCCGTTACTTTTAGTCTAAGCAGGGAGGTTGTCCTAAGTGAGTGAGTATGCAGCTAAGAGTGTATGCAGGGTTAGTTCTGTCTGGGATTAGTTGGGGACAGTGAGTGAGAGAAAATGATCCAGGCATTGGTGAAAGTAGGGTTAGCAGAGATAGAGTGAGTTTGAAGTATTGGAGTGAAGATAGTGGTACTTATGCTGACACAGTGGAGCAGATCAATAATCAAAGATCAAGGGTGGCATGGTGATTCAGCGGTTAACACCGCTGCCTCACAGTGCCAGAGACTCGGGTTCAATTCCAGCCTTGGTTGACTGTCTGTGTGGAGTTTGCACATTCTCCCCGTGTCTACATGGATTTCTGCCAGGTGATCTGGTTTCCTCCCACAGTCCAAAGATGAGCAGATTAGGTGAATTGCATGCTAAATTACCCATAGTGTCTAGGGATGTATAAATTAGGTGGATTAGCCATGGGCAATGCAGGGTTACGGGGATAGGGTATGGGGGTGAGGCTGGGTGTGATGTTCTTCACAGAGTCGGTGTGGACTTGTTGAGCTGAATGGCCTGTTTCCACATTGTAGGAATTCTATGAATATTCATCTTCCTACATTGCTGTGCATTTGTCTGGATAATTAATACTGCACTTACTCAGGTGGCAACCTTGAATTATGGTCTGGTTTTATAGCATCCATTGTTGGTCCTGGAAGAAGAGACATCCAGTCTACACACCACCCCATTCAGCACAATCTCCAGGTCCATGCTTGCAAAGAGAGGTACAAATTTCCCATTGTCTGCCATGTCCAGGGCAAGTTTCAGGAAGCGTGTAGTCTTGGTGCACAATCTGAATATAAAGATGGCATTGGTGCCAAGAATGCCAGTCAATTCCAGGACATTTGGTGAGTGGCAGGTTGTTCTGAGAATGGCATGTGGTAAGATGGGGCTAGAATTGAATGAGTGGGATGTCACAGGGGCAGGAAAAGTAGTTAATGTGTTAAGTTTGATTAGACATAGTGAGAAAACCATTTGGCTCAAAGTTAAAACAAACTCCAAAAAACTTGATGCAACTTTTTCTTTGTGCATGTGAATTTTAAAGGTGACAAACTTTAAGGTACATAAATTTGAAAACTTTTACTGTTGTTGTTTAAGTTATACTATTATCAATTAGCTATAGAACTGGTCTATTTTTTCCATTGTTTGCAAACAGTTCAATAACAATAGTCGTTTTTATCATTGGGAATACACTTGGCATGCATTTCTTTAGCCTGAATTACGCAGTTACGT
>NC_063338.1:59282795-59287046 GCF_021869965.1 Rhincodon typus | reverse complement strand
GAATACACTTGGCATGCATTTCTTTAGCCTGAATTACGCAGTTACGTAGAATTGGGCAATTTGGTAGACTAATTGCATTTTCACATTTGTGACAATTTGGGGAATGGTTGGGTTTTATTTAGAATGGAGTATCTCTAGAGAGTCATGGTGCCATCAAAGAACAAAGTATTAAGTAAGTAACCTGAAAGTTGATCATAATTTCAAAATGGAAGGAAAAGGCCATTTTCATTTTCTTTTTGCCAGTACTATGTTACTTTGAAATTCACTTTATCTATTATTAAAAACATTGGTGAAAGTTATGCAATTTATGTGACCTATATCCAGGACATTTAAAATCCATATTAATAGTAAGAAGAAGTGAAGCTGTTAACTTAGTGCTGAGAAGTTTGTCTTTAAATTCATAAAGAAATTATGTGCCCTCAAAGTCATGTGTTTCACTTGCAGTTTCTATTATATCCATGAAGCACTTAGTGTGGCCTGCTTGCTACCAATAGGGATAATTGATGACTTAAACACTGACTGTTTACCAGAATTTAAAGTCTAAGTACAAATAATGCAGTCAGTTCCAGGCACACGGCCCAGTTGGAGGGATAAGCACTTAAATGCAATAATTAAGTAACACAATCTTTCTATTCAAGTCACCTATAATATTGATGAACATAACGTAAGAAATAAAGACATTTGTTCTTCAGGAGCAAAATACAGGATTGGGTTTATTCAGAATTTTTATGTTAATCCGTTACATGAAAACAATATATCCACTGCCACTTTTTTAATCTTCCTGTTTAAATGAAGGAAATAGAAAATAAGACAAATAATATATTTGCCATAATTTATCAGATTTTTTTCAACACTGATCTTGTTCATGTATCATTTTGCTAAGAAGCACAATGACACCTAACAGAAAAAGTTTGTCACATCAGAACAAGGAACTAATGTTTCTTTATTTTTATGTGTCTGTTGGGAGGGTGAGGTGGAGAGGGAACATTGGTGCTGCACTTTAAGAGCTTAACTGAAACAACTTGCACTTCTACAGAACCTTTGATGGAATAAAATTCACAAGGCCCTTTGAAATTAACATAATCTAACAAATTTTGATCTCAAGATCATGAAGGAGTAATAGGGATGTGTAATCGGAAAGTAGTAGGTTACAATGAGGTCTAATATTCTACTCATTTTGGCCTTTGGTTTATTTTGTTCAAGTTTTTAAAACTTTTCATGGAAATGTCTATGCATGTACAAAGCAGGAGATACACATGAATCACCAAAAGTGCAATTTAGGAAAAGGAAAAATGAATTAGTGTGCAAGAACTAGAAGATACATTCTCTGCCTTTTCCTCTCTCTTATCAAGCTAAACTATCAGTGCCTAGTGAAAACACAACCTGAAACAACAACCATACACTGAGAGCTCAGGGATATCTGCAAACTTTGCCCATGTTGAGGAAACAGGATGGCAACTAAACAGTTGGGAGTCAGGTTTCATGCTGTCAACTCAAGGACTCAAAGACTGAACAATCCCTCCCAGATTTCTTTTCAGCTTATAACCTTTTTCAGTGTATATGTTTGTGTCACTTTTTCTCATTTTTCTTGGGTTTAATATGAATTAAGACTCTACTCTCTTTCTCCCAAGAAAACTTTGGAACTGGCTCTCCTTCACTTTTGATCCAGTTAGCAAAATTCAAATATACTATGTGCAAAATATGAAGTAAAAATATTTTCATTAATCAGTCAAGAAGGGGTTAAATATAGGGGTGTCAATTATCCCTCCTTACCTGGTCATGACATAATTTATTAAAGAGCAAAAGTAAATCATGTATTTAATTAATTTAACTTGTTTTTCATGGACTTCAAAAATGAATGCTGAATTTGAGACTATCAATCGAGGAGATTGACTAAAGGTAGAGTCAGAAGAATGGAGACTTTAGAGTGGTTTGTACAAATGAAGGAGGTACAGAAATAGGGAGGGAATATGGACAACATTTCTGGTAGAAAAGGTCAAAAATCACACAGCACTAGGTTATAGTCCAATAGGTTTATTTGAAGACACAAGCTTTTGGAGTCTCACTCCTTCTTCTTCCCCCGGCTCCCCTTCCAGCCCCATTTCCTCCCTTCCATTCTACCTTCTGACCCTCTCTTCCAGCCACCAACCAGATTCATCCCTCCCGTCGACCAACCAGGTCATACCTACTACCAATGTCCACCTATCACCACCATTCCTCTTCCACCTCTCCCCACCTTCTCTTTTTCTGCAGCTTCCCCTACCCCCACATCCAGTCCTGAAGAAGGGTAATACCTAAAATGTTGTCTGTTTCTTTCCTCCATTATTACTACAGTACCAATGTCTCTAATTTCCTGATTTATTCCATGTCCAATGTTAGTATTAGTGTTTGATATTTTATAAACAACTCCCACCAATGTTTGCTTCCCTTTGCTGTTTCTTAGTTCAACCCAAATTGATTCTACTTCTTGATCCTTTGAATGAAGATTCTCTTTCACAATGTGCTGATGTCAACTCTTAATTAAGAGTGCTATACCATCTCTTTTCTCCTTTTTTGCTATCCTTCCAAAATATTTTATCATCAGCAGCAATCATTACTAATGAGCATGATTGCACACCTAGAAAATTCCATGTCATTGATCATGGGTTCTGTGGGTCCTTGCATGACCGACGAGCTGACCCTAGAGTCATGTCTCTGACCACTCATTTGCTAGGTGTTTTCAGAAGTGAAATTGGAGCTTGGCCTTGAAATCACTGGTATTCCTTTCACAGGTTCCTTTTCCACACTTCCTCTTGCCAACAGGTGTTTTCAAAGAATTGTATTCCTTCAAACAGGAGCTTCCTCCAAATTGGAGACAGTAAGGACTACAGATGCTGGAAGCTAGAGTCAATACATTTGGAGCTGGAAAAGCACAGCAGGTCAGTCAGCATCTGAGGAGCAGGGAAGTCAACATTTCAGGCCGAAACCCTTTGTCAGGACTGGGAAGGAGGAGGAGAGCCCAGAAATAGAGGGAGGGGGGAGATTAGGTGAGATGGAGATAGGTGGATGCAGGTAAGGGGTTATTGTGGTTGGTCAGTGGGAAGGGTGCAGTGGATAGGTGAGTCAGAAGATGGACAGGTTAGGGGTGAAGTGATTTTAATATTCAGGCCATTGGGCTGTAAGCTCCCAAGGCAAAATATCAGATGTTGTTCCTCCAGTTTACGTTTGGCCTCATTCTAACAATGGAGGTGGCCAAGGATGGACATGTCACCAGGAGAGTGGGAGGGAGAGTTAAAATGGATGGTGTGTGCAGACCACAGGTGCTCCGCACCTGCGTTTGGTCTCCCTGATATAGAGCAACAGATACAGTAGATGAGGTTATATGAAGTGTAGGTGAATCTCTGCTGGATTTGAAAGGATTGTTTGGGGCCTTGGATGGAGGTGAGAGGGGAGGTGTAAGGGCAGGTGTAGCACCTCCTGTGGTTGCAGGGAAAGGTACTGGCTGTGGTGGAGAGGTTGGTGGGGAGTATGGAACTGGCAAGGGAGTCATGGAGTAAATGGTCCTCCAAGTTGGTTTCATCTGAAAGAGTTTCTCCCATGCATTAGTATTTAATTTCGAATCAGATCATAGAATCCCTGCAGTATGGAAAAAGGCCATTTGGCCCATCAGGTCTGCACTGACCCTCAGAAGAGCATCCCAGACCCAAACCCCCACCCTATCTCTGTAACTCTGAATTTCCAATGGCTAATCCACCTAGTTTACACATTCCTGGACATTACGGATAATTTAGCATAGCCAATCCGCATAATTTGCATATCTTTGCATATTCATGATGCATTTCTTGAGGGAAGCCTTCAGGGAGTCTTTTAAGTGCTTTCTTTGTCCTGCTGTCTTTTGAATCCCTTTCTGGAACTGAATGAAGAAGATTCACTTTGGCAGTCAGAACTCAGGCATCCTAAGCATGTGGCCGAATATCCTTGGATGTTCTGTTCCCAATCTAAGTTATCCCATAGCCACATCTCTGTAGTGGCAATCAAACCATATCTTCATACCTCAATTTGTGATAATCAGCCTTTTTCAAATACTGCACGCATTTAGATAGAGAGACTTTACACTCAAGGTGTATATTTAAGTACACTTAAGGTGTTCACAGTTGGAGACAATGGCAACAGCATCTGTATTTAAAATAACAAGGTGTAGAGCTGGACGAAAACAGCAGGCCAAGCAGCTTCAGAGGAGCAGGAAGGCTGATGTTTCGGGCCTTTCTGAAG
>NC_063338.1:59247243-59282695 GCF_021869965.1 Rhincodon typus | reverse complement strand
GTTTCGGGCCTAGACCCTTCTTCAGAAAGGCCCGAAACATCAGCCTTCCTGCTCTTCTGATGCTGCTTGGCCTGCTATGTTCATCCAGCTCTACACTTTGTTATCTCAGATTCTCCAGCATCTGCAGTTCCTACTATCTCTGAAACAATTTTAACCCCACTGCGAAGCCTCTTCTAAGGATGCCTACCCTGAAAAAGTTACCCTCCTCCCTCCGGAAAAACCTCAGTGGATCTCTCTCCCACTGCAACTCTCTCGTAATCTCTTCGGCCCATTTCTGAAGAAGGGTCTCGGCCCGAAACGTCAGCCTTCCTGCTCCTCTGATGCTGCTTGGCCTGCTGTGTTCATCCAGCTCTACACCTTGTTATCTCAGATTCTCCAGCATCTGCAGGTCCTACTATCTCTGAAGCATCTGTATTTACATTGGTCAAACTGCTAGTCTTCAAAGTCCCAGGCTGGTGTTCAGAATGGTAGGTTGTAAACTGTTATCCTTTAATCTTTTACTTCCATGATAAACAAAGTTTGCATCACAAGGATAGCTAATCAAGTTTTCTGGGTAGTTACCAGATGAATGGAATTGACCTTGTCAGGGAGATAGGCTTTGAGAGACAAAGAGTTTCTAAACTATCCCTGAAAACTCACTGACACAAGCAGGTTCTGGGAAAGAGGAAGCAACAAGAGATCAAATACTTTAGGGGCCATCATGCAGGAATGTAGATAAGAGTACAGATTCTGATTAAAGAGATCAGGTTTGTATGGATTTGAAATGAGACTGAAGGATTTACCTGGTTTATACAGAGGAGGAATCATCAGGAAAGCTTTCTCTGTGAAATACAGTGAAATATATCTACTAGTATATCTTTTGCAGAAAACCTCTCCATACTATTCATGCTGCACTGCTGAGTTGATGTTTTCAATCCTCTCTTTTATTAAGCTTAAAAAAAAGTATAAAGTAGATGCTTTTAAATTTGACTCAACCTATGCAATACTGTGTATGTTAATGATTAATGACCCATTACAATTTTCCAAATGAAAATCCAATTTTTTGTCTTTTGTCACCCGCTTTACTTTATTTTCTTGTGGGTATGGATGATAGGAGTTCATCAGTTAGGGCTTGACTGAATCATCTGCTGACACTTTTTTCTTAAGCTTAACAAACACTGGAATGTTGCTTTCTGTATATCATCTACTTAACTATTCAGTATCTCAAATGGCAAAATAGTGAGTTAGCATCCAAGAATGATTACAATAGAAATACAGGTTTTGAAGGTCTGTATGTGCAAACAAAAATGGGAGAATTCTACCAGCAATTATTTGCAAGTTAGCAATCACTTAAGCTAGGTGATTTGTGTTCCAAGGGACATGAAGTGTATGTTTCATAATGCAACAGCTCTGTGTGGAACATTTGAAGTATGATATCTGATATGTTGCCATTATAGTATAAGCAATGCTTTCTTATTTTCCTACAGAAACACTGATGTATTTCTTCACTGTGTTGAACAAATAGATTTGCTTGTTTAAAAGCCTAACCTACAAAATTTTAACACATATTTTGGTTGTCAAGTATCATCTTACACTTGAAGACAGTGGCAAAACTAATCCAAAGCTAAACCTGCCACCAAACATTTTGGGCAGTTATATTGTTTTTTGATTAATTGCATGCTGCAAAATAGATTCATTGAGTTGATTTTAACCCTATCCACCTGCCGGAAGAGAAATGAAACCATCCAGATGGCTCTGGAGTCACCAGGAACTGACCTACTGTGATTTTCCACGACTCTTCAGAGCCAGCAGTAAATGAGACTAGGCCAAAACTGGAGAGGTTTATTTAACACATGAATGTTAGGATCTGATAATGTTCTTAGGATGTAAATTTTACTAGGCTGCCTGAGAAGTATCCACAATCAGCTTCCTGGCATACCAATAGAGTAATTCATTGAACTGGAGCCAGAAGGGACCCAAGGGTAAATGTTTTTTTTAATATAAACTTTAGTTGTGGGGCCAGAGGACCAGCATTTAGTAGGTGGTCTGGCCCATACAAATTTACAGCTCAGCGGGTGGAATGTTGGTTGATGTCATTTAAATCAGCCCCAAGAGTTAAGATACCTTGTATTTTCTTGTTGCAGTCAGTGAGTTTTGAACTGACACAAAACTCACTCATCAAAAACTGGTTTGAATTGAAAACCAGGCAAGTGTCTTCCACTTGTATTAAATGTTATGAAATTGCAATAATTGAATAGAATGTGTGCTTTTACTGGTAAATTTCCTCCTGTTTATTGAGAGATTGTATAAAATTAAAATTATTAATGCCGTTGGCCTTGGCATTGCTAATGCAGTTCATATATGCTACTGTAGGCATTGAATGATTAAGTACAGGAAGTGGATTCTGATTTTCCTCCTGGGAGGCTGTGGGCTGAAATGCTATGTAAGTTACACACATTCACTCATTTTTTCCACAAGGTTCTGCTATTCAACAACAATAAAAGTCAGCACACATTGGTCATAAAACGGTAATGGTCTACTATAAGCCAAGAATAATAAACTTTAAAGACTGTGAAAATAGTTGTTCTACATCTTTCTCACAAAGAGGAGTTTACCAGTTATTCTCAAATGGTTTCATTTTACATTTCTCGTAAGAGTCATGCATCACACTTACAAAAGTTAGCTTAATTTATCATCAGTTTACATTGTGTCAGACATAATTGCAACACTGAAGTAAAATTCCAGCTTTAGCACTGATAGACAGATAATTGCACTTAGATAGAGTTATGCTAGGAAAGTTTGGCAGTCTCAAATCATCGTCTGTAACATTAACAAACTTGTACACTTTTGTCCATAGTATTTTCTTAAAGGCAAATGTGGAACTAGGGAAATAACTTTTTATACAAGTGTAGGGGGCTTAAAAGGAAGTAAAACAAAGATGCAAAAATAGTTTTTAAAATTACATTACAGTTACTTACATCAATTTCAAAGTTGATTTGCATAAGAGTAATGCTCCAGTGCATTTATTCAAATATTAGCTGCCAACGCAATCTCTCAAATGTTAGTAAGGTTGCTTATCAATTTTATATATGTTATATATTCCATCCTAGAAAAATAGCCTGGACATTGTATCTTGTAGTATTTGCCCTCTGCACTTAGGTTATTACAATGCCAAGTTTTATCCACAATTTTTATCTTCATTGAAATCACATTTTTGCAGTATAAATTCTGATGAGAGGTGAGCATTTGATGAATAACTCATGTTTTTAGATTTTAGCTTTTAGTAAACTTACATGTGTTTTCCATTGTCTACTTTTCTACTGCTGCTTGAAACTGCTGTAAATAAATTGCATGTGGACCCTTGAGGCCAGAGAAAACTAAACAATAGTTGCTTGGCCTACATTGCATTCCTATGTAAGAGCCATATGGTATATGGTTAAAACCATATAATAAAGATTATTATCTGTCTTTGTCTCTTCTGCCATGATTCCATTAAAAGTGATGCCTACTTCAGGTAGGAGGAACAAACAGCCTACAGTAGAACCTGAGATAACAAGGTATAGAGCTGGATGAACACAGCAGGCCAAGCAGCATCAGAAGTGCAGGAAAGCTGACGTTTCAGGCCTAGATCCTTCTTCCTCTACAGTAGAACCTATTCTGTACGTGCTATCTGTGTGATCAGTTGACAGCAAGTACACTTGTAATATAAGTTCATAAAAATAGACAGAAAGAGAAAGCATCATTTGACCTAACACGAACATTTAATCCACAATCATACACTCTTTGGTCTATGATGAGCTTAAAATACTTATTTAATTTCTGAAGGTCGGGTTTTCAAAATTTCTTCCTGCTCTTCACGAACCTTCAAGTAAAACTCAACAGCAGCTACATTTCTAACTTAGATTATTCAACTTTCTTCTTTGACATTTCTATGGTTCCAGACATTTCGAACTTATCATCGAGCATTTGACAACTTTTGTACTTACTTGTTCTTACCATTGACATTCCAAATTAGGTACTTATTAAATATTAAAATTAAATGTCAAAGGACTTCCACTAGTTCCTCATTCCACAATCCATCAATTTTTAAATATTTGTCTTTGCTTTAAAAAATTCTCTCTGGTCTCTCTTTGACAGTATCTTAGTACATTCTCACAGCAGCATATTTAATTACTGATTACTGTTTGTTTCTTCTTTGAATGTGTAGCTCAAAGACTGTTGTGGGAAAAATCTGTTTTCATTAATGGGGCACTAGGGCAAGAACTGGGGGAAGAGAGAGCAGTACTATTTGGACAGCCTTCATTTGAACATTGCTGGTACAAATATCTTAATCTATCATATAACTAGTGCTGAGAAGTTTTCAAACTAAACAGTGGGGTGAATGCAAGGAGGGGGGTTCACATCATGGAAAATGTGGAAAATTAAAGAGAAAAGGCAAGGTGATAGTGGAGGGTAATGATTTTGGTAATGATAACCAGAGTGTGACAGGAAGGGACAGAATGTACAAACATAATCAAGCACAAGCAAGTAAGATCAAAACAGGCAAAAACAATAAAAAGTCAGAAATAAACTTTCTGTATCTGAATGCTTGCAGAAGTCATAACAAAATGCTTGAATTGATAGTACAAAGGGAAACAAATGAATGCTGTTCAATAGCCATTACAGAGATGTGGTAACAGAGATTGAGCCTAAACAGTCAGGGATATTTGACACTTTAAAAGAATGGGAGGAAAGGAAAAGGAGGTAGGTTGATCTGCTAAAAAAGAACGAGATCAGTGCAAAAGTGAGAAATGATCTTAATTCAGAAGATGAAGATTTTGGAGTGGTTTTTCCCAGCCCCTGAATGATGTGGGTAATGATGAGACAGATGGGAAAATATGGTGAGAAAATTAAAAGGAGAATCTCAACGTCAAGAAAAAATTGTTTAGTTCTTTACCCAGGGTTTGAACGGCGAGATGAGAATCTCGCTAGTGAATGCTGAGAGGCCTATTTGCATTCATTTACATTTCATTTTTATCTAACCCTGCCTCATTTTATACAATTTCCTATTCTCTCACCTGTCAGAGAGAAACCGGATGGCGAGAATTCATGACAGGAAAGTCAGAGCATGTATCCAGTGGCTCCCACTTGCCACTTATTCCTTCAAGCCTCCTACAGTCCCCAACATCTCAGATCATACTCCATGAGCAGTGATTGGCTGCATCCACAACCCCAGAGGTTAGCATCAAATGTGTAATAGCCTTAGGGCATCACTATGGCACATTTCAGACTAACTTGGAATTCAGTTCATCATTTCAATGTTGCGCTTTGGAGGACACCAACATCTTATATTGCAATGCAGTTTTCAAGCCAATTTGCAGACAGGGAGAGATGCCAATCACATGCCTTGGAACAGAGTGCACCTCAGTACTATTCACTTTCTGTTTTTTCAATCATTCATTTTATACATATTTGTCTTGCCTTGTATTATTTGTTCTTTATTGCCTCATTCAGAACTTACACCAGGCAGCTTGTCATGGATGTCAATAATGGCCAGTCAAGGAGAAGGGCATGTTGTTGTATGGCATCGTGCTATGTTAATGTCACATCTACACCATGTTCCAACAGCTTAGACAGCAAACACATTGCATGTGCTTCAACCAAATGGCCATGTTTTAAAGTCTAAAGGGAATAGTTCGCGGTCGAGTCAAGGGACAGTTATCAGTCAAGAGGTGTCACCACAGTCGGTCAAGGGTAGTATCTGATCTCAGTCCAGGGGCTTGGACATATGTTCACTTTTGGCAGACTGGGACACGGGGTCCATATCACTGCATTAAGGGGAATGGTCCAAGGTCAGCCCCACAGGTCCAGTACAACAAGTCAGGGGATTCATATGTCAGTTGGCAAACTGCACAGGTATCAGTCAGGAGTTCAGTCATTCATCAGCTGGGACTGTTCTTCCAAATCAGTCATTGGGATGGGACATGATCAGTGCTGGAGTCTATTCACTGAAAGTTAAGAGTTGTCTTTTGTTGTATTAAGGAAGCTGAGGAAGTTTGTTGTGGGAATTGGAGGAAGTATCAGGGCATGCAGAAAGTACAATAATTGTGAAGGGAGGTAACTCAACATATAAGGATGGGAGAAGAGTTCTTGTCGTGCAGTGGTAGTGTCCCTACCTCTGAGCCAGGAGACCCGTGTTCAAGTCCAACCTGCTCAAGAGGTATGCAGTAATATCTCTGAACAGACTAGAAAATATCTATAAGCTTAGGAGAAAATTGTGCATTGTAGAACTTGGATTACCACGGTTGGCAGTAGGCTGAGGGAGAACTTTGTTGGACAGTGTAACATGATGATTGGCAAGGATAAACTGTAAGCCCAGGACTCAGGGGGTAATGTTAAGAGATGAAGAGTTAAATAAAAGAATTCATGGGGAAGATCAAACCCAAAAGGGTGATGGGGAAGGCTAGGCAAAGGGAACATAGAGGTTTGGAGGATTGCCTTGATTGACAATTGAGTCAATCTGTGAAGAACTGCTTGTGTTGCCTTTAAACAATGGTGTGGCTGGGTAAGTTTTTTTTGAGGGAGGGAGCTGTTTGACTGATGAGAGACTGAGCAATTTGGGCCTTCCCTAAGTACAGTTCAGAAGATTAGGAGATGATCTTATTCAAATATATCTGAGGGAGTTTGATAGAGTAGATGTTGAGAGTATGTTTCTTCTCATTGGGAAATCCAGAACTAGGGGCTTCCCATTTAAGACAGACACAAGGAGGAATACATTTCATTATAGGGCTGTTACTGTTTGGAATTCTGTTCTCCTGAGAGCAGTAGACGTCACTGAATATATTCAAGATTGAGTGGAACGGATTTTTGATTGACAAGGGAGTAAATGGTTATGGGGAGTAAGCAGAAAAGTGGTGTTATGTCTACAGCTAAATATTCTGACTTCTTTCTTACATTTCTGGCCCTTGTTGAAGCACCTTAAGGCATTTTGTTAGAACATGCTAAGCAAATACAAATTTGTGACACAAAGAAGTTAATCAAATCTGAATTAACAATGTCCATTGGGCGTCTATACTATGTTGTATGAAATAATGCCATCCATCTTGTATGATAATTTTATATTCATCCTCTACAAAATAAATGTACATTTACATCATTCATTCATTCCAACATTTTAAAACTAGAGATCATGGGTCTACTATGTTTTTCGAGTGGAACCATGTTCAGCTCTATGAATAAAAACCAAAAGAACTGCAGATGTTGTAAACCAGGAACAAAAACAAAGTTGCTGGGAAAGCTCAGCAGGTCTGGCAGCATCTGTGGAGGAGAAAACAGAGTTAACGTTTCGGGTCCGGTGACCCTTCCTCAGAACTGCTGAGCTTTTCCAGCAACTTTGTTTTTGTTCAGCTCTATGAATGTCTTTTATAAGTTAGGTATAAGCTTCAAAACTATTACTCTATTTTGATCCCTTTTAAATATACCATTAAAGGCAGTATTTGAGTGATGATACTATGGTTTTAAGAGGTGTATTTTGTCCTGGATTTTTTATGAACATTGGTTGAGACAGAGTTGCAGAGCAGTCTGCTTCAATCCAATAAAGTGCACAGCTTGTAAGATCTTAAGTGTTCTTTTTAATGTTGGAAAAATAGAAGCAGCCTGAATAGGTGGATTAAGCTCCCACAGAACCAGGATGTTTTAGTTTAGCTGTTGGAGTTGTGAAAGCTGCTACATCTGTCTCTGTGATAACAAGGTGTAGAGTTGGATGAACACAGCAGGCCAAGCAGCATCAGAGGAGCAAGGAGGCTGACGTTTCGGGTCTGGACCCTTCTTCAGAAATGGGGGAGGGGAAGGGGATTCTGAAATAAATAGAGAGAGAGGGGGCGGCGGATGGAAGATGGATAAAGGAGAAGATAGGCGGACAGGAGACAGACAGGTCAAAGAGGCAGGGATGGAGCCAGTAAAGGTGAGTGTAGGTGGGGAGTTAGGGTGGGGATAGGTCAGGCCAGGAAGGATGGACAGGTCAAGGAGGCGGGATGAGGCTGGTAAGTAGGAGGTGGGGGTGGGGCTTGAGGTGGGAGGACTGGATAGGTGGGAGGAAGGACGGACAGGTTAGGGAGGCGGGGACGAGCTGGGCTGGTTTCGGGGGAGGGAGAGTTTGAAGCTTGTGAAGTCCACATTGATACCATTGGGCTGCAGGGTTCCCAAGCGAAATATGGGGTGCTGTTCCTGCAACCTTCGGGTGGCATCGTTGTGGCACTAGAAGAGGCCCAGGGTGGACATGTTGTCCAAGGAGTGGGAGGGGGAGTTGAAATGGCTCGCGACTGGGAGGTGCAGTCATTTGTCGCGAACCGAGCGTAGGTGTTCCACAAAGCGGTCTCCAAGCCTCCACTTGGTTTCCCCGATGTACAGGAGGCCACATCAGGAACAGCGGATACAGTATACCACATTAGCAGATGTACAGGTGAACATCTGCTTGATGTGAAAGATCTTCTTGGGGCCTGGGATGGGGGTGAGGGAACCATTTCAACTCCCCATCCCACTCCATGGAAGATGTCTCTCTCTATTTATTTCAGAATCACCTTCCCCTTCCCCATTTCTGAAGAAGGGTCCAGACCCAAAACGTCAGCTTTCCTGCTCCTCTGATGCTGCTTGGCCTGCTGTGTTCATCCAGCTCTACACCTTGTTATCTCAGATTCTCCAGCTTCTGCAGTTCCTACTATGTCCACATCTCTCTCTGTTATAGCTAAAAGCTGGGGTTCTCTTCCTGTTGCTAGAATTGCCAAGGGTGTGCTCATGAGATGTTACTACATTGGAACAGTTAGTGAGTAGTTTATTATTTTGTTAAGTATTTTGATAAAGTTACAGTTAAGCCAATTCTTTTATTTTTATCTGTATTTTAACAATACTGTATGTATAAAGCACGTTTTACTTCTATCCTGATATTTTGACCAATCAAAGTGTGTCATGGTACTTGCCTTTAAAATAAGAAAAGTGAGGGTCTGGGATATTTCCATAACATGTTTTGAGGAGTTCTGGTCTGGTCCATAACACTAAGAATACATTTTTTTAGGAACATAGGAACACGAATAAGCTATTCAGCTCCTTGAGCCTGTTCTACCATTCAGTTAGATCATGGCTGATCTGTGGTCTAACTCCATATACCTGCCTTTGGCCCATAATCTCTTAACACCTTCACTTAAAAATCATCATCCCAGATTTAACTGATCTCGCATCAACTGCCACTTGTGGAAGAGAATCCCCAACTAGTGGAAGTAGTTTACTTTTGTCTATCCTGTCTTTTCCTTTTAATATTTCGAAGACTTTGATCAGATCACCTCTTAACCTTCTTAATTTTATAGAAAACAGACATAACTTACAGAATCCCTCCTCATAATCCCTGAAGTCCAGTTGTTATTGCTGCAAACCTATGTTGTACTCCCTCCAAGGCTTATATATCCTTCCTAAGGTGTGGTGCCCAGATATGATCGCAGTACTCCAAGTGAAGTCTAGCCCTGCAGCCCAATGGTATCAATGTGGATTTCACAAGTTTCAAAATCTCCCCTCCCCCCACCGCATCCCAAAACCAGTCCAGCTCGTCCCTGCCTCCCTAACCTGTTCTTCCTCCCACCTATCCCCTCCTCCCACCTCAAGCCGCACCTCCATCTCCTACCGACCAACCTCATCCCGCCCCCTTGACCTGTCCGTCCTCCCTGGACTGACCTATCCCCTTCCTAACTCCCTACCTACACTCACCTTTCCTGGCCCCATCCCCGCCTCTTCGACCTGTTTGTTTCTTCTCCACCTATCCTCTCCTCCATCCCTCTTCTATCCGCCTCCCACTCTCTCCCTATTTATTTCAAAACCCCCTTCCCCTCCCCCTTTTCTGATGAAGGATCTAGGCCCGAAACGTCAGCCTCTCTGCTCCTATGATGCTGCTTGGCCTGCTGTGTTCATCCAGCCTTGCACCTTGTTGTCTCGAAGTCTAACCAGGTTTTGTATAATACCATTATAATTTCTGTGTCCTTGTAACCCGATCCTCTAGATAAAGGCCAGCATTCAATATTCCAAATAAAAACTATTGTTAGGTTATAAAAAACTGAAATTGTTTCAACTTTTAGCAAATTAATTATGAACTATCACAACAAAAGTTTATTCACTAAGGTCACATATTGGGATGTCAGGTATGCATATCTCAAAATTGTGCATTCATTTTAATGATCTCATTGGAAAATGGTTATTTTTTGGCAATTTTTTTTGTGCAAGCATTAACTCAGGCTGAATACAGATATATGAGCACTGGTAGCTTTCCTGTAATTAGGCCATGGACCCTTTCACATGTAAGCCTACACAAAATGTGTCAGTAAGTTATCTCATCAGAAGCCATATCTTAGCTGATTTTACCTGATTTTCATATATGAGGAGTATTTCCAACAAAATGCAATCATCACGATTGGCAACTCTGCTTGTTCCCCACTATCCCCCAACCTCCAAACTGTTCAATCCTACAAAGGATTGAAACTGGAATCTCCCTGTTCTCTTGTGATTCAATAACTTGTCAGACATCACATTTTCCCACTCAGAATCTACAGAGCGCACATTTTCAAGTTAAAACATATCAAATTGTTGCAAGTTAAAGCATATCAAAGAATATTGCCTCAATCACCAGCCAGTAATACCTGTTTTGTACCAACATGCATATGCTACTTCAAGGGTTTGATATTTGGGCAAAGCTAGTGTGTCTGGTGTGCACTGGTCACTTATGCTTTCTGACGACTCATTGCTGTAAATCTATTAGTCTGATGATTCACAGTCACAATAAAAGTTTTTGAAACATTTATATTTCCAACTATTAACCAAATTTAGCATAAATTATTTCATGTCTGATGTTTTATTCAGTTGAAATGCAATGAAATTTGCTGCTACAAACTGCAAGATTTAGGCTGCTTTGGGCATAGTCGTAATTTAAAAATAATTGTTTAATTCAAAGTCACAAGTATCAATAATGTTTAATTTCCTGATTATGCCAACCCAAATGAGTCGAATTACTTTAAAACAGCAAATAAACATAGGAAAATATCAATCAACCGAATATAATTGTTGAAAAGCATCAGATGGAAATCTTTCATATAACAATTATTTTAAAAATCACGTTTATAGGTTCTAATTGACTGAAATAATTATATTATTGCCTTCCTGTTTACAAATATACTGAGGCAAAATGCAATGTTTAAATATCCTCTGTAATTTTCCATAATAAGATGGTACAGAACAAAGAATATGTTACCTTTTTGCTCTTTGGTGTGTCTGACCTCTCAAACAGCATTTTCAGATCATCGAGGGGTATGGCAAATCTCTCAATCCTTCGAGCAGCTTGTAGATCTTCCTTAACAATTTCATTTTGGGTTGATTCTGTTTCTTGCGTGGATTTTGGTGAAATTGAGCTATTGTTTCTCTGTGTTTCCTCCACCATTCTGGTTTCTGACTCACTTTCCATGTTTTGTAGAAATTATATTTTCAGCAGGTAAGCTACAATGTCTGAACACAGGATGTCTTCAGTAATGTTACCGGCGAAATTCCAGCTCTGGTACTTGTATTACAGTTGCTGATATCCTTGGATTGGAAGCATTGGCAGACTGGTGACTAGACCGTTGTTGAGGGCTGCTGTAAAGCTCTCGAGTATTGCCTGAAAGCCTGATATTGAACGAATTGTCCAGCAGGAACTTCAAATTACTGGAAACAGACTGAGGTAAAACTCATATGACTTTCTAAAAACATTCCTTGAGGGCGATGCAATTAAATCACAAGACTCCCACGTCTTCTTTGAAAGGTTCAGTGAACTTTTCTTTGTTTGGAATTCTGCCAATTTGTTTTCCTACAAGTCAGAAAATGTCAAAATTGAAACATATGGCAGAGAATTGAAGCATCATAGGGAAAGTATGTGTTTATGAAATCAATCTCATTTGTGGCTAAACTACAGCTGCGCAAAAACATGAATTTGTTTAAATTGAATAGCCCTTGTCATGTGAAAACTCAATCTCAAAAACATGTTCCTGATTTTGCTTCAAGCAGCAAGAATACAGCTGAGCTTCAGCAAATACTGCTGAACTTGTGGAGAAAATTCCCAGCTAACAGGAAACCAGATCAGGAAGAGAGTGAATTCCCAGAACTTCCTTGAATGGAAAAATGCCACGTAACAATTTTACTTAGAAACTCACTTTTTGTTAAGTAAATGCTCAGAAGAAAATGAACACACTGCCATCAGCCTTCTAAAGGTAACACTTAATATGTAACCCACCAGCTGTTTTGCCAATTTGCCACCTTTTTTCTTGCCATGTCTCAAAAAAGCTGCAATTTTTTAGAAGTTACAATAAAAGCAGGGATTCGCTGACTTGCCTATTACATTGAGAGAAAAGTCTGAAATTGTATAAACTGTACCATCATGTGTTTAATGGAATACATGTAACCTGAATATTAGTGATTGCTGATGGTACGTCCTTCCACCTGGAGCTTTACACATCTATAAAAATAGCAAAAGGTACAATCTGATTACACACATTTGGGGCGGTCATTCTGACAAATAACCACACTGCATGTATGCAGAAACTAATAACTCACTCTTGTTATTTAGTTCAATGTCATACAGTGAATGTTTTCTACGCACGACTGCTCCCCATTGTGTCAACTCCATAAATGACCTTGTGTGGGCAAGAATTGCAGTAGCATTTGTTTTACATTAAAATATAACTTTGGATTACTACCTGCATTATTTTTAAACAGGTACTTTACTATCTATTTTAAATATTCAGTTGTGGCATTAAATGATTTAAGACATGAATACTATCGTGTAATAAAAACATTACTCTTTACAACAAAATGCAGTATAAAACTCTGCCTCAATTCATTGAAACAAAATAGTTCTTCATACATAATCATGATTTATTCTGATGTGTGATAGTCATAATGTTCTGTAAAATCATTGCTTAATTTGAAGAAAATGTTACATCAGAAAGTTACTTAAGTTTTCAAATGAATTGGATCTGCACTACTATAAATGGAAATCCATTATGAAATTACAGTAAAACAATTCTTCTACTGTTTTTCTTACCACAGATTTTCTTTTCGAAGTTAAAGCAGTATCTGATGCAGCAGCAATATTTTAAAATCTAATGAAATTTAAAAAGTAAAGATGGCACTCAGTTCTCAGGACTCATTAAACTAATGAATACCCAGCATAATGGTCTGACACACATCTGACAACAGATAGCTGAAGGATATAAAATCTCCAATATCCCGCTCGGGACAATGCATTATTTAAGAGACCTCAAGGGAAAGCAAAGAGCCAGTGGCTGCGCACTTCAGCTACTGCTATGTGCTCAGTTTACAATACAGTCCTTTAAACCATAACTTTTTTTTCAAGTCACTAAAAATGTGATAAACTTGGATTGGAACATGTTACTTTGGCATACAATACAAGTTAACTCATCAATAACAGTATATTAATAATTCTTAATATTATGGAGAATTAATTCATTTGTAGTCCTACTCACTGAACCAATTTTTATAATAGTCTGTCAGAAAAATGGATCAGCGTTGTGTTTGGAGATATATTATTGCACTTGTTCTTGAATCATGCTGCAGAACTTTTGTTGAAAAAGCAAGTCACAGTTTGACTGGATCCATAGGAATGTAAAATAATATTGGTCAAAGAATAATTTATCTCTTGATTATGTAAGAGATATTGCAAACTGATCGAATGCAATGAGTTGCATTTACGAACAATATGCTTTGCTATTCCTGCAAGTGACTTTCACTCATAATTGTGCAGCAATTGTTAGCTGGATGTTGCAAACCACTCCAGAGTTTAAAACAAAAGGATCCTGAACAGTTGTGTATAAGTAACAAGTTATTCACTATAACAAACCATTTGCCCCAATCAGTATAAATAATACAGTAGGTTTCTTTCAGAATGTCAACAGTCAGCAGTAACTGGTTTTCACTTAACTGATCAGATGAAATTGTTCTTAGAATCTGAGAAAGTTAGGGGAGATACAGTAGAGGTGAACAAAATCATGAAGGCTTTGACAAATATAAACAAGGAAAAATTGTTTCCAGTGGCAGAATGGAAGTAACTAGAGGGAATAGATTTCAGCTAATTGCAGAAGACCTAGAGGTAAGGCAAAGAGAATGTTATTTTTTATGCGGTGAATTGCTACGATTTGGATTGTACTGCCTGAAAGGACGTGAAGTAGATTGGAAAGATTAACTTTCAAAGGGGAATGGGAAAAATACTTATTTGAAGGAATGTTGGAAAATGACAGGAGAGTGGGATGGTTGGGTAGCTCATTCATAGCTATAATAGGCTAAATAATGTCCTTCTGTGATATGTCATTCTATGGCTTCAGAAGGAATTATGTTGCAATGACTTAGCTGAACACTATCACAACAGACTATGGTGTCCAGAGATAGTAAGAACTGCCGATGCTGGAGTCTGAGATAACACAGTGTGGAGCTGGATGAACACAGCAGGCCAGGCAGCATCAGAGGAGTAGGAAAGCTGATAGAAGAGTCATTTTCTGAAGAAGGATCCTGACCTGAAACGTCTGCAGACTGTGGTGTCCACTTGTCAAAAACATTTCTTTCTGAGATTATGTAGTACTGTCACAAATAACATGGATAAATGTATACTACTACAAAGGCATATAATTTATTTAAGAAGGTGGCAGTATGGTCATTGTCACTGGGTCTTGATTTGAGGATGGCATCTGCTCAGGATTTCATATGTTTACCATGAAATTCATGTAACAGAACAAGCTGATTCACAACCCACAGGTCTTTGGGCTCATGAGCAGGATGTTCCATGAAATAGTGAGATTCAGAGTGCAGGATTTGCTTCCTTATTCTTGTCTTTTTCTGCAAACACTCTACCTCAACAGTAAGGTACATGAGTTCAAAGAAAATTGAAGTTTGATGTATAAGTTGTATCCATTTTGAATGACTGTTGAAGAGCCCTTCCTAGTCATTAATGGCGGCACAGTGGCTCAGTGGTCAGCACTGCTGCCTCACAGCGCCAGGGACCCGGGCTCGATTCCACCTTCGGGTGACTGTCTGTGTGCAGTTTGCACATTCTCCCTGTCTCTACATGAGTTTCCTCCGGGTGCTCTGATTTCCTCACACCGTCCAAAGATGTGCAGGCTAGGTGGATTGGCCATGCTAAATTGCCCATAGTGTTCAGGGATGTGTAGATTAGGAGGATGGGTCTGGGTGGGATGCTGCAAGGGTTGGTGTGGGCTTGTTGGGCTGAAGGGCCTGTTTTTACACTGTAGGGATTCTATGATTAATATCAATACTGCCAGTTTTCAACGAAAACTTCAAAGTGCCTTTGTAGCATTTTCTTTGTCCTCACACCCCCATCCCAGAATTCTAGCCATTTGAGAGTTGCAAAAAACAGGACATACGTGGGGAGATACTTTCAAGCATTTTGAACACTGAGTCCAGTCCATCTTAGTTGGCTTTGCAGGAGCTTTGCCTGAATGCAAGACTTGGACTATATACCAATATTAGTCTAGATCACTCGAGAAATTCCATCAGACATGTCTCCGGTGCATTCTCCAGATTGACCGTTGAATGTAAGTTTGCCCTTCTACAAGCAACTCAATAAGCATTCAGGCAAAATCCCTGGTGGTAGTAAACCCATGTTTTAAGACTGTCTTTTTTCATTGCTGAATCCTGGATATATAACAATGCATGTTTGCAGGATCTTTTAAATTATTTTGCATTCATTTAGATTCAGCTCCTTCATCAATGATCTTCTTTCCATCATAAGGTCAGAAGTGGACACGTTTGCTGATGACTGTGCTATGTTTAGCACCATTCATGACTCCTGAGATACTGAAGCAGTATATGCCCAAATACAGCAAGACCTGGACAATATCCAAGTTTGACTGAAAAGTAGCAAGTAACATTTGTGTCATTCAAGTATGATAAATGACATATCACTGACAAGAAAGGGTCTAACCATCACCTTTAGGCATTCAATGGTATTACCATCACCAAATCCACCACGATCAACATCCTGGGGCATTGCTTTAACTAGAATTTGAACCGGACGAGCCATGTAAATACTGTAGCAACAAACGTAGGTCAGAGGCTAGGAATTCTGCAACAAGTAACTTACCTCCTGACTCCCCAAAGCCTGTCCAAAAGCTACAAGATACAATCAGGAGTATGATGGAAAAATCCCCATTTGCCTGGATAAGCGCAGTTCCAACAACACTCAAAAAGTTTGATATTGTCCGGGAAAAAGCAGCCCACTTTATTGGCACCACATCCACAAGCACTCACTCCCTCTGCCACTGATGCTCACTAGCAGCGGGATGTACAATCTACAAGATATACTGCAGAAAGTCGCCAAGGTTCTTTAGATAGTACTTTCCAAACCCATTACTACTTCCATCTAGAAGGACAAGGACAGTAGATATATGGGAACACCATTATTTGCAAGTTCCCCTGCAAGCCACTCACCATCCTGACTTGGAAATATATCACTCTTCCTGTTTTGTCCCTTGCTGTTCTGCCAGTATTGAAGTACACGTTGAATGCAAATTGGCAATTTCCTGCTGTTATTAATTACACATGGAATTGGCAACATCTTTTCCTTTTTTTTAACCTTCAAACACATATCTAACTTATCCAAGAGTGGTACAAAATCAGTTCACCCCTTCTAACTTGGTTGTACCAGAATGTTAGTTAATCATCATTCTGTCAAGCTTCCAATGTAAACTGCAAAACCATTTAAAGTTTAATAAGGTCAATATTCTTAAAGTTGAGCAAAATTCTTGGACATTTCCATGTATTACCAAGAGGAAATACCATAAGACCATAAGACTATAAGACATAGGAGCAGAAATTAGGCCATTCGGCCCATCGAGTCTGCTCCACCATTCAATCATGGCTGATAAGTTCCTCAACCCCATTCTCCCGCTTTTTCCCCTTAACCCTTGATCCCCTTGATAATCAAGAACCTATCTATCTCAGTCTTAAATGTACTCAATGACCTGGCCACAGCCTTGTGGCAGTGAATTCCATCGATTCACCACTCTCTGGCTGAAGAAGTTTCTCCTTATCTCCATTCTGAAAGTCTTATTCTAAGACTGTGTCCTCAGGTCCTAGTCTCTCCTACCAATGGAAGCATCTTCCCAACATCCACTCTGTCTAGGCCATTCAGTATTTTGTAAGTTTCAATTAGATCCCCCCCTCATCCTTCTAAACTCCAATGGATATAGTCCCCAAAAGAGTGTTTGTGGCTAATTGACACAGAAAGTTTTTATGACCAACCCAACTAAAATAACATATTATTTGCTTGGAAGAAGGCACTTATTATCGACGACAAACTGTCCCAATGTTGACTATGGGCAACATCACGTGGGGCTCTTCATTAGAAGCAGGAGTTCACATCAATCAGACAGTCAGTTCAAAGTGGTTTGGGGCAGCATGGTGGCTCAGTGGATAGCACTGCTGCCTCACAGCGCCCAGCACCTGGGTTCAATTCTAGCCTCAGGTGACTGTCTGTGTGGTGTTTGCACATATTGCCTGTGTCTGCGTGGGTTTCCTTCGGGTGCTCTGGTTTCCTCCCACAGTCCAAAAATGTGCAGATTAGGTGGATTGGCCATGCTAACTTGTCCATAGTATCTAGCGATGTGCAAGGTATGTGAATTAGCCATGGGAAGTGCAGGGTTACAGGGATAGGGTAAGAGGGCTAGGTCTGTGTGGAATGCTTTTCAGAAGGTCAGTGTGGACTCAATGGGCCAAATGACCTCCTTCCACACTGTAGGGATTCTATGAATGCACTGCATAATGTATTCTGATAAGCCACCATTATTTTGGTAAAGTAGAATCCTGGGTACCTGGGAGGAAAAGAAACTTCAGGTTGAATTGTATCACACTGCTCTCCGGTGCAAAGGAAGCAAACTAATTTCAAGTACCAGCTTGCTTTATGGCATCAAAATCATGGTTTAGCTGCTGACTTCTGGAGTTTTTAGATTTTTCAGTTTTACATTGAACTTTTTTTTAAATTTCAAACTGCTTTGGTTCCATATATGTGAAAAATATTGTTCTAAGCACATTGTTTACATATCTATAATCCAGCTGTGCACATTACCTCTAGTGGATGAGGAACATAGCTATATAAATGAACATGCCAGCACATTGTATCATTATTCATGCCTACTTTCTAACTTCCCTTCTGTCCACAGTGCTTTGCTCAAACAAGACATCCCCATTGTAAGGCAGAACTCTGAAAATGATATAGATCTAGGGATGGTTATTCTTGATCCATTGCAGGATTTCTTATTCAACATTGTAAGAGGCAGAATCTCTCTTACAAGGCCAGTGTCTACAATCTCAGACCAAGAACTGCCATGTTTCCACATTACTTAATCAGGCTGAACTCGGTAATGATGTACTGAGAGAGATGGAAGGCAGAATTTTACTCACGTATTGTAAATTCTTCCGCTGGAAGCAAAATGAGGTCTTGAACCCATAGGTTGAATGGTGGGACCATGGAGGAGATATTATTGGCAACAACAAATTAACTGAGACTGACCTGCTTCTCTGATCTATTGAGCCCTTCCACTCCAGCCTTCAGAGGTATTCTGTGGTGTCAAGAACATGCCTTGTTTCATTCCTGATGCCATGTACCACCATTTTACCAACACTTCTGGCTCCCAGCCCACCACAAAGAGCTGGTTGTGTGAAAATAGGATGCTATGTAGGAATAAAAATAGCAAGTGCTGCACAAACCCAGAAGGTCTACCAACAATTGTAGAGAAAGAAACACAGCCATCATTTCGATTTCAGTATGACGCTTCTAAACTGGGATTCAGATTTTACAGCTGCATGGAGCAGGTAGGCTTTGGAGATGGACATTTGGTTGTAATTGATGCCATTTGTGCTTCACTATATACGTTAGTCCACATAGTCAATAACTAGATGGTGAGGGAACCAGCAAGAAGCAAAAACATACTTGAATTTATCCTCACCAATCTGCTGTAGGTACATCTTTTGATTATTGGCAGGAGTAACCATCACACAGTCCTTGTGGAGGTGAAGTTCTGTTTTTACATTGAAAATACCCTCCATCAAGTCATGTGGCTCTATCATTATACTAAACAAGAAAAGCTTTGAACAGATCTAGTAACTCAAAACTAAGTATGCATGAGGTTCCATGAATATCAGCAGCAACTGAAAATAATTCAACACACTCTGCAATCTCATGGCCCAATTTATCCCTGATTCTACCATCACCACTGGGGAAGGGGATCAACCCTCTTTCAAAGAAGGATGCAAGAGGGCTTGTCAGGAGCAGCACCATGCATAGTTAAAAATGAGAATAAATTACAGCGGAGCATCAAAAATGCTGAGCTTTTTGTGAATAGGTGGTCACACTTCTTGTGAAAACTGGCAGGCAGACAGGGTATGGGTGACTACAAGGCAGAGTAGAGGAAGGCAGGTTAGTACAGGATTCCCTTTCGGCCATTCTCTTTTCTAACAGATAAACCATTTTGGATACTTTTGAGGGAGATGCCTGTGCAGGGGAAAGCAGTGGTAGCCAATTTCATGGCACCATGGGTGGGTCTACAAGACAAAGAAGAAGAATGGCAAGGCTTTAGTAGTAGGGCATTCTATGTAAAGGTAACAGACAGACATTTCTGTGGCCACAAGGAGACTCTTGGATGGTGTATTGTTTCCTTGGTGCCAGGATCAAGGATGTTACTGAATGGCTGTAGGGTATTTTGAAGGAAGAGGGCAAACAGAGATTGTGATACATTTTGTACTGACGACAAAGGTAGAAAAAGGGATGAGGTCCTACAGGCACAATTTAGAATCTAAGAAGTAGATTAAAGAACAGGACCCAAAGGTAGTACTCTCTTGATTACGCCTAGTGTCACATGCTCATGAGTATAGAAATAGGGAGTTAGTCCAGATGAATGTATGGCTGGAGAGATGGTGCAACAAGGAGGGTTTTATATTTCTGGGACATTGAGACCATTTTTGGGATGGTGGGGCCTGTAGAAAGTCGATGGGTTTCATCTGAACTGGAATGGGACCAGTGGAGAGGGTAATTGTGCCTTAGGGAATGGTTCAAACTAACTTGGCAGGTGGTAGGATCCAGACAGAATATTCAGCAAGTGGAGAAGAAAAGCCAGAATAAAAAGAGACAGCAAGGCAGTCAAGGAGGCATAGGAATTATAGGCCAGTTAAGGCACAAGAAAGTTGGGCAAGCATGGATGTTACTTATTTCTTTCTCCACAGGTGCTGTCCAACCTGCTGAGTTTCTCTAGCATTTTGAGTTTTTATTTCATTGTTGGGTATACTTGGTGCTGCACCTGCATATCCTCCTACATGTCCTCCTACACTCTTCATTGAACCAGGTCTGATCCCTTGACTTGAGGGTAATGGTAGAGTGAGGTATATGCTGGGCTATGTAGATTTTGTTGGATTACGGTTCTGTTGCTGATAGCCTCATGGAGACCAATCTTGAGTTGCTGAATCTATTCAAATTCTATCCTATTTAACAATGTTGTAGTGCTGTATCTGTAAAATCAATTACAGGCTATCCTCAGTTAAAGATGGGACTTCATTTCCACAAGAACTGTGGTCACTCTTGTCACTCTTACTGATACTATCATGGACAGATACATCTGGGCAGGCAGATTGATGAGGATGAATCAATTATCTTTTTCCCTTCTGTTGGTTCCCTCAACACATGCTGCAGACCTACTCTAGTATTCATGTCCTTTAGTACCTGACCAGCTTGGGCGGTAGTGGTGCTGCTGAGTCATGCTTGATGATGGACATTGGAGTCCTTCACCCAGAATTCATTTTGCACCCTTTTCACCTTTAGTGCTTCCTCCAAATAGTGTTCAACACAAATGAGTACTGATTCATCAGCTAAGGGAGGTGGGGACAGTATGTAGTAATCAGGAAGAGGCTTCCTTGCCCATGTTTGACCTGATGGCCTGAGACACATGTAGTTTGGAGTTAATGCTGAGGATGACTAGGGCAACTCCCTCTCCAGTGTGTAACACTGAGAGAGTGAGTGCAATGGAGGCAGGTATCTTTATCATGGAATATTATATCTCATGTTATCATGTAACAGTCCTAAATGTTCAGTACCACTGTTATCTGGAACCTATGCCATCCTTAGGCCCCATTCAAATCAGATGTTGTCTTGCTAAGCCTTCAAGTAATAGAGCCATTGCTGGTGGGGGTTAGAGCGGTCATGATCCTGTTATAGTGGCCAAGGAATTTTGCATGAAATGTGATATTGAGACTGGATTCTACTATCAACAAAACATTTTCAAAACACCATGATTTCCAAATTCTTTGCGAAGTGCTATGCCACACTCACTTAGACATATATCACTAAAACTTCATTGTCACTGGGACAATAGGCTGGAATTGTCTATTTAAAACCATTGTGAAAGCATCATCACAGGAAAATGGCTGCGACAGTTCAAGGAGAAGACCCATGACCACTGTGCCAGACAACTAGAAACAGAAAATAAATACAGCTGTACCAGAATTTCACACAACACAAGAGCAAACAAACCAAAATTATGAATACTGTGATAGATTTATGTATTGCTTTAGTTGGAGTTTGTGATATCCATATCACCACTGACAGATGGAGACCAGAAAACCCGTTCAATGTAGTGTATCAAAGGCCAACATTACTATTAAGAAAAGGGATTTAATACCGGGTGTTTTATGTGTTATCATTGATCCCCCAGCTTTGAACAACTTTCACTCAATGACTTAAACTTTGAACTTTTCTGATCTGTATTGCAACAGATAGTCAAATTATTCACTGATTCACAGAAACAGTTTTATAGCTTTGTCACTGCTTTATTTTCATCAATGCACTGAAACTTTTCTCTAATTGTAGACAAGCAGTTTATAGGAACTTTAAAAGTTGAATATTGAACAGTAACTAAAATAAAAAGGCCAGTATTTCACAGCTACGGTGTTAAATATTGGTCAATCCTCACTGGACCAGGGAAGTTGTACTGCTAGAATTTCATTTCTGCTATATTTCCAAATAATGGATTCATTATTCATCATAAAGAACTTACTTCTCCTTATGTGGTCAGATAAAACCCAGATGAATCTATTAAGCGAATTGTTTTTCCAAACCCAAATAAAAACCGAAAGACCCGGATGCTGTAAATCAGGAACAAAAACAGAAGCTGCTGGAAAAGCTCAGTATGTCTGGCAGCATCTGTGAAGAAAAATAGAGTTAACATTCATTTCTGAGGAAGGGTCATCGGACCTGAAATGTTAACTCTGTTTTTACTTCACAGATGCTGCCAGACCTGTTGAGCTTTTCCAGCGACTTCTGTTTTCGTTTCCAAATCCAAAATTCATTTTCTGTCTCCTTCTGCTTCATCAGATATCTTTTATGGACTTAATCCATTGAAAACCTATCATTTTCTTCTGATGGCTTGAGCATTTATGATCATGATTTGGCCCTTCAATATTGTTTGATGCAAATGTTAGCTTTGGTTTTCCGAACTGGTACCATTTAATATCATGTTAAAATTGGACTAGATGTTTTGTTTCTGTTACCTGTATGGTAAATTACACCAGGTTGGATGGTGTAATTCTGGTGATTCACTTTTGTCTTCATGGAGAAGTCTCATCGAATTTTCATTGGGGTTAACAAAAGCGGTACAGCGTCTGAACGTATATTCAAACAGATGAATACAGGAAATAGAAGTGGGCGTCGATCATTTTGCCCCTCAAACTTGCTCCACCAGTCCATATTTCATGGCTAATCTGATTACAACCTCAATTTCACTCTGCTGCCTATTCTTCATACCCTTTGATACCCTTGCAGCCAAAAATCAATTTACCCCTGCATTAAAAATATTCAATCACCTTGTCTCCATCACTCTTTGGGAAAAGTAATTCCACAGATTCATGATCCTCTGAGAATGAACCATTTCTTCTCGTGTCTGTCTTAATTGGGATAGCATCTAATTTTTAAACTTTTTTTTCTATTCATTTATGGGATGTGGGCGTCGCTGACTGGGCTAGCATTTCTTGCCCATCCCTAGCTGCCCTTGAGAAGGTGGTGGTGAGCTGCCTTCTTGAACCGCTGCAGTCTTCCTGCTGTGGGTTGACCCACAATGCCATTAGGGAGGGAATTCCAGGATTTTGACTCAGTAACAGTGAAGGAACGGCGATATATTTCCAAGCCAGGACAGTAAGTGACTTGGAGGGGAACTTGGAGGTGATGTTCCCATATGTCTGTTGCCTTTGTCCTTTTAGATGGAAGTGGTCGTGGGTTTCGAAGGTGCTGTCTGAGGATCCTGGTGAATTTCTGCAGTGCATCTTGTAGATGGTAAACACTGCTTCTCCTGTGCGTTGGTGGTGGAGGGAGTGAATGCTTGTGGATGTAGTGCCAATCAAGCGGGCTGCTTTTTTCTGGATGGTGTCAAGTTTCTTGAGTGTTGTTGGGGCTGCACTCACCCAGGCAAGTGGGGAGTATTCCATCACACTCCTGACTTGTGCCTTGCAGATGGCGGACAGGCTTTGAGGAGTCAAGAGGTCAGTTACTCATTGCAGTATTCCTAGCTTCTGGCCTGCTCTTGTAGCCACTGTGTTTATGTGGTGAGTCCAGTTGAGTTTCTGTTCAATGGTAACCCCCAGGATGTTGCTAGTGGGGGATTCAGTGATGGTAACACCATTGAATGTCAAGGGACGGTGATTAGATTCTCTCTTACTGGTGATGGTCCTTGCCTGGCATTTGTGTGGCACAAATGTCACTTTCCACTTGTCAGCCCAAGCCTGGATATTGTCCAGATCTTGTTGCATGTGAACATGGACTGCTTCACTATCTGAGGAGTCACAAATTGTGCTGAACATTGTGCAATCTTTGGCGAACATCCCCACTTCTGACCTTATGATGGAGGGAAGGTGATTGATGAAGCAGCTGAAGATGGTTGGGCCTAGGACACTACCTTGAGGAACTCCTGCAGAGATGTCCTGGAGCTGAGATGATTGACCTCCCACAACCGTGACCGTCTTCCTATGTGTCAGGTATGACTCCAACCACTGGAGCGTTTGCCCCCTGATACCCATTGATTCCAGTTTTTCTAGGGCTCCTTGATGCCACACTCGGTCGAATTCAGCCTTGATATCAAAAGCTGTCACTCTCACCTCACCCCTGGAATTCAGCTCTTTTGTCCATGTTTGAACCAAGGCTATAATGAGGTCAGGACCTGAGTGACCCTGGCGGAACCCAAACTGGGCGTCACTGAGCAAGTTATTTCTCAGCAGGTGCTGCTTGATAGCACTGTTGATGATACCTTCCATCACTTTACTGATAACCAAGAATAGACTAATGGGGCAATAATTGGCCGGGTTGGATTTGTCCTGCATTTTGTGTACAGGACATACTTGGGCAATTTTCCACATTGCTGGGTAGATACCAGTGTTGTAACTGTACTGGAACAGCTTGGCTAGGGGAGCGGTAAGTTTTGGAGCACAAGTCTTCAGTACTATTGCAGGAAAGTTGTCAGGGCCCGTAGCCTTTGCAGTATCCAGTGTCTCCAACCATTTCTTGATATCACGTGGAGTGGATCGAATTGGCTGAAGACTGTATCTGTAATGTTGGGGACAACTGGAGGAGGCTGAGATGGATCATTCACTTGGCACTTCTGGCTGAAGATTGCTGCAAATGCTTCAGCCTTAACTTTTGCACTGATGTGCTGGGCTCTTCCATCATTGAGGATGGGGATATTTGTAGAGCCTCCTCCTCCAGTCAGTTGTCTAATTGTCCATCACCATTCACGACTGAATGTGGCAGAACTGCAGAGGTTAGATCTATTAGCCTATTAGTCTATTTCTTGTCTGTCCCACAAAGGGAAGCACACTTTCAGCACCTACCAATTTCCTCCTCTTCATTATTGTTTGGGTTCAGGTAAGTACCAAACTGTTGCTACAGGAAAAGCAAGCAAGATGTGGAGGAGAGTTTGTAGGAGACTATTTCCTCCAGAACTGCTAAACCTTGCATGCTTTGCAGGAACAGTACATGAAGCAACTTTGCTTGATCCTGGATCTGTAATACAGTTGTAGAATTTTCTGCAGCAAAACTTGCAGTGAACAGTTATAGCTAGGAAAGGTTCCTGGAAACCTGCCAAATCATTGATTACAAATGGTGTTTTCGTGAATAGCAAAGGCTACACTCTGAGGAAAAACTAAACAAAGAACTGCAGATGCTGGAAATCAGAAACAAAAACAGAAATTGCTAGAAAAACTCATATCTGGCAGCATCTGTGGAGAGAAAGCAGAGTTAACATTTTGGTACAGTGGTACTCTATTTGTGTTCTTTTGCAATGTAATAACATACAACACATCATGTAGGCATATGAATGCTGGCATGGTGCCTTCGTACTGCACCAATCCTTCATACACCCACACTTTGACACTGTACATTCAGTAACAGACTCGAGCAACACTCAAGAAGATTGACATCATCAAGGACAAAGCAGCCTGCTTTATTGGCACCGCATCCACAAATGTTCAGTCACTCCACCAGAGACATGGTTAGGTGGATTGGCCATGCTAAATTGTCTATAGTGTCCTGGAATGTGCAGGCTGGGTGGATTAGCCATGGTAAATGTGGGGTTATGGGGAGACAGGGTTGGGGGAGGTCTGGATGGGATGATCTTTGGAATGTTGGTGCAGACTTGATGGGCCAAATAACCTCTTCTGCATCATAGGAATCTTATCATTCTCTGATGCTCATTTACAGCAATATGCACAATCTACAAAATGCACTCCAGAAATTCACCAAAGATCTTTAGGTAGTACCTTCCAAACCCATGAAATTCTGCCTAGAAGGACAAGGGACAAGGTACACAACCATATGAATGTTCCCCTCCAAGGCACTCCTGATCCCAGCTTGGAAATATATCACCGTTCTTTCACTGTCACTGTGTTAAAATTCTGGAAGTCCCTCTGTAAGGGCATTGTGGGTCAAATTACAGCATGTGGACTGTGGCGGTTCAAGAAGGCAGCTTACCTTCTCAAGGCCGCCTAGGGACTGGCAAAACGTGCCCGCCCAACCAACAAAACCACATCCCACAAGTGAATAGCAAAAAAAGGCTGATTGTTTGGGGAGAAGGATTACCCTTGATACATGAAGTTTCTAAACCCTCTCAGAAACTTAGAATCACTTACTGCACTGTGACATCACCGGATCCATGACTCCACTAAAGTACTTATCAACAGTCTATTTTTATAGCCTGGACAAGCCTTGTGGTGCGCTGCAAAATAGCCAAAAAGAATGTCCCAAAAAAGTTTCTTATATACCTCGCATCTTTGCACAATACGGCTGGCTAATCATATGGAGCCATGAATGGAGTAAAACACAATGATTTGAAGATGGCATGAACAATGTCATCATTATTTGAACAATCGCTGTCCCTGCTTTAACAGCTGTGTCCAGCATTGATTTTGAACCATCTAATCTGCAATGAAAATTACTTCTATCCAAAGACCAATGTTAGTATTGTCAACAAACATTGAACGGTCTAGGAACATTATCAAAAATAGGGTTCAAATTAGCAACTGGAGCCAAATATATCAAAGTAACAGTGGAGGAGCTTATCCCTAACCTGCAAAGACATAAGTCCCACTGTTAAATTTGTGCAGACCAATTTTTAGCATTCCAGGCAATACCTAAATAGGCATTAGGTTAGTAGGAACTGCAGATGCTGGAGAATCCAAGACAACAAGGTGCAGGGCTGGATGAACACAGCAGGCCAAGCAGCATCATAGGAGCAGAAAGGCTGACGTTTCGGGCCTAGACCCTTCATCAGAAAAGGGGGAGGGGAAGGGGATTCTGAAATAAATAGGGAGAGAGTGGGAGGCGGATAGAAGATGGATAGAGGAGAGGATAGGTGGAGAGGAAACAAACAGGTCGAAGAGGCGGGGATGGGGCCAGTAAAGATGAGCGTAGGTGGGGAGTTAGGGAGGGGATAGGTCAGTCCAGGGAGGACGGACAGGTCAAGGAGGCGGGATGAGGTTAGTCGGTAGGAGATGGGGGTGCGGCTTGAGGTGGGAGGAGGGGATAGGTGGGAGGAAGAACAGGTTAGGGAGGCGGGGATGAGCTGGACTTTGTTCACTTGGGACTAAATGAGATAAAAAATGTTCCTGATAAGACCATTCAGACCTTGCTCTTTACTGGTCCAACAATTCCTGTGTACCTATTATGAAAAGTCGATTTTGATATTATGCACTTTTTTCATATTAAGCATATTCCAAAAACTCTTTTCCATTATTTTTTGAAATTTGTTTGCTTTGTAGTCCATGCTGTCATCATCAGTCATAATATTGCAAAACCCTAATAGTCTTTTCAGAATTTCTGCTTATATAATGGTGTATTTCTAGTTGACATTGTTAGTAAAATGCTGCTTGAATTTCAAAATACATTTGTATTTTGACTTCCTTCTGCCTTTCTCAAGTCAGTGACCACATTATTGCTAAGCCACTTTTGGTAGATTCTTGACTAATTGCCACATTTTTGACAAGGCTTACATTTGAAAAATAGTTTTGTTTTCAAATATATAATTGTTAACTTGTCTAAATTTGAAAAATGCAAGGTATCTCTGAATTTTGAAAACATAATTGCATTAGCATTTTCCCATTTACTCAGAGATGATGTTTTTTATACATTGTTCTCTATTCTGTTTTCTTTATGTACTCAAAAATATTCTTTTCTGGAATAATGGTTTGATGGTTACAGGGAGAATATGGAGGTGACTTTTAGCAACCAGGAACATGGAAATATAGGAATGAAGAAGACTTTAATGACAGGACCACTTTATTTCACCCTAACAATTGGCCTTACTGAAAAGCTGGCTATATAGAAAGCCTGTGTAAAATCCACAGCCAGAGATGAGTGGGAAAGTGGGAAGGCAGGAGAGAACATTTGAAAAAATGAGAAATCACTGAGTTGGGGAGAGACCATGGAGGTGGGTGACTTGCAGATTGGCATCAGATTGAGATAGGTTTACATTCAGTTAAGTGAATAAGTGAGTGCTTGTTTGTGTGGAGGGAGACAGATTGCAGTAATGCTTCTCCTTCTGACTCACAAGCCTTGCTGAAAATGTATAAAACTGTGCAACGCAGCTGGTTTCACCTCCCTTCAGCTGCCTGATTTTCTGAGCTATAGAAAATCCAGTTGTCAGGGTTGTAGTCTCAAGATAAGGCACAGTCACTTAGGACTGAAATAAGGAGAAATGTTCTTGTTTGAAGCATTGTGAACCCTTGGAATTTTCTACCCTACACAATGGAAGGCACTCCATCATTCAATATATTGAAGACTGACATCGAAAGACATTTGGTCTCCCATTTAATCACAGGATATATAGAGTAAGTGGGAAGTTAGAGTTTTGGGTGAACATATTAGATAGCAGAGGCTTCGCAGCAGGGTTTTCAGTCACTTGGAGATAGCATGAAACACAGATGCTGAAGTCAGAGTCGATATAGTATGGAGTTGGAGGAACACAGCAGGTCAGGAAGCATCAAAGGACCAAGAAAGTCGAATGTTTCGGGTCGGGAACCTTCATTAGGACTGGGCTGTCATCAGCAGTTCTGAGGAAGGGTCACTGGACCTGAAACATTACCTCTGATTTCTCTCCAGGGATGTTGCCAGACATGCTGAGCTTTTCCAGCAATTTCTGTTTTTGCTTCTGATTTACAGCATCTGCAGTTCTTTCAGTTTTTACTGAGAAAGTTAAAGCTCCCCCAAGTATTTCTGAAGCCATAGTGGAATGCTGTTTCACACTGTAGCATTTAGGTTAAAAGAAAAAAAATTCAGTATACATTTCACAACCACAAAATGACTTCTCTTTCCCCAGTACTAGATTGTATCACACATAAAACATAACATCTCTTCTCTGGCCTGTTGACCACATTCCCTGAGCACAGACACCTACTTCTTTAATCTTGCAATCAATTGCTCAATGAAATGATAACTTTTCTGTGAAATTTTTCATAATGCTCCCTAATCATTATTTTAAAGGGATAGTATTAAAAAGCAGAGAAGTTAGACAGAAAATAAGGAAGGGTTTGGGAGTAAGTGATAGAATAGAGCCTGAAGAGAGAGAAGAGCAGTTGGACAGGCAAAGGAGTTGATAGGAATCTGGCTTGGAGGGTGAATAGTTGTTAATAGGGAATATTCGTGACTAACAGTCGGTCGTGTGTATTGGCAGGCTAAGTGATAACAAAGCCTGGTGTCTGGGGGCTAGGACATGGGAGAGTTTAGGCTCTAAAATTATTGAACTCAATACTGAGCCCGGAGGGCTGCAGGGTCCCCAAGTGGAAAATGAGGTGTTGCTCTTCCAGCTTGCATTGAGCTTTGCTGGAATACTGCAGCAAGCCAGAGACAGAGATGCTGGCCAGGGAACAGGGTGGTGCATTAAAGTGGCAGGTAACAGGTAGCTCAGGGTCTTTTTTGCGAGCAGAACCTGGATATTCTGTGAAGCTGTCACCCAGTCTACGCTTCGTTTCCCCAGTGTAGAGGAGACCACATTGTGAGCAGCGAATGCAGTAGACTAGATTCTGGGAAGTGCAGGTAAAGTATTGCTTCACTTGGAAGGTATGTTTGGGTCCATGGATTCTGGGGAGGGAGTAGGTAAATGGGCAGTTGTTGCACCTTCGCCAGTTACAGGGGAAGGTGCCCTGGGGCTGTGGGGGAGTGTTAGGGGTGAAAGAAGAGTGGACCAGAGTGTTCTGGAGGGAACAGTCCCTGCGGAAGACGGGCAAGGGTAGAGAGGGGAATATGTGTCTGGTGGTGGCATCTCGCTGGAGTTGGTGGAAATGGTCTGATCATCTTCTGGATGTGGATACTGGTGGGATGGTAGGTAAGAACAAGGGGAACCCTATCGCTGTTGTGGGAGGGAAGAGAAGGGGTGAGGGCGGAAGTGCAGGAGATGGGTCGGACCTAGTTGAGGACCCGTTGACAAGATGCTGGAGAATCCTTGGTTGAGGAAGAAGGTGGACATTTCAGAGGCTCCCTTGTCAAAGTTGGTCTCATCTGAACATATGTGACGGAGACGGAGGAACTGAGAGAATGAGATGGAGTCTTTAGAGGAAGCAGGGTGTGAGGATGCATAGTCCAGGTAGCTGTGGGAGTCAGTGGGTTTATGGTGGATATTAGTGGCCAAACTCTCTAGTTTTCAGGCCTAAACTCTCCCATGTCCTAGCCCCCTACCCAAAACACCAGGCCTTGTTATCATATAGCCTGCCATTACACACTACTTATTGTTAGTCACTAACTGTCCCCATTAACCACTATTCACCCTCCTAGCCAGATCATTATCAACTCCTTTGTCTATCCAACTTCTCACTCTTTGGGCTCTATTCTATCGTTTACTCCATACCCCATTCCCCTCCCTATTTTGTGCATATCAACCGATGTTTTCCCAGCTACCATCAGTTCTGAGGAAGGGTCACCGGACCCAAAATGTTAACTCTGATTTTTTCTTCACATATGTTGCCAGGCCAACTGAGGGACGGTAATCAGTCAATCACTTGAAGCCTGAATAGGGCCTTAATAGGTGTTGATTACTATTGAAGCTTAGTAGCGAGTCATCTCAGCTCCATTTAAGACAGGGCCTGTTGAAAGTGCACAATCAATAAACTTCACTTGGTCAGGAAGAAGAGATCACACCGGAGTGAAACACTGCTTTAGTGAATATATAGTTGGGGGACTTTGGACAGAGCATGAGAATTGAGTGCTGAGAGGAAGAAGTAATTTTTTGGGAAGCTCATAGTTTCTAAGTTTTTTAAACTGGATAAATTGAAGTCCAGAATAAGCACAAAATGACATCAAAGGAAAACTGTGAATACATTGATAGTTAATTTGATTATGTATTTTCGGTTACTGTCAGATTGAAGGTAAATTGGAGAAGTATTTGCAGATTACAAACTAAAACAACTGTGGGTAATTAAATTAAAAAAAAATTGAGGACTACGTATATAAAATAGAGGTGCAGACCCATCTAATGTGTTGTACCAGTATGACATGAGAGCTTGTGAACCTCATTGTGGTCCATAATGACCACATCTATAACAATTGCTTGATGAACTCCACCTGTGGTTTGGTGATCTGGAGTTCGAACACTGTGAAACAACAGAGAGGGGAAGAGTTACCTTGATGACATGTGTCAGGAGGTAGTTTTACCCCTTAGATGGACTATTGCAAATTCGGTCAGTGGTCAGGGACAGGAGGGTATGACTATGAGCGAGGCAGAAAGAGAGAACAACTGAGGTAGCACTGAAGGACCCTCAGCCCTTGACCTTGTCTAACAGGTTTGAGATTCTTGCTTGCTGTGTGGATGAGAGCAGAGGGTGTAGGAAGGTGAGCAACTGACCATAGCACCATGGTACAGGTGGCCATTCAAACTGGTGGAAAAAAGAGAAATGTAGTTGTGATTAAGGATAGCACAGTCAGAGGAATACAGACTGTTCTCTGCGGCCAAAGGTTGAGAAGGTTGTGGTGCATGGCTGGTGACCAGATGCAGGATATCTGTTCTGAGCTGCCAAGGAACTTGGAATGGGAGGGAAAGATCCAGTTGTTGTGGTTCATATGAGTACCAATGATGTAAGTGGAAAGAGGTTCTGCTGAGGAAATGTGAGCACCTAGGGGCTAAATTTAAAAAGCAGAATCAAGAACATAATAATCTCTGGATTACCACCATAACATGAGCTAATTGACACAACATCAACAAAATTAAAGAGGTAAATGTGAGTCTTCAAAGATTGGTGTGGAAGAAATGGAATATAGGCACCAGCACTGGGGAAGGAGGGAGCTGTTTCAATGGGATGGGCTCCACTGAATCAGGCCGGGTCCAGAGCCCTTATGAATCACATCACCAGGGCTGCCAAGAGGGGTTTAACCTAAATAGTAGGATGTGGGTGGGTTAGGTTGCATGGAAAACTATAAAATCAAGGACAAGGTAGGATTTCTGATCAGTGATGGGTCAAAACCCTGGAAATCCATCCCCAAGGGCATTGTGGGTCAACCTACATCACATGGACTGCAGTGGGTTCAAGAAGAACAGCTTACCACCACATTCGCAAGGGCAGGCAGGGATGAGAAATAAATATAGAGGATTGTCTGACTGGCAGAAAACAGAGTGTGGGGATGAAAGGTTCTTTTTCAGGGTGGCAGCCGGAGACTAGTGAAGTTTTACATGGGCCAGTGTTGGGATTAAAACTATTCATGTTATACTTTGACAATCTGGGCAAAGGAACTGAGGGTATTCTTGCTAAGTTTGCAGATGAGACAAAGGTTGAGGGACAGGTAATGTTGAGGAGGCAGGGAAGCTGCAGAAGGACTTGGACATATTGCGTAAGTGGGAAAAGTGGCAGATGAAATATAATGGGGGTGAATATGTGATTATGTACTTTGGTAGGAAGAATAGAGGCATCAGTATTTTCTAAATGGGGAAAGGCTTCAGAAATCTGAAGCACAGAGGGACTTAGGAGTCCTAATTCAGGATTCTTTTAAGGTTAACATTTCGGGTCCAGTGACCCTTCCTCAGAGATTTTCTCTTCGCAGGTGCTGCCAAACATGCTGAGCTTTTCTAGCGACTTCTGTTTTTGTTCCTGATTTACAGCATCCTCAGTTCTTTTGGTTTTTATTCTTTTAAGATCAACCTGCAAGTTCTGTTGGCATTTAGAAAGGCAAATACAAAGTTAACACTCATTTCAAGAGGGCTAGAATACAATATGTACTGCTGTGGTTGTATAAGGTTCTGGTCAGACCACGTTTGGATCATTGTGAGCAGATTTAGGCCCGGTATCTAAGGGAGGATGAGCTAGCCTTGGAAAGAGTCCAGAGAAGGTTTACAAGAACAATGACAATGAAGGGATTGTCATATCAGAAGCAGTTGAGGATTCTGGGTCTGTACCTGATGGAGTTTAGGAGGATGAGAGATGATCTCATTGAAACTTAGAGAATACTGAGTGGCCCGAATAGAGTGGATGTGGAAAAGATTTTTCTATTAGTAGGAGAGATGAAAACCCAAGGGCACAGACTCAGTGAAGAGATGACCCTTTAGAACTGAGATGAGGGAGAGTTTCTTCAGCCAGAGGGTGGTGAATCTGTGGAACTCATTGCTACAGAAGGCCGTGGAGGCCAAGTCATTGAGTGTATTGAAGACAGTGGTAGATGGATTCTTGATTAGTAAGGGGATCAGAGGTTACAGGAGAAGGTAAGAGAAGGGGGTTTAAGAACACATCAGCCAACAATGAATGGCAGAGCAGATTCGGTGGGCCAAATGGCCCAATTCTGCTCCTGTATCTTGTGGCCTAAAGAGGTTTTCTAGTGTTTTCCAGTTGGCCTCCAGGTTTCGAATTAGATATAGGGATGTTTAGTTGCCTAGAATCTTGGCATTGGCAGGAAGGTTTGAATGCCAGTGCTCCAGGCAGATTTATGGGTCCTCTCATTCTGCCTGAGAATGGCTGCATCTAAAGGCCAGCATTTGTAGGATATCCTGAAGCAGCAGGGTTCTAGCTGCAGAAGCATCCTATCCCTACTTACCCATCACCTCATTCTATTGCTTCTTTCCAGCTGGAAGGCCTCCAATAAGCCCTTCAACTTGAAAATCTCAACCAACACAATTATGTAGTTTATTTAAAGGCTTTCCCCAGACAAAATCTCAAATAATAATTTTTACTCTATGGAGACATGTTTGAAATGTGCAGCCAGTCCTGGCATTTGTTTCAGCCCTCAACCTTAGAATTCAATCATTGTTAAACTTGACATTGATGTTAAACTATAGAACCTTGGAATGTAAGCATCACTGGCAAGGTCAGCATTAATTGCCAATTCCCATTTGCCCCTGAGAGGATGTTGTTGCGCTGCTGTCTTGAATTGCTGCAATTTGTTTTGTGCAGGTAGACCCACAATGCCACTAATGAGGGAATTCCAGGATTTTGACCCAGCAACACTAAAGGAACATTGATATATTTCCACTTCAGGATAGTGAGTGGCTTGTAGGGGAACTTTCAGATGTTAGTGTTCCTATGTCTAGGCTGCTCTTGTCCGTCTAGATGGTGAGCCTTGGGAAAGTTTCTGCAGTGGATTTTGTAGATGGCCCATACTGCTCCCGCTGAGCATCAGTAGTCCACTGAATGAAGCTTTGTGTATGTGGTGCCAATCAAGCGGATGCCCTGGATGATGTCAAGCTCCTTGTGTTGCTGGACCTGTATTCATCCAGACAAATGTAGGATATTCCATCACACTCCTGACTTGTGGTTTGGACATGACAGACAGACTTCGGGACGTTAGAAGGGGAGTTACTCACTGGAGGGTTTTGAGCCTCTGACCTGCTGCTTAACCACAATATTTATATCACTAATTCAATTCATTTTCTGGTCAATGGTAACTCTCAGGATGTTGATCATGTGGAATTTAATGGTGGTTATACCATTGAATCCACAAGGGTGATAGTTAGATTCTCTCTATGTAGGAATATGGTCACTGTCCACGGTTTTTGTGGTACAAATGATACTTGTTACTTGTCAGGCCAAACCTGTAAATTATGCAGATTTTGCTGCATTTGGACATGAACTTCTTTAGTATCTAGTTGTAATTGGTGCTGAAAATTGTACAATCATTGACAAATATCTTCACTTCTGACTTTATGATGGAGGGAAGTTCATTGAAGCATCTGAAGATTGTTGAGCCTTGGATACTACCCTGAGGAACTCCTGCAGAGATATCCTAGAGTTGACAAGACTGATCTCCAATAGCCACTGCCAACTTCATTTGTACCAGGTATAAATTCAGTGGAGAGTTTTCCTCAATTCCCATTGACTCCAGTTTTGCTATGGTTCCTAGATGTTTCGATCAGCCAAATGCAGCCTTGATGTCAACTCTCTTCTGGAATTCAGCTCTTTTGTCCATGTTTGAAACATGATTGTAATGCGATCGGAGGCTAAATGGCCATAGCAGCACCCAAACTAGGCCTCTGAGCAAGACGTGAGTTCGATTCCATCCTCGGGTGATCGTCTGTGTGAAGGTTGCATATTCTCCCCATGTCTGTGTGGGTTTCCTCTGGGTGTTCTGGTTTCCTCCCACAGTCCAAAGATATGCAGACTAGGTGAGTTTGCCATGGGAAATGCAGGGTTAGAGGGATAGGGTAGGGGTGTGTGTCTGGTTGGGACGATCTTTGGAGGATTGGTGTGGACTCAATAGGCTGAATACCCTGCTGCCACATTGTAGGGATTTTGTGATAAGTTAGACCAACACATGGGAAAGAAAAGAACCAAAGAGTATCTAAGGTTTTGGGGTAGATCTGTAGCTCGGGTTGTGGGTGTTGAGGTTGGTTGGCTCGCTGAGCTGGTTTGTTGTTCCGCAGACATTTCGTTACCGTGCTTGGTAACATCCTCAGTGCAGCCTCTGATGAAG
>NC_063338.1:59160549-59207243 GCF_021869965.1 Rhincodon typus | reverse complement strand
TCTTGGGGCCTGGGATGGGGGTGAGGGAGGAGGTATGGGGGCAGGTGCAGCACTTTCTGCGGTTGCAGGGAAAAGTGCCGGGTGTGGTGGGGCTGGAGGGGAGTGTGGAGTGGACAAGGGAGTCACGGAGAGAGTGGTCCCTCCGGAAAGCAGATAAGGGTGGGGAGGGAAAAATATCTTTGGTGGTGGGGTCGGATTGCAGATGGCGGAAGTGTCGGAGGATGATGCGTTGGATCCAGAGGTTGGTGGGGTGGCACGTGAGGACGAGGGGGATTCTTTTTTGGTTTTTATTGCGTGGACGGGGTGTGAGGGATGAGGTGCGGGAGATGTGGGAGACACGGTTGAGGGCGTTCTCAACCACTGAGGGGGGGAAGTTGCAGTCCTTGAAAAACGAGGACATCTGAGATGTACGGGAGTGGAATGCCTCATCCTGGGAGCAGATGCGGCTGAGACGAAGGAATTGGGAATAGGGGATGGCATTTTTGCAGGAAGGTGGGTGGGAGGAGGTGTATTCTAGGTAGCTGTGGGAGTTGGTGGGCTTGAAATGGACATCGGTTTCTAGGTGGTTGCCCAAGATGGAGACAGAGAGGTCCAGGAAGGAGAGAGAGGTATTAGAGATGGTCCAGGTGAACTTAAGGTTGGGGTGGAAGATGTTGGTGAAGTGGATGAACTGTTCGAGCTCCTCGTGGGAGCACAAGGCGGCACCGATACAGTCATCAATGTAACGGAGGAAGAGGTGGGGTTTAGGGCCAGTGTAGGTACGGAAGAGGGATTGTTCCACGTAACCTACAAAGAGGCAGGCATAGCTTGGGCCTATGCGGGTACCCATGGCCAGCCCCTTTGTCTGTAGGAAGTGGGAGGAATTGAAAGAGAAGTTGTTGAGGGTGAGGACGAGTTTGGCTAAGCGGATGAGGGTGTCAGTGGAGGGGGACTGGTTGGGCCTGCGGGACAGGAAGAAGCGGAGGACACAGCATTGTGACCTGATTTTCCAATATGCAGATGGAGAATGGAGCAGCAGGCATCTTTGATGCTTCTACAGCAATGGTCAAGGATGTTCCGACCTCCGGTGGGACAGGAAATGTGTTGATGGTATTTTGGTAGCACACTCTTGACGTTGGCCTGGTTGAAGTCAATGGCTATGATGAACAAGGCCTCGGGGTATTCTGACTCAAGACTGTTTGTTTGTGGCGTTGTGTAGTTCTCAAGTGCAAACTTCACTTTTGCATGAGTGGGGAATGTAGACTGCTGTCAGGATAGCAGGGGCGTACTCGTGCAGCAGGTAATAGGGATGGCACTTTACTGTAAGATATTCCAGGTCGAGGGAGCAATAACTCGCCAGGGTCACCACTTCTGAGCACCAGAAGGTGTCGATTAGGATGCAGATCCCCCCACCCCTTGCATTGCCCAAGGACACATTGTTCAGGGCCTGGGAAGATTCTGCTGTTTATTTCTCTTCATCTTTTCCCATGAAATCATAAATTGAATTGACACTTTGGCTAGAAAGTATTAGTTTCTGACAAGCTGGCCTTTTATATGACTTTGGAATGTGTGAGATTCATGCACTGTATACGAAATGCTTGAGAGCAGCAAATTGCTTCTGTTTTTTAGTGCAGTTATTCATCAGTAGATTTACATTGGGAGTGAAGATATGGTATTCTTTACATCAGGAATGTACTGTGGGAATTTGTAGCGCTCTGCGCCGAGTTGCTCGTTGACAAATGTTCAGTTTGTATTGCTTGCCTGTGCAGTTTATCTTCCTAGCAGAAGCATTTGGATGAGACCTCTTATTTAAAGTCAGACATCGAATGAGCAACAGGCAAATTTGAAAGTTGACAGGCATAAATTAAATTTTGTTACCTTAGCTCAAAACTGAGCCTCGTACATTTGTAATAATTTATTAATATCGATGCAGTTAAGAGCCTTGAAAATTGACAATATATCTGCAATTTGCATTCGTTATTTTTCTTAAAGTTTTTTGCTTCAACATACCTTCTGGTGAATGGCTGGTGAAGAGCATCATCGGGAGGGAGACTATTATCAGCGACAGCGTAAGCTTCAGAGGTGGCTTTAACAGCGTCATCTTTGTGGGTCCGAGTTCTGGCATTGGTGGCAAGATGGTAGCTTCAGAAATATGCTGGCTGGTGCAGGAACGATGTTTTGGAAGGCTGCTGTTGCAGCCGCGTCCTGGTGGGTCCAATGAAGTGGTAGTCTGCTTCAGCAGCTGCGACAGTATGATGGGTCTGGCCCAGGATTCCAACAGCCCTGGATTCGGCTGCTTCAATGTTGCCTTACTGCAGCGTTGGAGAACATAGGTCCAGTCTTTCCCTTAAAGATGGGCTTTGTCTTTTTTTTAATTTTTGTATGTAATTCGTTATTACTATAGGTGCCGGAGTATCGCGACTTAAACACTTTTCACTACTTTTTTGTAAAAATACAAGTGACAATAAATTACTATTCTGTTCTATATTCTAGTCAATCTAAGAAATACTTAGATCCCAATATTAAGTCAAGTCCAATCATTCAAGAATATTCAGTGCCTTTAGGTTAAAAACCAACACTTAGTCCATGGTTTACAGGCTATATGGATGAATGAAAAACATTTGCCATGAAAGAAGGCCATTCTAACAGTTAAACATCTACCTTCCTTAGTTTTCTATCTACTGATTTAAAAAAAAATCTTCAAAACAATAAAGGACAGTGTATGCTTATGAAAATACATATTACATTGGCCAGGCCATAGACAATAAAGAAAATTGACACAGAGATTCCTGTTTAGATTGATAAAACAAAAATGACCTTGCAAACTTAACGTGCTTTATTAGTAACAGACAATACTGTTGTCTGTAACAGTAACTATACAGCTGTTTCCAAATGAATTGATGAGATGTCCAGGATAGATGATATTTTAATATGTACCAGACTTTTTAATTTGAGATAAGCCAAACCACGCAATTCCAGTCAATCTCAAAATTACTTTTCCTCGTTTCTGCATAATATAGGAAAGAACTTAGCACGGGATGAAAATGAGCTGCTAAGATGCAAATTATTCCCTTTTCCTCGTTTCTGATAAATATCTAAAAGGATTGTGAATTTGTTTAATTTTGCATCCTGTTTCAACTAAGCAAAGATTAATGTGCAGTAACCTCTTTTCCTTATACAAATATTACCATTAGTTTTATTATAATATATGCAATGCCTTCTAAATTTGAATATTTACTGGCTAATCTAATTTTTTTTGCAATATTATACTGAAATCAAATAAATGATTCATTTGCATCATATTTAACAGAGAAAACAAAAACTAATGTCATTATAAATTGTAAACTTAACAATATCTTATTACTTCATTGTTGTGCTAGCTGTTGTAAAATTATTAATGTGTTCTCAATTTGTAGATTAATGGTTTTGCTGCGACAAATCGACAAAAAAGATTTCCCCACCATGCTACAATCAAATGTCAACATTCAGGAATCTTTTCAATGGTGTCACATTTTTAGAGGGACAGGAAAAATAAAAGACTTCAACCTAGTACTAATCTTTGCATAAGCCAAGATCAAATCATCACTTGAATCTGTGAATTTCAGCAATACAAAACTTGTTGTAATTTTTTTTATTACTTATTCATCAGATATGGGCATCATTGGCTGGATCAGCATTTATTACCCATCCCTAGGTATTCTTATGCAGGTGGTTTGAGTTGTCTTTTTGAGTTGCGACTAGTCATTTGCTGTAGCTAGGCCCATAATGCTGGTAGGGAGAGAACTCCAGGATTTTGGCCCAGGAACGGTGAAAGAACAGTGATATATTTCCAAGTCAGGATAGTGAGAGGCTTGGAAAAGAAATTGCAGGTAGTGGTGCTCTCATGTTTCTGCTGCCCTGGTCCTTCTGGATGGTTGTGGTTGTGAGTTTAGAAGGTGCTACTCCTAGGAGCCTTAATGAAATTCTGCAGTCCATCTAGCAGATGGTACGCACTACTGCAACTGAGCATCAATGGTGGAGGGAGGAAGCTTTGTGCATGTGTTGCCAATCAAGCAGGCTGCTTTGGCCTGGAAATGTGACATTTCTTGAATGTTATTCAAACTGCATGCATCTAGACAAGTGGAGAATATTACAACACAATCCTGACTTATGCCTTATAGGTGATAGGCAGATTTTTGGGAATCAAGAGGTGAATTTCTCCCCGCAGGATTGTTATCAGTTAGCTGCTCTTGCAGCCATAGTATTGATAAGGTTAGTCCAGATATTTTCTAATCAGTGCAATCCCAGGATTTGATAATGAAGGATTCAGTGACTGTAATGCCTTTGAATGTTAAGAGGCAATGGTTAGATCTCCCTTGTTGGGGTTGGTCATTGTCTGGGACATTTGTTGGCACGATTGCTACATGCCAGTTGTCAGCCCAAGCCTATATATTTTCCAGGTCTTGCCAAATTTGAATATGGACTACTTCAGTATCAGAGTTGATAAAATAGTGTTGTAACAAACAAAGAGAATGCTGGAGAAAGTCAGCTGGTCTGGCAACAAATGTGGAGAAACAGAGTTAATGTTTCAATTTGATTTGATTTGATTTGGTTTTATTTATTGTCACTAGGCGCAGTGAAAAGCTTTGTTTATGAGCAGTACAGGCAGATCATAGTAAGCAAGAACATACAGATCATAGGGTGAAAAAAAAACTCGACAGAGGCATACATATTACACCGCACAGGGTGTGCACTATGCAAGATCAACATTAGCAAGTTTAGCATTATTTGAAGTTACAGAGTCCATTCATCAGTCTGATAATGGCAGGGAAGAAGCTGTTCCTGAACATGCTGGTGTGTGTGTTTAAGCTTCTGTATCTGTTGCCTCAGGGAAGAGGTTGTAGGAGAGCATTGCCAGGTTACGATGGATCATTAATGATATTGGCAGCCTTTCTGCGGCAACAGACCGTGTAAATGGAGTCCACAGATAGAAGGTTGGCTTCCATGATGGTCTGGTCGGTGCATACCACCGTCCGTAGTTTCTTACAATCCTGGGCAGAGCAGTTGCCATACCAGGCTGTTATGCACCTTGACAGTACGCTTTCAATGGTGCATCTGTAAAAGTTAGTGAGGGACCTTATGGACACGCCAAATTTCTTGCGCCACCTGAGGAAGAAGAGGTGTTGTTGTGCCTTCTCGACCATTGCAACTACATGGGAAGCCCAGGACAGGTTGTCAGTTATTGTCACTCCTAGGAACTTGATACTCTCCATCCTTTCAACCTCAGCTCCATTGATGTAGATGGGGCATGTTCTCCTTCCTTCTTTCTAAAGTCAAATATCAGTTTTTTAGTTTTGCTGATGTTGAGGTAGAGTTTGTTCTCATTGTACCACATCACCAAGCCCTTTATCTCCTTTCTGTATTCTGACTTGTCATTGTTTGATATCCGTCTACCACGGTGGTGATGTGAGCAAACTCGTTGAGTGTGGTATCACACTTTTATTCCGAACAGTCTGTCACCTCTGCTGGTCCTGTTATGTTAATGAGACAGGAAACACCTTGGGGTAAACGTTGGTCATCCTAATGCATTGACTGTATGCTGCACATGTCCCTCGTGTACACATCACTGACCACTTCATTCACACCAACACTTTTGCATTCAGAGACCGGGAAAGAACAGGGGTGTTTGACCACAAGGGACAGTTGTGCCGGCAGAGCCTTTTATTGCCCCAGCGCCCTACATCTTGCTTCCGAATGCTGCAGCAGGTTCTCAACATGGACATCAGTCCATGGTATATCCTGTATCAACATGAAGTAAGGCATCATGCTGACACACTGACAGTCAGAGCTGCACACCGAGTCAAACAAAGGGACAAAAACAAAGTTGCTGGAAAAGCTCAGCAGGTCAGGCAGCATCTGTGAAGGAAGAAACAGAGTTAACATTTCAGGTCCGGTGACCCTTCCTCAGAACTTACATTTTTTTTATTGTTAACCAAAGGGATGCAGTGCAAAATCAAATCAAATCTTTCCAAATGTAACACTTTATATGCAGTGCACTCTCACCTAAGTTTCCTCAGAAGACTTTTTTTCTACCCCTTTCCCTCCCACTAGACTTAACACTGTCCCAGAATCCATGGCAGGACCTGGAGGGAGCCTGCTCAACAGCAAAGCCTGTTGGCCCTGAAGGTTTAACCAGGTGACCCTGTGAGGGTTTGTGTCTGGGTGACACTGACAATCTGGGGATCCTCTTGTTGGACGTGAGTGGACTCTCTTCGACTTGAACTGCCAAGGATCAGAGGAAGGATAGGCAGGGTGGAGGTGGAGGGCCTAGGCACCTCTGGAATATACTAAGAGGAGACTTTTAAGGGGCCTGAGAGTGTTTGTTCCGTTGCCTGGATGCCTCTCTTCACCACCCCAACCATTACAAAGGAAATTACATCTAGGTTCCCTGGCCTCACAATGCAATTTTTTCAGTCCTGTGGACCAATCGCCGACACCAGGGAGCCCTCTAGCATACCCTGAGGGAGCTTGATCTGGCTGTCCATTGCTGTCATTAACTGGTTCATGCAGGCATCCATGTGATCGCATGATTTGCAGCTCCTGAGCAATGAGGGCCATTGCATCCCACATATGTCTTCCACTTCTGTTCCTGATCGCTAATTCCACTGGGGCCTGTCCTGTCTGGGACTGAGCAGGAATCTGGTCTACAGCAGTCCTCCAAGGTACCAGCAGCCTGGGACATTTCGTCCCCAGTCAGCTGTGGAGCTGTTGAACTGAGGTCCTCACTAGCTTATGCTCCCAAACTTTCTGATTGTGATGCTCCCACTGAGGTGTTAGTATCTGAGCTGGTAGGTGTGCAGGAGGCAGCCCTACCAATGTTTCCTCTGAGGCTTCAAAACTCTCTTTCTTAGCGATCAAGTAGGTGACTTTTGGAGGAACCAGCCATTTCTCCACTAGGGTCTTGGACATCCCACTGGTATTTGCAGGACACAAGGGACAAAAGGTGTCCAATGGTTAGAAATGCCAATGGTTAGAAATGGTGTGCAATGAATGAGACTGACAATACAGTTACTGTGAGAGTTGCAGTTGAAAGAAGAATAGTACTTATTCGGTTGGTGATATGGATGTCTTGGCATCCTTACAGAAGCAGTCCCAGTCTGGATTATCTCCTCATACAGAAGTAAGGAGCACCATTCCACACATTCTAGGCTATATCTGCCCTGTTGTTGTCCATCTCCTCTTGGAATGAGAGGAAGAAGGCATTGGGTGAGATGAAAGTTGGTGGCACAGCTGTTGCAGTTGGTGCAAGAATTGGAAGTGTGGTGAGGTGTACCAGGTGAGTGAATAGGCAGTACAGAGGCCATACAGCCTTCACAGCGGGATGGGGGTCGTGGTAAATAAGAGCAAGTAAAGCAAGATATTAAAGTCAGTAGTTAACAGTGGCGGAGCATTAGCCTTGGTGGCATGCAGGTACAGCAGCAGAGATAGAACGAGTGTGAGGTAGCAGAGAGAGAGTATAGTACTGACAGAGTGCAGAAGGTCATTAATATTCCTATGGTACTGCTAACCATTCCTCTGGACCAGGGAGACCACACTGACTCAGGTGGATGGGTGGCTTTGTTAGTTAATTAGGCTATTAGGGATGATTAAAGCTCAGAAAACCAGTCTGGATAAAGGTGAGAAATGATGAAGGCAAGAAATCATTTGTGGAAGTGGCATATATGCATCCGAACTGTAATCACATGGTAGGATGGAGCATATATAGAACATAGAACATTGATCAGTACAGCACAGTACAGGCCCTTTGGCCCGTGATATTGTGTCGACCTATTATCATACTAAGATCAATCTACCCTGCATACCCTACATTTTACTATCCTCCATGTGCCTAACCAAGAGTCGCTTAAAGGTCTCTAACTATCTGACTCCACTACCACTGCCGGCAGCACATTCCACACGCCCACCACTCTAGGCAGAAGTAACAGGAGCTTGTCAATAAAGACATAGCAATTAGCATAGGAGATCATAATCTACATATCAACTGGAAAATTCACATCAGCAAAGTAGTATAGAGTCATGGATTTGTAAGCATGGAAACAGACCCTTCAGTCCAACTCATCTCTTTCAACCAGATATCCAATTAAACTAGCCCCATTTGCCAGCATTCAGCCCATACCCCTCTAAAGCCTTCCCATTCATATACCCATCCAAATGCCTTTTCAGTGTTGTAATTGCACCAGTATCTACCACTCTCTCTGGCAGCTCATTCTACACACACTTCATCCTCTGGGTGAAAAAAAAATGCGCCTTAGGTCCCTTTTAAATCTTTCCTCTCTCATCTTAAACCTCTATAATGTCACCCCTCAGCCTCCAATGATCCAGGGAAAATAGCCCCAGCCTATTCAGCAAACCCGGCAACATCCTTATAAATGGAAGAGGAGTTCATTTAATGTTTTCAGAATAGATTCTTAAGGCTGAATTTTACCAGAAATCAGCTAAGTGCCATTTTCCTCAGGTTTAATGGAAGGTGTTAATGATGTCCAGTGAGATTTCTCATGCAATCATCCCAAACTCGCCTCCATAACTAGGTACCACATTCTAATGGCACTCCTCTTGTCCTGTGCTAGCCTGTTTGTCCCATTCACTGTAGGCAGAAGTACACTTCACTGGCTCGATAGCCTGGGATCCCTGGAGCTGGCATCATATTCAAAATGCCATTCTGCACCCAGTCAAGTGCTGGAAGTCCAGAACTGCCCTGCATAGTTGGAAATGGCAGACAGATAAAGTTGGCATAGTGCTTTGCAAAAAGGTATCTGTAGGTCCTGTTGGACAGGGAGTGCAGGGTAGGGACATCTTCTCAAACCAGGGACTGCCAGAGGAGACCACAGCACACCAGCCTGGTCTGAGATTGTCACTTGGGTTACTGGGGTCTCCCCAGTCCAGAGAAATGCTCAACAGTGCTGCAAAAAAAGTCAATGTCCTTCACTGCTCTGCTTCACCAGGTTAAGTACCACCATTTTCTCTCTGCTAACTCACACTCACCCTTATCTCTGCTACAGTGCCCACCTCCCACTAAGGCTCAAGCTCTACCATTCTCATTATTGCATGCAATATCTGACCTGATCTGCTCTCACCTCCCCAACTACCCCCCTCCCCCCATACTACTTACCCTGTATGCTCTTTGCCCACCTATTTACTCATTCAGGATAACTCACCACTTTCAACTGTTACACCCAGACTAACAGCTGTGCCACCCACACTAATCTCCCAAAATCCCTCGCTTTCTTGTTCCAGGAGAAAATGGCCCAAAATAAGACCAAAAGAATGAGATGGGTGGTAGAATGCTCAACATTCGGGTCCTCATCCCCATAAGGAGAGGATTTTTTCAAGGATATGGACCAGTCTTGTATAGTTGCTGAAACTTCCATGTCCCACTTACCAAGTAAACATCTTTATTATGTCATTTCATCATTAACCGCACTATTAATGCCACAATATCTACCCTTTGGTCATGATGCATTCTTTCCTTTGTCTCTTGCAAGTACTAATGGTACTTCCACAGTCTCCACAGACAAAAGGACAACACTGTGAGACATGCCCTGCTGCAGCTCTGAGGAAGAGAACAGTTGCCTCAAGGGATGCACTGGCAAGGCTATTATCTGCACCCTCTCCAACTCAGATACCTTCACATGGTAGATCTTTTATTTATATTAGAATTGGTAGCAACTGCTGGAGAGCACTTCATTGCCACATCTCTGCAGCTGGTCAAGAAAGAAATGCCTGGATCACTAACACTCTGAGGGCTGCTGGAGACCTAGTAGCTGCCTGTCAGCTCCAGGCAGGAGAGGACTCCATGATTTTAGCAAATCGTGAATACATCCAACTGCACAGGCAGACATAGGCGCAGTAGGCAAGACTTTCCAAGGGCTCTGGGTGACCTGTCACAAAGTTTGTAGGATTGCAGCGATGTGTTCGGAACCTGCTGCCTCAGGTATGTGAGTTTCTGACCAGATCCATAGAGAGATTGACAGCTGCCATCGTGAGTCAGGTCTGTCAGTCTGTCTGAAAGAATCTGCTGGATATGTGCACAGATCTACACTCTATTGCTGTAGCCATTGGTGAAGGCAACATTTAACTCATTCCAGATACTTTTTTCTCCAAAAGAAGATAGAGCAGTCCAGCATGTTTGGGCCTTTTAAATACAAGTGTGGCAGTGTCACCTGACCAAACCTCCATGGCTCATGGGCTCCACTATAAGGAAGGCTCCCTCCAACCCAGCTACAGAACCCAGGATGGCACTCAGATAAAGTGGGGGACAAAGAAAAAAAGGCATTCTGAGGGCACATAGATGGCATGTAACTGGAAATACAACTTTCACATTTGTAAATAATGTTGACTTTTCCTCATCAGCTGTGCATGCAAATATATGCCTATCTCCAGGTACATCACTGAAGGTACAGAGCCTTGCGATCTTTAGTACTGCAGTATGTTTGATAGCCCAAGCAGCAAAGTGAACAGCTCCTGCACCGTGTGCTGACAACGGGAAATCGCAGATGTTTGCAACTTTGGCAATTAGGCTTAATTTTTCCATTTAGCAAGAGAGTGCTAATGTATCACAGCCAATAGTGGTATTAACTCTTAATGTTGCATAATATAGTCAAGACTGCTTGAGGCAAAGATTTGGATACCACATGGTAGTTTAATGTTTAGGGTTCTAGAATTTAGTGTTTACACATGAATTCATCATCAGCATGTGGATGTCTCTGTACTGCTGTTGCTCTTTGAAGGGCCTAACGTCACTCAAAATTGAAGCTTCTGCCCTCACATAATGAAATACTTTCCCCGCCCGCTCCAGGTGTGGTCACAGCTATTTTTATGTCCATTACACATTTGTTATTTACAGCAAGTACATATTTCCATGTTGGAAGTCCACCATGTCAATCCCATAGGTTTGGATCATCCCCAAGGTCCCATCTAACCTCTCTAGCTAAATTTTCATCTGCCCATTTTAACGCCCAGCTCCAGGTGTATAATTGAGTAAAGATTTAATCAATAGTCCATTGTCAACTCCAAAAAAACCATGGTGCTGCTTAAGTTAATGCCACCCCTCCCCCCACATTACCTCTTTCTCTTCAATGCCCTATCATCTCCCCACTTTATATATTGTCCCTCCCCTTTGATATTGTACTTCTCTCTGCATCCCAATATTCTGCCTCTAATCCCCACAATTAAATTCCCCAGCTCCCCTTCTAAAGTAGTGGTCCCCGATTATTTCCCAATAACTTGTCATGGATGGTCCTCTAGGGCTGCCAATGGCTTGCCCCCTTGGGTGAATTAGCCAGAAAGCCTCATTTAATGGCAGACCATCATTTACTTTTGTCACTTCTCTTCTTGTCTATTAATGAAAGCTCTTGCAATTCATTTTTTTTAATATTCATGGCTGGTTTGTTCTAATCTATTTTTCTTCTTTTATTAAAAATAACATTTGGCCATCCTTTGCTGGTTTCTAAAATTCTCCCAATCTTGTAAAACTATCCTTCGCAAAATTGGAAGACTTCTTTTAATCTCTTATGATCCTTAATTTCCTAGAAAGCCATGGTTGGATTTTTATTGCTAAATATGTTTTCTAGTGTATACTTTGTTTGGAGTCATTTTGAATTATTTTGTTCAATGTTTCCCTCTTTTTACTTAGCACCATATCGTTTAGTCAACCTTAGTTAAGTACTCCCTAATAGCAATGTAATTAACTTTGTTTAAATTTAAAGCTTTTAGATTCAACTATGTCACTCTCAAACTTAATATCATATTCTATTGTATTATAATTCTTTCTCCCAGGGGTATTTTTTTTACTCTGAGATTACTAATTAAATCTGCCTTATTACACAATGCAAAATCTAAAATAGCTTTGTCCCTCGTTGTTCCCACAACATATTGTCCTGGACAGCTGTCACAAAAGTGTTCTACAAATGCATCTTCCAGACATCATCTATCAATTTGTTTTTACCAGTCAATATGAGAATAAAATTTCCCCACAATTATTATATTTGTTTATTATATTATATTTATTATATTAACTTTAATTATCTGATGCTTAATGTTTTATCCAGCAGTATATTATTATTAGATGGCAATCTGTATTCACATGGAAGACTGCAACCTTTCTATTACAGTATTACCTTATCAAAAGGTTTTCATCATTGCAATTGCAATTTTGAAAGAAGCTGCAGTACAGAATGTTTCAACTGATGCTCGTTATGGTATGACCAAGAACAGAATTGTCACCACTCTGAAATCTTTGAGGATAGCAATGGTCCTCCGGCTCCAAAGAAGTAAAATAAAATTAAATTGAGACTAATTCATGTTTCTATGGTTAATTTTATTTTGTATCTCAATGGATGAATCTCCAGAGATGTTCTTACCCCTTTTAGAGTATTATTGTGGCAATAGATCCTTAGATAGTCACAGGTGACCAAATATGAGGTGATTAAGAATAAGGATGGCTATTTGGGTTATTCTAGTGTATCTATAAACATTGAATCTAGATATTCCCCACCAAAAGTTTAGCCATTTCTTAACAGATTACAGGGTTTTTGTTTCCAATACCCTACCCAGCAGTCTATTCCATGTGTCATAACATTTTATGAGAAGAAATTTCTGATATCAGTCATAAAATAGTCTTCCGTGAGTGAGATCTTCTGTCAATGACTTCCTCTGAAGGTACAGCAGATTCATGTCTGCTCTTTGAATGCTCCTTATTCCAAAGCTTCTGTGTGCATGTTTCATGGTGTGGGGTGTTTGGGGGCTTTCATGAATTACTTCACTGGTACATTCCTTAAGCTATTCAGTGTACACAAAAGACATCTCCCTTTTCAACAGGAGGAGATTCTGCAAGACGAGGAGAAAATATACCTGATGTAGCAGAGGTTTTTTGGAATGCTAACTGAAATTAATAATTAAATATTATTTATATATTGTTGTTGAACTGTAGGATTTTAAAATTGTATGCAACATTACATAATTATGTAGTTATGGAGTGTTATGCATCCAGATGATAAGCTGCAATAGTAGAACATGAATGTGGGCACAGTTGCATTGTTTTTACTCCAAGACAACCATGGATAACATAGCAGCATGCATTGTATGGCTTGATACTGGGAGAGTGTGGTATTTACAATATCAAACACTAGGCAGATCATGTTGCTACCTGCTATACTACTAATGCTGGCCTATTTTTAAATCTTGGTCTTTCAAAACTATTTTATTAATTATTATACATGTTTTATTCCACCAGGTTGCACAGTGGCCAATATTGCAGCACCAATCTAAAAGAAAAAAGAAAGAGATATATTTCTGTGGAACCTTTAATAAATTTGGAATATCCTGAGGAACATTGTAGGTTATCTGGAATGAGCAGATGGCAGGAAAAGATGAGGTATTGTTTGATCTTGACTGAGACATGGCATACCCATGTTGCATGCTGTTTACAAATCCCAGCCACCAGATACTATAGCTGTGCCAACCTCCAACCCACAAAGGTATTTCCATCAATCATTATTAGGTGGATGTGCTAGGGCCTGTAGATAAGGTTGAAGGCAAACTGGAAAATGCAGGCAGCCCGGCTTTGCTGTCATTTTATCTCTTGCCATGCCTTTATCTACTTTTTATGACTTCAACCACAAAATTATGTAGTCAAACTAGTTTAACAGCAACCACCGCCATGAAATTTTAATTTGGCCTGATAAATGGCAAAGGCTTGCAATTAGATGCTGGAGTAAAAGTTTACATTGTAAGAAGCCCTTATCATCTCCACTGTTCCTTTGCTATCTCTATGTTCTATTGATTGTGTTTTAAGTACAGTTGGCTCCTGGTGGTATTGTAAACAATACTCCACTAGTTTGTCTCCCACATTATCTACATGTTCTAATACCAACAAAAGGAGAACTATACATAAAAACAGCTGTAAAAAGTTACAAAAATAAAGTGGAAAAAGATAACTCATTCCCTTTATACTAAGTCTGAATAGGATAGTAGAGCAGCAGTGAAAAGATCTTTCGTAGGAAAATTATGTTCAGGCTTACTTATGCTTCGCAACATTTAATATTTAAATAATATTTAAAGCTCTCACACATTAAACACGAAAATATTTTTGCTTGAATTAAATAGTCAGGTAGAAGATTGATAATGCCACTGATTCAGTGAGACCAGAAGAGGGATACCTGCCAATATTCTGGCACTTGCATAGATTGTTGGCAGAAATGGGATCATTGCGAGTCAATGTAAGTATACTCTGTTGATCTTTTAGAGGCACCAATGTGACCATTGCTGATGAATGGAAAGTATATTCTGAGCAGTTTTTAGAATTAGTACATAAACAGTTAACAGTTTTGTCCACTATTCAAACCAACAAGCTGTTTTTTTAAAATTCCTCAATAGTTTTGAAAATATCTGCATCTAAACTACTCAGATTTCTAATGTCTCTTGCAACATTTTCTTGTGTTATTTGCAAGTAACACAGTTTGAGTAGTGTGGATTGAGTTTTCTTAAAAAGTTCAAATATCTTTGATAACAGCTCCAACCACAATTTGTAATTACAGATAGTATGCATACAACATCCTGCTAGCATGCTTCTTGCCGGACTGCAGTTAGCAGTTGGTCATATGGTTTCATTCTGATCCTTGGCTCATTAAAATATGTATCTCTAAAAGCAACAGAACTCTTAGGGCAGTAACATAATCCCTTTCTCCACCAAGGTAAAATTACATATGCTGAGTGGAAATATTCCTATATTGTGTTAGTTGTGCAATTGCTTACATAGAAACAAGAACTGGAAAAAATAAGAGTTTAAACTGAGAGTCTGCATGACATGTAGGTGGTGTGTCAACCCTTCTGCATCTTGTGATGATGTAATCCTCTGGAGATTTAAATGTCTTGACTAACTATTGTATTGGAATCTTGGGTGTTGTTAGCATGTTAATTGTTGTCCTGATGGTCTTCCACACCACCCTCCAAGATAATTTTTGCATGTGAATTGTGCACAATTGGAGTTTTATAGATTTCCATGAGTTGTTCTCGGTTTCTTCTCAATTCTTTCCCATTTGGCATTATGACTTCATTAGGATCTAGGCTCATTGTTCACTGTGGATACCTCTGAGGCTAAATATGTTCCCTATGTAGGATGCATGGCTCTGAATTTCCGCTACATAGGCAGATTAAACAGTTCCACGCTAGCCATGTGCCATCTTGGTTCTCCCTCGTTTTTTAACAAGTTTGTCCTGTATCTCTGAGAACTTGGATATGTGCCTTCCAAACATGATCTCAAGCCCATATCCAGAAATTTGAGGTTTGTAGCAGATTTTAAGGTCATATCTCAGTGCATTTAATCATTTAGACTCAGTAGTTTGCACCAATCATTTCCAAAGATTTGCACAGGGAATTGCTTACCAAACAGGTATGTATGCAATCTTGAGACAATGAATAATAGAAAATTCTAGAACAGGTACACACTCTGTATTAGAATAATTGGATTGCCCTTCAATAGATCTTTCAATCCAATTTCAACTGGTTTGCCATCTTGCATGGTACACAATCCTAGCCCTTTCTGAAATCCCTAGTTTCTCGGCATGTCTTCTTTGGGCCATAGTACCATAGGTCACTTTTCTGCTGACAATGCTTGATTGAGTAATTCTAACACACGTTGATGGTCTTCTTGCCATACATATGGTATGTCTATCCTTAAGTGTGTTCTTAATGAAAATGTTTTGTCAGAAATGTTTGACATATATGGTGTTAGGTAGCTTGAAATTTGCAGGTCCTCTTTGTCTTGGAAAGTGAGCCTGTATTTTACATCTTTAGCTTTGCCTGGGTCAGGCCAGATCCCATAACATGAATAGGCAGTACCACATTTACCTGGTACTTCGTACTGCTGAAGACAGATCCTTCACAATGTGTTGCTGTCATTAATGAGTGTAGATTTTGGTCATGCTCTTTAGTTTTGCCCATGACCGGGAAATATCACCAGCAAAGATACATATCCAAGGATATATTTTATCATTCTATCCTTATGTCTATGGAAAAGAACTTTGACTAACAGACTGAAAGGTAGTCTCTGGAAGTAATATCTTCCAAATTGTGCCCTGAAAGTCGTGATTACCTGAACCTTCTTTATTAAAATGAATTTACCAATATCTGTTTTTGGCATCCATATTGAAAAAAAATTTAGCCCATGTGCATTCAGAATATATTTCTTGTAATGTTTAAAACTATGTTTGAGCATCTCTTTTGAGAAAGGTTTTGATGCATTGGGTACAGGCATACCAACTTTCTTTAGCATGCACATAATAAATCAGTGTACAGACTGGCTTTCTTTCTAAAAAATAATTCACATAAATGACAAATTACCCTATTACATTCCATATTATCCAGTTCACTCTTACATTTCTCCTATACATGAGCGCTGCACTTTCTGGAAGGGACAATTAATGAAATTGTATTTTTTCCTGAGGTGTAATACAGTTTCACCTTTGAGGTTTCATGTGGTGTCACAACTGTCTTTTTATTCATTCATGGGATGATGACTAGGCCAGTGTTTATTGCCTAGAGGGCAGTTAGGAGTCGACCACATTGTTGTGGGTCTGGAGTCACATGTAGGCTAGATCAGATAAGGATGGCAGTTTCCTTCCATAAAGGACATTAATGAACCAGATGGGTTTTTCCAACAATCAACAATGGATTCATGGTCATCAGTAGACTCTTAATTCCAGATTTTTAGTGAATTCAAATTCCATCAACTGCCATGGTGGGATTCAAAGCCGGATCCCCAGAACATTACCTGGGTCGCTGGATTAAGAGTCCAGTGATAATACCACAAGACCATCACCTCCCATTAGGGATATTACATGGTCACGTGAGTGACTTAATGTGGGTATTCTTAGCTTCTTCTGCTGCAATTGTATTTTAATAATCTCATGAATGTTCACAATATTGGTGGTAATCCTTCTAATGCTGATATATTTATATCCACCAGGTAGATGCTTGAGATTTCCATACAAAATTGCCATAGTGCATTTCATTGTTAATATACCAATGTAAAGGATGGGTGTTCCATTATATGCAGATAGTGTTACCCTTATACATTGGTCATTAGAGATCAATGATACAAAGTACATATCCTTCAGATTCTGACTGACAATATTTACAATAGCTCCCATGTTGGCTATAATATTGATTGTTGCTTGCTAATTATGTTTGTTCATATGGCATTAATACAGGCAAAAAAGTTTCTAGCTATTTGCATTCATCACGTCAAATGCCACACTCACAAGTAAAAAGCCTTTATATTTATTCATGGGATGTGGGCATCGCTGATTGGCCAGCATTTATTGCCCATCCCTATCTGCCCTTGAGAAGGTGGTGGTAAGCTGCCTTCTTGATCCACTGTAGTCCACCTGCTGTGCATTGACCCAAATGCCATTTGGGAGGGAATTCCAGGAATTTGACCTAGTGACAGTGAAGGAACAAGTCAGGATGGTGAGTGGCTTGGAGGGGAACTTGGAGGTGGTGGTGTTCACATGTATCTGCTGCCCTTGTCCTTCTAGACGAAAGTGAGGTCACGGATTTGGAAGGTGCTGTCTGAGGATCTTTGGTGAATTTCTGCAGTGCATTTTGTAGATAGGAGCATGCGTGTGTACTTTGTGTCAGTGCTGGTGGGAGTGGATGCTTGTGGATGTGGTGCCAATCAAGTGGGCTGCTTTGTCCTGCAGGTGACGAGCTTCCTGAGTGTTGTTGGAGCTGCACTTATCCAGGCAAGTTGGGTGTATTCTATAACACTCCTGACATATCTTGTAGAAGATGGACAGACTTTGGGGAGTCAGGAGGTGAATTACTCACCCCAGTATTCCTAGCCTCTAATCTGCTCTTGTAGCTCTGTGTTTATCTGACAGGTCCAGTTGAATTTCCAGTCAATGGTAACCCCAAGGATGTTGATAGTGGGGAATTCAATGATGGTAACACCGTTTAATGCCAAGGGGTGGTGGTTAGATTGTCTCTTATTGGCGATGGCCATTGACTGGCATTTGTGTGGCACAAATGTTACTTGGCAGCCGAAGCTTGGATATTGTCCAGATCTTGTTTCATTTGAACATGGACCACTTCAGTATCTGAGGAGTTGCAAATGGTGCTGAACCTTGTACAATCATCAGTGAACATCCCCACCTCTGACCTAATGATGGAGAGAAGGTCCTTAATGAAGCAGCTGAAGATGGTTGTGCCTAGGATTAGCTACCCTGAGGAACTCCTGCAGAGATGTCCTGGAGATTTTTGGTTAAAGGATCTTCCACTCTGAACCCTCACCCTGGGTTAGGCCAGAAATCTCACAACACCAGGTTATGGTCCAACAGGTTTATTTGAAGACAGAGTAAGAATCCAAAAGCTTGTGATTTCAAATAAACCTGTTGGACTGTAATCCGGTGTTGTGTAATTTCTGACCATGTCCACCCCAATCCAACACCGACACCGTCACATCACCCTGGATTGTCATGCCAGTAACATCAGGTATGTATTTGTATATATGGAGACTGCCGGCAGAAGCCCTGTTTTTGCTGCCAGCACATTGCACATTGTTTATGATTGCTTGGGACCTATTGTAGCCTCTGCTTTATAACTTTGGAACTAAATTTCTTTCCCAGGAGACCCCAATATCCTTTTGTACTGCATGAAACGCAATGATGTTGGAAGGCAGGACAGCTTCATACAACAGACTACACTTGCCACAGCAATTCCTGATTGCTTTCTGCATCCTAATGATTGAACTAATACCAGTGACTGGATCGAATATTTGCACTCAATGTTGTCCAGCTAAAATGGCTTCATATTTTCTGCCACCTGTAAGCAGTGTGGTTAATTCCATGAGATTTCTTTACCTCCAAGAGGTCTTTTTTTAGAAAACTGCAATTTGAGTTGAAGCTATAACTAGTTTCATTATCCATTTAGAAAGCTCACTCTTTGAAAAATCATTGTCACTACATTTGTCATGGTTCCTACTGACAAATTAATAATTTGATTCTTGTGGGTGTTACCTATAACACATTGAAATAACTCTACAGAAGCTGGTATCCCATCACTAAGCCACCCTTTATTTACACGCATAAGGTCCTTGACATTGATGCTGCTCCCTCAAAGCCAACTCTCAGAGTGAGCAGAATCTCTGACACTCCTGTTCTTATCTGTCGGCCAGGACTCCCTGATTGGACCAAGTTAACAGCCCCAATCAGGAAACTCATATTCTATGAGGTCCACCTGACTGACCTCATTATAGTCACTACAGATAACAATTCTAGATGGTGAACTCTAAAGTTTACTTTTACATAAAGCAGACTTTCCAGCATTTCCAATAGTTTATACAGTTCTCACTGTTTTGCTTGAGAAAGGCTTGTGGTATTCACTCTGTACAATTCCTTATTTCCAATGGCTACCTTTATTTTCACTGTTTGCTTATCTTATTTTGCAACATTTAAATCTAAAACACAAAGCTCCATCTTTGCTTCAAAAGCTTCATTTTAGAAAGGAAATCTGTGGTCTTCAAAATCATGCTCTGGAATTTGGTAACCATCTTTTTAATGTTCCCCATCTTTTGTAGATGATACCATTACCTAAGGCTTTTTAAAACCCTGTGCTGTTTTCACCTGTAGGTCAAGTTTTTGTATGTTATAAATCAAGTATTCACTGTTCCTGTAGCAACTGTTTTCTGTAAAACGGGGAAAGTTGTAATTTCTGCTTCAACTGTTGCTGAAAATAGCTCCTGTGGCTTTCAAACATGTCTCTTGCCTTATTTATTTAAAGAAAAATCACTAGCACCCTCACCCCATATCCTAATTTTATATTATAGATAAGTAGCATAGATTTCTAGCATGGACTCAGTTTACTTGAAAATCTGAGTAGATTTTTTAACAGATTAGACCACAACTTGCTGTTGCAGATCTCTGAGTGCAACATCTTGCTAGCATGTTGCTTACTGGACTGCATATGGTAATTGGTCATGTAAAAGCAACACAGCTCTCAACACAAATGACAACACCTTTTATCTTAGTTGTGTATTCAAATAATCACACGTAGTACTTTGAAAACTTTAATTTTATTGTTTCTCTCCAGTCACATTCAGGAGCCAATATTCTTTTGTCCTGGTATTTCTACATTCTCCTCCATTTTGTGTAGCTTGGGCGTACTGGACAATAACATCATGGGGCTCGGTTTTTACAATTTCCAACAGGATTTAGAGGTCAAATGGAATTGTGTAGTCCACTTCCTCCCGCCCCTGTCATTTCAACTGTTCAAACAAGCAATGGATGACTAAAATAATAGCTAACAAGCAGCAGGAAAACAGCCCAGTTCGATGAGCAAAGGAATGTTCCATTTTCTATTGAGTCTGTAGGCAGAGATATCATGCAGCAGACAGTCACTGTTACATACAGGAAGTCAGTCAGCGTAAAGATGCCCCCCACCATTCTCTGTCTCTTTTTTTTATTAAATCTAAGGCTCAAAAAAGCTCAAAATTAGTTTAAAAAATATAGACACAGCCATCTCCAACAGCAGAATAAGTCATGTGATTAAATTGTTTCGAGAAGGGAACAATGCTAAAGAAATTATATCTCACCAAACTGTGCAGTAGAGTTGTAATTGGAAACGTGATGCAGACAGGAAATTGTAATTTCATCTCTTGAGTATGGAAAAGCAAAGCCTCATTTATGCTCAAATATGTGCTATTGTCAAGATACCAGCCTATAATTGTTGGTGAAATTTCCATGACTACCCAAGTTTTCTTTAAAATTGTATATTTTTTTGTAATCTTTAGTAGTTCAGAAACAGTTGTGGTTTGAATACCAATGCCAAACTGTTGACTTCTGCAAAATTTAGTTGCATTATAACCCCCGTTTGAGGTAAGTTGGTGTTCGACTGACATCAAACATATTGACAAACAACAGCATTGCTCTGCTTATTTTAGTTTCAATGTTAATTGAAGCTGACCACCTCATAATGCCTCCTCTATTACTTATGTATGCTATTGAAGCCTGTATAACAGCAGAATGCAATTTAATTTAAAATTTATATATCCAGAGCTTAATTAACTAAAATAAATACATAAAATACTTTGTTATGCAAAATATTTGTATTGCTATACGTACAGAGTAAAACAGAAACACACTGGGTTCCTAAATTTTAAAACCAAATCACTCTTGGAGATTCAGATAATCTTTACTAATGCTTTTACTTCTGCAATGGTCTCAAATGCAAGGCTTGCCTCAAACTGCTCTCCAGACCAATTCTCTCATTTCATTGCTAACTCAACAGAATGAACCTTTAAATCCAGTTACGTCTATTAAAGATTAGGTTGATTAAATTTTCAGCTGGCATCCAACTGTTACTATCTTGAGTACATGTGGTCCATTGTCGTTACTTTATTGTATTTGCTAAAGGAACTGAGCTGTGCTTTGCATAATTAATTTGACATGCTTCAACTACTTAGCATCAAATGGGCTCACATTGCCCAGGTCTCTCATGTTCCTAAATGTTCAGTATGCTTTCTCTAAAAGCAAAGTATTATTTCTTATATCTTTTTATTATTCTGTTGGTCAGTCTCTTTATATGTAAAATGTAATCGAAGAAGAAACTAAAACATCAAAATAATACAAATAATGTAAAATAAAAGTAAAAACAAATCTTTAGCTGAAAAGGATAAATGATAAGAGCAGCACGTGTGTTTGTGTTGTCCCTATTTAGTAGGAGTCCTCCATTATCTTTGAATGATTGTTACTATCTAACTTCTCTGATCTCATTCTTGATCTGAGACCAATGAAACATTAATTAACTGCCCAATTACGACCCAGTCAGACCTATTATCATAATGTTGTAAGAAAATGGAGCAATAGCAGGCCAGTTGGCCTCACAAGCTTGCTCCACCTTTTGATAAGATCATTGCTGATCTTTGTATCATCAGCAACTCTAATGTGTTACTCTGGGTTGCATCATGTAAGTAATTAATACAGGTTAAGTAACTGAGGCTCAATGCTGATTCCAGTGGCACTCCACCAGCTATAGCCTACCACCTTGTAAATGCCTTATTTTATCCTTAAAGATAACAAATCCTCAAATCATGCTTGATTATCTTCTGAGGGAATAAATTTCTTCTCATGATCTTAATTAACACATTCTAACAATTAATAACCTTCAAATGTCTAATTGATGCATCTGGAGAATTCCAAAGTCTATCAATATATTTAGCTCCAAGAGCCATTTTATCATGTATGATTTTTATAATAACTGTAGCATCTGAAATGAGTTAAGTCAAAAGTTACTTTTTTTCCCATTGAGTCATTATCAGCAAGACTCAAACTTATCACTATACTGAATCTGTACAGTATAGATTGCCTTAAGAAATCACTTTATAAAACTATTTACATACCTTAATTGCAATATAATGTAAATACATAGCTCTGCCACATTCCTTAACTGTTTGTTTTTAAATCCATCAAGTTACAAAGCTAAACCATTCTAGAACCTGCAACTGTGTATTCAAACTAATATCTTCTTTTACTTCAAAGATCTTTTTTGTTGATGGTAAAAGTGAGTTTGTTTTAGGGCTGAATTTGTAATTCTGGCACTTTACACACGGATATTGTAGGGTAGCTAATGTGATGCTATAATTTAAGAAGGGAGGAGGACAGAAAACGACAAACTGTAGACTGGTTAATTTAACATCGGTCATGAAAAATGCTAGAGTTCATTCTGAAAGATGTAATAGCAGAGCATTTGGAAGATGGCAACAGGATTAGATAGATTCAGCATGAATTTATGAAGGGGAAGTCATGCTTGACAAATCTGCCTGAATTTTTTGAGGATGGAACTAATAGAGTTGTGTCGTGGAAGCCAATAGATGTGGTTTACTTAGATTTTCAGAAATCATTGAATAAGGTTCCGTACAAGAAATTTGCATGCAAAAATTGAAGTGCATAGGATTGGATGTCATGTACTGGAATGGACTGAGTACTGGTTGGCATACAGGAAATAAAGTATTGGAATAAACAGTTTTTTTTCTGAGAGACAGAGAGTGACTTGCGGGGTACTACAGGGGTCAGTGCTTGGTCACCAGCTATTCACAATATATATTAATGATTTAGAAGAAGAAGTTACATGACACATCTCTAAGTTTTCAGATGGCACAAAGCTGGGTGGAAGAGTATGCTGTGTGGAGGATGCAGAGAAGCTTCAGTGAGATTTAGAAAAGTTAAGTGAGAAAATACATGGCATATGCAGTATAATGTGGATGAATGTGAGGTTAGCCACTTTGGTAGCAAAAAAGCGAAGGTGGATTATTATCTGAATGGTGATAGATTAGGAAAGGGTGGGATGCAACGAAACCTCGGTGTCTTTGCGCACCAGTCGCTGAAAATAAGCATGCAGTTGCAGCAGGCAATGAAGAAGGAAAATGGTATGTTAGCTTTCATAGCAAGCGGGTTCAAGTACAGGAGCAGGGATGTATTGCTACAACTGTACAGTGCATTGTTAAGACTACACCTGGTGTATTATATGTAGTTTTGGTATCCTTAACTGAGGAAAGATGTTCTGGTTATTGAGGTAGTGCAAGGAAGGTTTACCAGAGGGATTTCTGGGATGGCAGGACAGATGTATAGGGAGAGACTGGGTCATTTAGGATGGTAATCACTCGAGTTTAGAAGAACGAGGGTGTGGATCTCAGAGAAACCTATAAAATTCTAATAGGATAGATGCAGGAAGAATGTTCTTGATGACTGGTCAGTCTAAGGATAAGGGTTAGGCCTTATACAACAGAGATGAAGAGAAATTTCTTTATGCAGATAGCAGTGAGCTTGTGGAATTCTCTGCCACTTGAAACTATTGAGGCCAAAACATTGAAGACTTTCAAGAAAGATGTAGATATAATCTTAGGATTAAAGGGATCAAAGGATATTGGTATAAAGTGGAAACAGGATACTGTGTTGGATGATCAACCACTATTATGTTGGATGATGGAGCAGGCTGAAAGGGCCAAATAGCCTACTCCTGCTTCTAAATTCTATGCTTCTATGTAATCACAAAGGACCACATGACACCAGTGTCTTTCATTGACGATATCTAAACAGAATATTATATTAATACCTCACATTGCTCGAACATTTGACATAACCAAACTATAAATAATTATTGTAAGATAACTCAATTCCATACTGCCCTTTTACTTCCTCTCTCCTCAACAACCAATGCCTGAAAAATTCCTCCCAGGTGAAACAACAATTTACTTTTACTACTTTCATTTTTTTGTACCATTTTCATTGCTCACAATAGGGTCTCCTTTGTATTTGGACAAATGCTTTGTTTGTTCACTACAATCACTTTCACTCCCTTTGCTTTTTCTTCCTTAGCATCTTTTTGCATTTAATCTCTCTGACCCTCTACCCAACCCCAGCTATTCGCCATTGTTCTTTCTTCTCTTCTCGCCACAGCATAAAATCAATCACATTTCTACTTTTGTTCAGTTCTTGAAGAAGAGTTGTATTCTACAGTAAGTGGCAACTCTTGTTTGACATTCCACTAATGCGGCCACATCAGCTAAATATTTTCAGCACTTTATTTTATTCCAGATTCGCAGCATCTGCAATATTTTGCTTTGATTTAAACAATGAAGACTGACTTATTGGGTTCCTCTAAATCAAAAGCAAAGGGAGGGAGTCTGAAAAACACTAGGCAAAATGCTGTTCCTAGCCCAAAATACAGATTTAGGAAGTGACCAGGATATTCCAGTTGATGCCGAATTTGTCAAAGTGACAGGGGGAGGATAGCTACCTGAAGGGAGACCCTGAAGGGAGGCCATGATAGGATGCACATGCCAAGCCTACAGGCCCTCCCTACTTGTCCAGGTGAGGTTCCAACCAAAGACCACCTTTAAGAGAGAATCCCTGGACTCACAGAAGTGGCGTGCCTGCTTTGTGTATTTTTTAATTCAAGGAAAGTTTAAAATATGGCACAGAGGCACCTCTTCTAATTACCTAGCTTGCACTGCATTGGTGCTGCTCAGATCCTGTTTACTGCCTCTGTGGCAAAAAGTCTGTATTTTGGATGTGATTTTTCACAATTTTCCCAAACTGTGGGAGCAAGTGTGTTAAGAAGTGACTAATGCAGCATCCCCACTACTGAGTTAACTCACCATATCATGCCTAATCAGCTCATTAAGAGTGGACTGGCACAATATAGATGAACTTTTTGGCCTATCACAGGCCTCTTCACTGGTGTCTCAGGTCTCTAGAGATTGCCTGCCAGTCAGAGGCAAACAGAGGCTAAGACCTAGTCCTTTGGGGAATCTAACAGTGAAAAAGTAAGTGATTTCTATGTTCTTGGCATGGGGATAGGAGGTCAGGGGTCAGACTCAGTGCAAGTGGGTGGTTTTCAGAGCTCCCTCTTTTGTCCTCTATCCATGTCTCCGAATACCCTCAATTTGTGACATTTTGAGGTTACCCTGTAACCTAGCAGGCAGGTCACCCTTATTTCCCAGTTGGGAAATTAGCCACCTTTCTGGCCCACTGGGAAGGCAGTTATTTGGGGAAGGTTGGGGAGCGTGCATATCGTTTAGTGGGGTAATCAGTTGAGATCCTTAAGTGGCCATATTATTAACGGTTTTAATTGGTGAAAGTTCCAAATATCCCCCGTGAATGTCCTTGCCTGGAGCTTATTTGATGAATGAATGAACTGGGGATGGGGAGTAATTGGCCAACACACCCAGTTATTCCCCCTTCTCATCATCTCTCTCTTTGTTACCTTCAGAGAGGGGAAAACTCCACTTTATGTGTCTATCTTCATAGCAAAACTACAAATTGCTTACAAGAAATTGACAATATCCAACGAGCTGATAAGAGTGTGTAACCTCAAATAAATAATATCAGCAGAGAAAAAAGTATTGGAGAAAATTTAATATGATTAAACCTGAGAGATTCTTAAGACCTGATAATATATCTCCTAGGATTCCAAAACAGATACCTACAGACCTATAGTTATTGCACAGGTTATGATTTTTCAAAATTCTGAAAATTCTAGAACAGTTCTGAAAGGTTAGAAGTAACAAGAGTAACATATGTAATCAAGAAAGGAGCAAGGGAGAAAACGTGGAACTACAGGTCAGTAGGCTTGACATCAGTCATCAGGAAAATGCTAGAAGCCCTTGTTTGGCCTTGATAATGCACTTTGAAAATCATTATATGATTAATGGGGTTTCACAAATGGGAAATTGTATTTTTCAAAATTTTTGAATTTTTTTCAAGATATATAAGATATATATCTTATAAGATATATCTTATAGGGTATGTGAAACAAATGGTAATACACAAAATAAGGGCTCGTAGAGTCACAGTGGAATTCTTTACTACATAGATCTGTGGAGGTTTTACTCTAAAGAATTTTCAAGGCTAATGTAGACAGTGTATTATCAGTAAGTATGTGGGAACAGCAGGAAAGTTGAGGATTATCAGATCAGTCATCGAATGAGGGAGTAGAATCAATGGACCAAATGATCTACTTCTATTCCTACATCTTCTGACCTTACTGTACATATCCTCTAAGCAAACAACTGGGGGTCAGATAGCTCAATTGGTTGGATGGCTGGCTTGGAATGCAGAGTGACACCAACAGCAGGAATTCAATTCCTGCACAGGCAGAGGTTACTGTGATGTTTCTGCCTTCTCAACATCGCTCCTTGCCCGAGGTGTGGTGACCCTCATGTTAAACTCACTACCAATCACCCCTATCTGATGAGAGTGGAACAATGGCAACTTTGCTTCTTTAAACAGCAGAAAGTACTTTGGAAATGCTTCCTTAGATTTTTAACTCTATTGACACCAGTAAGATAACAGGGAAAAGCTGGGGGGAAAATGATGTTCCCACAAATGATTGCCATCTGTGAGAAACAGCCAAGAAATAGTAGGAAAGGTTATCACTAAGCTGACCATCACTTTGTAAGGTTGTGGAACTCAATTTAACTTTAATTGTAAGCCCTAAGCCAGTTATAACTATAGACCAAGTTAGCGAGCCAATCTAATGATTACTCACCCTGATTAGTTAGAAGACTCATTCCAGATACAGGTAGCCCAAAGTAGAATGCAAAAGTTGTTTTCTTTTTCCCTTCTTCACACAATTAGCCTTTTCAATGACAATACCTGGTAAAAGATGATTTAATGATGTGAAAGGATGTAAGCTTGCTCATTCAATTTTGAAAGACTGCAGGTTTTTACTCTGTGACATGAAATTAAGTGCAGCAGAGATTCTAACCCTCTTTCAAGTAAGTTTGGGTCACGAGCTGAGTCAGTCACATTGACTACAATTAATTTCTCACTTGCTTAATCAAATCAAAATTTTTAATATCAAAAACAAATCAATCCTGCACCCTTGAGAATCGGGAATTGCACAGATTGTCAAGCCACGTCACTGTTTGTTGGTTTTTAAAACTCATCCAATTCTCAGGCTTACTGTTATTTTTTTGCAGGTGCCTAAGCTTGTTATTTTATACTAGTACTGCTAATGATGGATTATTTGTTCCTGAGCTTTTGTTTTCTAACGGAATGTATTTTTGCTGAACATTTTGAATAATTTCTTGAACTGTGTTTCCTACAGTTTATTTGCTGTCGTACCTTTTAATGTATTTTTAACCTATAGCCAGCCTCCCCTCATACCTATGTAACTAGATTTCTTTAAAATTAAGGTGCTTGTTTTGAACTGGAATAGTTTGCTCTCAACCTTAACATGAAATCCAATTTTCTTATGATTAGTCTTTCCCAGAATATATTTTAATATGGGATTTTTCTTCTTTTTATTCACTCATGGGATATGGGCATCACTGACTGGCTAGCATTAATGCCTGTCCCTACTTGTCCTTGAGAATTACAAGATTCAAAATCACCTTGACTCAAATGGGCCCCACAACATATTGTTCCAGGAAACTAAATGAAAGGATTATTCAAACTGACCTTTGCTCATTGGATTTGTCCAGTTGTTTTTACAGATTAAATCCCCACAACTGCCTTTGGAGATTCATTTAAATTAATTTTCTCAAGAAGTAGCAGAAAGGCTGCCTTCTTTTTGAGTTACCCTCCTAGTTACTTACCATGCACTGCAGTTGGTTGCTTCTTTGAAACCAGAAGACATCAGATTGGCCTTTCAAATTTGAGAATCCAGCTGTCATTCTTATTGTTCAGGGAACCTATTTCCATGCTAGTCAAAGGCTTAACCATGAGTTTCCTGCTTCCTGGGTAAAAATCGAGTTCAAGGAGTAAGCTACCGACTGGCATCTAATCAAAGGGTTTATGTTATGTATAAATTGAAAATGAATGAATACCTAGAAGTGAACCACGGCTGAAATTTGATTGAGAAGTTTGTGTGGTTGACATAAAGAGAAACTAATATTCTGGAACCAGTTGGTCTATATATCCAATCAAGGGGTTATAACATAAAGCAATAGTGAAACTGTATCCATTCATTGTCAGGCATGTTGGTTTTGTGTGTTAACCAGCATTATCCCATTCACTGTATGTGCATTGACGAGAATACACTATATTGTCTTTTCTGAATGGTTAGAATTTGTGATTCAATTATTCAGTGATGTAAATTTCTTTTGATTACTGAATGCCTGAAACAATTCAAGTCAGAAAGGATCATTTTCTGTGTTCTGTTACTTCATGAAACAGTATTGATTATATTTGTCAATATAATGTTGTTACAATTCATAGAGTCATACAGCATGGAAACAGGCTCTTGGACACAATTTATCCATGCCGACCAAGTTTCCTAGACTGAACTAGTCCCATTTGCCTGCATTTGGCCCATATCTCTCTAAATCTTTCCTATCCATGTACCTGTTCAAATATGTTTTAAATGTTGTAATTGTACCCATCTCTACCACTTCCTCTGGCAGCTTGTTCCATATATGCACCGCCCTCTGTGTGAAAAAGTTGCCCCTTAGGTCCCTTTTAAATCTTTCCCTCTCTCGCATTAAACTTATATCTTCTAATTTTAGACTCCACCATCCCTGGGGGAAAAGACCTTGGCAATTCACCTTTTTCATGCCCCTTATGATTTTATACAGTTCTATAAGGTCACCCCTCAGCCTCTTATGCCCCAGGGAGAAAAGTCCCTGCCTATCCAGCCTCTCCTTATAACTCAAATGTTCCAGTCTCAGTAACATCCTTGTAAATCTTTTTTGCATCCTTTCCAGTTTAATAACATCCTTCCTATAGCAGAATGACCAAATCTCTGTCATTATTCATGGCTTACATGACAATGAATATGTGACATGAATCCAAATGGCAACTTGTATTTGAGACAGGTTAATATTCGAAGCAGTTCTTGCCGATAAATTAATCATAGCTTTTTACTTTTGATGCCATAAATCACCATTCCACCTGTCATATATTTCAGAAACACTATGCCCACAACTTTGTTTACGGCAATTTTCACTTGGCCACAAAATGAGAATACATCATCTTGCAACCAGCAGGAACAGATTTATAATGTATGAAAGCGTTTCTTTCTCTGGTAAGAAGACTGTTTAGGCCACAGGTCAGAGGTTGAAGGAACTGGGAATTCCAACATATTCTCTTTGTTTTTCTGAAGTACCATCCAGAAAGAATGGATCCAAATGCATGACAAGAAAGTGACGAGCATTGACCCTTTCTGACTGCAGCTCCTTCAGCAATGATCCATCACCAAGGACTGAAACTTGTGAAGTAACTGTGGTGTTTGGTGCCCTTGATATATTATTTTGATGAAACTGTCTTGCATTCTATTGCTGGTGGCAGGTGTGATTGCTTACTTTCACAGCAGTATACATTCCTCCACTCCTATTTTACCATGTATATCTGTTTCCAAGGACCAAGTCCCTTGTGGATTTAGTACATGTTGGAGGCTGAGAGTGAGAAATTTCATATCTATCTGTCCTTTCAAGTCAACATTTTTCATATAAATTGGGTGGAAGGACCCTTTGAGATTAAAGGAGAAAACTTGGGTTTAAGTATTGTATGTATATGGTAGTGGTGTTAATCTTTGCCTTTCCATTGTTCTGAGACAGTACACACTGCTGCTGAGTACAATCTACAAGATGCACTGCAAGATGAGCTCATAATCTCTGTAACGTTGTCTACAATGTCAATGCAACCTGTAATTAGTTGTTAACATGCAATAAAAGACTTCTCGTGAGAGAAGGCAATGGCCTAATGGTGTTTTTGCTGGACTAATGGTCCAGATATCCAAGTAATGTTCTGGGATTCTGGGTTCAAAGCCCACCAAGGAAAATGGTGGAAATTGAATTCAATAAAAATCCAGAACTAGAAGTCTAATGATGACCATGAAATAATCCTCATAATAACCCATCTGTCATATGCCGTTTGGGGAATGAAATTATTTTCCTTACCTGGACCAGCCTACATGGGATTGCAAACCCATAGCAACGTAGTTGACTCTAACTACTTTCCAAAGGCACTTGGATTTACCAAAAGAAAATTTTGGTGTTATCTCTTACTCCTCCAAGAAATTTGAATTCAGTTAAAAGCTAGCCTAATAATTACCATATAATCACAGTCAATTGTTGTAAAAACCCATTGGATTCACTAATGTCCTTTAGGGAAGGAAATCTGCTGTCTTTACCTGATCTGTCCTATATGTGACTCCAGTCCCATAGTAATGTGTTCAACCCTTAACTGCCCTCTGGGCCAATAGGGATGAACATTAAATGGGGGCCTAGCCAGCAACATCCATGAATGAAGAATTAAAAGATCCTAGTCTGTTCTGTCCATGTCCATATAATATTATCATAGTGGGTTATGTCAAAGCTATTCCTCAGTATTAACCCTTACCACCCATACAGCCCACAGGAATTTTGGAGCCAAGTGGAAAATTCCAGTTCACTTCCATTAATGCTTTAGTTGGCCATTATTTAGTTTAATCAATTACCCACTGTATGCAGACTGGTCATTCTGCTACCCTTAATTCCACTTGCAGGAAAAGGCCAAGGGACAGGAAGGGGCTGGAGAAGTAATATGCAGACCAGCAACACTACTTTTAGTGATCAACTGCCTGTTTTTCCACCTGAATTGGCCTACAAAGCAGGCCCAATCTTGCTCTGCCTTTTTACCAAGATCCTGTTTACATTGCCACACTTCCTTTATCGCAGTGCCCAGATGTTATCAACAAGCTTCCCATATGGCAACATAACAAATTCTTTTAACAAATCCATATGCATTGTTTATCCCTTCTGAACATACACAGTTCTTTCTTCAATTAAGTTTATTAAATTCATTAGTTAACATGCAAATATTTTTGAAATAGTTTGGATATACTTTCATTACCTATTTTCAATAAACAATGAACCTATATGGCATAGTTTTTGCATATTTTACATTGTTGATCAATGAGAGTGGGAGGTAAGTTGAATTGAAAAGTTATGGCTTTTCTTACTTCCTCTTGACTATTTACCAAAGGTCAAAATCTGGTCAATGTAAGAGCTACCACACCACCCCCGCAATCTACATTAGATTTCCTGCAGCTGCTGGTAAAGTCCTGTCTGACATTTTCAAGGATGGCTATTAAAATGACTTGACACAGGCAGTTAAGTTCTTGCCCTCCAGGCATTTCAAAGAAGTATACATGCTGCTTGTGGTAACCATGTGAATTCTCAGCTGTTCTTTGAACATACAAAGAAACCATAGGTACATCATTCAAAATAAAAGGGTTGCAGGAGTAGAGGGACCTGGATATATTTGTACAGACAGCATAGTTAATAAAGCACATAACATCCTCTGGTTTATCGATAGATGCATGGAGAACAAAAGCAAGGAGGCTATTTTCAACCTGTAAAGCACCGGTTCAACTTCAACTGGAGTTCCGTCCAGTTTTGGGCACCACACACTTGGAAGGGATCAGAGAGGGTGCAGAAAATATAAATGAGAAGGATTCCAACAATGGGGAACTTCAATTACACAGGAAGACTGGAGAAGTTGGGACTGTTCTACTTGGAGAAGAAAAATTTGGAAATCATGCCTTGCTATTCCCAGAGTCTTCACAAAAGTTAAATATTTTAAAAAGTACACAGTATTCCCCAACGTACCTGTCTTTCAAACCCAGGTTGACAGAAAACATGGATCAAGTTTCTGTACTTAACAACAATGACCATTTAGTGCAAATAAATAAATGCTAAGTACAGATAAACAATTAGGAACCATTAAATAGTAACTCTACTCGTTAAAACGCTAAACCCTTTATAAGCTCCCTATTTACATACACATACAGGCAGACAGGGAAGAAATGGGTATTATGGGTGGAGCAAAAGGCTGGGAAAACATTGTAATGGCCCTGTTCACAAGGTTCACTGAGATGGCTCTATTGGCTTGTCAAGATATCTTGTCCTTGATTCTCCTTCTCCAGGTACTCTTGTAGTGGGAGTATCTTGTAACTTGTAGTGGGTCTAATGATAAAGTTTCTGACTTATTGGTTAAAAAAGTTACAGCTGACAGCAACTGATAAGGGACAACCGATTTAACAGGAAGGTGATCTTCTGCCCTACAGATGGCCATACACATTCCTTTGCTACACAATTATTTTAAAATTTGTTCATGGAATGTGGATATTGCTGGTGAGGTCAGCACTTATTGCCCATCCTAACTTTTCAGGTACAAATTAAAACTCAATCATGTAGTCACATGTAGGACCAATTCAGGAAAGGGTGGCAACATTTCCTTCCTAAAAGACAGTAGTGAACCATACCAACCAGATAACAAGGTGCAGGGCTGGATGAACACAGCAGGCCAAACAGCATCACAGGAGCAGAGAGGCTGACGTTTCGGGCCTAGACCCTTCATCAGAAAAGGGGGAGGGGAAGGGGGTTCCAAAATAAATAGGGAGAGAGTGGGAGGCAGATAGAAGAGGGATAGAGGAGAGGATAGTTGGAGAGGAAACAAACAGATCAAAGAGGTGGGGATGGAGCCAGTAAAGGTGAGTGTAGGTAGGGAGTTAGGAAGGGGATAGGTCAGTCCAGGGAGGAGGGACAGGTCAAGGGGGCGGGATGAGGTTGGTCGGTAGGAGATGGAGGTGTGGCTTGAGGTGGGAGGAGGGGATAGGTGGGAGGAAGAACAGGTTAGGGAGGCAGGGACGAGCTGGACTGGTTTTGGGATGCGGTAGGGGGAGGGGAGATTTTGAAACTTGTGAAATCCACATTGATGCCATTGGGCTGCAGGGTTCCCAAGCGGAATATGAGTTGCTGTTCCTGCAACCTTCGGGTGGCATCGTTGTGGCACAGCAGGACGCCCTGGGCCGCATTCCAAAACCAGTCCAGCTCGTCCCTGCCTCCCTAACCTGTTCTTCCTCCCACCTATCCCCTCCTCCCACCTCAAGCCGCACCTCCATCTCCTACCGACCAACCTCATTCCGCCCCCTTGACCTGTCCGTCCTCCCTGGACTGACCTATCCCCTTCCTAACTCCCTACCTACACTCACCTTTACTGGCTCCATCCCCGCCTCTTCGACCTGTTTGTTTCCTCTCCAACTATCCTCTCCTCTATCCCTCTTCTATCCGCCTCCCACTCTCTCCCTATTTATTTCGGAACCCCCTTCCCCTCCCCCTTTTCTGATGAAGGGTCTAGGCCCGAAACGTCAGCCTCTCTGCTCCTGTGATGCTGCTTGGCCTGCTGTGTTCATCCAGCCCTGCACCTTGTTGTCTCGGATTCTCCAGCATCTGCAGTTCCTACTATCTCTCATACCAACCAGATATCCTGAATTAATCAAGTTCCATTTGCCAGCATTTGACCCATACCTCTCTGAAACTTTCCTATTTAAATACCCATCCAGATGCCTTTTAAACGTTGTAATTGTACCAGCCACCTCCACTTCCTCAGGCAGATCATTCCATATATGCACCACCCTCTGCGTGAAAAAGTTGCCCTTTAGGTCCCTTTTAAATCTTCCCCTCTCACCTTAAACCTATGCCCTCTAGTTTTGAACTCCCCTACCCTGGGGAAAAGACCTTGGCTATTCACTCTATCCATAACCCTCATGATTTTATAAGCCTTTATATGATCACCCCTCAGCCTCCAACACTCCAGGGAAAATAGCCCCAGCCTATTCAGCCTCTCCCTGTAGCTCAAACCCTCCAATCTGGCAACATCCTTGTAAATTGTTTCTGAACCATTTCAAGCTTCACAATATCTTTCCTTTAGCAAGAAGATCAGAAATGAATGCAGTATTCCAAAAGTGGCCTAACCAATGTCTTGTACAGCCACAACATGACCTGCCAACTTACTTGCTTAGTTTTTAATCACATATTCTTTATGCTCAAGTATGCTTTCTCCAATCAGTCTTCCCTGAATAGCTTTGGACAGTATAGACAATTGGAAACTAATACTCAAAAGATAAGCAGACATATAACTAAATATTCCGTGTTAAAACCTGTAACCTTATCAAGAGAGTTTAGAAGCTATTAATTTTAACAGTATGATTTGTACATTGCAGAAAATACTGAACGGGTTTCAGATCTATCATTAGTGTGTGATTATAACCTAAACAATGACAACCTATTAAAAGCAGTCTCCCACCGAAATACTATTGACCTGACATGGTATGAAATTTCGAACACAATGCAGAGCAGCAGGAAGTCACTGTGTTTAGAAGATGACATTAGCAGAACCTTAATTATAATTATCACTTGTAAAAGCAGACTCCAGTTTCTTACAGCACATGTAATTCTTTTTTACATATGTTTACAAAGGGACAAGGGAATTCATTTTTTTTTAATTGAGTCAGAATCCAGGAAACCTTTTTTGCAACAAATCAGTCTCCTGCTGTCAAATAAATATATACAAAAATCTTTTCTGTCTTCTATACACTGAAATATTCCTTTGGGTTCAACAGTAAACACAGAAAGAGACAATAAAGCATAGCATAAAAGAAAAAAAAATATCAGCAGTGAAGTTAATCAGTCATCTGATAATCACAAGATTCAAGTTAAAAGATTATTTTTCCATGTTATGCCCAATGACTAGATAAAATGCTTTAAAATATAGCATTCACATTTTTACATTTCTGCCATAAAACACAGAAAATAACATTATTACTTTCTTAGATGACACAGTGTGGACCTGGAGGAACACAACAGGCCAGGCAGCATCAGAGGAGCAGGAAAGCTCTCGTTTCGGGTTGGGACCCTTCTTCAGAAATTATTTTCTTTACCATTTAATGGTGAAGGAAAAAAATGTGGCTTTCAACCAGGCCTACAATTATTGCTAAAAAATAAAATGTGTTAAACTAATGATAAATATGGACTATCAATGTTCACCTTCTGTCTTTTGATTTTAATACTTGAGATCTTCATGGACTAAAGTGATTTTTTAAAAGGGGACCAACACTGACCAAAAATGGCTACTGTGACCACCTGACCACAGAATGAGCAAGTCCAGGGAACCCATAAAAAATACACTAACTGGCAACGCTGAAGTTATTATTTAATCCAGAGAACCCAGACAACAAAGTCATTGTCAAGAAATTTGCATCTCTTGTTTACTTCACACTTGTATTATAAATTCAAATTTTGGAAGATAAAGTATTGCCTGTGGAGTATTCAGCTTGGAAATGCAATTGTGTTAGACTCTGGAATATAGTTGCTTATAGGAAAAATGGATTCATAACAACTGAAGCTGAAAGTCTGGCTCTTTTTCTCTCTCCCTGTGCCTCATCATCTCTTAAAAGAAGTGCCCAGTAATTTGGGAGTAACTAACAATCATTTAGCAAAAACTCATGTTCCACTCACAACTCAATGACTCAATCAGCTTCAAACCACATTTGCTTTGATCTTTCTGTTTGGACTAGACACCTCCCCATTTCTTTTAAATGTATTACCTGTGTTTGTGTGCATGACCACAACATTGTAAGGCATAGGAGCAGAAGTAGGCCATTTGGCCTTATGAATCTGCTGTACCATTCAATGTGATCATGGCTGATCTGATAATCCTCAATTTTGCTTTCCTCACTTTTGCCCATACTCATTGATAACTTTACTGATTAAAAATCTGTCTATCTCAGCCTTAAACACTTTTAATGAGCCAACCTCAATGTTCTCAGTAGCAAAGTAGTCCATGGATTCATTACCTTGTGTGAGAAGAAATTCCTCCTCATCTCTGTTTTAAATGCATAATCCCTCAATCTGAGATTATGTCCTAGACTCTGCCACAAAGAGAAACAACCTCATCACGCTTCCCTGTTAAATCCTGAAGAACCTTATGTTTCAATAACGTCTCATCTCATTCTTCTGAACTCCAGTTTACAAGCCAAATATACTCAAGTATTCATCATAAGAAAATCACTCTACACCCAGAATCAATCTAGTGAAACTTAGCTAAACCAAATCCAATGCCCAGTACGTATTCCCTTAGGCAAAGGGACAAACTGTTCACAGTATTCCAACAATGGTATAAATAGTGTCTTGTATAGATTTAGCAAAACTTCCCTACATTTATATTCCATACCCTTTGAAATAAAGGTCAATATTTCATTCACTTTCTCTATTTCCCAAGGAACCTGGATGTAGCTTTTTAGGAATCATGCATGAGGATCCCCCCAAATTCCTATGTGCTGCAGTTTTCTGTGGTGTTTCACGGATTAAATAATATTCATCTTCTCTATTCTTCCTGCAGAATTACATAGCCTCACATTTTCCCACATTATATTCCATATGCTAAGTTTTTGCCCATTCACTTAACCTCTGTAGATTAGTTGTGTCATCCTCATCATGTGCCTTCCCACCTAGACCATTAGACCATGCGACAGTAAGATTTAGGAGCAGAAGTAGGCCATTCAGTCCATCAAGTCTGCTCTCCTATTCAATGAGCTTGTGGCTAATCTGATAATCACACTCCTTACTTGTGCCTTGTAGATGATGGACAGACTTTGGCGAGTCAAAAGGTGAATAACTTGCTGCAGGATTCTTAGCCTCAGACCTATTTTTATTTGCATGACTTGGCCGGCTCAGATTCTGATCAATGGTAACTCTTAGGCTGTTGATACAGGGGATACAATTAAGGATGATACGAGAGGATCCTGCAGAACTCATCAAGCACAGGAATCTTCACAGAGAACACTATGGAACATCTGAGATAACAAGGTATAGAGCTGGATGAACACAGCAGGCCAAGCAGCATCAGAGGATCAGGAAAGCTGACGTTTCGGGCCTAAACCCTTCTTCAGAATTCAAGTTATTCACCTTTTGACTCGCCAAAGCCTGTCCATCATCTACAAGGCACAAGTAAGGACTGTGATTATCAGATTAGCCACAAGCTCATTAAATAGGAGAGCAGACTTGATGGACTGAATGGCCTACTTCTGCTCCTAAATCTTATTTTCTGAAGAAGGCTCTAGGCCCGAAACATCAGCTTTCCTGCTCCTCCGATGCTGCTTGGCCTGCTGTGTTCATCCAGCTCTACACCTTGTTATCTCAGATTCTCCAGCATCTGCAGTTCCTACTAACTGTGGAACATCTTCTCAGGAGTTGCACAGGAGAGGTGATAGCTTAGTGGCATTATCACTAAACTATTAATCCAGAGACCCAGGTAATGTTCTGGGGACTGGGATTCGAATTCTGCTGTGGCAGATGGTAGAATTTGAATTCAGTAAGTATTTCAATTAGAGGTCTAATGATTAGGAAAGCATTGTCAATTGTTGGGAAAAACCCATCTGGTTCACTAATGTCCTTTAGGGAAGGAAACTACCGTTCTTACCTGGTCTGGCTTACATGTGACTCTAGACAAACAGCAATGTGGTTGACACTTAACAGCCCTTTGGGAAATTAAGGATAGATAATATATGCTGGCCTGGTCAGTGATGTCCATATCTCATGAATGAATTTGAAAAAACCCTTTTCACCTGATGTATTATAACAAACTAAAGAGTTTAGTTGTACAAACCCTGTTTGAGAAACTTCAGCAAGAAGTTAACTGTTGAAGAGAGTAAAGTGGGGGAGTGAGGTGGAAGATTGGTGAGGGTCATGGTTGCAGGTGGTTATGTTGCATTGGGTAGGTAGTCATGTCAGTTTGATGGGATGGTTGAGTTGGGAGGATGGATGTGTCAAGTTGGGCAGGGGGTAGTCAGGTCAGGCGAGTATTCATGTCACGGCCATAAGTAGATTCAGGAGTGGTTGGTGAGGGGTACAGCCTGAGGGTTGTCAGGAGGTCCACTAGTTGGGGGAGTAGTTTTTGATTTTACTTGATTGATTGTTATTGTTGCTTGTACCGACCTACAGTAAAAGTATTGTTTTGTATGCTATCCAGACAAATCATACCTTATATAAGTACGTCAGGGTAATAGAAAGCAGAATGTAGTGTTATAGCTACAGCAACGGTGCAGGAAAAGATCAACTCTAATATATGAGAGATCCGTTCATAAGTCTGATAACAGCAGGGAAGTAGATGTTCTGAATCTGTTGGAATATGTTTTCAAACTTTTGTATCTTCTGCCTAATGGAAGAGGGTGGAAGAGAGTACAACCAAGGTAGGAGGGGTCTTTGCTTATGTTGGCTGCTTTCCTGAGGCAGCGGGAGGTGTAAACAGAGTCAATGGAGGGTTGACCGAGATCTAGTTGGATGATTCGGTGGGTAGTTGAGGGTGACGGGATTAGTTTAGGTCATGTTGGAGTCACTTGAACATAGAAGGTTAAAAGGGTATGGTGTAATGGGTTTGTGGATTAGACATTAATTGCGAAATAGTCTTATGTTTGGGGGACAGAGTAGTGTGGCCAGGAGTTTGAGGGTGGGTGGTGGGTGGTGAAGGATAGTAGGGTCAGTGAGATTGTCAGGGGTCAGGAGTGCTGTTAGATATTCAGGGAGTAGCTGGGGGAGTCAGGGGTGATTGTTAGGATGGATTCTGGAGATTGAGGATTTAGCTAGTAGGTCAATTAGGGAGGTGGGTATCTAGTTTATAATTACCTGGTTGGGGGGAAGGAGGGGTGAAGCTAGAACTTTATTTTTATCTAACATTTCCTTATAACTGCCTAGTTAAGTGAGCCAGAGCCCCTCAAAGTCTCTGATTCTAGCTCATTATTGGAGATTTTGTTTGGACCATGTGGATACATTTTAAGCTTTCATTACATTGCAATTTTCAAGGGGGTTCATGACATGTATCCTGTAGAGCACATCCAGTATCTGACTAACTAGAAGATCTAGCCAATGACTATTTCTGCAAGGTATTCAAAGGGGAATTTGAATAAATAGATAATTTGAAATTGGAATCACTCTGGTTGTTTCTCAAACTCTAAAGGTGTGGAAGCCACAATGCAGGAGGTGTAACCCCAAATCCCTTTTTTGGAAGAAGGACTTTTGACTCATAATAGGTCCCATGGTGAAAATGTTTGTACTAACTTTCGTACGACATTGCACGCTAGAAACAGATGAAACAGAAAGCACCAACAAAACTCAGGCAGCCATCAACCATCAAGTTACAAGCCACCACTTTCTGTACATAAGAACATAAGCACTAGGAGCAGGAGGAGGCAACTCAGCCTCTCAACCCTGTTCCACCATTTAATACGATCATAGCTTATCTCGCCTCAGCCTGTCCATGCTCCATAACTCTTCAACCTATTACTAATTAAAAATCTGTGCGTCTTCCTTACATTTACTCAATGTCATGACATCCAACACACTTAAGCATAGAGAATTCCATAGATTCATGACTCATTGAGAGAAATAATTTCTTCTCATCTCTGTTTTAAATCTGCTATCCATTATCCTAAAACCAAGGCCTCTCACAAAAAAAAATCCCCTCTGCATCTATTTCATCCTCACTATGTCTAATAATTGGTACTGTAGTGGGTAACTAGTGTTGGTAAAGCTCAGTTCCAGTGACCAAGACAGTGGCTCTGCAAACATCAGTGTGCAATGGGCCAACTGCAGTTATGACACTGAAACATAAGATGGAGATCTTAAATAAGAGCAGCAAGTGCTGAAGAAATTCAACAAGTCTGCCAGCATCTGTGGAGTGAGAAACAGAGTTAACGTTTCAAGTCTGATATGACTCTTATTTGGAAATTAACAGGACTTGAAAAGTAGTGCCTCCTTATGTTGTTGGAAAGGAGGGCGCAGGAGAAAGTGGAAAAGATGAGAAAGGTGCTCAGAGCAAAAGGCAAAGGGAGAATGTGTATTAATAGCAGAAACTAGGTCACCTCTGCTTGTAGCAAACCCATAGAAATAAGACACAGAAGCTGTTTAAATGGAGGATAAAATTCATCAAGTTCTTGAACTTGATGCTGAGTCCTGGGCTATGCAGTGCTTACATGGTAAATTAAGTGCTGTTCATTTCCCATTGTGTAGGGCTTTGATGGAACATTATGGTAGGTCTAGGACAGCAATGTTAGCATGACAGCAAGTTAGCATATTGAAATGGCATGCAACCGGAAGGTCGGTATCATTCTTGCAAATATTAGTGGAGGTGTTCTGCAAAGAGGTCAGCCAGTCTGTTTTTGGGCTCGCCAATGTAGAACAGTATAGATACTGGTGCAAGGACATCAGCAACTGATCTACAACCTAAATAAAACAGTCGGTGGCAATGACGAATGTTACTGCGTATAATATTTTCACCTTTAGTTAATTCCTAACTGATGTCATTGAAACATTTGGTGCTCTAACTATACACGTACAAAACAGATAACTGATACATTGGTTAATATAACCTGTAGTCTCATTTCCTTACACATGGAAAAGCAATAAAAACATGGCACAGTTATCCATTTTCAAAAGTGCTTCATTTTTCATTGCTGATGATTGAGATGAGTGACCTTTGGAAAGTCACATATTGCTTGTATTTGCGTTCACTAAGAAACTGACCTTCAAATCATGGTCAAGTTTTTCTCTAAAGCAAATGAGAAATTGAGCCTTTCACTAAATGCTGGGAAAAGTCATTTTCCAACTAGCTCCCACAACATAACACCTCTTTCTGTCAATTATGATCAGCACAGATGTTGGAAAACATGAACTACTTTCCATATCTTGGGAGGTTTCTCTCTACCTCCCCTCATCGCCTCCAATATACCAGCCGAGCCTTCAGCAGATTAAGGAAAAGAGTATTTGATCATGATCTCAAACCCAAGACTACATGCTTCAGAACATTGGCCAATTTACAACAGGCATCTCAATTCACTAGAGTATTACCACCAGCAAAATCCTTAAAATCTAGTAGCAGGAAATTGAGTTCTACTACACTGTCCCCTCCCAGATGTACAATTCCAGTGCTGCAGTGCTAACCTACTAAAAATGAACTTTTGTAGTTCAAAACGTTATTTGGATGAGTGATGCCAGACCACTGAAGCAACTGTTCTACTCGGAATACCTAAATTTCTTTACGAGAAGTGTGGGACTTATGAATATGGAACTGAGGTTATGGTTGTTGGTATCACTTTTGATTTAGTTGTTATCATACAGCCTGGGCAGAAAGGACTATGTAGGTTGCAGCATCCCTTCCATTTCTTCCACTTCAATCCCTTCCTCTACTTTTAGTGTTCCTGCTCCTCAGCTATTTATCTGATAGGTGATATTGAGGGCTGTCCCTTCATTGTGATTAATGAATTTGAAGATACATCTTTTAGCTAGGTCATTGTGATAGTTGAATGGCAGCTGGAACTTTGGACTGCTACGGAATTGATTAACCATGATGACTGCATGACATGCTGCCTGTGGTGAACCACCAGTTGCACATTGAGGAAGTGTAATCACTTTTTGGTTCAGGTTTGCGGCAGACTTGGTATGTGATGCATGCAAAGCAATGTGTATGCAATCATGTTACCCCGTGCTATGTCGAAGTTTGTAATCCTTGCAAAACATAGAACTCAGTCTATCTGCTTGTATCTAATAATTGAGAATAAAATTGTTATTACTTTTTGTATAGACAACCTCACTACTAACTTTTGCAGGTACCTCCAGCAGTAGCCTGGAAGGATCCAAGTGCATAGAATTCATTGCCATGGTGACCGTCACAGCCCCTGGCAATGTGGCCCTTGTCCCGCTCTAAATTAAAATTATCAACACAGCAACTGTCAGATTTCAGGAACAATTGCAATTGTGAAATGTAAATGTCTCAAATGTAAGTCATCATTGAGAGTCCAGAAGGAGAATAACACTGAACGTATGTGGATATGTAGTAGATATGGTCTCCTGTTGAGTATCCATCAGCTCCTCCCTCCTTAGCTGCTTTTCCTGCTCTGTACAGCCTCTGTTGGTTTTCCAAGTCAGGCTATGATCCAAGATGAGTGTCTACCAGACGATCAATTTCTGGAAGAAATTGAAATATAAGAAGCGTTTAAGCTCCCAGAAAGATAATTCTGTACTGGCCACACCACTCCCTGTAGATTATTGAATTTTGAACAAGCATGGAAATATATAGAAATGCAGCAAAACCAGAAGAATAATAAACTAACCTTAAGTATTTTTTGCAATTGCCCTGGTGGGGAATTCTTGTTGCCAGCAGATTCTGTTAGGCTTTCCACATTGTGTGGCATCATGATCTACCTGCTCTACATATTCACGGCCAGTGTTATATTTATGTACACTAATACCTTTACCAATACAGAAGCTGGCAAATTTTTGCATCAGAAGCAAGCATGTGAACCATACCTGCCATTGTGGAACCTTAAGGGTCTAATAACATTCAGAAAAATGGATGCTCATGTGCCCAAGTTCACCCTCAACTAATCAGAATATGATGGATGGTGGCATGTCCTCACGGGGCAGCAGCATAACAGGGAAGCTATTTGTCATTAAAACAGCAATTGTCACTGACAGTAATTCAACTGGAAAAATAAAGACGTTAATCCTTTTTACAGCAATGAAAGTCTTAAAGAAAACAGAACCACGTAAATTTGCATTGTGGAAGATATCTTGGTTCCTTGAATAGAAGTATCTCTGTTGATCAATATAGTAGATGAATGAGGCATTCTTTAGGTTATTTAAGTAAAAGACTGGCAAGAATTCCTCTTGAGGACATAAAACCCCCTTTAAATTTTGAGTCTCTGTTATAAAAGAACCTCTGAGTCAGAACCAACTCATTCAAGCTTTCAGATACTTATCAAGGTATTAGTCACAAGGGAGTTATTCTGACCTTGGAGTTTCCCAGCATTTTTATGTATCATATTTCATTCTTCCCGGTCCTACACTTTGTCAGTATTGCTTTATAACTGATGGCTAGGAAGCAAACAAGGCAGAATTACTGGAAACCTTAAGGATGCCTGGCAAATTTCATTAAAATTGTTTTCAAATTTTCTCAGCTGTTCTCAGCGAGTAGTGGCTCAACAGGAAGTACTTTGTTCCTGCAGCAGGAGAAGGCAGGAAATGGGCAGCTGACCGCATCTAAAGAGGAAAATGGGAAATCCCTTACATCCAGTCTCCCTGTTTCTTGCTCCCACTCATTAACTTACTAGAGGTGAGCTGCCAGCACGAAACATGTTCTTCTAGAAAGTATGCGGTTTAAGATGTAACTATTTGACCATTGTGAACTCTTGAGAGCCCACAACAGTTAAAGGGAAGGTGCTTCTTTTTTGAGCAAATGGAGGAACAGTGAGATTTTCCTGTTGCCAACATGATCGTCAGCAATGCCCATGTTTCTCGGATATCAGTATGGAAATGCTGCTGAAATAAGTGAACAACTTAAAGGATGTCATTTTCCTCACTTGGTAGATAATTATTGTGACAAATAGTGAATGGTGGTATGACATGGGCTAACATTTGAATACAATAAATTTTCAGCTGGAACTTGCTTCAGTACCAAAGAAGTGTAACTACTTCAAAATGGGTACCAGGTTGTTTGAACATGGGGTACTTGCAACAGGGAAAAGTTGCAGCAAAGGCCATTGCAATTTTTAAGTGGAAAGTGGAGAGCAGAGGACGTTACAGTACACTGAAAGAGATGAAAGCAGTGAGATTAGTTTTGGTTTACTGCAATAATGGGACAACATAGATTAAATGGGCTCAATGTACTTTGCCTTGTAAATATGTATTGTTATATTTTTCTGTATCTGTCTGGTCAATTCTACCGAGTCTTTATCTGACGAGAAAATAGTTAGGAAAACATCCTAATAAATACACATAGGGAATGGAGCCGCAGCCTTGATTTAAACCTGACCCCAGTGCAGATGCAATCCACCAAAGTGTCATGAATATTGAAATATCTTTCAGGCAATGACAATATTGGTTCCTTCAGGTCCCAAAAGTGCTGCCTGACATCTCATTTCTACCCCTCCTAAGCCCGCCCTTGTCAGCCTTCAAACCCTTGTCATCTTCAGATGAGAGTCCATATATTGTCATTATGAGGCCCACAATAATTACAATGACTCAGGTTCCATACGCTGGCATTGTCTTTAAAGGCATTTCTTTCCTCCCTGGTCCTTACACATACTATTCTTCCATGTTAGAGTTGAAAGACGGGGGAGAAATTGACAAAAGGCCAAAAAAGCTAAACTGAAAAAACATACTTTTATCATAAACATAACTGACTATGGTTTATCAAGGTCTTTAAATATTGCTGATGGTATAAAATGGTATCAAAGTGCCCTCTTGTGTTGTTATGGTTCAATTTTTATATGGGTATATATCTTAAATAAAAAAGGATTTTGTACTTGTGTGGCTATTTATGGCTCAGAAACATTGCAAAGTACTTCACCTGGATGTGTGGAAGTAACAGAAGGGAAGGGTGTGACAGTTTTGATCAAAAATATTCTCATATTCTCACATTTCCTCTAGAAAATCATGATGTGCTAGAGGATTCAAAGGCAGAATAAATGGATTGAAGCTCCACATTGCAAAGCTGAATCTTCCCCCTCTGGTCGCTGCTTCCAGCTGCCTCTTTAAGAAGCACACATTGCAGTCAATTGCAAATCAATTTAAAAGAGTATTAATTTACAAATGAAATGGTTTTAGCAAATATTTTGAATGTCTAATGATCTCCAGACACAATATTGCTGTCAGTGCTGTTGAATGAACTCTCACATGCTGCCTGCCATATTGGATCCTTAAGGACAAATTTTGTTTCTGTAAAATGAACCCAGCATAATCCAGTTCTTAGGTGAGTGAAGCAAATTGAACCAGATTTTATTCTTTCAAAGGATGTGGTGGACATTGGCAAAACCAGCTCATGTTGCCCATCTTTAAATACCCTGGAGTAAGTGGCTTCTTAAACCGCTGCAGTCCACTTGGTGTAGGTACTTTAGTGATGGGAAAGAAGTCAAACATGTGGATCTCATAGAATATCAATTCCTTGATTGGGGCTGTTAACCTGGTTCAGTCAGGGAGCCCTGGCTGACAGATATAGACAGGAGTGTCAGGAGTTCTGTTTACTCTAGGAGCCAGCTCTGTGCTCGCTGGATCAGTGTCAAGTACTATGCACATGTAAATAAAAGGTGTCTTGTTGATAGGATACCAGCCTTCGTCGAGTTATTTCAAGTACACACAGTGCTGTTGGGAAGGGAGCTCTATGATTTTGACCCTGCAACAGTAAAGCTACAGTGATGTAATTCCAAGCCAGAATGATGTGTGTTTTGAAGGGGAACTTGGAGGTGGTAGTGTTTCCATACATCTTCTGCCCTTCTCCTTCTAAGTGGTACAGGACACAGTTTGGAAGGCGGTCATAGAGATGCGCAACATGGAAAAAGACCCTTCGGTCCAACTTATTCATGCTGACCAGATATTCTACATTAATCTAGTCCCATTTGCCAGAATTTGGCCCATATCCCTTTAAACCCTTCCTATTCATATACCCATCCAGATGCCTTTTACATGTTGTAATTGTACCAGTCTCAACCACTGCCTGTGACAGCTTATTCCATAGATCTACAACCCTCTGCATGAAAAAGTTGCCCCTTATGTCCCTTTTAAATCTTTCCCCTCTCACCTTAAACCTATGCCCTGAAGTTTTGGATTCCCCTACTTGACTATTCACATTACCCATGCCCCTCATGATTTTATAAACTTCTATAAGGTCATCCCTCATCCTCCAACGCTCCAGGGAAAATAACCCCAGCCTATTCACCCTCTCCCTATAGCTCAAGCCCTTCAACCCCTGAAAAGCTTTTCTGAACCCTTTCAATTTTCAAATTGCTTAACTAGTTTGCTGTACTGCATCTTGTAAATAGCATGGACAGTTGCCACTGTGTATTTGTAGTGAAAGGAGCAAAAAATTGGGCATGGAGTGTTGATGGAGCTACAGACATCCAGGCAAGTGAAAAGTATTTGAACACATTCCTGAAATAAGCCTCGTAAATTGTGGATAGGCACTGGAGAGTTAGGAGGTGTGTCAATTGCTGCAGAATTTCCAGCATGGACTTGCTCTTGTCACCACTGTATTTATATAGCTTTTCTCTTTCAGTTTCTAGTCAATGGTAACTCCCCAAGATAGTGGGGAATTCAGTGACGGTAATGCCATTGAATATCAAAATGAGATGGTTACATTCTTTTGTTGAATATGGATATTATCTGGTACTTCTGTGTGACACATATTACTTAGCATTTAACAGTCCAAGCCTAGAAGTTGTCCAGATCTTACTGTGTATGGGGACAGGCTGCTGAGTATCTGAGAACTTAAAAATGGTGCTAAACATAGTGCATTCATTAATGAACATCACCATTTCTAACCTGAGATAGTAGGAACTGCAGATGCTGGAGAATCCGAGACAACAAGGTG
>NC_063338.1:59101528-59140549 GCF_021869965.1 Rhincodon typus | reverse complement strand
AACACAGCAGGCCAAGCAGCATCATAGGAGCTGCTTGGCCTGCTGTGTTCATCCAGCCCTGCACCTGGTTTGATTAACAACCTGTCCAATACCTTAAACATACATTCCCACCACCAACAGTGCATGGTGTTCCCAATACTCTTTGCAGGCATTCCTTGAGAGTTTAAGTGTGAGATTGTATGTCCACATGACACCTGATGGCTAAATAGGTAACATCTAATACAATTTCTGCAACTGTTACTGCACTTAGCTTATAAAACCTGGGTTCCCCTAGACTGGAATATCTTTAATCTACAGTTTTGGGAGACTGTACATTAAGTTACAAGTTTCAAGAAGTACACTAAAAACAAAGAACTGTTTATTTACCCTCAGATCTTTACCTATGTTCTCTTCATATGACATTAAAGCATTTGATCTCTTTCAAATCTTTCTAACTACTTAAGTGATCTGAGTTTATCATTATATCATCATTATACATGCTTTGTTCATTTCATATTTACATGCTATTCATCTCCTCCAAAGTTCAAAATTTCACAGAGTTTATCTCAATCTCACTGAACTGGTTTCTTTTTGATGTCGTGGATGTTCTGTACTCTCCATTCGATTGATATGAATGGTCTTCTTCCTTTTGAGTCATAAGTCAAAGTTTCTATTATTTTCTAATGATATTAATGCATCACAGTTTTTCCTTATGATACCCATGGTTCTGTCTCAATCATTTACAATCTCGGTTGTGATTTTATTTCTTGCAATAATTATTCCTTGACTGTTGGCCTCTTATGTATGCTGTCTGTCAGGAATTCATTACTGACACCTCTCACACTCTGTAAATGTTGTTGAATTTTGGTTGTGTCTTTGATCTTTTTCTCACTTTTTTGCTTTCTTGTGTTCATTCTGCATAATGTTAGGCTTTAAAGTTTGTAACAGAGATGGAAGCTACATTCTCAATTTGCAATCCATCAGTAATGATGACAGTGATAACCTGTTCTGTAGTGGAGAAGATCAATATCTTAAGGGCAACATTGAGCTATTTGTTTTTCTTAAATAAAGCTTTAATTATTCACACCCCTCTCTCTCAGCTTCTACATTTGCTTGAGGAGAACGAGGTGAAATGGTAACAACAAAGGAAGTCATATTCACGTGAAAAATTTTGAAATTTTTCGTTTGAAGTCCATTGATTGGCACTACAATAGATTCCCATGGGTGGAGCAGATTCTTTATAAGGATTGGATGAATGTATACGTTGTCATACTCTGCAAACATTGAACTTTAATCCATCTTTTTTTAATATTTGTTTATCGGACATAGAGGTCTCTGGCCAGGCCAACATTTATTGCACATCCCCAATTGCCCTTGAGATGGTAGTAGTTAGCTGCCTTCTTGAAATGCTGCATTCCACATCTAAGGAAGGGAGTTCCAAGGTGTTGACCGGTAACCGTGAAGGAAGAGCAATACAGTTCAAAGTCAGGATGGTGTATGGCTTTGAGGGGAACTTGTAGATGGTTGTTCTCCCTTTTATCTGAAGCCTTCGTCACTCTTGACAGTAGAAATTACAGGTTTGAAAGGTATTACAGAGGAACCAAGCTGCGCTGCATGTTGAATTTGGTATACGTTGTTATGACTCACAGCGTTAGCATACCGTAAATCAAATTCCACTATTCCTAGACTCATACCAAATATTAAAGATTTTTTAATGGCACATACAGTGCCATGTATACCTGAATTTCAGACCAAGGTTGATAGAAAGCACAGACCAGGTTTCAATACTTAACAAGAATTAGTATTTATTCAAAGTAATTAGACCATAGCTACAAGTACACAGGTATAATGTTTTGCTCTGTAGCACTACTAACTAAAACTCTGATCCCCTTATAAACTGCTCATGTTACAGACATAAACACAGATACACATCAAATAGATCATTGGTTGAGATCAATGATTCTTTTTTCCTGATTCTGATGTTGTGATGTTCCTACTTCAGCTAGCCAGAACCTTGGTGTTCAGATGTCATTCTTCTGGAAGCTTTCACTGTTTTAAAAGAAGTCTAGAGTTGGGAAATTAGTCTGATTTATCAATTCAAAAGTCACAGCTCACAACAACTGCTGCAGGAAAGGTAATTGGTTTTCTTCAAGTTTAAACTAAGTTTAGTATTGCAGAGAATAGACGGTTTCTGCTGAGGAGAGCAACAGCACACACTTCTGTGTCTCTGTAACTTGTTTCCAGCTCTAACCTACCCAATTAGCTGAGAACCATTCAGCTTCATTTGTTAACCTGTCCTTGGTTCCTGAATATCTGTACCTTGTCAGAACTCATTGCCACAAATAACAGAGTTCACAATAAGTATCAAATTCCTTGCTGTTAAATTATGCAGTCATCCTATTAAATCTCTGTTTGAAAAAGCAAGACTTTCTCATTGTTGTACACAGTTTTTAAAGACACAAAATAAAGACACATTCTTTACAACACTGCTGCTACCATGCATTGGCAATGAAGGGAGTGAATGTTTAAGGTGACAATATGGGTGCCAAACAAAAGGTCCGTTTTGACCTGGGTGGTATCAAGCTTCTTGAATGTTGTTGGAAGTGCATTCATCTAGACTAGAGAAGCATATTCCATGACAATATTGAATTGTGCTTGTAGATGGTGGACAGACTTTGGCGATTCAGGAAATGAGTTAGTCATTGCAGCATTCTCAACTTCTGACTTGTTTGTATAGACATGGTATTTAAATGGCTGGTTCAGTTCAGTTTCTGATTAAAGTATGTTGATTGTGTGGAATTTAGTGATTATAAAGCCATTGAATATCTAGGTATGATGGTAAGATTCTATTCATTTGCAGGTGGTCATTGACTGGCACTTGTGGGGCATGAACATACTTGCCATTTATGTGGATATTGTCCAGATCTTGCTTTAGTATCAGAGGAATCAGAAATGGTGCTGAATTGTGCAAAGAACAACCCCACCTGCAATGGAAGAAAGATCATTGCTGAAGTAGCTGAAGATGGTTGTGCCTAGAACACTACCCTGAGGAACTCCTGCAGGGATGTCCTGGAGTTGAGACAAATGACGTCCCACAACCACGACTGTTTTCTTTTAAGCTAGTTATGGCCAGCAGAAAAGTATCTCCCAATTCCCAATGATTCCTGTTTGTGCAACTCAGCAGGTTATTGCTAAGCAAGTACCACCTGCTAACATAGTTCATGTCCCCTTTAATCACTTTGCTGGTCAGGGTACATTTATCCTGCTTTTTGCTTATAGGTTGTACTTGGATAAGTTTCCACATTGTCGGGTAGATGCCAGTTTGGTTGCAGCAGTGGAACAGATTGGCTCAGGCTGCAGCAAATTCTGAAGCACAAATTTCCAAACTATTACCAGCATGCAGTCAAGGCCCAGCGTTCAGTATCCGGAGTCTTCATCTGTTTATTGATACCAGGTGGAGTGAATCCAATGGGCTGAAGACTGGCACCTGCGATGCTAGGGATCTCAGGAGGAGTACCAGCATCTATTTGACACTTCTGTCCAAAGATGGTTGCAAGTATTTTAGACTTGTATTTTGCACACTGTATTGGGCTTCCCATTGATTGATTTGATTTATTGTCATGTGTACCTAAATACAGTGAAAAACTTTGTTTGTGAGCAGTACAGGCAGATCACAGTAAGCAAGGACATCCAATCATAGGGTGAAAAAAGACTTGGACAGAATAAGGCATACAGGTTATACCACACAGGACGTGCACTAGATAAGACCAACATTAACAAGATCAGCATTATTTGAAGTTAGAGTCCATTCAGCAGTCTAATAACAACAAGGAAGAAGCTGTTTTTGAACCTTCTGTATCTTCTGCCTGATAGAAGAGGTTGTAGGAGATCATTGCCGGGTTGTGATGGGTCTTTGATGATGTTGGCAGCCTTTCCACGGCAGTGAGAGATGCAAATGAAGTCCATAGATGGAAGGTAGGCTTCCATGATGGTCTGGGCTGTGCACACAACTTTCTGTAGTTTCTTATGGTACTGGGCATAGCAGTTGCTATACCAGGCCCTTATGCAACTGGACAGTATGTTTTGTATGGAGCATTTGTAAAAGCTGGTGAGAGCCTGTATGGCCATGCCAAATTTCCTGAGCTGCCTGAGGAAGAAGAGGCGTTGTTGTGTCTTCTTGACCATCACATCTATATGGTAATTCCAGGACAGGTTGCCAGTTATCATCACTCCTAGGAACTTGAAGCTCTCAACCCTCTCAACCTCCACTTCGTTCATGTAGATGGGGGCGTGTTTTCCTCCTTTACTTCTGAAGTCAATGATCAATTTTTTAGTTTTGGCAACATTGAGAGAGAGGTTGTTATCATTGCACCACATCACCAAGCACTCTATCTCCTTCCTGTATTCTGACTCATTGTTGTTTGATATCCGTCCTACCACAGTGGTGTTGTCAGCAAACTTGTAGGAGCATTCGTTCAGAATTTGGCTACGCGTTTGTGGGTGCACAGGGAGTACAGTAGTGGGCTGAGGACAGATCCATGCATCTCCAATGTTGAGTGTTATCGTGGAGGAGGTGCAGTTGTCTATCTTCACTGATTGAAGTCTATGGGTCAGCAAACTGAGAATCCAGTTGCAGAGGGCCAAGCTGAGACCAAGGTCTTGGAGTTTAGGGATCAGTCTGGAGGGAATAATGGTGATGAAGGTGGAACTGTAATCGATGAGCAGGAGTCTGACGTAGATGCCTTTGTAGTCCAGATGTTCTAGGGTGGAGTGCAGGGTGAGGGAAACGGCAGCTGCTGTGGACCCGTTACTTCAGTAGGCAAATTGCAGGGGATCGAATCAGGCTGGGAGACTAAAACTGATGTGGGCCAGGACCAGCCTCTTGAAACACTTCACGATTATGGAAGTCAGAGCCACTGGGTGGTAGTCACTAAGGCACATTGCATGTGCTTTCTCAGGTACTGGGATGATGGTGGTCTTCTTAAAGCAGGTGGGGACTTCGGCTTGTTGGAGGGAGAGGCTGACGACATCAGTGAATACCTCACCAGCTGGTCCACGCAGAATCTAAATGCATAGCTGGGGACTCCGTTCAGGCCTGTCACTTTCCTTGGGTTGACTCCCAGGATTTCCGATCTGACACTTGTGGTGGTGCCGGAGGGAACAGGTATGTCTGGGGCTGTCAGGCCAGGTGACACCATAGCGCTGGCATTCTGCTCAAACCGAGCATAGACAGCTTTGAGCACATCAAAGAGGGATTGTCCACTACCTTGCTCTGCTCCATTTTGTATCCCATTATGTTGTTTAGGCCTAGCCACAACTGGCAGGAGTCCGCATAATTTGTTTGGGCATCTAACTTGGTCCGCTAGTGCCTCTTGGCATCTCTGATGACTTTCCCAGTTTATCCAAGGTTTCAAGTTGGGGAACACCCAGACTGACTTCTTTGGCACACAGTCCTCCACACAATTGCTGATGAAGTCCATGACGGTGATGGCGTACTCATCCAGGTTTTCCGCAGAGTACTTGAATACTGACCTGTCCACCGATTCCAAGCATTCAGGAGATGCTTTTCTGCTGCTTTGCACCAGCATTGTATTTCTTTCTGTGAGGGATCCTCCCGTTTCAGTTTCTGCTTGTAAGCTGGGAGGAGGAACACAGTGCTGTGATCTGATTTTCCATAGTGTGGCCAGGGTCGGAGTGGTAGGTGTCTGATGGTTGTGCAGCAGTGGTTCAGGATGTTTGGCCCTCTAGTGGGGCAGGAGACGTGTTGGTAGTACTTTGGCAGCACCTTCTTGAGGTTGGCTTGGATGAAGTCGTCGGCCACAATGAATAAGGCCTCAGGGAATTTTGTCTCCAGAGTGTTTGTGGTGGTTTAAGTTTCATCCAGGGCACTCTTCATTTCCACCTTGGGTGGTATGTAGACTGCTCTCAGGATGGGTGAGATGAACTCATGCAGCATATAGTAGGGACAGCATTTTACTGTAAGGTATTCTGGGCCCAGGGATCAGTGGCTTGCCAGGCTCACCACGTCTGAGCACCAGGAAGCGTTGATCAAGAAGCATACCCCAGCATATTTGATCAGGATAATTGTGGAGCTTTTACTCCCTGTTAGATGTTGAATTGTCTACCATCACTCACGGCTGGATGTCGGTGAACGGCAGAGTTTAGATCCGATTCATTTATTGTGGCATCAATTATATCTGCACTACTGCATGCTGTTTAGCATGCAAGTAGTCCTGTCTTGTGACTTCACCAGACTGATCTTTCATTTTAGGTGCTTCTCCAAGCATGCCCTCCTTCACTTTTCATTGAACCAAGGTTAATCCACCAATTTGATACAAGTAATGAAGTGAGGGGTATGCCAGGCCTTAAAGTTACAGATAGTGGTTCAAAACAGTTCTGCTGCTGCTTATGGCCCACAGCACCTGATGGATGCCAGTTTTGAGTTGCTAAATCTGTTCAAAATCTTATCCATTTACCCTTCCTTTTAGGCCAATGATGCCACAGTATCAGTTTTCTAATCTACAGGAACCCTTGCAGAATTCAGAGAGTTCTGGAATATTTTGACCAATTTCTCCACTATCTCTGCAGCCACTTACTTTAAAGCTTTTGGGTGCAGGTTGTCAGGTCCTGGCAATTTGTCAGCCTTTAGTCCCATTCATTTCTCAAAATACTTTGTTTCTCATGATAGAGACTGTTCCTAGATTTTTCTTACCATTAGCACCTTGCTTTTCTGTTATCTCTCTGATATTTATAGTGCCCTCAACTGTGAAGACTGGTGCAAATTATCGGTTTAAGTTATCTGTCATTTCCCTGTTCTCCATACAAATTTCCCCATTGAACCTCCAAGGCACCACACTTCCTTAAGCTGCTCACTTTTTACATATTCATAGAAACGCTTGCTGTTTGACAAGACATATAAAAACCATGTACTTCCATAATCAATTTTCTCCCTCTGCAATAGCTTTTCAGTCATCCACTGCTGATTACTATCCCATACAGGATCCTTAATTATGAGATCTCTTATTAATCATACTTCATTGCACATTACTAGATCTAAAGTAGCATATTCTCAGGTAGATTCTGCAACAAATGACTCTATGAATCACCAACATACTCTAAAAATTTGACTCTCATGTCACCCTTTCTCATCCGACTTACAGTAGTTTCTGGTTTAATGCGTGATTCAGCAAAGCGTATTGGCTGGAACGTGATTGACGAGTAGGGGAACGCTATTTCTAAAATGCGAACTTGTGTTGGCTATAACGCAATTCCATCGGTGCCCAGAGGAGAACGTGTCGACATCACATGATCATTTCGTGGGCTTTGTCCTGAATATGTCCAATGTTAGCACCAAAAGAGACCCATGGACCAGGGTGCAATAGCATGTTTTAAAGCTTATTATTTAAGGTGCACATTTAAGAGGATGATTGCCGCCACTGAGGGGGCTAAGGACAGTGTTCTTCAATTTTGGAAGAGTTTTAACATCAAGAATGCAATTGACATTATTGTGGAGGCCTAGGGTGATGTCAGTAAGGACTGCTTGCATGCAGCTTGGCGGAAGCTTCCCCCAGATTTTTTTCAAGATTTTAAAGAAGAGCTCTGACGAATCTAAGAACATTGTGCTGATCTTGTGAAGCAAGTTGCATTTGAAGAAGTGGAGAGTGAGGATGTTGAAGAGCTGCTTGAGTCCCACTGTGAAGACTCTCTACAGCTGATCTACAGCAACTTATCACTGAGGGGGAAGTGGAAGCTGGAGGTGAAGAAGACAAAGTCCAGGATGCAGCACCATGAGAGCTTTCCACTTCTGTTGTGTCTTCTATCCTGAGGGAAATTGAGAAGCAGTTGCAGCTCTTAGAGGACAGTGATTACAATGCAGAACATAACAGGGTAGCAGTTCGTGGAATAAGATCTTATTTAACAGCCTATGAACAGCTTCTTCATGAAAGAAGAAAAAGGGCAATGCAGCAAAATCTGGATGCCTTTTTAAAGTCAACCCCAAGAAACAGTCAGAAAACAATGAATCACAGCCATCCACTTCTGGATTAACTATTTTTCGCCCTAACACTGCAGCCACAACTGCATCTGAAGGTGGTGGTGATAATGATGATGATGATGATGATGATGATGGTGACCCACAGCCCCTGCATTAACAATAGAGCAACCTCAAAACCTCCTCTCGCATCAAGTTATCTTGACATTTTTTCAAGGTAGGGTGTTAAATTTATATTTATTTCATTATTAAAAAGGAATTAAACGTATTTTCAAACTGTGTTATATTTTGTGTTAGGCTTTTGAGTGATTTTGAGTGATATTTTTTGGTGGTCTGCCCCTAACCCTACTTTTCCCATAGGTCCTGTTATTTCTATAGCACGATTTTCTATAATGCATTGTTGCACAGGAACACAACTTTCATGTTATAGCAGAACCGACTATATATGTCAATATGCAGGTAAAAATCGCCCATGACAATATTAGCACTCCTCTTGCATGTCTCCATTATTTCCGAGCTTATGTTTCATTTTGCAATGAGCCAGCTCTTCCAGGGCCTACAGACAATTTCCACCCGTGACTTTTTCCCCTTGTCATTCCTTATTACCACCTACAGTGACTCTTTATCATGATCAATTGCATCTGTATTGGTACTCACAAACTCACTGATATATTCCTTTGTCAACAAACCATTCATATTTCCTTTCCTTTTTGCCTATTAGGCACATAGGCACCAACGACACAGGTAGGAAAAGGGATGGGGACGTAAGGCAGAAATTCAAGGAGCTAGGGTGGAAGCTTAGAGCTAGAACAAACAGAGTTGTTATCTCTGGTTTGTTACCCGTGCCACGTGCTAGCGAGGCGAGGAATAGGGAGAGAGAGCAGTTGAACACGTGGCTACAGGGATGGTGCAGGAGGGAGGGATTCAGATACCTGGATAATTGGGGCTCATTCTGGGGTAGGTGGGACCTCTACAAACGGGATGGTCTACACCTGAACCAGAGGGGTACCAATATCCTGGGGAGGAAATTTGCTAATGCTCTTTGGGAGGGTTTAAACTAATTCAACAGGGGGGTGGGAACCTGAATTGTAGCTCCAGTGTACAGGAGGTTGAGAGTAGTGAGGTCATGAATAAGGTTTCAAGGTTGCAGGAGTGTACCGGCAGGCAGGAAGGTGGTTTGAAGTGTGTCTACTTCAATGCCAGGAGCATCCGGAATAAGGTGGGTGAACTTGCAGCATGGGTTGGTAGCTGGAACTTCGATGTTGTGGCCATTTCGGAGACATGGATAGAGCAGGGACAGGAATGGTTGTTGCAGGTTCCGGGGTTTAGATGTTTCAGTAAGATCAGGGAAGGTGGTAAAAGAGGGGGAGGTGTGGCATTGTTAGTCAAGGACAGTATTACGGTGGCAGAAAGGACGTTTGATGAGGACTTGTCTACTGAGGTAGTATGGGCTGAGGTTAGAACCAGGAAAGGAGAGGTCACCCTGTTGGGAGTTTTCTATAGGCCTCTGAAAAGTTCCAGAGATGTAGAGGAAAAGATTGCAAAGATGATTCTGGATAGGAGCGAAAGTAACAGGGTAGTTGTTATCGGGGACTTTAACTTTCCAAATATTGACTGGAAACGCTATAGTTCGAGTACTTCAGATGGGTCAGTTTTTGTCCAATGTGTGCAGGAGGGTTTCCTGACACAGTATGTAGACAGGCCAACAAGAGGCGAGGCCACATTGGATTTGGTACTGGGTAATGAACCAGGCCAGGTGTTAGATTTGGAGGTAGGAGAGCACTTTGGTGATAGTGACCACAATTCGGTTACGTTTACTTTAGCAATGGAAAGGGATCGGTATATAAAGCAGGGCAAGAGTTATAGCTGGGGGAAAGGCAACTATGAGGCGATGAGGCAAGATTTAGGATGCATAGGATGGAGAAGGAAACTGCAGGGGCCGGGCACAATTGAAATGTGGAGCTTGTTCAAGGAACAGCTACTGCGTGTCCTTGAGAAGTATGTACCTGTCAGGCAGGGAGGAAGTGGTCGAGCGAGGGAACCGTGGTTTACTAAAGAAGTTGAATTTCTTGTCAAGAGGAAGAAGGAGCCTTATGTAGAGATGAGGCGTGAAGGCTCAGTGAGGGCGCTTGAGAGTTACAAGTTAGCCAGGAAGGACCTAAAGAGAGAGCTAAGAAGAGCCAGGAGGGGACATGAGAAGTCTTTAGCAGGTAGGATCAAGGAAAACCCTAAAGCTTTCTATAGGTATGTCAGGAATAAAAGAATGACTAGAGTAAGATTGGGGCCGGTCAAGGACAGTAGTGGGAAGTTGTGCGTGAAGTCCAAGGAGATAGGAGAGGTGCTAAATGAATATTTTTCGTCAGTATTCACACAGGAAAAAGACAATGTTGTCGAGGAGAATACTGAGATACAGTCTACTAGACTAGATGGGATTGAGGTTCATAAGGAGGAGGTGTTAGCAATTCTGGAAGGTGTGAAAATAGATAAGTCCCCTGGGCCGGATGGGATTTATCCTAGGATTCTCTGGGAAGCTAGCGAGGAGATTGCAGAGCCTTTGGCTTTGATCTTTATGTCGTCATTGTCTTCAGGAATAGTGCCAGAAGACTGGAGACTAGCAAATGTTGTCCCCTTGTTCAAGAAGGGGAGTAGAGACAACCCTGGTAATTATAGACCAGTGAGCCTTACTTCGATTGTGGGTAAAGTGTTGGAAAGGATTATAAGAGATAGGATTTATAATCATCTGGAAAGGAATAATTTGATTAGGGATAGTCAACACGGTTTTGTGAAGGGTAGGTCGTGCCTCACAAACCTTATTGAGTTCTTTGAGAAGGTGACCAAACAGGTGGATGAGGGTAAAGCGGTTGATGTGGTGTATTTGGATTTCAGTAAAGCGTTTGATAAGGTTCCCCATGGTAGGCTATTGCAGAAAATACGGAGGCATGGGATTGAGGGTGATTTACCGGTTTGGATCAGAAATTGGCTAGCTGTAAGACAGATGGTGGTGGTTGATGGGAAGTGTTCATCCTGGAGTTCAGTTACTAGTGGTGTACCTCAAGGATCTGTTTTGGGGCCACTGCTGTTTGTCATTTTTATAAATGACCTGGATGAGGGCGTAGAAGGATGGGTTAGTAAATTTGCGGATGACACCAAAGTCGGTGGAGTTGTGGATAGTGCAGAAGGATATTGTAGGTTACAGAGGGACATAGATAAGCTGTAGACCTGGGCTGAGAGGTGGCAAATGGAGTTTAATGCGGAAAAGTGTGAGGTGATTCACTTTGGAAGGAGTAACAGGAATACAGAGTACTGGGCTAATGGTAAGATTCTTGGTAGTGTGGATGAGCAGAAAGATCTCGGTGTCCATGTGCATAGATCACTGAAAGTTGCCACCCAGGTTGATAGCGTTGTTAAGAAGGCGTACAGTATGTTAGGTTTTATTGGTAGAGGGATTGAGTTTCGGAGCCATGAGGTCATGTTGCAGCTGTACAAAACTCTGGTGCGGCCGCACTTGGAGTATTGCGTACAGTTCTGGTCACCGCATTATAGGAAGGATGTGGAAGCATTGGAAAGGGTGCAGAGGAGATTTACCAGGATGTTGCCTGGTATGGAGGGAAGGTCTTATGAGGAAAGGCTGAGGGTTTTGAGGCTGTTTTCGTTAGAGAGAAGAAGGTTAAGAGGTGACTTGATGGAGACATACAAGATGATCAGAGGATTAGATAGAGTGGACAGTGGGAGCCTTTTTCCTCGGATGGTGATGGCTAGCACGAGGGGACATAGCTTTAAATTGAGGGGTGATAGATATAGGACAGATGTCAGAGGTAGGTTCTTTACTCAGAGAGTAGTAAGGGCGTGGAATGCCCTGCCTGCAAAAATAGTAGACTCACCCACTTTAAGGGCATTTAAATGGTCATTGGATAAACATATGGATGATAATGGAATAGTTTAGGTTAGATGGGCTTCAGATTGGTTTCACAGGTCGGCGCAACATCGAGGGCCGAAGGGCCTGTACTGCGCTGTAATGTTCTATGTTCTATGTTCTATGTTCTATGTTCTATTCTTCTGCAAAGTCAAATGCCTTTGAATAATGAATTGCCAGTCTTATCGCCTTGTAGCCATGTCTCTATTAATAGCTATTAAGTCATATTCAATTATTTTGATTTGTGCCGTCAACTCATCTGTCTTCTTAAAAATGCTGTGTACATCCAGGCAGAAAGCCTCAACATTTGATATTTTACTATTATTACTCTTTCTCATTCTAATTCCTGCTGCAATCTTCTGTGTGTATTTTCTGCCCCTTCCTGTCACACTTTGATTATTGAAACAAAACCAGAAATAGCTGGAAAATCTCAGCAGGTCTGATAGCATCTATGGAGAGAGAAACAAAGTTAACATTTTGAGTCCACTAACCTTTCACACTTTGATTATTGTTGATTTCTCACTGGCTTGCATCTCTGCATTCTCATTTCTTTTTTGGATTTTTTGAACTTCCCTTTAATTAAACCTTCCTACCCCCACTTATTAGTTTAAAACCCTTTCTACAACCCTGAGTACATGATTCACTAAAACCCAGCATACTTCTAATGAAATCTCTTGTAATCCTGCCTCATTACAGATAACTAGATCTCGAATGGTCTGTTCCCACATAGGTTCTGCAAAAAACTGCTTGAAGAAGAAATGGTTGATACACTCTATGAAGCCTGTCCCAGCAAATAGTTCTCTCATTCCCCAGTACTGTGCCAGAGCTCCATGAATTGGAACCCATTTCTCTCACACAAATCTTTGAGCCAGACATTTACCTGCCTAATCATATGGTCTCCATGCCAATTTGTACATGGCTCGGATAATAATCTGGAAATCATTACCTTTGTGGTTCTGCTTTTTAATTTAACCCTGAGCTGCTCGTAATACCACATTACAGCCTCTTTCCCCATCCTACCTATGTTGTTGGTACATACATGGTACCTGCATCTTTTTCCTCTCATCCCTAGTTTCACTTCAGAACTGTAGAGATCCACTGTACAAAGTCATCCTCCAGGATATCTTTGGTAATTTGATTTAGCCAATTGATATGGAGATTAAAGTCACCCACAATTATCACAGCACTCTTCTTGTAGGTCCCCAATAGTTCTAGATGAGTAGCTATGTGTAGAGGATTTATAAATTAAAGCAGAAAGACAAACAATAATGGAAATTCATGTTTTTATTTGTTCATGGGACATGGGTGTCATTGGCCATTATTGCCTATCCCTAATTGCTCAGGGAATTAGTGAATAGTTTATTGCTGTTTCTATGACTGGTGTCTTGCTGTATTAAAATGTTTGGTGTGTTTTCATTGTTTAACATTGGTCAAGGGAATGTTGTGATGGGGAGTATAGGTGACTGTAGATAAAGTGAATGTATTAGTATAATAGTGGTGAAAGACGCATCCACGTCATGACGGGGAAATTTTTGGAGTGGAAGCAAAGCTTCCAAATTTTCTCACAGTCCATCAATTTACATACAGTTTGCAACACCTTATGTCTATCTTGTCCCCTTCTTCTCTCTTTCACCTCGCCAAGTTTCCCCTCACCAAGTTTACCGGCATTCCATTTCCTGGAAGATGGAATGTGCATTAATTAAGGGGTCACTCCACAAGTTGCAGGTGACATACTTTGGAATATCTTTTGTTTAGGCACAATTACCTGGTCATGTTGCAGACCAAGGGGCATGGTAACAATGCCTCCAAACCTGGGCCACGTAAGCTTCTTCTTGGACCTATATAGAAACTGGCAAAAATACACCACCAAGAACCAAGCATAGCACTTCCACCTGAACACATTATGCCTGAATAGATGTAATTTGAAAGTGCATCACCTGCAATTTGTGGATGACTACCTTCATTAGAACTGGTTCAAAACCCCAATCTTTTGGCTATAAGCCTGATCTATGGTGAGTGATGCACAAATTCATGGCCTGAACCTGTGTTGGTCCAAGTAACCAGGTGCTAAATTTTGTCTGTCCCTTAGAGGCAGGGTTTGAGGTGGCAGAGGCAAGAAAATATGGGGAAGCTGTACTGAGACATCTTGCATGCCTCCTGGGGACTTCAATGAGGTGGACGGGGAACTGGATTATCTGCCTAATCCACAAAATTTGGATAGCCAATTAGAGTGAATAAAGCTCCCATCCTCCCTAACAGTCCATTATGCACTAATATTTTACAGATATTCATAATGCATCTCCACTGCCATGTATGGAGGCTAAAGTTAGCAAAAGTTGATTGTAGAAAATAAAATTCATTCATCGGACGGGGTATTGAGTACAAGAGTTGGCAGGTCATGTTACAGTTGTATAGGACTTTGGCTCGACCACATTTGGAATACTTGTGTACAGTTCTGGTCGCCACATTACCAAAAGGATGTGGATGCTTTGGAGAGGGTGCAGAGGAGGTTCACCAGGATGTTGCCTGGTATGGCAGGTGCTAGCTATGAAGAGAGGTTGAGTACATTAGAAAGATGGAGGTTGAGGGGGGGACCTGATTGAGGTCTACAAAATCATGGGAGGTATAGACAGGGTGGATAGCAAGAAGCTTTTTCCCAGGGTGGGGGACTCAATTACTAGGGGTCACGATTTCAAGGTGAGAGGGGAAAAGTTTAAGGGAGATATGCGTGGAAAGTTCTTTACGCAGAGGGTGGTGGGTGCCTGGAACGCGTTGCCAACGGAGGTGGTAGAGGCAGGCACGATAGTGTCATTTAAGATGTATCTAGACAGATACATGAATGGGCAGGGAGCAGAGGGATACAGATCCTTGGAAAATAGGCGACAGGTTTAGATAGAGGATCTGGATTGGCACATGCTTGGAGGGCCGAAGGGCCTGTTCCTGTGCTGTAATTTTCTTTGTTCTTTGTTCTAAAACAGTGCAAAGCATCCAGAGTGCTATTATCAAAAGCCCACATGAAACAATGTCACACCCAATAACTTTACTAGAACCAGCAAAGATTTAGTTAATTTAAATCAACTGTCCAGAAATAGTATGACATGGGAAGGTGATGGCCAAGTGGTATTTATCACGGACTATTAATCAAGAGACCCAGGTAATAATCTGGAGTCTCTGATTCAAATCCTGCCACAGCAAATGGTGGAATTTGAATTAAATAAAATTCTAGAATTAAAGAATCTCATGATGACCATGAAACCATTGGCTGTTGTTGGAGGGAGAACCCATTTTGTTCATTAATGTCCTTCAGGGGAGGGAACTACTGTCCTTACCTGGTCTGGCACACACGTGACTTCAGACCCACAGCAATGTGTTTGATGCTGAATTGCACTCTGGGCAATTAGGGATTGCACTAAATGCTGGCCGAGCCGGCTGTGCCCACATCCTGTGAATGCCACATCTCCAGCGTAGGTGGAATAAGAGCCCAGACCCAAGACCCTTAGAAGTTAATTTGTAAGTTTATTTTCTAAGGTCAAAAATATATATTGAGCATTGAGAAATTATTTGGCAGATTCAAATATGAAAGAGAAAATGTGTATGTGAGAGAGAAAAAGAGAAAAAGGGGGAGAAAGTCAGGAGGAAGCAAATCTTCCATCGATGGCACTGGACATTATTAAAAGGAATCTTAAACTACTTGAGCTTACAAGGTTCATTCATTGGTGAATCTGTCATAGTATTGCCATGAATATGGTTGTGACTTACATAGCAAATGTAATATACTATAAGTCATATTTAGATTGTGCAGTTCGATCAGAATATGAAGATAGCTCCTTTCCACTGGTGATAGCTGTTGCATGTGCTTTATTCCAACCATGTTAAATCATCACTGCAATAAAATTCTTCTGTTGAAGCAATTCCTGATGAATCATTAGAAGTGCATTTAATGCACTTGAATTGGTTTTAAAAAATGAAATATTTTCAATTATCTCAAATGAATGACTTAAAGTGTCCATTATAGTTAAGCATAAAGGCTGGTTTAAGTCTACAATCTTGAATTACAAGTCCACACATATGCAAAGTTGCAACTAATAATATGTCTAATTACTTACATATAAAAAATATTAGCCATGGAATTTTTCAATCTATTGTTAATTATTTCCTAATGAACTCATTTTAAGTACATGACAACTATTCATTCTTGAGCATGAATTTCACTACACATCAATGACTTGAAACATACTAATAATTAACTTTAGGAAGTGTATTTATAACATGTTACCATAAAATGGCATTTAAAACTGAGCTTACTTGGTAGTAGCAAATTACTTAAGTATTTCTATGAAGATTTAAAATAGATAATACTTTAGATATAACAAATACAAATTTGAATACAAAGAGTTGCACAGCTTAATGTCAATGGAAAACAAATTAGTGAAATGTTTACGCAAGAATTACCTGAGTCAGCTTATTTAGAGATCCGTTGAGTGGTAATAGGCGCTAAACCTGTATAATGTAGGAGTGATTTCCTGGTGCTTATGGGAAAGAAAAATCCTGAAAAATCTAGTTCTAAGTTGATGATTACAGCATAAAGTTGGAGAACCTGCAGGCAAAAAAGAAATTCTTGGGTAACTCTTTTAAATTGTCAATTAGCTTGATTGTATCTTAACAATGGGTTTGTGCTAACTTTGAAGAATATTTATCCGAGGAATAAATGTCATACAGCCAAACAAAGTAACAAAGTGTCCTGCAGAGGTAAAGAAAAGTTGCAATTTTACAGAGTCAGATCTGTAAGGCCAACTTGATCTTGAGGTCTGAACGTACAATCTATTGTGAGGAAACCTGCTGAAAATGTCACAGAGTCAGAGTCATAGAGTAATACAACCCAAAGTGGTCCATGCTGACCATGGTGCCCACTCAGCTCGTTCCAATTACCCACATTTGGTTCATATCCCTCTAAACCCTTCCCATCCATGTACCTATCCAAATGTTTTTTAAATGTTGCTATTGTACCTGCCTCAACCACTTTCTCTGGCAGCCCATTCCATATCTGTGCGAAGAAGTTGCCTCTCAGGTCTTTCTTAAATCTTTCCCCTTTCACCTTAAATCTATGTCCTCTAGCTTGCAATTCCCCATCCCTGGGAAAAAGTCTATATGCATTCATCCTATGTATGCCCCTTATGATTTTATACACCTCAGTAAGGCCACCCCTCATTCTTCTACGTTCCAAGGAATAAAGTCTTATCCTGGCCAAGCTCTCCCTATAACTCAGGCCTACTAGTCCTGGCAACATTCTCATAAATCTTCTTTGCACACATTCCAGTTTAACTATGTCTTTTTTGTAACAGGGTGACCAAAACTGTGCACAATACTCCAAGTGCAGCCTTACCAACGACTTATACAACTGTAATATAAAGACCCAACTCCTATACTCAATGTCTCAACCAATGAAGGCCAGCATGCTAAAAGCCTTCTTCACCACCCTGTCCATCTGTGACCCCACTTTCAATGAACCATGTACTTGTACTGCTAGGTCCCTCTGTTCCACAACACTCTTCAGGGCCTTACCATTTACTGCATAAGTCCTACCTTAGTTTGATCTTCCTAAATGCAACATCTCACACTTAGCTGCAGTGAATTGTATTTGCCAATCCTCAACCCACTTCCCCATCTGATCACGATCCCTCTGTAATTTTAGATAACCTTATTCACAATCAACAATACCTCCTAATTTTGTATCATCCGCAAACTTACTAATCATGCCTTGTACATTCACATCCAGATCATTTATGTAAATCACAAATAATTGATCATGTCTTTTGCAGAGAAGTGACATTAATCAGCAACATAAATACTTCAACAACTGACCTTGAACAGTAAGGTAACTTACTAGCTATTCTCCCTTTTTTCCTTACACAACTGAAGTCTTCACCTTGTAAAAGTAACAGCTGCGTAAAGAAGCCCACACAATGCACATGTACACATTTGTATCCAGTTGTAAAACTCTTTAAAATCTTGTTGCAAATAGTGTAGTTACAATGTTTATTTCACATTGTATTCAATTATTGCACAAGGAAGTCCAATTATGTCTTCAAACCATTAAAATATGGCAATACCTTTATTATAAGAACAAAAAATATAGGAGCAGAATTGGACCATTCATAGAATCATGGAATCCCTATAGCGTCAAAGGAGGCCATTCGGCCCACTGAGTCCACAGAGATCTCTGAAGAGCATCCCACCCAGACAAAACCCCCTACCCTATCCCTGTAACCCTGCATTTACCATGACTAATCCTAATTTGCACATCCCTGGACATAATGGGTAATTTAGCACGGCCAATCCACCTAACCTGCACATTTTTGGACTGTGAAAGGAAACCGGAGCACCCGGAAGAAACCCATGCAGACACGGCGAGAATGTGCAAACTCCACACAGACAGTTGCCTGAATGTGGAACTGAACTGGGTGCCTGGCTTGAGAGGCAGCATTGCAAACATCTGACTGACTGTGCTGCCCTCGATTAGGCCCATCGTATCTGTTCTGCCATTCAATCATGGCTGATGTATTTCTCAACCCCATTCTCCTGCCTTCTCTCCGTAACCCTTGATCTTTTTACCAATCAAGAACCTATCTATGTCTGTCTTAACTGCACTCACTTACTGAGTTCCACAACCTTCTGCAGCGATGAGTTCCACAAGTTCACCACCCTCTGGGAGAAGAAATTCCTCCTCATCTCAGCACTAAACAGTTTTCCCTTCCCTCAGAGGCTGTGCCCTTGGGTGTCAGTCTCTCTTACTGGTGGAAGCATCTTCTCCACATTCACTCTATGCAGGCCCCTCAGTGTTCTGTAAGTTTCAATCACTGGGAGGCGCTGCGTCCACCACTGCCACTGCCTCTGATGGCCAGAAGGCTGCCGCCATTTCATGCACAGCCTACTCTCACTGCCACTACCTAGCAAAGAAAAGAAAAACAAAAGATAAAAAGGAAAGAAAAGAAGCAGAAATAAAAAAGAGAAAAATGGAAAGAAAGCAGATAAGAGTGGATGAGCCCTGGACAAGAGCCCACACGCAGCCCTGCTACTCTGCCACCATCTTGTAAACCTGGAGGGTTTTCCACCTTGAGCCCTAGTGAATTTTTTTGCACAACTGTACGCTGCTCACCTCATTATGCATGGACCATATGGACCATAACTCTACCTCACCACACTATCACTTGCTCACCAGCAAGGTAAGTACTCAGCAAAGTAAGTACACCGGTATCATATTGCAAGTTGGCTGTGCAACACTTCAAATGCAGTCAACGAGGAACAGCCCTTCACAGTGTAGGGCAGATAGGCTGCATAGGTGACATTTCATTGCAAATACAATCTCACATTCATAAATGAATTGCCATTCCAAATCACCTATCTGACTCACTGTAATTGTAACTGCAACTACAAGTATCAAACTACATAGATTATCTGTTCTTAGTGTATTTTACACTTGAACCCTGTCTGCAGGAGTACTAATCTTTCCCTAATGCCCAATGTAGCAATACATCACATAATCGTTCAACGCAGAAGTATCATATGTTAGAAAGCCTCCAGATAGTTGAAAATGGTAACTTTTATTGGACAAGAGCAAAAGCAAAGAAAAGCAAACAAAAAAGCTGCATTTACTTTTGGGAACAAACAAGAACCATTTGCCTGACAAACAATAACATATTTATGTCAATGAATAATCATTATGAGAGCTCAGATCCATTGGAACTATATGTCAATTAAATGTTGTCTGGTCTGCTGCCGCTGATGCTACATCCCTCCAGTATGACGAAGGTGATATTATTCCTTCTCAATATCCTCAGTTTCCTCCTCACCAGCCTGCTGCTGCTCTTCCAGCTTGCCAGCATCCATTAAGTCCTGTCTTTGCCTGATCCAGTTGTACAGACCATAGCTTGTGAGGATCATGTGCAACATTCTGTCTGGAGTTTAATGTGAGGGCCCCCAGACCAAACCAAGCATCAGAACCTAATTTCCAATGCTTCTTGACGGCCCTGGTGGAAGAATGGGCTACATTGACCTACATCAGCCTTAATCAGGGAGTTACATAATGGTTCTCATGGTCTTAGTCATGGCCAAAGAGGGTAGCCTTTACATCCCAATAGACATAATTGCAAAACATCCAGCCCTTTATGCAATGCAGGAATCTGAGGGTTATCAAAGATGTAGGTATCATGGCAGCTGCCAAAGTATATGGTGCAGGCTTCTCAGATGTAGTGTGATGATCACAGCTAAATTGTACGTTGATGGAATGGAAGAATTTTCTGCTGCAAGGGCTGCTGCATTATGATTCAGTGCTCTCAACACAACATGTGTGCAATGTATAGATCCCTGTACATGGAAAAAGTGTTGGAAATACCTAGCATCCAGGCTGCAGCACTGATCTCAAGCAAAACAAGGTGAAGCAGTGTGAGCTGGCAAAAATTTCAGCAGTAACAACCTTGATCCATTTGTATTGAGGATTGAGAGATTGCACACAGGTCCCCTTTTGATTCCTGGAAGCAACCAGTTGCATAAAAAGTAAGTGAAGCTGTCACACTGATGGCCACTGGGATGGTATGGTCACCCAGCCCTTATGGTCGCAAAGACCCACTTTAGCAGATGACACAGATCTGTGACAATGGGCTGCGACATCCATAGTCTGCAGCGACAATATTATCATTCATGTGGAGGAAATGGCATAGAGGCCAATACACTCCAGCCCTCCTATAACTCCTTTGCCCCTGATGGTACCTTCAGCTGTGATTTTTTAAAATGGAGGCTGTTGGGCAGCCACTGGAGATTGGTGCTGGCCCTGGACTTGATAATGCATTTGTTCTTCTCAATTTCTGTGCTTTCCTTGCATCGCAGTCAACAATGACTCTTAATGAGCCTTCTCGGATCCATTGGTAATGGTTTCAATGAACCTTTGTAAGGGAAATCAGAAACAGAACGGATTCTTAGCAATGTAAGCAGTTGGCAACAGTGTCACATATATGCCGGTTAGTCTTTCATACAGTGAGATGTGGAGGACTCCAAAAGGAAGTGCCAAAAAATAACCCTACATAGACTTTTGACGTAATGGATCTTATTCCAAGAGACAATATAGTGTGGAGCTAGAGGAACACAGCAGGCCAGGCAGCAGAACACAGCAGGCCAGGTAGCATCAGAGGAGCAGGAAAGTTGATGTTTAGTGCTGCCTGGCCTGCTGTGTTCCTCTAGCTCCATACTGTGTTGTCTCTGACTCCAGCATCTGCAGTTCTTGCTATCTCTGAGGATCTTATTCCAATGAGTGCAGCACAAGGCATGATGTGCAAGTACAAGTGAAGATTATAACTTTTTGTTAATATTCATTTGTCGGATGCGGGCACCACTGTCTGGCCAGTATTTATTGTCTGGCCCTTGAGAAGGCGGTTTTAAGCTGCCTTTTTGAATTGCTGCAGTCTACCTGCTGTGGGTTGACCCACAATGCCATTAGGGAGGGAATTCCAGGATTTTGACGCAGCAACAGTGAAGGAATGGCGATATATTTCCAAGTCAGGATGGTGAGTGACTTGGAGGGGAACTTGAAGGTGGTGGTGTTCCCATATATTGGTGCCCTTGTCCTTCGAGATAGAAGTGGTCGTGGGTTTGGAAGGTGCTGTCTGAGGATCTTTGGTGAATTTCTGCAGTGCATCTTGTAGATAGTACACACTGCTGCTACTGAGCGTCGTTGGTGGAGGGAGTGAATGCTTATGGATGTAATGCCAATCAAGTGGGCTGCTTTGTCCTGGATGGTGTCAAGCTTCTTGAGTGTTGTTGGGGCTGCACTCATCCAGGCAAGCGGCGAATATTCCATCACACTCCTGACTTGTGCCTTTGTAGGGCGGACAGGCTTTGAGGAGTCAGAAGGTGAGTTACTTGCCGCAGTATTCCTAGCTTCTGGCCTGCTCTTGTAGCCACTGTGTTTATGTGGTGAGTCCAGTTGAGTTTCTGGTCAATGATAACACCCAGGATGTTGATAGTGGGGGATTCAGTGATGGTAACACCATTGAATGTCAAGGGATGGTGGTTAGATTGTCTCTTATTTGTGATGGTCATGGCCTGGCATTCGTGTGGCGCAAATGTCACTTGCCACTTGTCATCCCAAGCCTGGATATTGTCCAGAACTTGTTGCATTTGAGCATGGACTGCTTCAGTATCTGAGGAGTGGCAAATGGTGCTGAACATTGTGCAATCATCGGTGAACATCCCCACTTCTGACCTTATGATGGAGGGAAGGTCATTGATGAAACAGCTGAAGATGGTTAGGCCTAGGACACTATCCTGAAGAACTCCTACAGAGATGTCCTGGAGCTGAGTTGACTGACTTCAAACAATTACAACCATCTTTCTATGTGTCAGGTATAACTCCAACTACCAGAGAGTATGCCCCCAATACCCATTGATTCCAATTTTGCTAGGGTTCTTTGATGCTAAACTTGGTCAAATGGTTACTAAAACCTTGAGCCCAAAATTTTAACCGCCCATATTATCCAAGAAAGCCAGCATTGCATTCAAGAGCAACTTGGTAAATACTTACAGGTCAAGATGAAAGGAAATGAGCTCCTTGTCCTGGTGCAGCAAGATTGAATTGTCTTTGCAAATTGTAGCCCCCAGTTGACTCTTTTAAGATTGCCTGTGATTATGTCCACTTCACAGCAGTGACTACCTTCGATCTGTAATGACCAATGGCATGTCATAATTGTTTGTGACCAGGATTTGTATCTCACACATTAGGACACTGCATGTATTTCACATGGAGTACAATGATTTCAGATATTTTCAATTTGTCCTGTGCATATACCAGATTAATGCAAATGGCTCTTATGGTGCAGTGGTAGCATCCCTACCTCTGAGCCAAAAGACCTGTGTTCAAAAACCACTTGCTCCAGGGGTGTGCTGTAACATGATTTAAAAAAAAGAACCTGATCAATACAAATGCTCCTTGCTGGACTTCGCATAACTCACAAGTACGGCATATGCATTAAGACAGCAAAAAAATTTACAGTTGCAGCCATATTTAATCTCCATTGTGCATTTGTGATTCCGATGTGGATCAAACATTTCACTCAGCATAGTGAGTCACAGGCTCAGAGCAGTTACCTCTAAACCTTCATGTTCCTTTCTGTTTTGCACCCCCTGTTTACCCTAAAATTTCTGACCTTCCATATATTTACAATTAACTCTTTCATTTACATCTTCATCTCCAATCATTGCCCTCTGAACCCTCCCCTACAGCTTAGTCATGCCAACCATCATGCTGCACTTTTCCTCTATTGAAGCCAAGGTGATGGTGACTGTTGATAACATACTCTCCTGCAGTAACCAACGTCTTCCAATACACTATTGTCTCCCATCATTATAGTTTGAATTGCCCTCTGTCAAACATATTGTTTGATTTGCATCCCAGGGTGCTGCCTCCATTTCCTAAAATTGACTTCCCCAATTTCTTTACCACATTGGCTGCCCCTGAGAAACGCTCTTAACTTTCGGTAAGCAGACTCCCAGGACTGACTCTGGCCCATTACGGGATGTTTGCCATGGAAAGACAGCTCAACTAATACATTACTGAACTCCTGACTGATTTCTACGCAGTTCCCGGACTGACTCACCACAAATCCCCACATCAGTTGCACTGGACCTGCAGAAATGAACATGGCCCACACTGCAGATTGCATGTGATATTGAACTGTTGACTATGAACATCACGAGTGGCCCACTGACCACATTTAAATTCCTGGACTGAAATCAGATGCTGCCAATGACTGTTTGTGGTGGGACCCCCGACTGACCAGTCACCATTGACTTGACTGAATTCATGGCCATTTGTCTGAAGCACATTCAGTGTGCTTGCTGCAAAAGCTGCTGGCACATGATGTAGGTGTAGCATGGTGATGCAAAGCAAATGTCCACCCACTTGACTGAACCATGACTAATTGCCTGGCTTTGTGTCAACATGAAAAGACAAGGGGAAACAAGGCACTATGAGTCTGTAAGTTCTGAATGAAGCACCTACGTACAAAAAGGCAAGTCAAGGCAAAGATACTGTGAGCACCCAAGTAGGCACAAAGTGAGTGAAAGTTTAGACGGCAAGCAAAAACCCTGATGTGCACCTTGCTCCAATGCATGAGTTGAATCTATCCCTCCGTGCATAGTGGTCTGGCAGTAGTTTTACAATGAAAGGCATTGGTGTTCTCCAAAGTACATTACTGAAGAGGAGAACTATGTTCTAATTGGGTTGAGGATGAAGTGGTAAGGCTGGTGTGTTTCCAATGCCACTTTTTGTAGACAGGGTGTGCAGGCATTCACTGCCCATGGTATACCCTGAAATGTTGGGGACTGCTTTCAAAGATAGAGGCACAGGAGAGCAAGCAGCAAGCTGGAGCCATCAAGAACCCGTTCTGACTTCAGAAATTGGTGCTGTCTAGTTTCTTTCTGCAACATGGGAGAATAGGACGTCGTATACAAATGAGATGAGATCAGCTAGTAATGAGATTTAAATGCATGCAAATAGGCCTCCCTCTGTCTCATCATTCAAACCTTGGGTGTAAAATCCGACTTTCTTTTGTCAATGCTCAGAATTTCATTTCTACCTACGTCACCACATTTGCTTAACTGACTCACCTTTGCCCACTTTGTTAAGGGGGCTGGGAATATTCAGTCATTTATTTCGTAGCTGTTTGTAGATTTCTTTTCCACACAAATTGGCTAACGAACTGCCTAGGTAATAAAATAACCGTGTCAACAGTAAATGAAGCATTTGAGATCTTTTACCACAATAATAAAGTGCTGGCTAATATCTTTAATTACCATGTAGCGAAAAAAGCTTCACAAAATAACAGCTGTTCTTAACAAAACAATGAATTTGGTATAAGTTGGCTTTAATTACTTTTTGTTTTTTGGTTAAGTGCGAGTTGTATCATGTTTTAGTGAACAATTCTTGCCATGAGGCCCAATGAGATTTCTCACAATATCTTGCCAAAGGCACTCATTAACTATCGATCCTATCCCTATGGTATTCTTCAAAGTTGATTCTAATCCCATCTCAACAGGCATCGTTGCCAGACCAACTCACCACTCACTGGTTATCTGCTGAAAGACCTTGTGCCCATGCTATTTTTGAAAGGCCAGGCTGTGACTTTTAGCAATCTGCTGTTGACCCTCGCTGGCAACATAATGGCACAGGAGCTTTGAAGCCACGCTGCCCATGGCATATAGGATGGCAGACTCTCCTGTATGTATGCACACCTATTCTCTCAGATTAGTCATTGTTTAAACACCATTGTTTAAACATTTCACATGTGCTTAGATACATCCTGTCTGAAGACCCTCTCTAAATGCTTGCATCTGTTTCCCCAATGCCAAGGCCAGTGGTCACCCACATCTTATCACAGGAATCACTGGAATTCCCCAGGCAGGGAATGTCACATAAAAGCAAGCATTCTGACAAGTCCAAATGTGAGCTTTCATTGAACACAAAGGACATGAATACAGGCTGCAGTTCACCCCCATGATGAAATTCAATACAAACCAAACGTTGACAGTCGATGATGGACATCTGTACCCAGCAAGTACCTACTGAATCTGGTTGTCAATCAAGTCTTGTCTGCCTTATAGGGTCCAACGAAGCTGGGCTCTGTCATCCATGAGGAGAGCTTCGTGAAGCTCAATGTCCTCATCCTTTTTCTTGGACAACTGTCCTTGTTACACTGGCTCCTCACCATCTATCAGCTTCTCTCATTGTCTGTTTCAAATGTGCAGAGCACATCACACCAGAATGGTGCGGCATGCTCAGTCCGGACAATACTGTAGGGCCCCTCCAAACTGCTGCAGAACCACAAATTCAACAGCTCTATTGTTTGTTCCACTGCAAATCTTCCCAGATCACAGCATGTGCATTAAATTGATGAAGCTGCCCCATCAGCTGAGTGACCTACACATTACACCCAAAAGGGAGTGCCTGCTACATTCACACTCCCTATCAATCCCAGAGCCACATCAACCATGAGACTTTCCATTGCATTCATTCGTCATACTTTCATGACATATGATACAGTGATATTTCTCTCATCCCACAGCATCCTTACAAGTTCCACAAACGATGGGGTGCTTTTGCTAGCAATCGCCAACTTTTAAGTCTGATATCTTGGTGTGTTGTGCATCAAGAAATCCCCTCCCTGGACAGATCTCAAATGACTTACATGACAAGCAAACTGTAAATGAGTCTGCACAAAATAGCTCATTAATCTGGCAGGACTGAGAGTCATTGGCATTGGCTGAAATGCCAGCGTGGTTACACACATGGTAGGCAAGGCATGGATGCTGCATGAGCCAGAATGCAAGCCAACAGTCCTGGAATGCAGTCTGCTTCAGTCTGGGTGCCTGCCTTGCACATAAAGTGTCCCTGCTGCAGCCTTTCAATGCTGTTACATTGAATAGAATATCCTTTTATTGTCATGTGTACTCCATTGTAGAAGTACAGTGAAAAGCTTTTACAATGTCTGCCTTCTTATGGCAACATCTTAGAGACAAGTACCTCGGCACAATTCTTGGATACAGCACTGAAATAAAAGTAATTGCATTACCTTACAGAGTTGAAAAATAGGACACCATAAAAGGGTTGACATTACAGTAAAATAGGAAATTTCAAATAGACATTACAGTGTAGCAGCTCAGCGCAGGGCGTCTGCCAATTGCCTGACCAGCTGTGCCAGACTCCAGCCCAACAGCCGTCCCCCCTCCAGTCCAAGCCCCAGTCCGTTCAATACCAGCACTCAGCTGCCCCAAGGTAAGTGCAAGGACTGCCTCCCCTGTGCCAGTCTCTGCCCAGGACTCGATGCCTGTGCAGTGTTCTGGGGCTGCTTCCCCACACACTGTTCCGGGGCTCCCAGCCCACTCACTGTACCAGGGCTCACTGCTCGTGCTGTTCCAGGGCTCGCAGCCCACTCACTGTACCGGGGCTCACTGCTCGCGCTGTTCCGGGGCTCACTGCTCGCGCTGTTCCAGGGCTCGCAGCCCACACGCTGTACCAGGGCTCACTACTCGCGCTGTTCCAGGGCTCCCAGCCCACTCACTGTACCAGGGCTTACTGCTTGCGCTGTTCCAGGGCTCGCAGCCCACAATCTGTACCAGGGCTCACTGCTCGCGCTGTTCCGGGGCTCCCAGCCCACTCACTGTACCGGGGCTCACTGCTCAAGCTGTTCCAGGGCTCCCAGCCCACTCACTGTACCAGGGTTCACTGCTCGCGCTGTTCCGGGGCTTGCAGCCCACACACTGTACCAGGGCTCACTGCTCGCGCTGTTCCGTGGCTCGCTGCTCCAGGGACTTGCTGCCAGCACGTGCCGCTGCTCCAGGATTCGCCTCCAGTGCTGAGGGGAGAGAAAAAGAAAAATAAGAGAGGAAACAAAGGAAAAACAAAGAAAAAGAACAGGCAGAGCAGAGGAGCTCCGACAGGAGTGTTCTACTCTGTTGCTATCTTGCTTACAATGAGATGTATCACAATGCAAAACTGTGCTTCCGAAGTAGCCTGCAAAGGCATTATAGAGATGCCATATTGGTCATGAGGAGTTGACAAGTGTCAGATGTTAATGTCCATAGATGAGGGGTGCATACATTTGGTACCCTGAGAGACTGTTTGGTGCTGAGAACCGTGGAGACTCCTCATAACCACTGATGAGCTGGAGTCACCAGGTACCCTCTGATATCTATGTTAGTACTTTTTGATGTCTAGCTTGTTTTGTGTATTTGGTAAGATAATAAACTGAATATTAATGAGGCAGGTTGGGCCAATTATAAGGCATTGAACAAGCTGTAATCCCACATAATTGGCAATTCACCACTGCCTAGCAAGAAACTTGTTTTGCAGCTCATCAAAAGCATAAAAGATGGAGCAAAATGTCAAGATAGGCCTCACTGGACTTCTTGTCTGATTTTGTCAGAAATCTCACCACAGCCATGTGGATCAGACCACTATAAGATTCTGCCCTCGGTTTTCAACAGACCAACTAGTTGAACAATTTCCCAAAAGCTGCTTACGCATAGAACCAGATCAAGAAATTTTAGATCCCCGGTTAGAGGAACATTCATGACATTTATTACATCCCACTTTCTCACTCGCCAATGCTCCCAAGTAAGGAAATACGATTAATGGGTGGAGTTTATTGATCTCTTCTAGTTCAAATAAGGTTAAATCATTGTACCCAATCTCTTCTCTATTTCCTCTGTGGCAAAATACCCTCAGGCATGGAGCTATTCTGCTGAGGGCTGAGGAGACAGGAAACTGTTTAACCTACACCACACTCAAAACCAAAAGCACTCTAACTTCAGTCATCAAGCTCCAGTGTGCAGATAATGTTTGTATGTGCACTCACTCGGAAGCGGAACTCCAGGGAATTGTCAACTCCTTCTCTGAGCGATACTTAAAAAAAAAGATCCAGGATTTCTTTTCCAATCACTCCTCGCAGCACAAATCCTCCATCCACCAACTTAGTTCAATGGTATGACATTTGGACTATTTTCCATATCATGGGAAACTCCTTTTGATGTGGCAGACATCACAGAATTGTTCTGGTGCAGAAGGTGGTTAGTCAGCCCATCATGTCTGCACCAGATCTCTGAAGAAGAATAATGAATTTGTGCCATTCTCCTGTCTTTTCTCCATAACCTGAAATTTTTTTGACTTAAATAATCTCTCCACTGCCTCAATTGAACTTGCCTACACTGTACATTCAGGTAGTGTATTCCACATCCTAATTATAATAAAACCAAGAACTACAGATGCTGGAAATCTGAAACAAAAAGAGAAATTGCTGGAGAAACTCAGCAGGTCTGGCAGCATTTGTGGAGAGAAAGCAGAGTCAAAGTTTTGGCTGAGTTTTTCCAGCAATTTCTGCTTTTTTTCCACATCCTAACTAACAACTGTGTGAAAACTTTCTTTTTGCACATCACAGTTGTTTATTTTGAAAATTGTATTATATTTGAGCCCTTTTGTTCTTGATACTTTAATGAAAGATATTATGACCAGCCTCCAGGCAAAGGTCCCCAAATAATTTCAGACCCAGATAGGACAGCCCAATCAGTTAAGCTTTAGAATGAGAAGGGAATTCCTTCCTTGCAAGGAATTCAGTCACAGTTCTGTACAGGTAAACCTGTCCAACTTGTACAGATGCCATTTCCACCAGAGCCAGTTCTAGTGTCCCTTGACTCTAAACCCTCCCTCCTGCACCATCTTTCCAGACACAAATCTATCTACCTTCTCCTATTATTTCTGTACTCGCTTTCATGTGACACTGGCAGTAATCTGGAGATGACTACTTTGGAGGTCCTGCTCTCTAATTTTCTACCAAGCTAAATACCAACCACAGGACCACATTCCTCTTCTTACTTATATTGTTGGCAGCAACACTAGAGCAGACTTTTCATCTTCCACTGAAGAATGTTTTGTAGCTGCACTGCAATGTTCTGACCCTGGCATCAAAAAGTCAAGAATCATGTCCATGTCACAACATGTCCATGTCACAAAAAATACGTATTTCCCTAATTAATGTATCTGCTTTCAGTACTGGTCTTCGACTACTCTTCATTGGGTCACCCATTGTTCTACAGGCTTGGGTCTTACTGCACTCCTTTGTTAAACTATCACCTTCATCAATATTCACAGAAGAAATGTGTGAGCAGGACCTCAAGAAATTCCTACGCTACCTGCTTGACTCTCATCAATTACTTCGTCATCACCCATTCCATATCTATTTGTGTGTTGCTACCCTGCATTGTGACAATATCACTAAAAGGGCTTTAGACTTAGTTCTTTGCTTTGCGATACACCACAATGACTCTAGCTACTCTTGAACTCCAAAGCCTGTAGCTCAATCTTACAAAACCTGCACATGTGCTAGTCTATGTCATCTGAAGAGTCCATGAGTCCTCACGTGCCACAGAATAGGAATTCTGCTTCGCTGAACTGCCTTGCCATACCTAAAACCTACTTCTGTGCTATTTACTATAAGCTTCTTTTTCTAAAGTTCTGGTGTTTGTAAAATGTATGCTTTTCAAAGTTTTACAACTTTGAGACACAGATTGTAATAGCAGTTGCTCCTCGCAGAACACCGCCTTCACTGAACACCACACTCATTCAGCCTAACTTCTTGTAATAAAACTTACCTAATGCACTTCTTCACCAGCACCAGCCTACCCCACCATACAGCAAATTCCTACTTTGAATATAATTCCAAAAGTACTCATTCTGTCTTGCCTCACTTGGTGTAGTCTGACTGTGTGGCTTAAAACAGAACCTTTTATGTAGAGTTTTCAAAGGTCACCAACTAGTTTAGCTTCCCACTGCAATTATTAACATCAAAGAAACAAAGGGCTTTTAGCAAACATCTGCCAGACCCAGGTGAGCCTCTGTTTAATGAGGTGAATTGATATAGATCTAGATTCTAGGCTAGACTGGGGCTCTAAATCTAACATTAAACTTGAGAAAGGCTTAATGTCTAAATCCTCACATTGTATCAGATTCCTCAAGTACTCATTATCTCTTCTCACACTGGCCCTTGTTGACCATGTGGGTTAAAAAAGAACCTTATTATATAGAGAGATGCTGGTGACTCACCAGACATAGAAGACAATATTCATCATTGTCTCCAATATGCCAGTTCACTGGTAGGTCAACTGATGAAAACAGTATTTGAGGACCAGCATCTCAAAACTGACTCTACAGTCATGGTACTGGCCAGCAGCTATCCCCAACCCCACGCATTAAGGTCAAAAATCACACAACACCAGGTTATAGTCCAACAGGTTTATTTGAAAACACTAGCTTTTTGAGATCTGCTCCTTCCTCAGGTGTAGTCTGGAACAGGAGTTATACCAACACAGAATTTATAAGCAGAAAGGTAATAACCCTAAAAAATGGCTTGCTGACCGCCTCATTGAATCTTTAATCAGTTAGAAAGGAGACGCTGGTTTCTATTGATTAAAATGCAATCCCCAGGATTTCTTTCAAGTCATTGCCCTGAGATAATTAAAGGTTTTAATAATGTATACAAGAGATGACATCTCAGGTCAGACAATGCATTTTAGATGTGAGGCCTTGGTTAGAATCTGTCTGTGTTTTAACCTGGAGTCGGGCTGGTTTTATGAGCAAAGTAGAATGCCTCTGCAAATATACAAACATCTTGGATGAAATAATTCACCCCATAGATTTATATATATGTGCATTGTTGTGTGTGTGTGTGTGAGAGAGAGAGAGAGAAACAGAGTGTATGTATGTGTGTGAGAGAGTGTGAGTGTGTGTGTGTGCTTGAGAAAGTGTATGTGTGTGAGGGTTTGTGTGTGTGTGAGGGTTTGTGTGTGTGTGTGAGAGAGAGAGAGAATGCGTGTTTGAGAGAAGGTCTGTGTGAGTGTGCAAGTGTGTGTGCATGTGTGAGAGACAGAGTATGTGCGTGTCTGTGTGTATGTGAATGAAAGAAAATATGTAGTGTGGTGGGGTCACCTGTAGTGTGACATGAACCCAAGATCACGGTTGAGGCCGTCCTCGTGGGTATGGAACTTGGCTATTAGCCTCTGCTCGGCGATTTTGTACTGTCATGTATCTCGAGTCCGCCTTGGAGGATGCTTACCTGAAGATCAGAGCTGAATGCCCTTGACTGCTGAAGTGTTCCCCAAATGGGAAGGAACATTCCTGTCTGGCAATTGTTGCGCAGTGTCCATTGATCCGCTGTCGTAGCATTGTGATGTTCTCGCCAATATGCTATGCCTCCGGGCATCCTTGCCTTCAGCATACAAGATAGACAGCATTGGCTGAGTCACATGATTATCTGCCATGCACGTGGTGGGTGGTGTCCGCACGTGTGATGATAATATCCATGTTGATGATCTGACACGTCTTGCAGAGGTTGCCATGGCAGGGTTGTATAGTGTTGTGGTCGATGTTGTCCTGAATGCTGGGTAGTTTGCTGTGAACAATGGTCTGTTTAAGGTTTGGCAGTTGTTTGAAGGTGAGACATGGAGGCGTGGGGAAGATTGTGGCAAGGTACTCATTGTCATCGATAATATGTTGAAGGCTGCGAAGAATATGGCGTAGTTTCTCCGCTCCCGGGAAGTACTGGATGATGAAGTGTACTCTATCGGTCATATCCTGTGTCCGTCTTCTGAGGAGTTCATTAAGGTTTTTCGCTGTGGCACGTCGGAACTGCTTCAAGACTTGGAAATCTCAAGCACCTCAAAGCACCGGGTAATAACCACTTGGGATGCCTTCACAAGATCCTTCCAGTTCAGTAGCTAAAGAGACATTCCAAAAACAGCATTCTCTCTCAAGTCAACATGTCGAGCAGCGTGACGTTAAGCACTCTAAACCAGATCTGCTGGCTGGGGCAGGTCCATTGCAGACTCTCACAGTAACTGACTCAGATTTTGGTCATGAAAAACAACTCCTTTATTAAATTAGCACTGATTATTAGATTTTTAAAAATCCCCTAGAAATGACAGGACAATATTAAAGCAAAGTTTTGAAGGATAATTTGTTTTGAGCTGCTGCATTAATTCATGAGAAACTCTTTCAAATTGTTCAGTTATGTGACACCTTCAAGTGTAACGTTCTTACAATATTATTTTAACCAGACTACAAATGTCACAGTCAGAGACTGGAGGGAAAAAAACAACTCGACGATGGCCACACAATAATCTCATTACAATGCGAAATGCATTGAAGCAGAGGGCTTTTGTGCTTTGGAGGCTTGTGGGGTTATATATACAGCATCCAAATCGTTCTTACTTTACTCTTGTTCTTTCTGCAGCAGCCTCTGTGCCTTAGCAACAAAAGCAAACTGCACATGTAGACCAGATAAATGACTACCCTATAGTTGAGTAGACGCGTGTATGATTGGGCCAGGCAAGTCACGTTACATCGTGTTGCCATTCTGCCGGTGCAGAGCTGTTCCATTGTTTGGATTGAGAGGCGGAAGATCTGTCTCTGTTTCCAGCTGAAGCTGTTATTGGGTGTCAGTTTTGCAGTGTTGTTTCATTGTCCCTCTTCATGTGGACATTAGGAAGTCCGGCAGGCTAATGAACTAAAAATGCAACTGTCACGCTTTGCAAATTAATGCATCTGCACAAAAATAATCGGAAAAGCAAAAATCGGGAGAACAGCGGGTTCTGATCAGCAGCCAGGAAGCCTCGGGTTTGCTTGTACGACGTGACCAAGCCCCCATTCAACATCTGATCCTCAGGATTTTCAGTAAGGGGAAATTAATAAAAAAAAGTAGGTAATGGGAATTCAGGCTTCAATACTTTCGTCTGCTATAAGCATATGCCAGGGCTCCGGGTTGCTGCCGTTTGATTGCTTAAGAAAATGAGGGTTGTTTGTCCCAGTTAGGGCTGCGTCTTGCCGGTGACTCTTGGGCGGATTGTCAGTCTAGCCATCTGGCGTTAATGAAAGTAACCATTGAAACTCACTGGGTTGCATTGGCGAATGTGTTGAACTGCTGTGAAGGAGAAACAATAATTTACCAAGTGATAATTGATGGAGTCAAATTAGCATTTTTTATTAGCAATTTGCTCAACTCGCTTTTAGCAATTTAAGAAATAGCGAAGTTACATAGCATTCATCAAACTGGGTGAAAGTTAGAGATTCAAACAACGTCGGTACATTTCCCCACAGCTTTTAAATGTGTGCATTTCTTTTGCGTCATTTTAGGCCTCATTAAAATTGTATTATCGCGACAAAAATACACGAATTTAGAAAATGTTATGTTTGACTTTTTTTGACAGGAGAAAGAGTAATGGTTGCTAGGTTTTTTTTAGAAAACCTCCCGAATCAAAAAATATTTAAGCCCTGTTTTAAATATGTGTTGTTTGGTTTGTACGCTTTGCTTTCTGAATTCAGGTACAGAGCCGTTAAATTCGGCATCAGCTTCGCACACCGTCTGATTTTTGCAGTGTGTTTTTTTTCCCCCTAAATGCTTTATTTTGTTGCTGCAGGCAGTTTTAATCACATCCTGCAGTTTTCCTTTTCTGCGCCACCCCATTAGCCAGCAAAGTTTATTTTTTTTGAAAAGGCTCCTTGGTATTTACGCACAGTTCAAAACTATTTTTAAGAATCGCTAAAATTACAATTTTAGCTAAACCGTGCAAACTGTTCAATGACTAGGATTGCTTTAAAATTGAGATCTTGTTTCATTATAGGACGGGGCGATAGGACATTCTGGTTGGAATAAATCAGTCGCAACTTTTACTAAATGGTTTTAACAATCATGTTTTTTTTTAAAAAGACTTAAAGGGGACTATAATAATTCTTCAAATACCTCCTGTAATATGAGGCAACTGCTGAAATGGAGAAAAAGCCAGTTTATGGTTGGCTTTTTTTTTGCTAGTTTATTTAAGAATTGTAGAAATGTGGAGTTAACAGGTAGGAGTTTATTTCCTCATACCACTAGTTCACGAGAAGAAACGCTAATTATTTTATTGGTAATACTTAGTGGCCGTCAAATCGTTGTTGAATTTACGCCAGCGCTATTTGTCAAGTAACAATGCACTTCAGATGCTCATTCTTGTCATCTGAGGCTAAACAGATCGAGCCAATTAGCTTGATTAGAAAGTGTGAAATGTATCTGAAGTTTCGGTGTCCAAATCTTGAATATTTTGTTTCCAGAAGTAATTTCCTAATTTCTGAATCTGGCTGTAAGCTTTAAAAGAAAGCTGTAACAATTGGCCCATACTATAGTTATTCGTGCTGTAATTCCTTTAGTTTCCACGCAGTGCTTTATTTGCGTTGATAAGAGTTCTCTTTTTTTTACACGATGGAATCAAAATGCATTATTTAAATTTATTTCCAGACTCCTGGTGATGATACAACGAGCTGTTTGAGTGCAGAAGGCTAACCAGTTTTGTGGATTTCACTTGCCTTAATGGAGTTGTCTTTTTCTGCTTGGTATTTTCCCTTTACAACTTGGAGATCAGGGACTTAACAAGCAGTGAATCCGAGGCAGAAACATTCATCTGTTTACCAACTTTCATTTTAAAAACAAATGCTAGTATTGTTCTCTTAATATTCAAACTAAGAGTCACTGTTTAAGAATTAATGGGTCATTTTTCTAAGACAGTGATAAGCAGAAATGTTTTTCTCCACAGAGGGTTGTGAGTCTTTGCTTCAACCGTATTTCGAAGAAGTTTCAAAGCCTTTGATTATTTTTAAGATTGAGACAAGTAAATTCTTGATAAGCAAGGTGTTGGAAGGTTATTTGGGTAGGTGGGAATGTGGAGTAATCAGGTCTTATGGAATGAAAGAGCAGGGACTGAATGGCCTACCCCGTGCCTCTTGTGTAATTACCAAGCTTTCTATTTCAAAGATTTTGGAGCATAGTTTATTTGTTGGCAATGTTTATATCAAGGTACTTGGTATTTTATTCACTTTTTTTTTAAAATTGAGGAATTTAATTTACACTTGTGTGCCATTAGCTGTATTATATAACAGCTAACTTGAATATGCTGTACCTAACATTATACTGTAAAATGGATGGAGGCTGTAACTCTGTCTGTGTGCTCGAAAATTAGAGCTTTAGATAATGAAATCAAGCTGCTACATGTTTATAAAGGATTACGTGGACATACTTAGAGACAACATCACAACACGTGCAGTGCTTTTCTACAGAAGATCACACATTACAGTCACTGCAAACAGAACAACATTAAGGTACCACTTATCCTCATCTTCCACCCCATCAGCCTCGACATTCAAAGGATCATTCTTTGCCATTTCCGCCACCTCCAGCAGGATGCTACCATCAAACACATCATTTCCTCCCCTTACTTGTCATTATTCTGCGGGGACCCTGTCTTCTGTGACACTCTGGTCCGTTCCTTTGCCACTTGTAACACTTCCTCACCACCCCTAACCGCCTACACACACAGCAGCTTTGCATGCAGTCACCAGAGGTACGACTTGTTCTTTTACCTTCTCACTCTTCATTGTCTGGGATTCCAAACGCACTTTACAGATGAAGCAGAGGTTAACGTGTATTTTCAGTCTAGTTTACTGTACACAAACTGGATGACTGCTTAGCAGAATGTGCTGACCTTCCAATTGATTGCCATTTCAATGTACCATCTTGCAGTCACGCTAACATTTTTGTCTTCAGCCTGCTGCAGTGCTCTAGTGAAACTCAGCCTGAGATGAACGAACAGCACCTCATTTTTCATTTAGGCTTTTACAGCCTTCAGGGCTTAACTTTGAGTTCATCGATTATAGAGAATGAACACTACTGTCCTCCATTATTATTGCATCCACTTCTTCAGTGACTTGGTTGCATAGGTTTGTTCTCCACAAGACCAATGTATTTTCTACTATTCACAGTTACTAGTAACACCTATTTTGCATCTATAAATTTCCTCTACTACTGTTAGCACACCCTTTTTCCTCTTGGTGCTCCCACCCTCTTTATCAACAGAATAAAAACATCATTTTCCAGCTCCTTCAGTCCTGAAAGACCATCTTATTCCAGTTGAATGTTAATTCTCTTTCTCCCCCTGCAGATGCTGCCAGACCTGCTACTTTTCTGCAACATCCTCAATACTTTGCTTCTATTACAGCCACTTCAATAAACTTTCAAGATGTTTTCTTTGTTATGTCTTCTAATTCTATTCTACTCTTATCCATTTTTATCTTTTTGTGTTACTTTGAATTTGAGTTCGCAAGTGTAATGAAATTTACACAATGTGAACCATAAGATGTAGGAGCAGAAGTAGGGTATTCAGCTGTTGAGTATGCTTCACCATTCAATAAAATCATGACTAATCTGATAATCGTCCACATTCCTGCCTTTTCCCCATTAACCTTTGATTTCCTACCTGATTTAAAAACGTCTCTCACCCTTGAGTGTGCTTAACAACCAAGATTGAACAGCCCTCTGCAGTTTTTTTTTAAATTCACCAACTCACCACCCTCAGAGAAGATGTTCCTCCTCACCTGTCTTAACTTAGTGATACCTTACTGTTGAGATTATGCCATTTGGTCCTAAACTCTCTTTCAAGGGGAAGCAACCTTTTTTCATCTACGCTATCACGCTACCTGTTTTTTTTTTTAACAACTTTTTCTGAAGAAGGCTCCAGATCCGAAATGTCAGCTTTCTTGCTCCTCTGATGCTGCCTAGCTTGCTGTGTTCCTCCAGCTCCACACCTTATTATCTCAGACTCCAGCATCGGCAGTTCTTACTATCTCTGATTCAAATTATATATACAATTTGAACTAATGAAATATAAATAACAAATCAAGCACAGCCCTACACATGAAAATCTTTCAGAATTAGTCTGATCGTCATCTGGATCTGTGTAACTTATGGCAAGTGCCCAGGTCTTTGCTCCCAAGGTGGACGTGCAATGCATAGCTGAGAAACCTTCTGCCCTCGGAAAACGTCCCCGAGTTATTCCCTTGTTGAAAGGTGGGAGTGTTGATGCATTGATGCACACAAGACTTAAACACACTGCCTATCTCCTGGCACTATAATCATTTTTTTTGAAGCAGTAATAACTTTCTCGCTTATTTCAAGAAAAAGGTGTTGTAAAAGTACCAATTTGTTTTTAACTTTCAACTCCAATATGCAGCAGACTTTTTTTCCATCAAAATTTAAAGAGAAAGGAATTTACTTAACTTGTTCAGGCTTTGAATGTTTTCAAGGACAGTATCCAAAGCCTGGAATAATTGAATGTTGGAAGGCAAAAGAAAACTCACTATCATGAGAAATATGTCACATCTTTAATAGAATAATTGTTAATGAGTTGTAGACATATGTTGTAGAATTAACTTGATTCTAACGTTTCCAACAAATGACTGCTAAAATGAGAAATATTGAATGCACTTGACAATAGTGAGGACAATTACATGTGGAATGACGGTGTATAGTTCGTGACTGATGATGAATATGAGGAAGGTCCCATAAAATGATGTACAACCTGGTGATTGGAAAGAATTGTTCAGAGATTCAGATGATGATCAATGCAGTTTTGAAGGATTTCTGGTGTAAGGTTGTGATTAATTTGTTATTTATATTCATTAGTTCAAATTGTATATACAATTTGAATGTTGTGTAATAAATCTTAATAATTAATATGAATTCTGTAGTGTTGTTGGCTTTTACTTTTATTCCATTGCATTGGCCTTGCTAGAATGTCAGGCTCAAATCTGGAATACTTATTATCCCCTCAAAGCTTAGGCCTAAAAAATGCGTAAGGGATGGAAATTAGAACCAAATATTTCAGAAATAAGGTTCAGCAAAACTACATGAACAATGGTATAAATTTGAAACTCTTCTGCAAATGGCAATTATTGCTTGATCAGTAGTTCATTTTAATTTGGAGTTGGTATATTTTTATTCACTAAAGACTGTACGGGATGTGGGACGAGTATGTGGGAAATTAGGTCACAAATCAGCCATGATCTAGTTGAATGTGGGAACAGCTGATATGGCTGAAGGATATCTAGGATATTTCATAGTCATATGGTGATAGGGAAGGTCCTTCGGCCTATCGAGTCTGCGCTGACAATAACTACCTCTAATCCCAATCTCCTGCACTTGCCCCATATACTTGAATGTTACGATATTTCAAGTGCTCATTCAAATATTTTAAAAACGTTGTAAGGTTTCTGACTTTCCCATGCAATGCATTTCAGATTCCCATCACCCGCTGAGTGAAAGTGTTTTTTTTTCCCAAATCCCCTCTGAATCTCCTGCCCCTTTATCCTAACACTATGCCGTCTTGTGCTTGTTCCTCTTCGTTGAGGGGCCAGCTGCTCTCTCTTCACTCTGTATTTTATACACCTCAATCATTTCTCCCCACAGTCATCTCTGCTTCAGAGGAAACAATCCAAGCCTATCTAGTCTCTCCTTATAGCTCAGTTTCTCTATCCAAGGCAACATGTTGGTGAATCTCTTCTGTAGCCCCTCCAGTGCTGTCACATCATTCCTGTAGTGAGGTGACCAGAACTGTATACAGTACTCCAGTTATGGCCTGACCAATGCTCTGTACAACTCCAACATTACTTTGATAACACAGTGTGGAGCTGGAGGAACACAGCAGGCCAGGCAGCATCAGAGGAGCAGGAAAGCTGACGTTT
>NC_063338.1:59064531-59091528 GCF_021869965.1 Rhincodon typus | reverse complement strand
CACCTTGTTGTCTCGGATTCTCCAGCATCTGCAGTTCCTACTATCTCTGTCTCAATAATGCCCTTTAGGGAAGGAAACTGCCATCCTTACCTTCTCTGGCCTACATGTGACTCCAGACTCTCAACAATGTGGTTGACTCTTAATTGTTCTCTAGGTAATTAGACATCCCGTGAATGAATAAAAAAAATGTGAATTTACAATATAAATGTGAATGTAAGTGGAACTCGGGTCTGGGTTTCACTGCATCTTCAAAAATGCTAATTTTGGCTTGGATTTTACCTCCCACAGATTTCACAAAACTTGGTTCAGTCTGTGATCAAGTGACCACTATACCAATTTTAGATCCACGTTTTTTTCCTTAAAACAATTTTTAATCTTTGAAAGGTCTTTAGCATTAAAATCCATTGTCAATTTGTTGGGGAAAAACCCATCCAATTCACTGAAGTCCTTTTAGGGAAGGAAACTGCCATCCTTCCCTGGTCTGGGCTACACATAACTCCAGACCTTAAGCAATTTGGTTGACTCTTAACTGCCCTCTGGGCAATTAGGGATGGGCAATAAATGCTGGCCTAGCCAGTGACGCCCTCATATCGTGAATGAATTTTTAAAACATCAGTTGATTGAAGTTGTATATTGACAGTACATTTTTACCACTATCATAACACAACTATAAACTAATGGGAACAAAAACAAAGTTGCTGGAAAAGCTCAGCAAGTCTGGCAGCATCTGTGAAGGAAAAAAACAGAGTTAATGTTTCGGGTCCAGTGACCCTTCCTCAGAAGTGGGTTCTGAGGAAGAGTCACCGGACCCGAAACATTAACTCTGTTTTTCCCTTCACAGATGCTGCTAGACTTGCTGAGTTTTTCCAGCAACTTTGTTTTTGTTCCTGATTTACAGCATCCGCAGTCCTTTCAGTTTTTATAAACTAATGGGATTAGATTTGTAATTATTTTGGGTAACACGGTTGCTAATTTTGGCACTTTTGTCAATCTGCTATTCTAAGATGTTTTCACGTATTTGTTTTGAAGTCCTGGTTTATTGTTTTTACTTTACTTGTTTGGTACACGAGGATCAAGTTTCAAAATAGTTTCATTGTTTAGAATCATAACATTTTATATTTGTGTATGTTTTCTGAGAACTTCATAATAATGTGGTTCTGGCACTGCCAACTGTGGGAGCCAGCTCGTTCCTTGAGATAGACATTTTGCTGGATCTTCAGAACAATGGACAGCCACTTGGTCATGGTGAAAATTGGAGATAAGCCCACGAATCACAAGTTCTTCCTCCAAAGCATGGCTTTTCCCACTTTTGTAGGGATGAAAATGGGATTATGTCAGGATTTGCTCATGCATAGCTCATGGGAGACAGTTGGCATTTAAATCATCAGTGTAATACGTGGGTTTTTAAAAAAAAAAAACTTGTAAGCATGACAGGCTCATGACTAAGGTAGAATTGGGATAAGTAGCACAGGTAATGGCAAAGTGTAGTTCACAATTTAACTGAGATAACAAGGTGTAGAGCTGGATGAACACAGCAGGCCAAGCAGCATCAGAGGAGCAGGAAGGCTGACGTTTCGGGCCTAGACCCTTCTTCACAATTTAACTGTTTGGATTCCAAATTCTGGAGTGGATGTCTCCAAATTGGCTGTATGTTAATAATGTTGAGGAAAAATGTGACAAAATACAAGAAGACATGACTAAACTTTCAAAAATGGTATGTAATTGGCAAACTAATTTCAATATGTAATATGTGTATGTTAGTGCAGTTCGGTGGGAAACGAGGTCATGCACCACGTAACAATCTAAAAAGCCAATATACAAACTACTAACGTAATGATGCAACTTAATAGCATTGTAAAAAAGCAAAAGATGCATTTGGGTTCATTTGTATAGGAATAAATTTGAAAAGCAAGAAAGCTATACCCCTGTGCCTGGCTCCCAGCCCCTCCCTTGCTCACATGGCCTGAACGACTGGTCTCCATATCCTTGACTGCAGCCACATTTAGCTGGTTTCTAGGGAAGAGTCTGTGTTGCTGCTGTATGAGGAGTGCAGTCTTAATTCTGGTCACTGCTCCCTGGCACTGCTGGAATTAAAGAGCCGTCAGACCTCCTAATCTGTAGCTCTTGGAACTGGAATCCAGTCAGCCAATGTAGCTACCCCTCTGGCTCTGTGTGTTGTGGGTAGGTCCTCTGTATCTGTACGATCCTGACCCATGTAACTCCTATTACAAAGCAGTTTTATTTGACTTAAAACTTAAGGGTGATTTTCACTTTCTGTGGCAAAGGGTTAGGGCCATAATTAAAATTTCAGTTGCTTCTTTCCTGCGTTTTCTACAATTTCAACAGAATTGTTTTTTTTGTCATAATTGATGTTATTATAGGGTTCTAGTGTGAGTCTTATTTGTTTTTTTTTTAAAAAATCCTCTCTGATCTTGATTTGGAGGAGCCGATAGCCTAATAGTATGGCGGCTGGACTGTTAATCCAAAGACCCAGGTAATGTTCTGGTGGACTTGAGTTTGAATTCCCACCTGGGCAGATAGCGGCAGGCAACAAATGCTGGCCTAGCCAGTGATGCCCTCATCCCTTGAATGGATTTTAAACAAAAATCTTGATCTTGCAAATACTTCAAGTCAATATGCAAGATCTGCTGGGTTAGAGTTCAGGTTCAGGTACATCAGTGGTATTCCTTAGGGGAACCTTTTCAGTTGTTTCAGCGGCAGGAGTCTGGGAGACAGCGCGAGGGCAGCCTGGGAAGGTAAGCTTCCACCCAATAAATTTGGGAGTTAACTAATACCCGAGACCCTACATGCGTAGTGTCTCCTACCCTTTCACCTCCTCTAACCTAAAAATAACGACGAAGTGTGGTGAGCAGGTGAGCTATTTGCATTTTTTTTCCTCATCTCTGTTATCTTTCGGGGTGGTCACCCAGATGCCAAATCCTCTGGGAGCGGGTCGGAAGGCAAAGCCGGATTCCATTTGAGTATATAACGGAGTAAACTTACTAGTGCAGAAAACACCACAAAACTTAAAAAAAAACTAATGAATTTTAAATAATTAACTAAGTAGAGATGGCAGGCCAGGTGATGTGTTGTAGCTGTATGATGTGGGAGCTAGCTGATCCCATTGAGAACGGCAGTGACCACATCTGCAGCAAGTGTTGGCTGCTTGAGGAGCTCTGGCTCAAAATTGATAAGCTGGAATCCGAACTCCAAACACTGCGGCACATCCGGGAGGGGGAGAAATACCTGGATGCTGTGTTCCAGGAGGCAGTCACACCTGGTAGATTAACTAATGTTAATTCGAACGGCGGGCAGGGACAGCAGTGTGTGACTGCGAGTGAGGCAGGTAGAGGGACCCTGTAGACAGGAACACAGGAGCCACAGCCCTTGACATTGTCCCACAGGTATGAGGCACTTGCTCCCTGCGTGGATGAGGAACAGGGCTGCAGGAAGGATGAGTCAACTGACCATGGCACCATGGTCCAGGAGGCCATTCAAGAGGGGGGCGCAAAAAGACAGATTGTAGTTGTAGGGGACTCCATCATCAGGGGGACAGACATTATCCTTTGCGAGCAAGATAGAGAATCCCGCATGGTGTGTTGCCTGTCCGGTGCCAGGGTGCGAGACATCTCTGACTGGCCTGAGAGGATACCAGAGAGGGAGGCGGAGGATCCAGTTGTTGTGGTCCACATAGGTACCAACAACATAGGCAGGACTAGGAAAAAAGACCTGTTTCAGGATTATGAAAAGCTAGGAACAAAATTTAAAAAACAGGTTTTCAAGGGTCGTAATCTCTGGATTGCTGCCCGAGCCACGTGCAAATTGGCACAGGGAGGTGAGGATCAGGGAAATAAACACGTGGCTAAAAGAGTGGTGTGGGAAAGAGGGTTTCCTTTTCATGGGGCACTAGCATCAGTTCTGGGACAGGAGGGATCTATATAGCTAGGATGGACTCCACCTGAACAGGGCTGGGTCCAGTGTTCTGGCGAAAAGGGTAAATAGGGTGGTCAACAGGACATTAAACTAGTAAGTAGGGGGGAAAGGGAGAAGTGAGCGTAGAGGGAGAATAACAATTAATGTAAGGCAAAGCAGCAGGTGACGAGGAAGCTTGAACTCCATTGAAAATTAGGAAAAAAGTTAAAGGGAAGGAGAACTCGAGCTGTTAGTAATGGAGGTAATAGGACCCAAAAAGAAGGTGCAAAAACTGGCATAAGGGCACTTTATCTGAATGCTCGGAGCATTCGAAACAAGGTGGATGAGTTGACAGCGCAAATCATGGCAAATGGGTATGATTTAGTGGCCGTTACAGGATGGTCATGACTGGGAGTTAAATATCCAGGGGTATCAAACTATTCAGAAGGACAGACAGGAAGGTAAGGGAGGTGGTGTTGCTCTGATTTTTAAGGATGATATCAGGGCAGTAGTGAGAGATGATATAGGTTCTACTGAACAAAACGTTGAATCCATTTGGGTGGAAATTAGGAATAGCAGGAAGAAGAAGTCACTGATAGGTGTGGTCTATAGGCCACCAAATAATGACATCGTGGTAGGGCAGGCAATAAACGCAGAAATAGCTAATGCATGTAAAAATGGTACAGCAATTATCATGGGGGATTTTAATCTACATATCGATTGGTCAAACCAGGTTGGTCATGGCAGCCTTGAGGAGGGGTTCATAGAATGCAGCCACGATAATTTCCTTGAACAATATGTAATGGAACCTACAAGGGACCAAGCTATTCTAGATCTAGTCCTGTGTAATGTGTAAGGAATAATTTAATGATCTCACAGTTAGGGATCCTCTCAGAAGGAGCGATCACAGTATGATCGAATTTAAAATACAGATGGAGCATGAGAAGGTTAAATCCAGTACCTATGTCCTGTGCTTAAACAAAGGAGACTATGAAGGAATGAGGAAGGAGTTAGCTAAGGTAGAATGGGAGCAAAAACTTTATGGTGGGTCAATTGAGGAACAGTGGAGGACTTTCAAAACGATTTTTCACAGTGCTCAGCAGAAGTATATTCCAGTGATAAGGAAGAACTGTAGGAAAAGAGAGAGCCAGCCATGGATGTCTAAGGAAATAAAGTATCAGATTGGAAAAAAAAAACACATACAAAAAAGCAAAGAGTATTGGGAAACTAGTAGACTGGGAAATCTTTAAAGGCCAACAGAAAGCCACAAAAAAAGCTATAAAGAAAAGTAAGATAGATTATGAGAGTAAACTAGCTCAGAATATAAAAACGGGCAGCAAAAGTTTCTATAAATATGTAAATCGTAAAAGAGTGGCAAAGGTAAACATTGGTCCTTTAGAAGATGAGAAGGCCAATTTAATAACTGGGAATGAGGAAATAGCCGAGACATTAAACAGTTATTTCGTGTCGCTCTTCACAGTAGAAGACACAAATAACATGCCGAAAACTAATGGCAAGAAGGTTATAGCAGGCGACGACCTAGAAACTATCATTATCACTAAGGAGGCAGTGCTGGGCAAGCTAATGGGGCTAAAGGTAGACAAGTCTCCTGGTCCTGATGAAATGCATCCCAGGGTACTAAAAGAGGTGATGGGGGAAATAGCAAATGCAATAGTAATTATTTACCAAAATTCACTGGACTCTGAGGTGGTTCCCGCAGATTGAAAAACAGCCAATGTGACGCCACTGTTTAAAAAAGGAAGTAGACAAAAAGCAGGTAACTATAGGCCAGTTAGCTTAACTTCGGTAGTGGGGAAAATGCTTGAATCTATCATTAAGGAAGAAATAGCAAGACATCTGGATATAAATTGTCCCATTGGAAACACCCAGCATGGGTTCATGAAGGGTAGGTCATGTTTAACTAATTTGGTGGAATTCTTTGAGGACATTACTTGCATGGTGGACAATGGGGAACCTGTGGGTGTGGTGTATCTGGAGTTCCAGAAGGCATTTGACAAGGTGCCACACCAAAGGCTGCTACATAAGATAAAGTTCCATGGTATTACAGGTAATGTATTGGCATGGATAGAGGATTGGTTGACCGGTAGAAAGCAAAGAGTAGGGGTAAATGGGAGGTTTTCTGGTTGGCGGTCAGTGGCTAGTGGTGTGCCTCAGGGATCAGTGTTGGGACCGCAATTGTTTACAATTTACGTAGATGATTTGGAGTTGGGCACTAAGTGTGGTGTGTCAAAATTTGCAGATGACACGAAGGTGAGTGGTAGACACTGAAAGTCTGCAGAGGGATATAGATAGTCTAATTGAGTGGGCAAAGGTCTGGCAGATGGAGTACAATGTTGATAAGTGTGAGGTCATCCATTTTGGTAGGAATAACAGCAAAATGGACTGTTTTAAATGGTAAAAAATTGCAGCACGCTGCTGTGCAGAGGGACTTGGGTGTCCTTGTGCATGAATCGCTAAAAGTAGGATTGTAGGTGCAGCAGGTGATTAAAAAGGCAAATGGAATTTTGTCTGTCATTGCTAGAGGGATGGAGTTTAAAAACAGGGAGGCTATACTGCAGCTGTATAGGGTCCTGGTGAGGCCACACCCGGAGTACTGTGTGCAGTTTTGGTCTCCTTACTTGAGAAGAGATATACTAGCACTGGAGGGGGTGCAGAGGAGATTTACTCGGTTGATTATACTCATTGGAATTCAGAAGAATGAGGGGAGATCTTATAGAAACATATACGATTATGAAGGGAATAGATAAGGTGGAGGCAGGGAGGTTGTTTTCGCTAGCAGGTGAAACTAGGACTAGAGGGCATTGCCTCAAAATAAAGGGAAGCAGATGTAGGACTGAGGTCAGGAGGAACTTCTTCACCCAAAGGGTTGTGAATCTGTGGAATTCCCTGCCCAGTGAAGCGGTTGAAGCTACCTCGCTGAATGTTTTTAAGGCAAGGCTAGATAAGTTTTTGAACAGTAAAGGAATTGAGGGTTATGGTGAGTGGGCGGGTAAGTGGAGCTGAGTCTCAAAAAGATCAGCCATGATCTTATTAAATGGCGGGGCAGGTTCGAGGGGCCAGATGGCCTACTCCTGCTCCTAGTTCTTATGTTCTTAACCTTCCTGTGTTTGGGTATGACCAGGGTCAGTGTTAGGCTTTGGCACAGATAAATACTTGCAGAAACAACTGGAATGGTGCCCCTGTTGTCTAGTGTAGAAACACTGCAGCAATATTTTTTTTTTTAAAGCTTGTGTTGGCACTAAAGCTTATGATTGCTTTGTGAGGAAATGTGGCCTGATGATTTCAAGGTAAAAGCTTTGACAAAATGTGCCTTTTCTTAGCAATGCTTCAATTCAGTACTACCATACAACTAATTTGTATGTCATCACAATAGCCTGTCTCATTTCTCTCTCTCATATTTTCTTATACACACTGAAATTCAACTGCTAAGGTGTACAAAATAGTTGATAGTAAATCAGCTGCTCGTTGTATACCATTGTAATGCAGTTTTTCTGAGGTTTTGACAAGAAGAATTGGCCAAGGTATACCTGGGTGGTAGTTCACAGCCATCCAAATCAACCTAAGTTGAATTTTGACACATGCATATGCACACAACATGTGCAACACTGTAATAAAACAAAGAGCTGGAGATCTGAAACAGTAACCAGAATTATTGATGAAACGCAGCAGGTCTGGCAGCATCTGTGTGAAGAAAGCAGAGTTAATGTTTCAACTCTCGTGACTCATCTTCAGAACTGATAGCAACTGGGGGGGAAAAAAGCCTGGTATTTATGTTGCAATTTTTTTATTTTGATTTAGAAAAGAGGGATAAGTGGATCGGTTGAGATGGAGCCCGGAGAAATAGAGAGAGAAAGCCATGAAAAGGATAGGTAAATGAGGGGATTATGATGGCAGGCCAGGACAGAAGAAAAGTTGAATAAAGGATGATGAGAACAGAGGGTAGTAGAGAATCGGTTAGTCTGTGTTGAAAGCAGGCCATGTCATGTGGTGATAGGCCCAAGAGAGGGTGAAAACAATCAGCTGTGCTAAAAGCAACCCATGTCATAACAGGACTGGGTGTGGAGGTGGGTGAAAGTGAAAGGATGGAACCAGGTTCTAAAGCTATTGAACTTGATGTTGAGCCCTAGAGACTGCAGGGTCCTCAAGCGAAAAATGAGATACTGTTCATCCGGCTTGCGCTGACGCTGACTGGAACACCGCGGAAGCCCTGCAACAGAATATTGATGGTCACATGGTGGTGTGTTGAAGTGGCAGGCAACTGGCAGCTCTGGGTCATTTTTACAGACACAACAAAGCAGTTTTCCAGTGTGCATTTCATCTCCCCAGTGTAGAAGAGGCCACATTGTGAACAGCAGATGCAGTAGACTAGATTCAATGAAGTACAGGCGAATCGGTGCTTCACCTGGAAGGTATGTCTCCAGTTTAAAGACTGTATCAATTCTGACGAGTCACCAGACTCGAAATGGTGACCCTGCTTTCTTGCTACAGATGGTGAGTTTCATCAGCAATTTCTGTTTTTGTTTCACATGCTACACTATAACACCTTCAACCTGGAAATACTTTCCTGAGCAGGTTCCTGTGACCCACCACTTGCAGCACTGTAACAAGTCACGAAAGAGAGTGTAATGGTCTTTTATAGTTTGTCCTGCTTCTACTGAAGATAAGACGACCAGCCCTTGACTGTTTCAGTAGGAAGACACCAGGAGAATGAGACACATAATGGATGACAGAGGAAAAAAAGGTAGGCTAATTGGGTAGGAATTAAGATTGCAATTAAAAAATTAAAGCTTTGCACATGGGTAGTTTATTACCCATCCATTTAGGCATGGAAATTGTTCTCGGTTCTTTTTATGTATTGGATGCATAGTAAATCATCATTACCCTATTTTTCCCCCACCCTGGGCCTATTAGCAGTGCTGTTTCTGGGTCACCTGAGATTATCTGTTCCCTCAACATCAGCATCATTTTTAGTATTGTGCTTTAGAAACATGGAAAATGCAGTATTTAGACCAATAACAATATTTATTTGTTCTGTATATTTTGTCACTGATTTTATATTTCCTTTTACATATTTATCTGTCTGCGCCATACATTTGTGATGTGTAGTCTAGTATTTTATAATCCTTAAAACTCAAGAGTTTAGAAGTGTCATAGTTCCACTCATTCCAATCTGCAAAGAAGCTGATCTCTAAAAGAAAGTGACTTGGCGTATGGCTATCCTAAATATTGCATTTTAATTTCGAATATTGCACATGCTACAAAAGTGTGATCACCAGCTGGCAGAGCCTCTGTTCTGGATAAAAGCCCCAAGTTGTGGATTCCCAATCAGGGTTTGGAAGGGATTTGAGTAAAACCTTAATTTAGTATGTTTTACTTGATGCATTTTAATACATTGATTAAAAATAAGAACAGAAACTGCTGGAGAAATTCAGCAGGTCTGGCAGTATCTGTGGAAATGGAAAGCTGCATTAACAGTTTTAGTCCAGTGGCCATTCTACTGTTCTGGCTCTGCTTTCTCTGCATTGGTGCTGCCAAAGCTAGCGAATTTCTCCAGCCACTTCTGTTTTTGGGTTTGGATTTCCAGCACCCACCATTGTTCATATATTGAGTTTTTTTTTGGGATAATTGTGAGCATGTTATGACAGAATCAGATGTACATCATGGAAGCAGGCCCTTCAGTCCAACTTGTCCATGCTGACCAGATATCCTAAATTAATCCAGTCCATTTGGCCCGTAACCCTCTCAACTCTTCCTATTCATGTACCCATCCAGATGCCTTTTTAAATATTGTAATTGTACCAGCCTTCACCACTTCCTTTGGCAGCTCATTCGATATATGCACCAATCTGCTTGAAAAAGTTGCCCCTTAGGTCCCTTTTAAATCTTTCCCCTCTCACCTCAAACCTGTGCTGTCTAATTTTGGACTCCCGTACCCTGAGAAAAAGACTTTGGCTATTTAACCTATCCACGCCCTTCCGTATTTTATGAACCTGTATAAAATCACCCCATAGCCTTCGATGCTCCAGTGAAAATAGCCCCAGCCTATTTAGCCTCTCCCAGAAGCTCAAACCCTGGCAAGTCTTTTCAAACCTTTTCTGAATCCTTCCAAGTTTCACAACATCTTTCCTATAATAGGAAGACCAGAATTGCACGCAGTATTCCAAAAGTGGCCTAACCAACGTTCTGTTCGGTTGCAACATGACCTCCCAACTCCTATACTCAGTACACTGACCAATAAAGGCAAGCGTACCAAACGCCTTCATCAATACCCCGTCTACTTGCAACTCCACTTTCAATGAACTATGAACTCACAATTATGACTTCTGTTTTTAAATGAAGTGAACCTATATTTCTTTTTGCATTTCCAATCTTATTTTGGACACTAACAATTTCAGGACCCACATTGTGGACATTTGATTTAAAACACACGTATGTAAATTGATACATCAATAATCTTTTGGCAAAATAACTTAGATGACAATTTTCATTTTGCAACCCAGTTGTCATATTTATATTGGAGACTTCCATTATAAATGTTAAAAAAATCATTAGTAGCATTTTTGGAGAGAAATATATTCTTATCAGTCAATAAACAAAAGGCACAGTATTACCTGTTGAGAAGGAATGGTCCATCTCATGTTGTACTTTCCATTCATTTGAGAGCATTGTATTCTGCTAAAAAACTACATTATCTTAAAAATTAGTTGAATTAATCTTTTTCCCATATATCAATTCTACTGCAGGTTTTCTTCAATAATTCATCAACTTTCCTTTTTTTTTAATGTGAAATGTTTTCAGTGCAGAACCTGTAATAAAAAGTAGTTTAATTTACCAATGCCAACCTATCCTTTTATTTACACGTTAATGTTTTAGTGAGTCATCTTTGCGGGAGTATAATCTAAAATCAGTATGCTTTAAGTGTGCATATTTAGATCCTTTATCATACTTCAGGCAGTGTCTGTGTATGTAAGTCACATTGTTACAAAATCAGTAACTTGAGATCACAAAATAAGCAACAATAATTTAGAGGGCTATATTAGTTATCTTCATGCTAGATCATCTTAGATCTTTGCAAAATGATGTAAGATAACCGTGGCCTACCTTCTAGTACTTTCATACAAAGTCATTAATAGTTGATCAATGTACAATGATCCTATTATGTAATACAATGCTACAGCAAGGTTTCTGGTAACTACCTATTTTATTTATGTCTATCTGATTTAATAAATTAGGTACACAAAACATTCTTGTAATAATGTACCCTTCACTGGAACACAGTTGTCTTGTGACTCCCAAAGGTAATGTTTATATCAAGGGTTTACTGTAATTTGCATATTTATGAGTAAGCTTTTAGAATTTCTAAGTGATTCTTCAGTATTTGAAATAGCATTCCTTAAGAAAGCTAATATTGTATGAAGACTTCTGTGAACAGATTGGTACTTTATCATTTAAATTTATTCATCTTTATGTTCTGTGTTTTATTTGTCATTTTAACTAGGAAGCAGAAACTCTGGCCTGGTTTCCTTTAAGGCTAATGTTCATGTCGCTTTATAATCATTTAAAGTAACCTTAATCTAAATAATGAATAAAGTTCAAAATGAGGGAATAAAAGCATTATATCTGAGAACGCTGTGGACAGAGACCATTGAAGTGCCCTCCCATTCTTTTCAGCCTTTCATGACCCCCATGCTTTATTTTCTCTATGTCTGTATGCTTGGCGGGGGGGGAGCGGTTTCATAAAGATGTTAAGATCTTTAACTAGTAGATCTATGTGTTGACTCCTCATAGATTTTAACTACAGATAAACAACTATTTATTTGTAATAAATAATAAATCTTATTGAACAGAGAAACTTGGTCCATCTTTTTGGTCAACCCAATTAAATAGCATGGAAATTGATAATTTTGTGTATTTAATATTCAACTTTTATGATGACATTGGGAAGAAAATGCCCTGATTTCCCCACCCTATTCCAGTAAGGTGAAACAGTCTTCTAAGCATCCCAGCCTCACTCCAAAAGTGTCAGAACCCTTGTACACCTATTATTGTAACAGAGGGGCTACATATGATCATGGTTTTTGTTCCTTTCTTAAATGGTTTATTTAGATTAGATTAGTAGGTAATATAAATAAATTTTATTCCCCTTGTAATTAAACTATCAAGCCAATTGCATGTCTAGTTAATTTAACTTCATATTAAATAGAATTTCTGATAATCACAATTGAGATGAGGTGCAAAATTTTATGGATCAAAAAGATGGCAAAAAAGATATCGGGGGGAGGTGTGTAAGATTTGCTGAATTTACTTACCCAGAAAAGATCAGAAAATAAAACATAGAGGGGAAGAAATGAGAATGTGGAGAGAACTTCATTTTGGAATTATCCACCTATTTTTCTCTTTTTTTTTTCTTTTTTTTTTAAAAACATGTCTTTTTGGGGTTCTTTTGACTTGCCATTATTGACATTAATTTTGGCCTTTAAATATCTTGTTCGTTATGTTACGAATCTGAACATTAGGTAACACAGTTGCAACAATATGCATGTTTAGTGCTGTAAAAGTAGAATTCTGGAACAAAAACAAAGTTGCTGGAAAAGCTGAGCAGGTCTGGCAGCACCTGTGGAAGAGAAAACAGAGTTAACATTTCGGGTCCGGTGACCCTTCCTCAGAACAGAATTCTGGATCTGCCTTGTATTTTAAATTTGTGAGCTGACAGTCCAATTTGTGTATGTTTGGCAGAGCATGTGCACTGGTTGTATTTTTTGTATGCTCTAGGCCAGGTTTCCACTCAACTGTTGGACCTCTGTTATTTCAGAAAGTTCTGGCCCCTCTTTAATGCTGAATGCAATAATGCACACTTGTTTTTTTACCCCTAGATGAAGTACACAGCCCGAGTGCCAGGCCAGGAATACACACAATATGCCAACTGAAGAGAATCACATTTTGAATGACATTGAGGTACCATTGTTGTATTGTACTTACAAGAAGAAATATTCTCAATATGAAGAAATGTTGGATTGTGTTGCACTGCAATTATTTGTAAAGCTACAATGATAAGGGATTTTATAAAAATAATTTAAAGTCTTCTCAAGGTGGTGAAGAATGAAGTATCTTTCCAAATCCCATCTATTTTGCTTTTATCCATCAGGATTTGATAAACAGCCAGAATTTAGTGGAGGATGCCACAAAATATATTGAATGGATTTATATTAATTTAACAAGATCACCATTTTATTATCACTTCAATTTGCTGTCAATTAATACAGCGTTTTGAATTATTTAATCACACTTAGCTACAGGAAAAACTCTTTTATTGGACAGCAATAGTCATTACAATAAAGAATGATTTTAATTGTAAACTCATCCAAACTTTTCCTTAAAGATTCTAATATCATACAAATGAAACTCTGGTATGTTTGTTACATTTTTGTATCAGCTAGCAATTCATAAAAGTAAAAAATCTATTCTGTTACATATCACGTTTTAAGTAATATTCTGACAGGACTTCAGAAATGTGAGGTTTAAGCAGGAAAACAGGTGTCATTTTCATGCTGTGCAAAGAATCATATTGATTATTGCAGTAGACTATTTTTGTTTTTGTTTAAAATGATGCTAAATCGTTGCTGGAACTAATACAGTACAGAAAAATCCCTGTTAACCCAATGTACTTTATCTGACAGTACTGGAGGTTCGAAATCAAGGAAGTGTCTGAGTTTAACTTCTGGTCAATCTTAACTTTGCTAAGAAACAAAGTTAGCTTTGAGATTGTTATTGTAGTATCAAGCAATTCAAGCACAAAAATAATATTTTGAAATGTGAACCTCCAATGAGATGAATGATCAGTTCAAAAACAAAGTTGCTGGAAAAGCTCAGCAGGTCCGGCAGCATCTGCAAAGGGAAAAAACAATGTTAACGTTTCGGGGACCGGTGACCCTTCCTTGGAACTGTTGGTTGGGCCAATACTTCTTAATAATCATTAATTGCCATGTGATCTCAGTGACCTGCGAGGGTCGTTTCAGATGACACTTAAAAATAAATGACATTGCTGTGGGTCTGAAGTCACAGGCAGGCCATGTGAGGATGACAACTTTCCTTCCAGATCGTTTTTTCTTCCCACAGCATTTGACAATGGTTACACGGTCATCGTTAGGTTAGCTTTTAATTTTGGATTTTCATTCATTCCAAATGGATTTGAACTCATGTCCCCAAGCCATTCACCTGGCTGTCTGGATTACTAGTCCAGTGACAATACCACTATGCTGTCACCTCCCTTAATTGGTTGTAGGATGTACTTGAGTTACTTCAGTAGGGACATTGCCCATTTTCTTTGAATTTTGCCAAACAAGCCATCTAAGTAAAAGCTTAGTCCATTGAACATCTTACAAAACGGTTAGCAAGTCCACAATGCACGTTGCTTCCTTAGCATGGTACCATCGTCAGACTGTGGAAGGAGCCTTAGGCCTTCAACTTTCTGACATAATAGTTGCCAATAGAAACAAAATGCTCTGGTAGACAAGTTGCATCACTGCTAATCATGCTGTTCAAAATTGTTAGTGTTACTTCATATTGTAACATAATACATCTGTAAGGCTTTACTGTTTACTGAGTAATTTGTTCACATATACAAAAAGAGGAATGTTTATTGACTTGAATGAAGTTAAGGAATTAAAATCAGTTTGTGTAATTTACATCTTTTGTACCATAAGGGTTTTGATAAAGTTCTGTTTGCATTCTGTTTTACATAATCCACCACCTGGTAATTATTTCCATTAGTGTTGTCATTCATTACTGGTAAGAAATTACTACTGTGTAATAAGTGAGTCTTGCTAAACCCATATTAGAAAATGAAATGTGTTGACACCACCAAAACAAAATTTGGAAAAAAAAAACTTTGAGCAGAGAACAATGCTAATTTAGGTTTAAAAATGACCAAAATTTCAGAAATAGGCATTCCAATCTGTTTAGTGTCATTCACAATCCAAGGTTCAGCTACCAAAATATTTCATTTATGTTAAACTGAATCAAAATTATCTTGCATAGCCATGCTGTAAGTATTTTATGATTCTATGATCTACTGTCTCCAGAAATAATAAATATTGAAGGTTGAAATAAACATTGAACACTGAAGGTACAGAGTTCAAGTTGTATTCTCTTCCAATTCTTCCGTCAAACAGAAGATATAGAAGTTTGAATATACATATAAACCGCATCAAGAACAGCTTCTTCCCCAGTGTTATCAGACTTTTAAATGGACCTCTGAAAATTCTGACCTCTGTCTGCACCTTCTCTGTGGCTGCACTCTATTCTGCTACCGTGATGCACTTTGAATGATGCGATCTGATTGTGTAACACGCAAAACAACATTTTTTTCACTATATCTCAGTATGTGACAACAGCACATCAATCAAATGAATTAGCTGAAGTTTGATGTTTTAATAAATTGGAAGTGCTTTAACGCCTCTGTCACTACAACTTCCTGTCTCCCTGCTGATTTATCTTCAGTAGAAATCACTTGTGATAATCTCCATTTCATTATCCAAAAAAGTTCTACTTTCTCAGCCTCCCAAGAGGTTAGAGTAATCTATCTCTGTATTCATGTAATCTTTCATAGGTGTGGTCTGCTGGTCTTTTGTGTAATGCCTGCAACTAATGAAGTAAATGATCATTCTTCAGACCATACAAATATTGTGTCATGATGAATGGATGTTCATCATCTTGTCACTGTGTGCAAAGATCTCTTGGAAATAGACTTGGTTTTTTTTTTTTAAAACTTCATCAGTTACCTTGGATGTATTGTCAAAGTGATTATATTGTCTTTGATAACATAATCCCTATGGTGTGATGAGCTTCCCATCTGAAAAACTAGTAGCACCTAAATCAATGCAGGGAATATAGACTGAATTGGACAAATTGTTATCTTGTTGAGAAGATCAAGCCAATATCTATCGGGAACAATGATTGTAACGTTACCCACCCACTTCTACTCAACTAAAATTATAACCTTTTTGTTTATGTAGAGTCAGTTCTTTGTCTTGTCACTTGTATATCATCAGTGCTGGATAGGTTATTTTTAGAAGATGTGTGTTTTAAAGTGTGTTCTTTTTTTATTCAGTCTTGGGGTGTGACGTCATTGGCAAGGCATGGTTTTATCTTTGTATAAGACATCAATTTACTTAGCTGTAAAGGATAAGTGTCATCACAGTAATATTCTGGTCACCTGAGCTAACAGATTGATGCTGCATTCCCTAAAAAAAGAATGGAAACACATGAAAGCTGGTTCAAAAGTTGGAATCCTAAAAAATATTTTAGTTTATTTTACTTGCACCTTTTTCTGTGTTCCTCAAAGTCCATTTCATCATGCTAATAGAAATTGCAAGCTATAGTGTGGACTGTAAAATAAACTTTTTCTCCCTAATAGAGTTTAACTGTACCAATTGGATTGATGAAAGCACCTCTTTCATTCCACTCCTACAACCTTGGAGTAATCAGGCTGGCAAGACCAATATTGTTTCGAAAAACACCATGAGAGATAGCAGTACTTTATTTTTCCATAAATCTTTTCCACTTGTATTCAACAACCCATATATAGCAGGGCTTTCAACCTCTGTGTCTTTTACATGTAGAACATAGAGGTGGTATTCATAGAATTATAGAACAACATAATATAGAAAGGGCCACTTGGCCCATCATGCCTGTGCTAGATCTTTGACAGAGCTATCCATTTAGTCATTCTTCCATAACTCTGCATGATTTTCTATTTGAAATATCCAGCTGATTCGTTTTGAAAGTTCAAATTAATTTTGCTGTGCTGTTTCTGCCAGGCATTCTACTTTATAACTCACCACAGAAAAGAATTTCTCTTAATCTTTCTTTTTTGATTCTTTTGCTAATTACCCTCATGGTAAATCATTTGTGTATCTCTTATTGGACTTTGAGATACTTCCTAAAGTCTAATGTCTGGCTATGGACAGAGTGTTCCAGCCTTGCCAATGACTTAAGAATGTTTAGTGTAACTTCCTTGCTTTAGTAGTCAGCGGGTGGAATTTAATGGTCACATGTTTACAAACTGATGAGCTAGTGATTGCACCTCAGCCAAACTGGGAACCCTGTTTTAATTATCCAGATTGTGTCCACTTTCTTGGCTCCATCAGGGCAACCTCCCATGCTACTTTACGATATGGGACAGGTGCCTATCTTTGAAAGATGTCAACCAGAAGCAGGTAGCTCTTGAATAATGGCAGCACTACTGAGAGTGACAGCCACCTTGACAGTTCAAGATGCCTGAGGTTGGAGGTGTGTGTGCAGGTGAATGGGGCAGAATTGCTGGACTTGGATTGGGAAGTCTAGACGAAAGGGGAATCGAGAATTGTTGTAAAAGGTTGGAATGCTTTCCTTACGTCCTTCACGCGCAAGCATTGGATCCCTCCAGTAGCACAGAATGCTGGAAGGATGAGCTAGGTACACAGGTATGCACACACAGCTGCATAGTGAATCCCAAGCCCAACATCCATATTTAGTGGCCACTTGAGGGCCATCATTGGTCTTCAGGTGCAAAGGCTGCCCTTGACCTTTTCTACCAAATGTAACAGGGTGAACCAGAAGAACTAACATATCTCCACCCTATACATTGAGCACCCATTGTTAACCACTGTCCATTCATCTTGGGGAGCATTAAGTTCTGACCTGTGTCATTATTTAGAAAGCTGAAATGTCATGTATTTTTAACACCCCCTCCACTTTTTTTTCTGTCATTGTTCAATGATTTCTGTAAAATATCTCTGGCCTGTCTTCTCGTGCATCCATCTTAAAATAGAATATGTTACCTGCAGCATTTTTGCTTACATCTCGAACTGAAGCCTCGAGTTGCAGATTATTTACAGAAAATTAGGCTGTAGGAAATCTGATTTTATCACTGAACTTTTTGAGAGTAATTTCTCCTTTTTCCTTTGGTTGGATGATTGCCGGTCACCCATTTTGTAGAAACATTATTGCTTTACTATTTCAAATGAAGTTGAGAATTATATAATATGACACACAAATGTGAGGTTGTGGTGGTATGGTGAAATTCTGATTTAAATGTTAAATAAACTTTGCATAGGAAAAGTTAATTTGGTCCAACCAATCGCATGTTGCTATTTGTCCTCCATGAGTGAAATTTTCATTTTAGTTGTCCTGCTCCCAGATCCCTTGCACTTTTTTCTTTCTTCCACCTTTCCAAGTGCATTTGCACTGCTGACAATCCTGCCTTAACTTATAACCTTGAAGAAAATTCCACATTGTGCAGTTTTGTGTAAAATGTTTGTCTTAATTTCTGTTGCTTTCTTCCCTATTCTAATATTGTCTATATTCCCTTGTTCTTGTAGCAAAGGCTGTGAACTCCATCTATTCTTCCCTTTGCATTCACGGTTAACTTTACAATAGAACAATATTAGTTACAGCAGAATCAGTAAAATGCTCAACTTTTCAATTCTTTCAGATATAGGATAATGCCTGAAAGTACTGCTGTGCAAAAAGTAAAGCTCAATTTATTTTGAATAAATCTTCATGTTCACCAATTATATGAAACATAGTTAAAAGGTAAGATAATCAAAAATGTATCTTGTAATATACAGTTCTACAGTTCATTTAGACTTCCAAAGCTGCTTATAATTTATAGAACTTGTACTGAATGAAAGTGTAATTTATGGAAAATAATTTTGGCTTTTCAACCGCTAGCCTGATCAATTGCTGAATTATCACAAGATGAACAGTTTATTATTCTTCAGCAGACCATAATGGTTTAGTGAGTAGGAAAATTCATTAACTTTACTGTATTCAAATGCATTTTTATCAGTGGTTGCAAATACTTAAATGTTTGAGCATTAATGCCTAGTAAAAGTTTGTTATTAAATCTATTTAATTATGCAGGGATCCATTATAGAGTCGCCTTTTACTCTGGCAGATTATCTACAACAATGTAAGTGTCTGTCAGTGTTTATGTAATGATCTGAAGAACAGAAGCAGTCCAGTTGATATTTGGGACGCAAAGATTACAATCCGAATGCAAATAAATCAGTTTTACTGTGGCTACTTTTGATATATTCACAACATTGAACTTAATATTTGCCTCTTTTATGCAAATTAATGAATGAAATGATAGATCGTAGAATGATGCAGCAGCAGGAGACCACTTAACCCATCATATCTATAGGAGAGCTGACCAATTAGTCTCTGGCACCTGCAGTTTCCCCATCGCACTGTACATTGTTCTCCAAGTACTAATCCAATTCTCTTTTAACAGTTAGTACTGAAATTGTTTCCACTACCTTGTCAGGCCGTACATTGAAAATCCGCAACAGTTGGTAACAGTTCATGTCTCGGCAAAAGTTATGTACTCAATCAGAAAAACAAATAATTAGAGTTGATTGTAACACAAAACACGTCTAATGTTAACAAATCACCTTTCTCTAATGTAATATACATTATTTCCATCTTTTGAAATTTGTTGTTCTCTAAATTCTGTTCCAAAGAGTGTAAAACAAAAGAACTTTGAGACGAATGTATCTTTTTGCATCCATTTTGTGTTGTGCAATGCATAATCTATGAACATCGTAACATTTCAGGAACAGGCAGTTCTAAGGGTTGCTACTCCTGACTGTTCCCAAATATTAATTGCATTCAGTACTGCCTAGGAATAAGCATGGGGCTTGTTACTAGGATTTCAACAGGTTACTTAGAGGTGTTTGTGGTTACTGAACAGTCAATTTTAGGTAGTTTGGAGGAAGCCCAATAGGGTTGTGATGTTCAGTCTCCTGAATGGTTGGGTAATTCGGATTAAGGAGAAGAGGCTTCATTCTGAAAAGATGTTGCTGTAGCGGGCTGTAAGCTGTTGTGATGCGAGCGAATTCCGCCAGGATGTGCTGGGATTAATGCTCACCTAAGAACCTAGGGAATGGTTGGGGCTTGAAGAAAGCTATGTACTGTTAACAGTTCAGTGCATCTGAGAGTGAGGGTGAAGAAAGCTCAAAAGGAGTATTTGTTTTATGCAGCTGAGCAAGATTAGAACTCAGACAAGTGAAGAACAAATACTTGTTTGGTAAAGCTGGAGTCATGTTTGTGAATAAGGGTTGGCGTGTAGTTTCAAGAATGTCCATAGACCATGGCAAGCAAAGTGAAATACCAAAATACAAGTGACCATTAGTAGTTTGTGAAAGAGATCCAAAGCTATGAATTCAAAAGAGAAAGATTGGAATTTCTTTGATTAACAAGGTGTAGAGCTGGATGAACGCAGCAGACCAAGCAGCATCAGAGGAGCAGGAAAGCTGAAGTTTCGGGCCTAGACCCTTCTTTAGAAATCTCTCCCTCTCTTTATTTCAGAATCCCCTTCCCCTCCCCCATTTCTGAAGAAGGGTCCAGACCCGAAACGTCAGCTTTCCTGCTCCTCTGTTGCTGCTTGGCCTGCTGTGTTCATCCAGCTGTACATTTTGTTATCTCAGATTCTCCGGCATTGGCAGTTCCCACTATCTCTGACTGGAATTTCTTGTTAGTTTTTTTTAATGGGAATTGAAGTACCATATTTGTCACTAACTTCTGGGGGATTATTGAGACTGTCACATAACTTCTGTGGGATGACTCAGACATTGTTAGGAGCTGTAGTAGACCACATCTATTTTATGTACTCTGTTCAGTGTTCAACCACAGTTTATCTGCTACTCATATTTACCTCTGGTTAATTCTGAGCATTAGAATAGAGTCCATGTGAATAATTGTAGACTGTTTTACTGTTCTAACGTTGTAAAGATTATCGTTCGTTCAAAGCCTTTGAATCTTGTGGTTTTATTATCTCAGTAAATAAATGGGATTTCACACTTTTTTTTGTCAATATTTAAAAAAAAAAGAAACAAAATCAGAAATTGCTGGAAAAACTCAGCAGGTCTAACTGTTTCTCTCCACCGAGGCAGTTATTGTTTTGGGTCCAGTGACCCTTCTTCAGAACAGGGTTTTGTTTTTAAGTTCTTCTTGTCCCTAGCCAGATTGTATAAATTTGGCGGTTTGGTCCAGGATCATAACAGCTTTAACAGCATGTCTCAATTTTTTTCTAGCAATACCTTGATTAATATTGTGTAGATTTGTTAGTTAAAAATGAAGTGAAATGGTCATAACAAAGTTTTTAATTGTGCTCATGTTCGCTGCATAAAACCTATGCTAACATGAACCTATTGATTGTGGTGAAGGTTTAAATTTCTCGATGTTTCTGCAGTAAGACTTGAAAGTAGTCTTTTAATATGGACGCACTTTTGCTAATTTTACCTTTTTTGTTAACTTGTCCAGCGTATTTCATGATCAGTTTCCAGTGCATCTTGAAGGACGAGCTTCTTTTCAAATAAGACCATAACCTACACAAAATGCAGATTTTTTTTTTTCTTTTTAAATGATCATTTTAACTCTTAAATCAATAACTATGGCTTGGTGATTGAAAATGTCCAGACAGTCAATAACATACCTTCCCCTGTGGACCTGTTCAATCTTCCTGTTCATTTCAAACTTGATTTTGTGAGAAGCCAATATCTGCCATACATTTGTTAAAGGCGTTGTCCTTAGAGAAATTTCTGATTTACAAAGCACAAGTAGTTGATAACATGATTCACTTGCAAAGTTACACCTGATTGGTAACTAATTAAAATGTCATTGCAGTTTTGGCTGGGACAGCATTTATTGCCTATTGCTAGTTTCCCTGGAGAAAATGGTGATGAGCTGGTGTAGGTACACCCACAATATCATTCGGTGGAGAGAGATGAGATTTTTTGACCTGGGGATAGTTAAGGGACTGCTGTATTAAATCTTGCCATACCCATTTATCGCTATCCATTTACAGTGTTGAGACAATTCCATGCACAAAAACATTGTTTTTCTAACCAGTTTCCAAGGTTACATGACCTTAATCCTTAAAGAACTAGTTGCAACATCTGTTACGCTAACAATATAGAAATCCTGTTTATTTGGAGACTTAATCTCAAGAATTACCAAAATTCTTATGGGCTGGTATCTTGACAGTATTGGAAAGTCTGCTTGTACTAGGGTAGGGCAGTTGACAACTAGAGGGCGTATTTTTAAGGTCAGAGGAGAAAGATTTAAAAAGGACACGGAGGACAACTTTTTACACAGAGCGGTTCATGTGTGGAATGAACTGCCGAGAGAGTGGTTATGCAAGTGTAGTAATAACGTTTAAAAGACATTTGCATAAGTTCATGACTAGGGATATGGGCCAAGTGGGCATGCAGGTGGGACTATCTTTAGTTTGGGGAACATGGTCAGCGTGGACTGGTTGAACCGAAGGGTCTGTTTCCATGCTGTGTGGCTGTGTATTTTTATGAAGTGAACATCTTAAGTGATAACACAGCGTGCAGCTGGAGGAACACAGCAAGCCAGGCAGCATCAGAGGAGCAGGAAAGCTGACGTTTCGGGTCGGGACCCTTCTTCAGAAGTGATAAAGGGTCCTGACCCAAAACGTCAGCTTTCCTGCTCCTCTGATGCTGCTTGGCCAGCTGTGTCCCTCCAGCTCCACACTGTGTTATCTCTGACTCCAGCATTGGCAGTTCTTAAAAAGTCTATATCTTAAGTCATGTTGTTATTTTAACATAAATCCCCATTGATACAATTAGGATGGAGTCTACTGTGATGCAAATTTGAAGGCAGTTCACTGTTCGTTATCCAATTTTATGTTATTATTCGAGATAATTGATTGTTAGATGCAGTTCCAACTCAGATTTAGGTGACCTCAGTGTACTACATGTTGGAAGAATAATTCAAGCTATTGTGATCTGCTGGCTTCATGAAAAATGTTTGGAACTGCATAATGAAGTTAGAAATTGTTAGAAATGTAATGGTCTGTCACTTGTGTCTAATGTCATCATGATGAAAATGCGATGTTGCATTTTTGCCTGGTGCCAGAAAGCAGGGTTAATAAATGCTGTTATGAACCTGAACACTGGCCTCATGGTCTTTTGCCTGGGGCTAGAGGAGGCCCCATGGCATGATCCATTCCTGCAGCTTTGTGTGTGTCCTCAGTTTGCTACTCAGCTCTCTTGCATGATCAAATTTGCTGGAGATCTCCGTACAAGTCCTCAGAACCAACATTGTAAAGCTGTCCTGTGTTTTGGCTGCAAGCACAGAAGATGTAAGTAGGAGAAGAGAAACTGCCTTCCCATTTGATTTACGTGAAAACTTTGGATATGTGCCAATCGCAGATACAGTCTGACCTCTGTCTTTCTCACATCTGATAAGTCCCAGAAAGCCCAGGGCAAAAAGGGGAATGAGAGCCCAAAAATCATATACATACCATTTCTTTTCATGTTTTAACCCAAGAAACTTTTTTTTTGGGGGGACCAAGTTTATAAAAAGTCAGTGTCATATATTTTGGGATTTTGCATTTCCCTTTCTGTGCAAATTGCTATCCATGTCAGGAGCCGGAGATGGTTCCAACATTGCTACCAGGGTCGGAAATCAAAAGTTCTACCTGTGATTGAGTTAACCGTATCACAATTGGGAGTGATCATTTGACTTGTGTGAAATGGCCTAACCATTATAAATGTCAAAGCAAGGCTACTTGCCTTCATTTTAAAAGTTGTTTTACTTTTAACTACAGGTGTGACAATACTGTGCATTTAAGAGAGGAGTTCTGTGCTGCTTCTCTTACAGAGGGGTATTGTCACAGTGGTGCGGAAATGTTTCTTGTAGACAGTTTTTGAGTTTTCGCCTAGGTGTTTTTTTTAAATAAGACAAAGGAATCGTGAGTGGGTGTGGTCAGGGCTTGCACACACCCAGGAAGGTTTTTGGTTCTGCTTTCTGTCAGTTGAGAAGGTTTCTGATGGCTGCTGGAGCTAAAATCTTCAGTTCTCTGCTGCTAGAGTGAAGCCTTAGACAGTGAGGCTTCCTCTTAAAAATCCAAAGGGACGGTTGTTTCTTTCTGTTTGTCTTTCTTTCTTCTGGACTGGAGAGAGACAGCATGTGAGAATCATAACTATTTTGCTGAATTGCATTTTTTTTTGTTGTCGCCAAAGAATGTGTTTATGGGATGCTGCCTATATTGGAACAGTTGATGATTAGTGGTTATATAATATATTATCTTGCTAAGTAATTCAGTAGAGTTAAGTTATACCAGTTCTTCTCTTTGTTGTATTTTATCTGTGTTATAGAGTCAGAGAGCCATACACCCCAGAAACAGAGCCTTTGGTCCAACCAGTCCATGCCAAATGTAATCCCAAACTAAGCTAGTCCCATCTGCCTGCTCCTGGCCCATATCCCTCCAAATCTTTCCTAAAAATGTATCTGTTTAAATGTTATAAATGTATCCGTATGCAACACTTACACAGGAAGTTCATTCCGTACACGAACCACCCTCTGTGGGGGGGCGGGGGGGGGGATTGTTTTTTTTTTTTTTTTTTAATCCCCCCCCCCTCAAATTTAAAACCCCCCCCCTAGTTTTCACTTCCCCCCCCCCCCCCCCCCATTCTAGGGAAAAGACAACTACCATTAACTCTATCTATACTTCTCGTTATTATTTTGTAAACTTCTATCGAGTCACCCTCCTACAGTCCAGTAAAAAAAGTCCCACCCTATCTAGCCTGCAACATCCTGGTAAATCTCATCTAAGCCCTCACCAGCTTGTTAATATCCTTCCTATAACTGGGCAACTAGAACCAGACACAGTATTTCAGAAGAGGCCTAAGCATTGTCCTGTACAACTTCAACGTGACTTCATAACTCCTATACTCAAAGGACTGAACAATGAAGGCAAGCTTGCCAAATGCTTTTTTAACCACCCTGTCTATGTGTGACACAAGCTTCAAAGAATTATGTACTTGCACCCCGAGGTCCCTCTGTTCTACAATGCAACCCAAGGCCTACCATTAAGTGTATAAGCCCTACCCTACCCATTTTGTACCAAAATGCAATACCTTGCATTTATCCAGATTGAACTCCATCTGCCATTTTTCAGCCCATTGATCCATTTGATCAAGATCCCTTTGTAATCTTAAAACCTTCTTCACTGTCTACTATGTCACCAATTTTGGTGTCATCTGCAAACTTACTAAACATGCCTTCTTTTTCTCATCCAAATCATTTACATAAATGACAAACAAAAGAGGACCCAGACCAAGCTTAGTGGAACACCATTGGTCACAGGCCTCCAGTCCAAAAAGCAACTCTCCACCATCACTCTCTATCTCCTGCTGTTAGGCCAATTATGTGTCCAATTGGCAAGCTCACCCTAAATCCCATGTGACCTAACTTTACTAATTAGTCTACCATGCAGAACCTTGTCAAAGGCTTTACTCAAATAAACAATGTGTACTGTGCTGTCATTATCAATCTTTTTGGTAACTTCCTCAAAAAAACTCAATCAAGTTCTTGAGACACTATTTCCCTTGCAGAAAACCATGCTGACTACCCCTAATCAATTTTTGCTTCTTTAAATGTCCATAAATCCTATCTTTTATAAGAACAATTTGCTCAACTCTGAAGTCAGACTCTCAGTTCTATAGTTCCCCAATTTCTCCTTACAATTTTTTCTTAAACAAAGGCACAATGTTAGCCACTCCAGTTATCTGGCACCTCACCTGTTGTTATAGATGATGCAACTAGTTCTGCAAGGAGTCTCGTAATTTCCTCCCTTATTTCCCACAACAGTCTGTGATACATTAGGTCAGGTCCTAGAGATTTATCCACTTTTATATTCTCCGCAACCTCCTGAACAACCTCTTCTGTAAGGCGATCTGCTTTTAAAACATCAAAGTTTATTTCTCTGCATTGTTTTGACTCCATTTCTTTCTCCACAGAGAAAACTAACACGAAATATTCATTTAATATCTCTCCCATCTCCTGGTGTTTAACGTACAGATGACCTCCTTGATCTTTTGAGGCCCAACCCCTCTCTCTAGTTACCCTCTTGCTCTTAATGTATTTATAGAATCCTTTTGGATTATCCTTAAATTTATCTGCCAATGCTATCTCATATCTCCTCTTTGCCTTCCTGATTTCTCTCCTAAGAATGTCCCAATGTTCTTTATATTGATTGAGATTTAGTTGAACCTCGATGCCTGTCTATGTCTAAAATAAGATTCTCTTTTATTCTTGACTAGAACCTCAATATCTTTATTCATCCATTGTTCCTTAATCTTACCAGCCTTACCATTCGCTCTAACAGGAACATGTTGCCTCTGAACTCTCATCATCACACTCTTGAATGCCTCCCACTTGTCAGACGTGCTTTTACATGTGAACAGTCTACTCCAAGCAACTTTTGAAAGTTCTTGTCTCATACTATTAAAATTTGTCTTACTCTGATTAAATTTTTAACTTTTTAATGAAGGTTTATCCTTTTCCACAACCATTTTGAAACCAATAGAATTACAATCGCTAGACCCAAAGGGTTCCCCCACTTTACCTGTCACCTGCCCTGCTTTATTGCCCAAAAGAAGGTCTAGTTTTGCTCCTTCTCCAGTAGGAGCATCTACATATCAATAAAGAAAATTTTCTTAAACAATTTGACAAATTCTTCACCATCCAAACCTTGTAACAGTATAGTAGCCCCAGTCAATGTTTGGAAAATTAAAATCCCCCATTATTACAACCTTTATTATGCTTACATATACCTGAAATCTCCCAACGTACTTGTTTCTGAATATCCCTCTTACTGTTGGGGGCCTATAATACAATCCCATCAATGTGATTTTCCTTTCTTATTTGTAATTACCCATATATTTTTACTGGATAATTTTTTAGAAATATCTCCCGTAGTTCCAGCAGTAATGTATTCCTTAACTTATAAAAACACCACCCCTGCCTCCTTTCTTGTCTCCTTTTCTATCCTTACTATAGCATTTAAAACTCGGAACATTGAGCTGCCAGTCTTGGCCATCTTTCAGCCAAGTTTTTGTAGCAGCTAGGATGTCCCGATCTGATGTTCTAAGTAATAATCTTTAATAATAACACAAGATAAAACATAAGGATATCATAAAAAATGTATCAGGTGTGTTAGGTAACTCACAGGCAGGATTTGACGGAGTCAGAAACACAAACTCATAC
>NC_063338.1:59052381-59059531 GCF_021869965.1 Rhincodon typus | reverse complement strand
CCCGAAATGTCAGCCTTTCTGCTCCTATGATGCTGCTTGGCCTGCTGTGTTCATCCAGCTCTGCACCTTGTTGTCTCGGATTCTCCACCATCTGCAGTTCCTACTATCTCCTATATATGAGGTATATAATTTTGAAGCATTTAGCATGGAGTTCTAAAAGGAAGGCCACATTCAGCCATGCTTATTTGTTCTCTAATTACTTAAGCAGTTGGTGCCCATTTGCGGCAAGACCTAGACAATATACGGGATTGTACTGATATGTGGCAAGTGACAGGCAGTGAACATGTTTGGGTTTACCATTGACCAGAAGCCAGACTGGACCTGCCATACAATTACTGTAGGTGCACAAGTGGAATAGGGGCTAGGAATTTTTTTGCAAGTCAATCACCTGTTGACCATCCACAAGCTATAGGTGAGGAGTGTGAAGAAGTATTCTTTCTTTGCCTGGATGGGTCCTTGTCCAAAAATGCTGAAGAATCTTAACACCATCCAAGACAAGGCAGCCCACTTGATTGGCACCCAATCTACCACGTTCAACATTTACTCTCTTCACTACCAGTGCGCAGTGACGGTAGTGTTTATCATTTACAAGATTCTGTACAAATCACCAAGCCTGACACAACACCTTTTGAAACCTGTGCTCTCTACCACTTTTAAAGGGCAAGGGTAGTAGATACATGAGAACACAAGTTCTCTTCCAATTCACTCACCATCCTGACACACAACTATATTACGGTTCCTTCATGGTCATTGGGTCAACATCCTGGAATGCCCTTCCTAACAGCTCTGAGGTCCTTGTATCCAACAAGTCAGCTCACACTATCTTTCACAATGGGCAATAGATGCTGGCCTAGCCAATGACACCCACATCCCATTTGCAAATAAATAGAATGTTGCATTTTTCTTCTATATCTCTAAATATATTTTAGTTTGGTTATTTAATTTGCTAGTGCAGGAATTTAGCTGTTTCATGTACTGTATTTCAATTTGGAGGGTTAAGTTTTTATAGTGTTTTCATTTGTTTTTCTGCTAAGGAAGGCCCAATGGCATCTGACTCTATTTTTCTTGAATTAATTGACTCAATGCTTTACTTCAAATCGCTTTCATTTAAAGTTGCAATTTTCAGAAATGCAACCACAACTCAGTGAGGACTTTCTGTGTAGCTTCCTCCATACATAAGAGCTGTTAAAAGCCTGTAATCCATCTCAAATGTTTAGTCTCTTACAAAAACAAACTTATATTTAGACCCCACGTCAAATATAACTAATTCTTTTATAGCCTATTTAAACAGTTATTCAAATTGTCATCTCAGAAACCTCTGCTATGATAATGTTAGCTGTTGCAACTCAATGAGGCCTTCATTATGATGGTATAATAAGCCCTTGGGGAAATGTCAGTGAAAAGCGCTATGAAACTGAGGGTCCAGATGGCAATGTTTTTGTTTCTCTAACCTATTCTACATGGTCTAGCTATCAATGCAGCCCAGCAGGTTCTCTTAATGTCCAGTGTTCAAGTCCATGTATATTTTTTCCCCATGTTGAAAGAGCAGGCAATTTAAAAAAAAAAAAAAATAAGATTGCCATTTGGGGAGGCAATGGCCCAGTGGAAATATCACTGGACTGGTAATCTAGAACCCCAGGCCAATGTTCTGGGAGCATGGATTTGAATCCCACAATGGCAGATTGTGAAATTTACATCTAGTAAAATTTTGGAATCAACAGCTGGACTAACGGCAAACATGTAACCACTGCCAATTATCGTTAAAAAAAAATAACAAAAAAAATCCCATGTGGTTTATTAATATCCATTTTAGGGAAGGAAATCTGCAATCCTTACCTGGTTTGTTCTTCAGAGAACTCTAAATCCACAGCAATGGAGTTTATACTTAACTGCCCTTTGGGGAATTAGGGATGGCCTAGCCAGTGATGCCCACATTCCAAGAACAAATATTGGAGAAAAAAACTTATCCAACCTTTTTAAGAGTATTTGCATTTACAGTACAAGTTTGTTACTCCCACACTGCCGATTATACCCTTTGGACCAGCCAAAATACAGTCCGTATGGAATTTATTCTGAAGTTCCAATGTCCCCTGGAAAAGCAAGGACTGATTAGGGATAGTCAACATGGCTTTGTGCGTGGAAAGTTATGTCTCACTACCTTGATTGAATTTTTTGAAGAAATAACAAAGAGGATTGATGAGGGCAGGGTGGTTGATGTGATCTTCAGTAAGGCGATCGACAAGGTTCCTCATGGTAGACTGGTTAGCAAGGTTAGATCACGTGGAATACAGGGAAAACTAGCCATTTAGATACAGAAATGGCTCGAAGGTAGAAGGCAGAGAGTGGTGGAGGAGGGTTGCTTTTCAGACTGGATGCCTGTGACCAGCAGTGTGCCACAAGGATTGATGCTGAGTCCTCTGCTTTTCGTCATTTTATATAAATGACTTGAATGTGAACATAGAAGGTATGGTTAGTAAGTTTGCAGGGGACACCAAAGTTGGTGGACAGTGAAGAAGGTTACCATGGAGTACAATGGGATCTTGATCAGATTGGCCAATTGGCTGAGGAATGGCAGATGGAGTTGAATTTAGAAAAATGTGAGGTATTGCATTTTGGAAAGGCAAGTCAGGGCAGGACTTATACTCTTAAGGTGGCATGGTGGTTCAGTGGTTAGCACTGTTGCCTTACAAGCACCAGGGACCCAAATTCAATTCCAGCCTCTGGCGACTGTCTGTGTGGAGTTTGCGCGTTTGCCCCGTGTCTGTGTGGGTTTCCTCCGGGTGCTCCAGTTTCCTCCCACAGTTCAAAGATGTGCTAGTTTGGTGGATTACCCCTGCTAAATCGCCCTTGGTGATCAGGGATGTATAGTTTAGGTGGATTAGTCACTGGAAATGCAGGGTTATAGTGATAGGGGTGGGGTGGGTCTGGGTGAGATGCTCCATGTGGACTTGTTGGGCAGAATGGCCTGTTTCCATACTGTAGGGATTCTATTAGTGGCAAGGTCCAGGGGAGTGTTGTTGAACTTGGAGACCTTGGAGTGCCCATTCATAGTTCCTTGAAAGTGGAGTGCCAGGTAGATAGGATAGTGAAAAAGGCATTTGGTATGCCTGCCTTTATTGGACAGTGCATTGAGTATAGTTGTTGGGATGTCATGTTGTGGCTCTACAGGACGTTGGTTAGGCCACTTTTGGAATACTGCATGCAATTCTGGTCTCCCTATGATAGGAATGATGTTGTGAAACTTGGAATGGTTCAGAAAAGAATAATAAGGATATTGCCAGTGTTGGAGGGTTTAAGCTTTTGCGAGAGGCTGAATAGGCTGGAGCTGTTTTACCTGGAGCATTGGAGGCTGGGGGATGACTTTATGGAGGTTTATGAAATCATGAGGGGCATGGATAGGGTAAATAGACAAGGTCTTTTCCCTGGGGTCGGGGAAGTCCAAAACTAGAGGGCGCTGGTTTATTGTGAGAGGGGCAACGTTTTAACACAGAGGATGGTGCATGTATGGAATGAACTGCTAGAGGGAAGTAGTGGAGGCTGGTACAATTACAACATTGTGTAGGCATCTGGATGGGTATATGAATAGGAAGTGTTTAGAGGAAGGCGGGCCACATGCTGACAAATGGGACTACATTATCCAGGATATCTGGTCAGCGTAGACAAGTTAGTCTGAAGTGTCTGTTTTTGTGCTGTACATCTCTATGACCTTTCTCTGTTTGGGTTTCCATCTTGAGATCCAAACCTGTAACTCCTGCTTATAAAATTTAGGTGCCAGAACTAGTGGAAATACTTTTTACATTCAGGTCCCATTGCTTGCTTTTATTTTATCAAGTTCAGAGTTTCCTTTGTTCTGTGCAAATGTAGAACTGTGTCTCACCCCAGACTTGAGGAAAGATGCCTGTTCAGGTGTTAGCTAATGTCAGTATTAGTTATTTCATCATTCACTGCTTTATTTTTAAGCTTGTCCATCCTTTCAAAAAAAAAAAGTGGTCTTTGCATCATATTTGAATTTGTCCTTCAAACCACTCTTGTGAATTCTGACAACAACTATTTAAAGTTGATGGTTTTGCTGCTTACAACTAACGTTGATGAAGCTGTGTACTGCAGGAAATGCAGGAAGAAAGACCAAGTGCATCGAAACAGCCAAATAAAATTAACATAGTATTTTTATTGAACTTCTTCCCATCCTGTTAATATTTTATGAATCACTGGATATGAGCACCAAAGCTGCTTATGTTTGTCTTCCTGACTTGAAGAATTTTTATCACTTAATGCTTGATCGTCATAACCCGTCAGTGTCCCTCCTGACGCCATGAAGAATATTTATTGCCGCCTTCTAAGGCTCTTCTGATCAGTTTCTCCCCACACCACCACCACCACCACCACCAATTATGAGCCCCTCTCCTTTTTGTGACATTAGATGAATGCTGTGAATCATATTTTCGATTTTAAACAGTGGCCTCCTGCTGTCTGGCAATCTGTCACCTACCAATAAGTCAGCTGCCAAGACCTGCCGATATTGGGTGGGTAACTGAAGCAAGGCTTGCAGCCAAGTCCCAGGAGTTAAAATCTCCCAGATCACCTCGTGCCAAGGCCAAGAAGATTTTGTGCTTAGCTTGGTCCCACCTGTTTCATTCCCACTCCAATTTAAAACTGGAGCTGAAATTCTTAATGTTCGTATCAAAAGGATTAAGATCTTGTATTGCTGCAAGTGAAGCTGTGTTTCTCATGTAGGCATTATGGGAACAGGGGGAAAAAAATACATTGCCAATTTACATAACAGAATTTTTTGCCACATTTTTACATTGACTGTTTTAGCCTGGGCATACGTGGAACAATGGGTGTACATTTCAATCGAATAAAAATTGGGCAGTCACTTAAATGAACGACCCTATCCTTCTACCTCATTTTCTCTTCCCTCGCCAGTCTGCTGCCATTTTCTGTGATACCCAAAAGAAACAGGTAAGTGTGTTTAAACAAGACAGGCGGAGACGTGGTGATCAAATCCTTTCTCTGCTTTTCAGGGGTATCAGACAAGGGTTCTCTATGCTGCAGTGGTGAAGAATTTATTTTTCGTGTTCTGAGGCTGTGGGTCCTTTTTAAGACCTGGGCTGCTTCCTGGCGAGCAACCGGCTCCTTGCCAAGTTCAGGCTTGCTAGACCTGGACGTGTGCAAACACCTGTAGGGATCCAGCAACCTGGCTTGGAATGTCAGGGAATGTTTATACCCTGAAGGAAGCAATAATTATTGCCACATGATTGACAGTCAGTAGCAATAGGAGAGAAAGTGGAGCTTGAATGGCATTGAGGATGTTCTATTTTTCTAAGTATTTGTTGATGGATATCCTAGATTTAATGTAATGCCACAGTAAGGTTAGTAGTAGATGTTTGTATTGTTGGTGAGCTTGGGGTAATTTAATGAGATCTTTATCTATAAATACTGAGAATCCTGCAAAGTATAGCGATTGCTGTAATTGCTGTTTCTTGTAACACATATTCACTCCCCCATGGCACTTGCCCTTGTAATTGCATAAGGAGTACCGCTTGCCCATTCACTATCTCTGTCCTGACTGTCCAAGGCCCCAGACAACTTCCAGATGAAGAAAGTGTTCACTTGTGTTTCTTTTCATCTAGTCTGCTGCATTGGCTGCTCATATTGTGGTCACTTTTACATTGACAAGACTGAATACAGACTGAGTGAGCGTTTTGCGGAACACCTCCATCCTATCTCTTACCCAACCTCCAGTTTCTTGCTATTATCAATAAACCACCTTGCACTCACACAAACAGTTCTCTCCTGGACCTGCTCCAATGTTCTAATGAAACGCAACACAGTTTGAGGAACAAAATCACATTTTCTAGTTAGGCATTTTACAATCCTGAGGTCTCAATATTGAACTCAACAACTGAGAAACTGACTACTTTACTTTGTCTATCCTCTATTTTTCATTTCACTTCTCCCTTCTACCCGTTCCTCACACCCATGCCATGTTTCTGGCTTTATACTTTTGTACTTTAGTAGCGAGGACTAATCCCTCCTTTTCACACCTTAGTTTACACCCTGTTTTGCATCTTCTCCCTCCCCCACCCCGATAACTGCCCTTTCTTCTTTTGCATTGGCCAACTAAACCATCTGCCCTCTTGATCTACCTCTGTCAAAAGTATTTTTTTAAAAAAAGCTTATTTTCCAACACCTTTTCAGTTCTAAACCAGCATCATACCAGTCTCAAAACATTAACTCCACTTCCCTCTCCAGTTGTTGCCAGACCTGCTGAGTTTCTCCAGTGTTCTGCATTTGTATCCAGTTGGAGGCATTCTGCCACGTTAAAGTAATTGAATGGTAGGACTGCCTTCAGTAATTGTGCTGTGAATCAGCTTCTTGTTGAAATCAAAAGAGAACATGTTGGTGATGGGCTTAGCCGGGTTTGCCATTTTTTTTGAAATTCTATTCATAGAGGCCTTCTTGCTTTTCACTAAATGATACCACAGCTGGAGTTTCAACATCTGCATTCATCAGCCCATAATTATCATGTCTATTAAAATGAATAGAAAGGAAATTGTGGTCTGGAAGGATATAAATTTGAAAAACAAGACTTGCATTTTTGATCAAGAAATTGTTATTCTGTTGTTTGTTCTTTTTTTATTGCTATGCCATTAGCAATTATGTCTTCAGCTGCCTAGGCTGCCTAATCTCTTCTCAGCTTTGTTTCTCTCTACCCCGATCCTGTTTTCAGGCACTCCTTAGCTCAGCTAACTCAGTTGGCTGGATGGCTAGTTTGCAATGCAGAGTGATGCCAATCATGTGAGTTCAATTCCTGAACCAGCTGAGATTGTCATGAAAGATTCTCCTTCTCAACCATCCTCTTCATCTGAGACATGGTGACCCTCTGGTTAAACCATCACCAGTTGTCGCTCTCTCTGAGAGAGCACGCCTATGCCCTCGCAAGACTTATGGCAACTTTATCTGGTATTTGAACAGAGTAAATTGCTGGTTTAGCCCAATTTGATCCTCGGCCACACATTCCTGTTGTAGATATGTTTATACAATAATCACAAGGAAAGATTCCACCTCCCCATCGCCCCCCCCCCCCCCCCCCCCCCCCCTTTCCACACCCTACTATTTATAAATAACCAAAACATACAAAATTCTA
>NC_063338.1:59032467-59052281 GCF_021869965.1 Rhincodon typus | reverse complement strand
TACACCCCGCTCCCACCACTCGCTGTGTTATTATGTTTTTACAAAACAACCAAGAAAAATTTTTCCCCCCCCCCCCCCCCCCCCCCCCCCCCCCCCAACCTTTCTAGGACTACCATTATTTCAAAAATCTAAAATGCATCAGTATTCCACTAAGTCAACATGTTGTTTTGCCAATACATTTTGAAAATGTGGCATTGTACCTGTAGCTATCTATATTGTGAACATATAATTTTTTGGCAATTCTGTGTTGCTGATAAGTCGGAAAGGGGTACTGAAATCCAAACTCTTACTCTGAGCAAAGGACTGAAAATGAGAGTATTAGTCAAATCTTCCTATGCATTTCTCACACAACTCCTAGCAACAGATTATAGAGCATCATGGAGAAAGCTCAGAGTAGGCTGCCTGTCTACAATTTTTGTCAATTAAGTGTTTGCCTGGAATAGGTGCGTTCAACAAAGAAAATATGCTTCTAGCAGATGGAGGAAGAAGTGTTATTTTGAAAATCTGAGAATCACCATCATATTTTGTCAAGGGTATTCCAAGCATGTACTTTCCTATATTTTGCTCTGTTACCTTCTTTCAAACTTTCTTTAACTCCACATTCATTTCCTGTTGCATTCAGGCAGAGGCAATTTATTTTCCCTGAAGTGCCTGCATGCTGGCTTCAGGAGAGTATTTCAGAGCTTCTGGTTGATATTGTATGAAAATGAGACCTGGATGTGGAAGTGCCCCTTCCTCCCCATGATCTCCCGCAGATACATATTGTATTGAGAGGAGAGAAAGGATGAGGCTTGAATTGCAAGATGAAAAGACATCTTCTGGATCATCTGAAAATAGTGCTGAGTTTAAACAGAAAGCATTTTTGCTGTTCCATAGGCCTTAAACTGCAGAATGGGAATCATGAATTTAAGAAGGAACCATTAAAGCTATTTAAAGGTGGAAAGCTCTCTTTAATTTGGAAGTTATTTAAATCTTCAGCCCTTTAAAAATAAATGAAAAGGAGGCCAAAACATCAGAGTGGGTAAAAACAAAAGGCAGATGCTGTTGGTATGCATTGACTGACAGGCCATCTGGTGTAGCTTAGAAAAAAGAAGGCAGTACCACCTGAATCTCTAATTTTAATAGACCTCATTGTTAACGTTTCCAAGAGCAGTTATTTCAGCTCAGGTTCACTGAGAGTTTTTGGCTGAGTTTCAAATGGTCCCAAACTGCATCTTTTTAGGGAGGTTAAGTTCATACTTTGATAGCTTTGTGACTCTTGTAAAGAATTAGCAGTCTTTGATCTGGTTACTGAACAGAAGTTTCTTTTTAAAAGGATGTTTGAAATCTTTCAATAGGTTAGGTCTTTCAATTTCAATTGCTTATGTAAAGATGAGGCGTGAAGGCTCAGTTAGGGCACTTGAGAGTTACAAGTTAGCCAGGAAGGACCTAAAGAGAGAGCTAAGAGCCAGGAGAGGACATGAGAAGTCTTTAGCAGGTAGGATCAAGGAAAACCCTAAAGCTTTCTATAGGTATGTCAGGAATAAAAGAATGACTGGAGTAAGATTAGGGTGAGTCAACGACAGTAATGGGAAGTTGTGCGTGGAGTCCGAAGAGATAGGAGAGGCGCTAAATGAATATTTTTCGTCAGAATTCACACAGGAAAAAGACAATGTTGTCGAGGAGAATACTGAGATACAGGCTATTAGACTAGACGGGATTGAGGTTCATAAGGAGGAGGTGTTAGCAATTCTGGAAGGTGTGAAAATAGATAAGTCCCCTGGGCCGGATGGGATTTATCCTAGGAATCTCTAGGAAGCTAGGGAGGAGATTGCAGAGCCTTTGGCTTTGATCTTTATGTCGTCATTGTCTACAGGAATAGTGCCAGAAGACTGGAGGATAGCAAAAGTTGTCCCCTTGTTCAAGAAGGGGAGTAGAGACAATCCTGGTAATTATAGAGCAGTGAGCCTTACTTCGGTTGTGGGTAAAATGTTGGAAAGGATTATAAGAGATAGGATTTATAATCATCTCGAAAGGAATAATTTGATTTAGGGATAGTCAACACGGTTTTGTGAAGGGTAGGTCGTGCCTCACAAACCTTATTGAGTTCTTTGAGAAGGTGACCAAGCAGGTGGATGAGGGTAAAGCAGTTGATGTGGTGTATATGGATTTCAGTAAAGCATTTGATAAGGCTCCCCATGGTAGGCTATTGCAGAAAATACGGAGGCATGGGATTGAGGGTGATTTACCGGTTTGGATCAGAAATTGGCTAGTTGTAAGAAGACAGAGGGTGGTGGTTGATGGGAAATGTTCATCCTGGAGTTCAGTTACTAGTGGTGTACCGCAAGGATCTGTTTTGGGGCCACTGCTGTTTGTCATTTTTATAAATGACCTGGATGAGGGCGTAGAAGGATGGTTTAGTAAATTTGCGGATGACACTAAAATCGGTGGAGTTGTGGATAGTGCAGAAGGATGTTGCAGGTTACAGAGGGACATAGATAAGCTGTAGACCTGGGCTGAGAGGTGGCAAATGGAGTTTAATGCGGAAAAGTATGAGGTGATTCACTTTGGAAGGAGTAACAGGAATACAGTGTACTGGGCTAATGGTAAGATTCTTGGTAGTGTGGATGAGCAGAAAGATCTCGGTGTCCATGTGCATAGATCACTGAAAGTTGCCACCCAGGTTGATAGGGTTGTTAAGAAGGCGTACGGTGTGTTAGGTTTTATTGGTAGAGGGATTGAGTTTCAGAGCCATGAGGTCATGTTGCAGCTGTACAAAACTCTGGTGCGGCCGCACTTGGAGTATTGCGTACAGTTCTGGTCGCCGCATTATAGGAAGGATGTGGAAGCATTGGAAAGGGTGCAGAGGAGATTTACCAGGATGTTGCCTGGTATGGGGGGGAAGGACTTATGAGGAAAGGCTGAAGGATTTGAGGCTGTTTTCGTTAGAGAGAAGAAGGTTAAGAGGTGACTTAATAGAGACATACAAGATGATCATAGGATTAGATAGGGTGGACAGCGAGAGCCTTTTTCCTCGGATGGTGATGGCTAGCACGAGGGGACATAGCTTTAAATTGAGGAGTGATAGATATAGGACAGATGCCAGAGGTAGGTTCTTTACTCAAAGTAGTAAGGGCGTGGAATGCCCTGCCTGCAACAGTAGTAGACTCGCCAACTTTAAGGGCATTTAAATGGTCATTGGATAAACATATGGATGATAATGGAATAGTGTAGGTTAGATGGGCTTCGGATTGGTTTCATAGGTCGGCGCAACATCGAAGGCCGAAGGGCCTGTACTGCGCTGTTATGTTCTATGTTCTATGTTCTAGGTATTATGAATAAGTTTTTATTTTCTTCCTGAATCAAGTGTTTACGAGCAAGGGCTCTACTAGATTGTCACAAGTCTATTTATTTCCTTGTCTCCACAAGGCTCCTGAGATTTGCTATTGTGGATTCTTTGTGATTGGTATGGAGGAAACCTGCAGGGGAAATGTGTCATGAGGTGTCTTGGAGAGGTACATAGGGTTTGGATATGTGGATAAGGGCTAGAAGGCTTAACAGCCTTTTATAAAACAGTCTAACACCGCCAAGAAAGGCCTTCTCGCCAGTCCACCATGACACTTGCCTACTTCCATGGTCACTTTTATCCCACTTTCGAGGTGGTAGTTTTGATTCAGTTATGTCCCTGTCTCCCTGACGTTAACATTGTGGGTAATAGGACTCTTTTAGAGGTTCTTCTGCCAACAGTGAAAATTTTACTGTTCGTAACCGTGGAAAAAAGATCAGGGCAAATGGGAGATTGCTGCAACTTTACTATTCATTCAAGGGATCTAGGCATCGTTGCCTAAAGCAACATTTAGTGCCCATCCGAAACTGCCCTCAAAATAGCAGTGAACCACCACCTTGAACCACTGCTGTCCTTGGGGCATAGGTGTACACACACAATGCTGTTAAGAATTCCTCAGCTCCAGACCTGCTTTTTTAGGCATAGTATTTGTACAGGAAATATTACAGCTGTATGAACGCTACTGGAAGACCACATTAGTGTTTGATCAAGAAATATCATAAAAGATGTGTCCCACAATGTGACAAAGGAAATATGAAGATTATCTGCCTGCACAAAAAGATCTCTCTTTAATACTTCTATAACTTGCATGCAGTGAAAGAATTATGCTTCACCAAGAGGTATTGGTGAGATTTGAATGAATTTCATTGTGGGAAATTTAATGTGACTGACGGGGATCTCTCCTGAGGCCTGCCCCTCAGCTTCTCTTCATTGCCAGCAGATTAGAGATTGAAACTGCAAATGACTGACCTCCCTTGACCTTTTGCATTTATTTTGTGAGCTAACTCTTAAAGTGCTTAATAATAGAAAAAAATCTATTCACTAACAGTATGTTAATGCAGGCTTTAGAATTGTCTTGAAATATGCTCAAGGAATTGTGAATGCCTGATATAGTTGCTTGCCTTCAGGCAACTTAGTGTATATTTTACAGCTTCATGATTTCTATTCTAGCTGGACATGTGGGATTTCTTATCATTGTCATATTTCACTATACCACCAGCTCCCTTAAAGGATTCTAAAAGCTAGAACACTTCATATCTTATTTTTTGTTCCAGAACTAACAATTAGTTGGCTGAATTTGTTTTCATTTAAAGCTAATCCCTACAGAGAAAGTTTCTCCAATATTTCTTTATCCGGTGTGTACGTGTGTGTGTGTGTGTGTGTTTGTGTGTATACACGTGCACACACGTGCATGTCTGGCAGATTATTTAAGACTGTAGTTACTTATGCTATACTTATTCTATCATATACAAAACTGTTGATAAGGTTGGCTTTGTTATTGAATAAGTCTTTTCTAATAATTCAATTGTATATATAAGATAATTCTTATCTTGTCATATATACAAATGTAGATTGCCAATTGTACAATAAAAATGGCCCTTACCCTTTTATCTTTGTAATCACATCCCTGTATATGCAAATAATTCATCTTATAAATTATTTTTATGAAGTTTCTTCCCTTATTTTGTGGACCTGTTTAAAGGCTTATGAAAATTGATATGTTCTCAGCCTTTTAAATGTAAGGACATGTCTTTGAAAGCTGCTGAAAGACAAGGTTGGAACATTTTTCTTTTTAAAGGCAGGAAGTCCTGTGACTTAAGCCAGCTGCTTGGACTTTTTACTGGGAATCCCATGTCTGAGTTTGTGGCTATCGGGAGTTGTAGCTATCTATGACTGTTTGTTTGAGTTCAGTTCAGTTATTGTGTAGCCTGCTGAAGGGAAATCACTTAACTCCTCTGCCAGCCATTTTGAAAAGATGTTCTGTGAATCCAGTGTGAAATCTGAAAACTGTAACTGTTCTCCTGAGAACCATTTTTTAGAAGATTTTCTCTTGACGTTTTCTGAACAATCTGTGTCTGAAGCGATGGCTCACCAAATGTATCTAGAAACATCCATGTCACCAGACTGAAACCTTTTTTGTTCTTACCTGTAATGGTGGCTTCAGTGACAAGGTTGGCATTTGTATATTCCGAACTACCCTTGAACTGATTGATTAGCACTCCAGGGCAGCTAAGAGTCAACCATATTTCTGACCAGGTGAGGAAGGCAGATTAAATTTCCTAAAGAATAGTAGTGAACCAAATGGGTTTTTACAACAATCAGTCATGGTCACCGTGACACTATCTTTTAATTCCAGATTTATTAATTGAATTCAAAGTTCAACATCTGCCATGGGGGTATCTGAACCCATCTGCCTTGAATATTGCCATGGGGCTCTGGCATATTAGCCTAGTGATATTTTCACTATACCACCAGCTCCCTTAAAGGATTCTAAAAGCTAGAACATTTCGTATCTTATTTTTTGTTCCAGAACTAACAATTAGTTGGCTGCACTTTTTTTCATTTAAAGCTAATCCCTACAGAGAAAGTTTCTCCAATATTTCTTTGTACGTGTGTGTGTATACATGTGTACACCCGTGCATGTCTGGCAGATTATTTAAGACTGTAGTTACTTATGCTATACTTATTCTATCATATACAAAACTGTTGATAAGGTTGGCTTTGTTATTGAATAAGTCTTTTCTAATAATTCAACAATTTGCTTCTTAAATCTGGTTGGTGGATTTGTAGTCTGAAACAGGTAAATTATTGTATATAATTGGCTATATTGTTTACTAGGCACAACCTCTCAGTTGAAATAATAAATTGTGACTAGCACAGTGGTGAATCTGGAAGAATATGGGTACCATCATATTTTCCACCATCCACCTCATCACAATATAAAATTTGAAAATTAATTTGAAATCCATAAATGAGTACAAGTGTTGGGATTGATTGAGATTTAAGGCTGTGTAAGATCTTCATGGTGAATTTTGCTGTAAGTATTGAAAACCAAACGGGATTGACAGTTGCTATGACCTTTCTGGAAAGGGAAGATGTATCTTCAAGTGATTTACAAAAATTAATCGAGGCTTGGCTAATTGAATTGGCTAAAAAATTGGAGTTAGAGTTAAAAGCAGGAGCTAAAGATTCAAGCATAATTGAGGTAATAATGCACAATATTTCAAATTGAAGGAAAAGGCAATTCAGTTGAATTATTTAGAATTAAATTACAGTGGAAGCAGTTTGAAATAGAGAAATAAAAATAAATATAAATATCTGAGCATAAGAATAAAGAGCATTTTGGATGGAGGAAAAGAGAACATTTTAAGAACTGGAATCACAAAAGGAAAAGGAAAGCAAGAAAGAAGCTGTTTAAACTTCTGCAGCTGAAGTTTGGTGAGAGGGGCGTGGAGTTCTTTTCCTCTTGAAATAAAATGTAATTAGAGGGGACGGCGAAAGGAAAGCTGAACACTGATTGTGCCAAGCAGCCTGACTGGAAGAGCTCATGCCTTCTGCAGTGGCTTTCACAGATTATTAGATAGCCAAAAAAAGAGTTATTCTCTGTACTTACGAATTACTTCTTGAGGCTAACAAGCAGAAATTCTGGAACCTCTGGAAGTAGCCTGGGAAAACAGTTTGATAGGGTAAAGCAAATTAACTTTGAATGTTGAATGTTGTCATTAAACGTAGAGGCTTAGAGCAATAATTCTTCTTCAAGAAGAATTTTAAAGATTCACTCCGTCCATTGATAAGAACCCACATAGAGAACCAGATGTTTCAACAATCAAACAAGCAGCTGAGATTACTAATGATTATGAATTTGTTAACCAATCTAAACCTCTGCTCCATCACCCCTCATCCCCATACCCCCACAAACCAGAGAGTCTCTGAGAAAGTAGGAGGGTTAAAAAAAGGCAAGTAGCCAGGTTTGTGAAGAGACCGTTGGAATCCCATGGTTCTCCTCTTCAGGCTAGAAAGGACGGTGCTGAGGCTGTAAGTGATATCTGAAAGTTTGTGTTTTCATTGCGGTGAAGCAGGAAACCTTTTTTGTGTGGATTGCTGGAAATTGTGCAATAAACCTATGAGACTTATCAGGTCACTTGGGGGTCAGCAAAGTCAATGCAAAGCCCAGGGCCCTGACCAAGCATACAACGGACCAAGTTGAAACTTTGACTGTAACTATAAAGCGTCTTTTGAGTGTGGGAGAGGTGAATCAGACGTACGAGAGCTACAGGGAAATCTTGTCAAAACAAAAAATAATTTATCCCTCAAATATACGGGAGCCACCCACTTAGTCTTCTGGGGAAAGGCATAACCTTGCATTGAATGTCAGGATTTTAGGGAACAGTACTCGGGGTGATGATATGAACAGAACCTTTGTATTGGGTGCAGCTGAAGTGTGACCTGATATCTTGAATGGTAACTGTAGGTCATAGAGTCATAGAGATGTACAGCATGGAAACAGACCCTTCAGTCCAACGCATCAATACCAACCAGATACCCTAAATAAATCTAGTCCTATTTGCCAGCATTTGGCCCATTTCCCTCTAAACCCTTCCAATCATATACCCCTCCAGATGCCTTCTAAATATTATAATTGTACCACCCTCCACCACTACCTCTGGCAATTCATTCCATACACACACCACCCTCTGTGGAAAATGTTGCCCCTTAGGTCTCTTTTAAATCTTTACCTTCTCACCTTAAACCTTATGCCCTCTAATTTTGGATGCCCTCACCCCAGGGAAAAGACCTTGCCTATTTACCCTATCCATGCCCCTCATGATTTTATAAACCTCCATAAGGTCATCCCTCAGCCTCCAATACTTCAGGGGAAATAGGCCCAGCCTATTCAGCCTCTCCCTATAGCTCAAATCCCCTCCACCCGTGGCAACATCCTTGTAAATCTTCTCTGAACCTTTTCAAGTTTCACAACATCCTTCTCCTAGCACGATGACCAGAATTGCACACAATATTCCAATATCACAATTGCACACAATATCCTAACCAAAATCCAGTACAACCACAACATGGTCTCCCAACTCGTATACTCAGTGCTCTGTCCAATAACGGCAAGCATACCAAATGCTGCCTTCACTATCCTATCTAATTGGGACTCCACTTTCAAGGAACTATGAACCTGGACTCCAAGGTCTCTTTGTTCAGCAACAGTCCCCAGGACCATTAAGTGCATAAGTCCTGCCTGATATGCCTTTCTAAAATGCACCACTTCACATTTATGTAAATTGTACTCTATCTGCCGCCCATTGGCCCATCTGATTGAGATGCCTTTGTACTGTGAGGTAACCACCTTTGCTGTTCACTACATCTCCAGTTTTGATGTTATCTTCAACTTACTAACCAAACCTTCTATGTTCACATTCAAGTTATGTGTGTAAATGATGAAAGGCAGTGGACCCAGCCCCAATCCTTGTGGCACACTGCCAGTCACAGGCATCCAGTCTGAAAAGCAACCTTCCACTGCAACCTTCCACTGTCTTCTACCTTTTGAGCCAGTTCTGTATCCAAATAGCCGGTTCTCCCCATATTCCATGTGATCTAACCTTGCTAACCAGCCTACCATGAGGAACCTTGTTGAATGCCTTGCTGAAGTCCATATAGTTCATATCCACCACTTTGCCCTCATCAATCCTCTTGGTTACTTCTTCAAAACACACAATCAAGTGAGACATAACTTCCTACGCACAAAGCCATGCTGGCTATCTCTAATCAGTCCTTGCCTTTCCAAACACATGGAGGGAATATTGAGGAACAGGATTTACAACAACCTGCCCTCCACTGACGTCTGGATCACTGGCTTATAGTTTCCTGAGTTCTGAGGAAGTCTCGCCAGACTCGAAACATTGACTTTTTGGAGATAGTAGGAACTGCAGATGCTGGAGAATTTGAGATAACAAGGTGTGGAGCTAGATGAACACAGCAGGCCAAGCAGCATCAGAGAGGAGCCTCCCCCATTTCTGAAGAAGGGTCTAGGCCTGAAACCTCAGCTTTCCTGCTCCTCTGATGCTGCTTGGCGTGCTATGTTCATCCAGCTCTACACCTTGTTATCTCACATTAACTTTTTGATTTTATTTTTTCTTAACGGATGCTGCTAGACCTGCTGAGCTCTTCCAACAACTTTGGTTTTGATATAGTTTCCTGGCATTTCCTTACCATCTTTCTTAAATAGTGGCACCACGTTAGCCAACCTCCAGTCTTCCAGCACCTCACCTGTGGCTATCGATGATACAAATATCTCAGCAAGGGGCCCAGCAATCACTTCCCTAGCTTCCCACAGAGTTCTAGGATCCTGGGAATTTATCCACCTTAATGCATTTTAAGCTGTCCAGCACCACAACCTCTAATATGGACATTTTTCAAGATGTCGCTATTTATTTCCCCACGTTCTATATCTTTCTTGACAGTAAACACTGATGCAAAATGCTCATTTAGTATCTCCCTCATCTCCGGTTCCACATTTAGGTGGCCCTGCTGATCTTTAAGTGGCCGTGTTCTCTCCCTAGTTACCCTTTTTGTCCTTAATGTGTTTGTAGACTCCCTTAGAATTCTCCTTAACTCTATCTCATGTCTCCTTTCTGCCCTCCTGATTTCTCTCTAAAATATACTCCTGCCTTTATATTCTTCTAGGGATTTACTCGATTTCTGCTGTCTATACCTGATGTACGCTTCCTTCTTTTTCTTGACCAAAACATCAATTTCTTTAGTCATCCAGCATCCCTTCACCCTAACAGGAACGTACTGTCTCTGGATTCTCATTATCTCTTTTTTTTTGTTTTTTGAAGGCTTCCCATTTTCAGCCATCCCTTTTTACTTGCAAACATCCGCCTTCAATCAACTTTTAAAAGTTCTTGCCTAATACCGTCAAAGTTGGCTTTCCTCCAATTTAAAACTTTTAACTATTAGATCTGGTCTATCCTTTTCTGTCACTATTTTGAAACTAATAGAATTATGGTCACTGGCCCCAAAGTGCTCCCCCATTGACATCTCAGTCACTTGCCTTCCTTATTTCCCAAAAGTAAGTCAAGTTTTGCACCTACTCCAGTAGCTACATCCACATACTGAATCAGAAAATTTTCTTGTACACACTTAACAAAGTCCTCTCCGTCCAAGCCCTTAACACTATATGGCAGTCCCAGTCTGTGTTTGGAAAGTTAAAATCCCCCTGCCGTAACCACCCTATTATTCTTACAGAAAGCTGAGTTCTCCCTACAAATTTGTTTCTCAATTTCCTGCTTACAGTGTCTATAGTACAATCCCAATAAGGAGATCATCCCTTTCTTATTTCTCAGTTCTGCCCAAATAACTTCCCTGGACATATTCCCAGGAATATCTTCCCTAAGTACAGCCGTAATGTTAACCCTAATCAAAAACACCACTCCTCCTCGTCCTCCTCTCTTGCCTCACTTTATATCCTTCCTATAGCATCTATACCCTGGAACATTTAAGCTGCCAGTCCTGTCCATCCCTGAGCCATGTCACTGTAATTGCTATGATATCCCAGTCCCATGTTCCCAACCATACCGAGTTCATCTGCCTTCCTGTTAGGCCTCAAAAAATTGAAATAAATTGTTGCCATTAGCTTACCTGTAAACAGAAATGACCTACTCTTGAGAAATAATTTGATTGGTGTGAAGTATTCTTGAAAATACCAAGTGAGGTAAGTAGTTCCAGGAAAATGTTCTAGTTCACTTTTTTTTTTCTCTTCATGAGCATTGGCCTGAGCAGCAGTGAAGCAGTTCCATCATTGGAGGTCAAATTGGCACCACAGATGGATGTTTAGCTATCTGAATCTTTTGAATATTTGGATATTTTTTAATGAAATGTTCAATAAGCCTTCTCCAATTAAGGATCAGCAAGTCAATCCAGAGTTAAATCATATTGTGCAATAGGCTCATACTTAAACTGACAAAGTTTTGTGGAATGCTACTACATGGAAAGATAGGATTCTGGTGAGGAAATGGAGATTTTTCACAGATCTGTGGGTGAAGAGTTGTACAGTGTTTCATCAGAGAGTAAAGCCACCCAAATATTAGCAAGAGACATTACAGATACCCAAGGAAGTTCTGATGGTAGGATGTTTAGGGAACGAGAAGACTCAAGCACATTGAAAGTCACCGTTTTTGCTGGCCTTATCTTAATGAGTATGTGGTGCATTTTTGTAAAACATGCCTTATGTACCAGCTTGTGATTCACATATCACTTTTTAGTAGAATGTTGGTAGAATTTGAGGGATCTTTACTGAAAACAGAAGTGGGACTCCAGAATATCTTCACCAATAGGGATATGGTTACTTGGTTCCTAGATACTGTTAGCCTGAGAACAATTTCTGCAAAGATAGTGGTAGAGAAGTTAGCCCAGTTTTTCATGTGATATAGATTACCTGTCAATATTCAGTCAGATCAAGGTTCCAATTTTACGATTAAAATGTTTCAGGAAGTTTCAAGTCGTTGGGGGTAACACGACTAACATTCTCAGCATACCGTCCGTAAATATAAGGGGCTTTAGAACAGTATGGTCAAACCCTTAGTGATAATCAGGGAATATTATCATGAATATCCCCATGATTGGTACAAAGGGCTGGAATTCCTTTTGTCTGCCACCCACAATTCACTTAACATTATCAGTCTTAGATGTTTTAATTTGTTTTTGGACCTGAGGCAAGAGGTCCTTAGGAATCAAAGAGAAGATTTTACAACAGATGAATGGATTTTCCATGTTAGGTTATAGATCTGTGTTCTGGGAGTGATTCTCAACGGCCTGCAAAGTGGCACCAGATTACCTTTAGAGCTTTGTAGCATCCATGAAGAAATGGGTTGACGACAAGCCTGCCAACTCCTGACCATTTCAACCAGGATTGAGGTGTTAGTATTCTGACCTTGATTGGTCTACATGGAGAAGCCAAAAGTATTGATAAATTATTTGATTGGCACCTTACATTGCTAGAGGAAAAAGTCAAGTATGTTGTTCAACTATGTAGAAATGGCCTGAGAGGATGAAATGGTTAGTAAGAATGAGGCAGAAGGATGCCTAGACAATTGCCAAATTGGATGTCCTGCTGTCTGGTCATCTAACAATGAATTATTAGGGAAATTAAACAGCATGTTTCCATACTTAGATGCGGAACAACAAGGATCCCTAACAAGGCTGCTCACAGCACTTAAAGGAGGTTTTAAGGACCGACCAGGATGCACATCCTGACCCAGTCATGATGTTGATGTAGGAGAATGCTATCCTATCTGATAGCATCCTTATCACTTAGGTCCAGAGAAATAGGCTCAGGTGAAAGCAAAATTCTGCATGTTGGAAAGTTGTTAATTGAACGCAGTCAAAGCAAGCAGCTGGAGTGCCCCAGTTGTCTCAAGTGCCTACTCCTGAGGATTCAACCAGATTCTGCATAGAATACAGGAAGAGCAAACAGTAGGAAAGGCAAGCTTCTTCCCAATTCCTTGCTTCAAAGTCTATATTAATTGTGTTGACAGTATCACAATTTTTACCAAAATAGCTTTGTTAAAGGGGTACTGGCAGGTTCTTTTAAATCCAGAGCTCAAGAAATATCAGCTGTTTACACGCCACGTGGTCATTTCCAATGCCATCCAGGCTATTTTTCCAGTTACTAATCAACCAAGCAGTAGTCAGTTCCTAACTGTGTGGTTTATCTTAATATGTTGGAATAGAATGACAGTTAGCAGGTCCTCTTGGAACAAACAGACATTCTATTTAGACAATTACTGTTGGCTAAATTGCTTATAAATCTTGCAAAAAATGTTTGCAAAATCATGTGACGTGCCTAGGGTTGCAGGGCAAGAAGTGACGCTAACCACAGCAAAATATAGGCAATTATAGAATTCTGTACTCCTAAGAGTAAGTGAGAAATAATGTGGTTTTTGAGATGTGTAGGTTCTAACAAAAGTTTTTGTATCAAGTTTCTACACTGTAGCTGCACTAGTAGCTGTGCCGTAAAGCAAAGCCACAATAGTGTGGTCAGGAGAGTACCAAATATCTTTCGAAAGGTTTAGCGTTTAAGCTATGAGCCAGTGTTGAGAGCCATTTCATTTAAGCCCCTCAGGATAGCAACTGTTGCAAGTGATCTGGTGGTAACTGCAGTCCTGTTGTAAGAAGATAGTTTAGGCATAAAGAAGTCAGTGCAACATTTTGCTTTGAATTATTTTGTACCAAGGTGATAAGCTAAACTGTATTAGTTTCATGTAAATAGTGTGTGGATAGATCTGCTGTAAGTTTGTTTATAGTTTTTGCTTTCTATTTGTCCAGACTTTGAAAGGAAATACATTTTAAAATTTAATGTTTCATCCCTCTAAAGGAAGAGGTGTTATTACACCCATTTTTATGTGGGTTCATGTTTAAAAACTGTCAAAATTTGTTAATTAGAAAGACTGATGGAGTTTTCTTAGAAGGGCACTTTGGATTTTATTTGAAGATGCAAGTTGCATGAATAAGCTAACTGCTTGGACTTGCTTACTGGAAATCACATGTTTGAGTATATGGCTGTCAGGAGTTGGCGCTTTTGATTTTGGAGTTCAGTTCTATGTAGCCTGCTGAAAGAAGTCACGCAACTCCTCTTTCACCTGTTTGGAAAAAACTTCTGAGAATCAGTGTTAAAAACTGAAAACTGGTAGCTATTGCTCTAACCAGCTTGTAGAAGATTTTTTTTAATATCTCTTGAATGAGATGTGTATGAAGAAATCCCAGTTACAACCATATGTTTTTGATGATACCGATCTATGCATACTAGGGCACCTGAACAAGTGCTATCCGGAACATTTCATATGTTTTTTTCAGGAACTTCAGAGTTTTTTTTGTGTGTGTGTGTGCACATGTGCAGATGTGTGAAGGGTTATTTAAAAGAATGTATACGCTTCATTTCAAACTGTGTTAATAGGAAATGAGCTCAAAAAATATTGGAGAAGCTCAGCCGGTCTAACAGTATCTGTAACGAGAGAAACAAAGTTAACTTTGTGTCTGATACAACTGTTCAATGCTATATAAATTAGTTTGTAAATAACAAACTTTGGCAAAATAATTGTTAGTTCTTAGAAAAAAATGAAATATCCCAGATGGCTTTGAGTCTGATGTCCTGGTACACACAAACAAGAGTCTAATCTGAAGAAGTCCTACTGGACTTGAAACATTAGCTGTGTTTCTGTCTCCGCAGATACTGCCAGACCTGTTGAGCTTCTCCAGCACTTTGTTTTTACTGCAGATGTTGGAAATCTGAAATATTTTGGTTTTATTTGTACATTAACATGCTTTTCCTCTTTATTGAACAAGATTTGTTTTATAGTAAATCAATAGTTCTGTTATTAAAGTAATCTGGTTAGTGGATTTGTCTACTGAAACAAATTGTTACATACAATATGCCATATAGATTACATTTTTTTTTACATGTAGGTGGGTGGGTGGAACTAGACAGAGTGCACTCCTCCCACCTCCGTTATAATAGTTGGCAGTATTAGAAGATCGATGTGTAATGCATTTATAGAGTCAGAGTCCTACAACATGGCAGCAGACCCTTCGGTCCAACCAGTCCATGCTGAACATATTCCGAAAACTAGACTAGTCCCATCTACCTGCTCCTGGCCCATATCCCTCTAAACTTTTCCTATTCATGTACTTACCCAGACATTTGAATGACATTCTTTTGTGTATCATTTTAATTCATACACATGTTTATTTTAAATGGCATTTTTCAGAGGTTTAAGTCATGCATGTTTGGCTACTGATATTGCCAACTATTTCTAGGCTAGAATGTTTCTTCACCTGGAATGTCATCTACTTAGGTAGTATATCATACAATTCATCATAATCTGGATGTACACAATCCTCACCACAGGCTTAATATTCTACAGGAGACATTCAGACAATTGGGCAAATCTATGTTCTTTTATGAAACAGCAAATAATTTGGTGCATTGTAAATTACTTTTGCTTTTCTGTTTGCACTGCACCACAAATGAATCCTACTTTGGCTGAGGAGTGAACAGTGAAACACCATGCAGTATTATAACTAACAAAACTGAACTGGAGATCTGGAACAAGCAAAAATAGAACTTGCTGGAGCAACTCCGGGTCTGGCGGCAACTGGAGAGAGAATGGAGTTAACATTTCAAGTCCAGTGACCTTTATTCAGAACTGCAGCACTGTTATAATGTAATGATTTTGTTTGTTTAAAGACTCAATATTTTGTTGCGCAAGACCGTAAACGTTTGTGAGCAAATCTACCATAGAAATACTGATGGGTTTTTACCTTCATCAGAGCATTTGTATCTGATGAGGTGACACTTATTTTGGCTTCTGTAACGTAAGAACTAGATGTGAAAATGTGATACAGAAAGGTTTAATAGATGTTTGTAATAAATGTAGATGGTAGGATTTGTAACAATCACAGACACTTCCTTGCTTGGGCTAATACTGAGCAATTCAGCTCACTCAGAACTTCCCTTGGCATGTCATGCTGCAAGGGGCCACAATACAATGAAGACTCAGAACTTTACAGATATTTTCTAATCACCTTCTTGAGGGATGTTATTATATGCCTCTGAAGGAAGTGGGATTTGAACCTGTGCATACTGGCTGAAAGGTAGGGACATGACCACTATGCCACAAGAACCCCTATGCTGAGATCTTTATATCATCAGGTCACATGCCACACTATGGTCATGACATGACATCATGAGCATGCCCCTTAAAGATGTGCAGCATTCTAGTGCATACTCCAGAAGGCAGCAGTCCATGGAGTGTTGTTGATTCTTCTAAAGAAACTTACTTTTTTGAATAATTTTTGATCTGCATGCCTCAGTTACTGAGACGTTTTAGCTTCCACCCTCAGAATTAATTGTTAAAGTTGACTAGCCATCCAATTTTCCAATCAGTTTGAAGTCTATCAAATGGGATGTATATCAAGCAGATGATTCATAACTGTTAGTTCTTTGAGCAGTGCCCTCATGAAAATTATCTGCTGTTAATTTATGCAATCAACTTCAAATCAGATGAAGCATATTGTACCTCATTACAATATTCTTCAAGTGCTGTTGGGGTGAAATAATCTTTCCATGGTAATGAGGTAGCTAGTACATTTTTTTGCCCAAGCAATTTCCAATTGCTTTTGAGAACTGAGTTTTCTATTTATCCCAAAACTCTTCAACTAAAAGCTGAGAACAATTACAGTCTAATCAATGTTCATAACATTAACAAGCTTCCTTTGGCTGCCTTTCATATATTTCAGTAGTTTCTGTGCTTTGTAGAGTATTTGTAAATGGAATTCCTGAAGTCTGTTCCAGTGCATCTTTAATAATTAAAAAGTAATTAAATTGCATGCAAAGGAAATAAATGGTATGTGCTCCTTCCAGTCACACTCCTGTGGATTCAATTAATCCATAATGGATTTTTAAAAAATGTTTCAGGTCAAGTCCTTTGAACTGAAACGGGAACTATTGTGTGTGTGTGTGTGAATCTGCCTGTCTTGTCTGTCGCTGCATGCCTGTTGAGTGTTTCTGAGATTTTCTGTTCTTATTCCAGGTTTCCAGTATTAGTATTTGCTGTTGGATTTTTATTTTGTTTTGCCATTTTCATAACATGTAACTTCATGATATTCAACAGGTGTCATGTTCACTCCAAGATCAGCAAGTTGCACCCTTGTAATGCCTTTAACGTAAGAAGCATTTCTTGATCCTTCACAGACACATAATAACATTGAAAAGAAAGATTGTGGTGAAGTTTGAGATTAAAGGAGGAATTCCAGAATTTCTTGTTCAGCTTGCTGAAAACAGGCCTCCTAAGAGTGGAGCGAGTGAAGGCAAGCGTTCATGACTTTGGAGGCATAGATGAGCACGATGGGGTTGGGTTGGGGGAATCGCTGAAGACCTGCTGGGTGATATCAACCTGATCAGGGTGAAACCATGAAAAGATTTTGAACAGCAGAATGAGAATTTTATGTTGGACCAGAGAAGCAAGAGTTAATGTCAGATAGCAAGGATGGGGCTGATCGGAGTGTTTTGTACGTAAAAACATGAACAGCAGAGGCTGTAGGATAGAAGTTGATCAGGAAGATGTTGAAATAGTTGAGTCTGATGTAACATGCATAGTGAGGACTTCAGCAGCAGCTGAACTGAGATAACGGCAGAGCAGGCCAAGTTACAGAAGTAGAAGGGGGTGGTTATTACAGTGGAGATTTTATGGCATTGGAAGCCCAACTAAGGGTTGAATGGGAAGCAAGGTTGTAAACAGTCTGGCTTGGATTGAGACATTGCTGTGCCAGTGAATGGAGTTGGTGCTGAGTGCAGCTTGCAATGTTTCCTTGGCAACAGATACTATGAATGAACTGCAAATTGCCACACTGAGTTGAGAATCTATGAAATGGCAAACTTCAGCCTTCTGTGCATCCTCCTGATCTCCGACCACTCGAGACTTTGTTTAACTCCTTTACTGATATCTCAGTATCCCTCTATAAATCCTTGAAAGCTTTGTAACATTGCTGAGTCATCTTGAGCTGGCAATTCATTTTAAGGATGATGCCCACTCAGGGTTATGAGTTTCTGACTTGGGCCTTCGTGTGATTGAACAGGCTGATTCTCAACCCACAAATCTTTGTGTCTCCCACCACTTATGGGATCTGGAGTGCAAGATTTATTTTATTTCCTTTTCTCTTCTGCCTCATCATTTTAAAGTGTTTGGACTTCAAGCACAATGCAGTTTAATGAGCATTTTGTACACTCATTAGCAAGCTCCTCCTAGTCAAGGCTATTGTGCTTCAAGGAGAGTTTGTGTCTTTGTAGCATTAACTTTCCCCTCCCCTGGAATGTTGGATATTTGAGAGTTCTGAAAACAGGGCCTGGCGGGGCAGATTTTTCAGCCATTGGATGCAGTGTCTAGTAAATCATAGTTGATTTTTATCGGATGCGTGTGGATCTGCCTTCAAGAAGGATGCTCGCATATGTAATCTAACCTATATGTATGTAGTTAATCCTGCCCTCCCCAACATCCCTTGATCTAATCAAGGTATATCTACCTCCTCCTTGAAAACACATACTATTTGGGCTCCCAGAACTTTCCACAGGCTCACTGCTGTCTGGGTGAAGAAATTTCTCCTCATCTCATTCCTAAAATGTTTGCACCTTTTATCCTTAAACTATGATCCATGGTTCTGGAGACCCCCACCATTGGGAACATCCATCCTGGATATGTTAGATGCAGTCCTGTTAGAATTTCATAGGTTTCTATGAGATCCCCCTCATTCTCCTTAACTGCAGTGAATACAATCCTAACTGACTCAATCTTTCCTCTTACGTCAGTCCTGTCATCCCAGGAATCAATTAAATATGGTTCATAGTTACTCAAAAGTGTCATGAACCAGAGTTCATTAGAGGGAGCTATTTGTAAGATAGATGAAAAATGTCTTGCTCATGCCTTCCTCCCCACCACCACCTCCCCCACCGCCCCCCCCCCAATCCATGCAATGCAATTCAGTGTATCTTCACTCACTGTGCACCAAATAGAAGCAACAAATGTAACAGTGACATTTAGATTAATAGTGGAAAAAGCTTCTGAAAAGAATCATTAATTGATAACTTTCCCAATTTGTGAACAATCCTTTTAAAGACAATCAAATGAAAGTGTTAACCATCCAGATCCTTTAAGTGTTCACTAGCTGAAACTGCAAACATTTGAAACCTCTTCACAATGTTTATTTGTATGATGTGTTCTTTTAGTTTTTTTCTATTTTTTTGGTTTGGAACTGTGAATCGAAGTTCAGAATTGAACTTCAAACAGCAGCTTGTTTTAATAATACAAGCGATAACAAAAGATTGATGTTTGCTGTGGGGAGTTGGCCTGGAAAGATAATGCAGGTTTATAACTGCTCTCAGAATACTGCAGCTGATTTGGCACCGAGATACAGTTCTACTTGGGACTGGCAACTGTTTGGATGTTGAATTGTCAATCAAGGGAGGGCACATGCTGGCTAGCCAACCACAATGTTGCAAAAGAGTGAACTGGTGCTGACTAGGGTTTTTGTCATGAAGAAGGTTTGGAAGCTGTTTTTGGTTTTGCTCTCTCCAGTTATTGACTTGTTGAAAGTTCTGAGCAAACAACCCCAGTCTGTGAGAAATAAGTTAAAGGTTTCAGAGGTCTGTGGAAGCCGTTTGCATTGACAAATGATTTTGGAATTCAAGCAACATATATACAGTCCCCCGTGCCTGCAGTACTGTATAACATTAAAGGATTCAAGAAGTGCTTGTATTCAACATTGAAATGGTGGTCAAACTGGCAAATTATGATTTTATTTTTAAAGTTTTTAATCCCTTATCTGTGTGTGTGTGTGTGTGTGTGCGTGTGTGTGTGTGTGTGTGTGTTTGTAATCCATTAAATATTGGGTTTCGATCATAGATATTAAGTAGATTGTCTTGTTGTTCATC
>NC_063338.1:59013279-59031967 GCF_021869965.1 Rhincodon typus | reverse complement strand
AGCCTCTCTGCTCCTATGATGCTGCTTGGCCTGCTGTGTTCATCCAGCCCTGCAAGCCTCTCTGCTCCTATGATGCTGCTTGACCTGCTGTGTTCATCCAGCCCTGCACCTTGTTGAAGATTTGGGGCTGGTTCTTTTGTTTTTTGGCTAAGTGTGAGTTGTGTTGAGATGTTTGGAGAGCCGTTTTGACACAAAACCCACAAGATTTCTTGCTATATCTAATGAAATGTACCTCATTAACTACCCACTGTACCTCTGTGACTTTTCTCACATCTGATTCAATCCCCATCCATGAATAACTCAACCACTCAGTGAACAGCTGATAGAAGGCCAGATTCCCTATCGTGCCATATTTAAAAGGTTGCTGTGCACCCGTATGAGGACTGACATTCTGAAGTTGCCCCAGTTGTTGATGGACATGCGGATTCTGAACACATCAGAGAAGAAGTAAATGGTGCTGTGATTCTCCAAAATGGACTGCATGTATTGGTGGAGAGAATGGTACAAAGAAGGAGCATCCTGTTCCTGGAGGACTGGCAGAGGAGGCCATGCCACCAGATCCTAAGGTCACCATCTGGCTCAGTGGTGTCTCACTGGTACGGGGGAACACAGGGTCAGCAGTGCCAAAAGGTCAATAACCTTCTCTACTCTGCCAGGGAAAGTACAACACCCCCATGCCAGCTCACTCTCAAACTTTGCTACTGCACCTACCTCCCACCAAGGCTCATGATGTATCACTCTAGTTATTAACTGCAACATCTTCCCCCTGCTTTCACAACCCAAGTCCCCATTCCAGCTCCCCTGCACAACCTCCCGCACCACTAACCTTGAATGGTCATTGCACTGCCTACTCAGTCCCTCAGACACCATACCTCCTGCAGCAGCACTAACAGTGTTGGCACACACCTTTAAAACCATAATAAAATCATAAGATATAGGAGTGGGAGTAGGCAGTTAAGCCCTTCAAGCCTGCTCCATCATTCAATAGGATCATGATTGATCCAACATTCCTCGTATCCACTTTCTTGCCCTTTCTCCTATACTCTTGATTCCCCTACCAATCAAAAAAAGTCTTAGTCTTAATTCCTCCCATTCTCCTCGTCTGGGAGAAGACTCCACAGAGAAGCGTAGAAAGAGTGCAGATAGCTGGAGGGGTACTCCTCATTAGACTCTGCAGCATCGATGAGGAGATAATCTTGACTCTTGCAGGAGAAGACTGGGACTGTTCCTGCAGGATGGCAAGACCTTCATTTCCTGCCAACTGAGTAAGGATCACACATCATTCCGCTGCAACTCTCTGCTGTCCCCTCATTCATTGCAAATCGCTTCTATCCAATAGCCATAACGCTTTCTCTTCTCTACTAACTTGCAGGTACTGCTGAGATGTCAACGCCTCTGCAGCGAAACAACTGGATCCATCAGAAGTCACCTGCCTGACCTCTGAGGAAGTGAGTCCAGAGGGTCTCACAGGAAGCATTGGCAAGGCTGCCTCCTGCACCACCCCAAGCTCAGATTCTGATGCCTTGGTGGGAACATTACCTGTAGAAGGTTCGGGAGCACCTCACTGTGATAGCTCGCAGCCGGCAGAGAAAGAAACGTTCCAGGACGTGGGTACTCGGGAGACTGCTGGAGAGCAGGCACCTTCTCAGCCCCATGCAGCAGAGGATCCTATGGTGTTGGCAATCAGGGACTAGAACAGGGAGCAACAGGAGGGGTGGACAAGTAATTGGGAGGCAATGGCCCTGGTTGTCCTCAAGCTGCAGGAGTGCAGCAAATCATGCGAATGTCTGGCTTCCTCCAGGTTGGCTGCTCTCATGGAGAGCCAGGCCCAGCACCCTCAGGGTTGGCTGGAGGGGAGCACACACCTTCCCTCCATCATCCCAGCCACTGGTCTTCAGGACTGAAGGCATAGTGCCAGGGTGAAGGGGAACCTCACGTGTGCTCCAGGTGCCCCTTCCTCACAATGAGACTGAGTGAAGGTGCCCAGTTGGAGAAGGAACCACACAAGCACAGGCCCCTACGAAGTCTCAGGACACTCCAGTGGTAGCTGGATCCTACACCTTCATCTTGCCTGCCCCCTCCAACTCTTGAAAGTTCAAGTTGGGGAGAGTTCACTTGCCTCTGGCAAGAAGACTCTTCCCCCAGGATATCAGAACTATCCTGACACAAAGCCCACAGGGTCACCCGAGAAAACCTCCTGGGCAAATGAGCTCCATCAGTGAGCAAGCTCCTTCCATCCGGCTGCAGAACCAGAGAGTATGCTGAGGTGTAGTGGGAGGGAGAGAGAGAAAAATTCTGTTGAGGGCATTTTGGTGATATGAGTGACAGTGCACGGTACATGAAGTCTCATGTTTATATAAATGGTATTTTTTTTGGCTCTAAGCTGTTTGAGTGCCTGTGTAGTGCCTATTATAAATGTGCTACCATGATACCTAACTTCATGTCCACACATGATGTATCATGGTTCAACATTTTCATTGAGAGTCTACTGCAGGATATAGAACCAAGATGAACAAAGCTTATACAGGGCAATAGGTTGTACAACAATTGTCACTTGTCCCACTATATCCCTGTTCTTTCCTTGGCCTCTGTGTCCTAAGGTATTAGTATGAATGAATTAGTCGGCATTGTCTGGGGCATAGAGACATACTGGACACAGGGAGCCAATGCATTAGGATTGACAGGAATTACTGACCCCACAAGTCAGAGTCATTTCCAGTCCATGGGTCTGTGTGTAATGTGGTAGCCTTTTAAAAGGGCCTCACGTCAATGGGTCCCTTGCAGGTTGAGACACTTATCTGCCCACTCTGGAATGGCTGCAGCCAATTTCCGTCCCATTGAATACTTTCAATTTCCGCCTTGATGGAAGGCAACAGCTTGACCAGTAGTAACGCTCGCCTCCAGGTGTCTTTGTGGCCCTGAACATCCAGATCCCCTTTCAGCTAGCCCTTCCCATTAATCCCCCCTAGGTTTTGAATCTTTCCAGGACCCCAATCAGCCCATTTGCATGAGACTGCTCCTGCCTACCCTTTCTCCCCGCTCCTGACAAATCTTGAAGCCAAGTTGTTCCAACTGTGGAAAAATACCTCTCCAGCATTACCCTCTTCCCATCCTTCCCTTATTGTATCTCCAAATACTGTTTCCCCCCAATTCACAACTGTCAACTCCCTTTCCCCGAGTCGGCAGCATCCAATCCTGACCAAAATGTTTTTGCAACTCCTTCCTTCTGCAGCGACCTCTCGTTCTACCCAGCACCCCACTTTCCTCTTAGTTACTGTGATGAACCCAATGGACTCACTGTGGCCCACCCCCCACTTGAGTGATCTAACCAGGCAGCTCAGAACACGAAGTGCCCAGATCCCTGGTGATGCCTAACAGTGTTAGCCTTATCCCTGCACTGGACACTGTGGATCCACAGGAGTAACAGGGACCCACACCCTGGACTGCAGAGACTCGAACCCCAGACTAAGATTACTCTGACCATGGCTGATTCCCTGGACTTGTATCAGAGTATGCCCTTGAATTTCTGTGCATGGGTCTCCTGACTGATGTGTGGACTCCAGTGAGGAGGACTTACCCAAGACATTGAGGCATACTTAGTTGCTTACTGTACACACTGTGTGTTTGCTGCATAAGCTGCTAGCACACGGTGCAGCTGTGAGATTGACTTAGCACACTGTTGTACAGCAAGATGTAAGCCCTCTTTGGTTGAGGGTTGCTGACCAATCAGATAAGCTGCTTGTGGCACTGAACTATTTGGTACGGCAAGGTAAAACAAGGCAGGATAAGTGATGTGCACTAACAAAGCAAGCAGCCCTGAGAGGCAGTCTAGTCCAATCTGTGAGCTGGGGGCCTGTTCCTGTGTGAAAATGACCTTGCAGCAGCCTTTCAATGCCAGTTGCTGGTGTACATTGCAATGCAAGTCTGTGCTTCTTAAGTTGCTTGCAAATGGATTGCAGCTTGACAGTCATGAGGGGTTGGATGCCAATGTGGATCGTGCTCAGATGCTGTTAGGTGATGAGCAACGCAGAAGCTCCTTGCAGTCAGTGGCGAGGTGAAGTTGCGAGATTTCCGCTCTGACTTCTAATTTGAGAATTCTTGCATCTAGCTTGTTCGGCACAAGTGGCATATTAATGAGGCAAATAAGTGTTAATAAAGTGTTTAACAGGCAATAATATCCCTTGATTGGCAGCTTGTCACTGCCTAGTGAATAACTTAGCTCATCACTCTGCAAAAGCACACATAATGCAGTGAACTGCTCCTAACATTAAGGTCAGCCTCACTGGATTTTTAGCCCAATTCTGATACAAATCTTGCAGCAGCCTATGTCACACATATTTTAATGGCAATGATCTCACCAATAGTTTGTATTAAAATCCTGAATCACTTAATCCTGTGCTGCATTGCAAATGTCCTAACCATATTCGTCCAAAATTCTCTCAATTTGGAATCATTCCTTGGGAAAATTGTGCATGTCACTTTGACATTCAAGAAATGTCAGAGAGGGAAACCATGGAATTATAAACTAGTTAACCTATTAGGAAATTAATAGAGGCAAAAATCTTTAATTTTTCAACACCTTAAATTTCCTTAAATTTGTATAAAATTAATAATTGAATTTTAGAAGAGGTGGTGAATGTAATGTGCAAGAAAATGTTTATGGTGTTATTTATCTGTACTTCCAGAAGGCATACAAGGATCCTTGAATTAACTAAAGTTAATTTGCTTGGAATTGAAAGCAAATCATTGATCATTTTAGAAAGTTGGCTGAATGGCAAAGGATAGAGAGTGAAGATAATTGGCAAGTATCGAATAGAAGGATGTGACTCACAACCACCCTTAATGATCTGTTTTAGAGCCTCAACTATTTGTCCTATTTATTAGCAGAATGATTCATAGGATAGAAAGCCACATGTTCAAATTTGCTGATTCCTCAAAGATGAGTGATTGTGGTAAAGTGTGGGTGCAGGCAGAAAATAGCTAAGAGAATGGACAAAACAGTGGTAAATGGATTTCAGACATGGGCAAATGTGATCAGTTCTATTCGGGTTAAAAAGAATAGAACTGTGTGCTTTCTAAAATGCTGAAAAGATAGAAATAGTGGCAGTCCAAATATACTTGGGGATTCAGATACTTAAATCATTAAAATGTTAGGAAGTACAAAAAAACAGGCTAATAGAATGGTAACCTTTGTTTCTAAAGTATTACAATACATGGGGTTGGGAGTCATGATTTGACTGTACAAACGTGTGGATAGACTATACTTGGAGCAATGTGAGTAGTTTTGGCATCACATCGTAGGAAGAAGTGATTGGCCTTGGTGGGAAAGTGGTGTAGTTTTACCGTAATGATACCTGGCGTTGCAGTTTACATGCCTTTACATGCCCTGCCTTCACATACTTGAGGCAGTTGGTTACATAAAATAGGATAGAATGCTTAACGCCACCTTCCCATCCACCTCGAGCTATCACTCATACAGTGGCAAGGTATCTGCCAGCCCATCCACCCTTAGGCCTATGAGCCCTTCACTGGGCCAATAAGGGCCAGTTAGGGACTTAATTTCACTTCTAGTACCATAGTACAGTAGGTGGTAGAAGGCAAAACAGAATGGGCTGCCTGCTTTTTCACCAACTCAGTTGAAAAGGTAGATGAAAGAAAGGGCTACCTCCCTTTGGGAGGGGGTATTCCTTCTAAAAAGTGAGGGCAACCCTAAACATTTTACAATGCCCTTTGAGAGTGGGGCTTCCTTTGCCTGTGAGGTGGAAACCCACTGCTCACCTCTTTAATAACCACCCCCAATATATTTTAGCTGAAAGTCAGCTTTAAAACCAAAGTCATTCAGCAAAAACTACTTTTCTATCAGCTTGGTTGGGTGGGGGAGGGGTACATTGTTGGACACAGGGCTGAAGTCCAGACAGAGGTTGCTCAAAACAATGATTATATTTACAGAAATCTAGGAGGGTAAGAAATGATTGGACAGATGGTTTCAAGATATTAAGGGGAAAAGACAGAGAAAAACTATTTTTTGCTACGTGGGTGGGGTGCGGGGGTGATGGTGGGGAAGGAAGTTGGGATCTAATCTAAAAAATTGAGCCTGGCCTTTCAGGAAGTGAAGTTATGAAACACTCCTATACGCAGAACATAGTGGAAGACTGGAACTGTGTTCCTTAAATGGGAATTAAGGCTGGATCAGCTGTTGATTTTAAACCTGAAATGTATATACTTTGATAAATCTAAGATGTTAAAGGATATGGGGCAAAGATGATTACGTGGAGTTAGCATCCAAAGCAACCATACTCTCATTGAATATTCAGAACATGTTCAAATGGACGAATGTTTTACCCAGGACCTACACTACACTGAAAGAATAATTTCTATTACCAGGACTGTTTGAGTACACTGTACAGTCTGGCAGCAATCTTGCACTCAGCAGCAGTGTGGAGGAATATAATTCTGTCTTATAAGAGTTGCCAAACACACATTGCTAAGATCAGGCAATCAACTATGAGGTGAATGGTCAGCTCCAGGAACTCTACAGTGGGGTCCACAATATTGGAACTTTGGATGATAAATCTAACAGCTTCACTGGTAACTCACGCAATGGCCACCATACTCTGCTATCTAAAAACCTCCTCATAGAAAAACATACAATGTAGAACATAGAACAGTACAGCACAGTACAGGCCTTTCGGCCCACGATGTTGTGTCGACCTATTATCCTACTCTAAGATCAAACCACCCTGCATACCATACATTTTACTATCATCCATGTGCCTACCCAAGAGTCGTTTAAATGTCTCTAATGTATCTGACTCCACTTCTACTGCCAGCAGCGCATTCCACACGCTCACCACTCTCTGTGTGAAGAACCTACCTCTGACATCTCCCCTATACCTTCCTCCAGTCACCTTAAAATTATGCCCCCCCTGTAATAATCATTTCCGCCCTGGGAAACTATCTCTGACTATCCACTCTATCTATGCCTCTCATCATCTTGTACACCTCTATCAAGTCACCTCTCATCCGTCTTCACTCCGATGAGAAAAGCCCTAGATCCCTCAACCTTTCCTCATAAGTCCAGGCAGAATCCTGGTAAATCTCCTCTGCACCCTCTCTAAATCTTCCACATCCATCCAATCATGAGGCGACTAGAACTGAACACAATATTCCAAGTGTGGTCCAACCAGGGTTTTATAGAGCTGCAGCATAACCTCGCGGCTCTTAAACTCAATTCCCCTGCCAATGAAAGCCAACACACCATATGCCTTTTTAACAACCCTATCAATGTTTCCATGATAGAGAGCATGATTAGAAGGATAGATAGGGGCTTTCAGAGTATTAGTACTTTCCCTCAGACTATTCATGCTCAGAACAGTGAGAATATAAGGTCATAGTTTCGTAACATCTACTAAGGTTCCAGGAGACTTTTGCTTTGCATTGATATTTGGTATTCATATTTTTATTTACATAACATGGTCTGGAATTCTCTGACTACATTCTTCTGCATCTCAAACTCACGTTTCTCCTTTAAGACACTCCTTAAAACCCAACTCTGGCTAAACCTATTGTTATCTGTCCTAATATCTCATGTGGTTCAACCTCATTTTATGTTAGAGCTAATGAAATGGCTTGGGATCTTATTATGTTAAAAGCGTTATATAAATCATTACATGTTGTTATGGTTGTTGGCATGGAACATTTCAGTCTCCCTACGTAATTGTCAAATTGGGAAAAATTCCTCATGATATGCTCCAGAAGGACCTCCTCCCAGTATTAGAGATGTAGAATGATTGGACATTGTACCTCACTAATTGTTCATACCTATGATGTTAAATGCCTTTTAACATACATGGCAAACAGCATTCTCAGTTGTTTTATTTTGATTCTTTGCTTTGGAAAAAAGTTAAATGAAAAAACTGCAAAGAAACAAATCTCCTTAGAAGAAAAGAAGCTTGCGAGTCAGAAAGTAGCCAGCCTGTAATGGGTAAGAACTGAAATGCCATACAATAGAAATGACATTGGAATGTTAAACATTATACCATGTCATGTTCAATATCTTAAGAGATCAACTTCCTTCGTGATTTTCGTCTAGATTCACTCTTGAATAATACACAAGTAATCTACATTTAGTTCTGGCTCCCAGTAACAATTTTGAAGAAAAAAAACACATAAAATTGGATGGCCTTGCACTTGAAATACATGATAATTGACTTCAATTTCAGTTAGAGTTCAATTACTCATCTCATTTGACAGATGGAGGTAAACATAGGAGTAATAATATTGGTGATATCCAGAACAAAATACTTGCTGGGATGTTCACAGTCATGGTTGTTTACTTTGCATTGCATACTTGATCATGTGGCTGGTATAAATAAGCAAATATTTTTAGCTGCTAGATTCAGCAGCAGGTCAGTCCTGTGGATATCTTTTGAAAGTTTCAGTAAAGCTCAGATATCATACAGTGCTGAGGTATTGCAGATTTCTTTTTCACTTAGTTTTAGGAAAAGTAATACTTTTTCATTCATGTTAACATTGCAGGTCAATAATAACATGCTTTACGGGGATGAATCCCTAATTGTAAGTTTAAAAAAACCACTGATTGTGACACTTACTTGTGTTCACATGTAGACCTTGCTGGATTTGAGAAGGTTGGCTCCTGAATAACTACCACATCTATTAAAAGTAAATTAAGGTATGTTTGGTTTGGAGGTGTTGCAGCGCAACTGTTACGGACCAGACTAATCCACCCCACAAAATATATTAAGAAGATTGCCTAGACTCTAGCCTTTTCTTATTTTAAAGGTAAATGTATGACATTGCATTCCAGATGCAAATTGATTGGTCAAACTTATTGACTTTCAGCAAAACACACTTCTGTTTGTATTTTAACTATAGTATAAAAATAAATTAAAAATGAAGTGTCTCAACTGTAACTATTAAAATGCTTAACAAAATAATATATACTAACTTCTACTCATTAACTGTTCCAATATAGTAACATCCCATAAACACACCCTTGGCAAAGGCAAATTCAGTAAAATAGATTATCTCGTGCAATTCTAGCAGCAGAAAGAGAACTGAAGCTTTTATCTGTAACAGAAAGAGGAACAAGAGCTTCCACATTCAGCTTCAAGACCCCAGCAACTGCAAAAAGCTCGGACTAAAAATCCTAGTTCTGTGGGAGCTTGACCCCATCCTGGCTGTTTCTATTGGTTCCAACTTTTAAAAAAACCCAAGGCCTCACAAACTGCTTACTTTATTCACTTTGAGCAGACCGCTTGGCATAATAATATTTCCACTTTGTATGCACAAGTACACACACTGAAGTCCCATTTGAAATATAAGCTGAAATGCCCTAACATCCACCTAATATATTCCACTATCTCCTACACACTCTCTCAATTGCCTTACATGGTATGTTTCCTCATCATAACTAACACTTCTTAAAATGCTTACATACTTGTTACTTATGCTTTCAACTAGGTAAGACTCATTAATATGCAATGAGTTACACCCAATGATGAAAGCATCTGTCTACAAAAATGTTTTAAGAAGAAACTTGCCTGTGTCCATTATGAACTCATCCACACTGAGATGGTCCAGTTAGCATGCCCACCTCACTCAACAGGAGGACTTTCACTTGTAAACTGTTGAGGCCATAAGAGATAGACATGGATTGATTTGGTGGCCTCATGGAAATAAAATGCTTTCTTTGACTTTTATCTTGCCTTTCAAATGCACTGAGTCACATGTGGTCACATCTTCTCATCTGCAACTTGGCACCAAATTGGCCTTGTAGCCATATGCAGAGCTATTTGTTGCATATCCTGTATTAACCTGTGTTTCATTTTCATACACAGGCAGCTTTTAAGATGAAGCACCTGCCACCAGGGATGAGCAGAAAATTTGCTCCTCGTTTGAATATCCATCAGGTCATCCTCAGGACAAGAAGAGAAGAGAAACATATACATGAATCAGATAAGGAGGGAATAACTGTTGAACAATCAATGCAAATAAGAAATAATTGGCTTGAAATTGTTGCCAAAAATAGTATACCTGATGATAGGGAAGATATTAAAACTCAGCAAAGCAGGATTAAGAACTTGATAAAGCAAAGAAATGAGAGTAAAGGAGCAAAAGTCAATATAGATTGTAAAAGCTTTGGCAAGTGTATGTATCAAAGCATTTGATGAGGCAATCACACAAGGTATTATGGCCCAAAAGTAGAGTTCACGGGATGGCACCTGGGCTGTTTATTAACATGAATTGGAGATTTGTTACTGGACAGAGAACAGAAAGATGAAGTAAATATGTCGTTTTCTAGTGGACACCTTCTAAGTAGTACAATATTGCAAGGATCTGTATTTGTGCTTCAACTATTGCCAATCTGAATCAATGACTTACATGGAGCATCTTGGTGTAATGAATTTAAATTTGCTAATTATATAGCACTAGGTGAGAAAGTAAAGTGTAAATTGAGGTTCAAAAAGAAGCAATGCAACTATTTAGCCTGGCTGAACTAATGGGCAAGAACATGACAGATAGAACATTGTGTAGAAAAATCAAAATGTATCCACTTTGAAGGAAAGAGAAAAGCAGAGTTTTTGAAGTAACATTTGTCCCTCTACATGAATCTTAGGAAGTTACCATTACAGCAAATGGATAAAGAAAAGGGTCTCTTAGCCTTCTTTACAAAAAGGTATCGGAGTACAACAGTACAAACATGTCAGTGCAATTCTGTAAGGACTTGGTGAGACCATACTTGGAATACTGTGTGCAATTTTAGTTTCCTTGTGTAAGGAAGGACATACTTACCTTGGAAGGAGGACAATGAAAGTTTGGGATCCTACCAGGCTCTGAGAGACATGGGCTATGATGAGATAAGTGACAGAATCAGAAGATGTTCAATGAAAACAAATGATGGCAAGATCACCTCTCCACATCTTGTATGCTTCTCTTCAGCAATGTAGCAAGATTCTTACTATGTAATTTTGAGTTGATTTGACTTTACTATTGTCAAATGTACTGAGATACAGTGAAAAGTAGTGTTTTCTGAGCTAATCAGGCAAATCATACCATAAGTACATTAGGGTATTCAACAAAATGTAGAATATATAGTGTTACAGCTATAGAGAAGGTGCAGAGAAAAATAAACTCAAAAAACGACAGAACCATTCAAACGTCTGTTAACAGCGGGGAAGAAGCTATTCTTGAATCTATTGGTACATGTTTTCAAACTTTTGTACCTTCTGCCTGACGAAAGAGGGTGGAAGACAGTATAAGTAGGGTGGGAGGGGTCTTTGATTATGTTCCCAATTCACGTTCATTATTGCTTGTTGAACACCTTGTTAACAGCATAATTCACCACACACTGCGATCTTACAAACAAATTAAACATCATAAAACCTGGTGTGGAAACCAGAGTGAGATGTTGGTGGGTTCCATGTGTTGCCTCTTCTGAATTACCTCCATCTTGCCCATGACCAAACTGCAGAATAGGGCACAATCCACCAGCACCAATTGTGTGTAACCTTCCACAATTGATACTAGCAGTGCACTTTCAGGGAGCCATCACCACCATTTTTGCACCTCCAATGCACTGGCACTGTAGTCTGCAAGGGCAGACTGTGTAACAGGAGTGTATGGCTGAATTGAGTATAATAACGGCACAGAGCTGGGCACCCAGACAACAACATGGATCAGGCTGCTGACCAGGGCTTCTTTCTTGTTCTACCAGCATGCATTCTTCTCATGCTTACTCACTTGCCCTGACTGCCATGTCTTGCACTGGAAATTGATGCAGGTGGCCAGGCTGTGCAGCAGTCCTCAGTAAACAGTATGTGCCTTTTCTCTTATGTCAGTGTGACACATCAGTCATGCACCAGTATATAGAGAAGCAGCATTTATGCCAAGCACACAGCATCTGCAGCAAGTGGTAAGATACATCAGAAAGTTTCCATGGAGAAGTCCACAGTGAGGTCCACGGGAGCATTTGGTTAGTCAAGGATAACCTCCCAAACAAGCCCCAGACTTCAGACACAGTCAGGCATTCATCCAGGATACCGTTATAGAGGGCGACTGTGCCTCTGTGCTCTAGTGAGAGTGTTATGGTCATTCCTTTGTCTTTGAGGGCCAGTCCAGGGGTAGGTCTATTATTGTTGGGGACATGTTATCCACTAGACAAGGGTCTGGGCAGGTGCTGGTAAGCCAGGCTGCCCAAGGTCATTGGCCATGTTTGGCCGGTCACCTCTGTTCACAGAAATTGAGAGAGAGGAGCTGGAGGAAGAAGGGGCTGGGGATGGGAGTGCTGGAGAAATGGGATGGACAGGTGGAATGTAGAGTGTCCTTAATGTAGACTATCCTTTATTGTCAAAATCAAATTTTGTCCCAGCAACATTGAAGGAACAGTGACACATTTCCAAATCAATATGGTGTATGGCTTGGAGGGGAACATGCAGGTAGTGGTTAATAGAGCAGAGTACAGAAGTTTTATGTGCCACTTTGACTATTTCAACACTGAGCTGACTTCCCATCTTGCATCTTGAATAAACCTGAATTCATTCAGAACTATGCAGCCTGTATCCTATTCACTCATCATCCATGTTTGCTGATGTATGTTGGCTTCCAGTCTGGCAAAGCTCAAAATCAAAATTCTCAGTCTTATTTTCAAAACCTTCTATGATTTCACCAGCACCAATCTCAATAACTTCCTCCATCCTATAAGCCAATCCTGAAGAGGAAGCCGGTGCGGAGACACGAGACCTAGAGCGGAGGCAGGCGTGGGGAATTGAGTCCCAGAGTGAAGGCTGGTGCGGGGAATCAAGTCCCAGAGAAAACCTACTTTGGAGCAGCTGAGAGCCAGTGCAGAACGGACTGGAGGCTTGCAGTGGATTGGGGATGGTTGTTGTACTGGCACCTGGTGCAGATGGTCAGACAGTGTGTGGAAGCCCCTGTGCTGAGCTACTGCAATGTAACTTTTATTAGTAATTTGTTTATCTGACTGTAATGTCCATCCTTCTAACTATGTCATATTTCTAACTAATACTATGAATCAATGTAATGTAATGCAACTACTTTTCTTCTTTATTCCTCTTTTTGTATCTAAGATTTGAACCCAGATACTTTGTACCTATGATGGTACCAAAAGAGGTGGCTTTGTAAAACTTTCCATTGCACTTCTGTACTTGAGTACATGTGACATTAAAGGAAAGGTGGGCAGGTGTAGGCGCATTTCTACGGCATGAGTGATTATCTGATGAAGTGTAAATATTGTGGTTTTACAAAATGGGCACCGCGGAGAGAATGGTATTGGAGCTCTCAGTAGCATGTTAATGCTGAGGTTGAAAGCTACAGGCAGATGACCACTCACAATATTCTCAATTGTAAAGAACAATGTGCATAACATTGAGGAGAAGGGCTGCAAAGGGACTCACAATGAGCAGTGAACTGATGTGAGGGAGGGGGCTGCATCTTTAATCAGTCACTGGGTGTCCACAGAAGGACAACACTGGCTGTGAAGGAGTAATATTGAAGGACACAATGAAGCACCAATGCCATAGACAGAGAGGCAGAAAACCACATGAATGGTGGAAAACGATAGCTTAACGAAATGCAGAAACTACTTACATAACATTTAGTGGAAAACATACAATTTATGCAACATTGTTAACCATGGCCCCCCACATGCTCTTAGTACACTTTACTTTTCCCCTCCCATTCTGCTTCACTGCACTGGGCTCCCCTGTTCCACAGGTTAGGGTGGACGGAACCAGTTTTGTTGTGGAGCCCTTTTGTCCTGGAGGTGACCCCAAGGTTGTTTGTATCTGGGCAGGCCCAGCCATTGCTGTACATCTACTTGCCATTGGCTGAAAGTTCCAACATTTGGAGGAGGACAGACAGGATGGAGGATGTAGTCAGCTCTTGCTGACACTCAAACAACCTCTGAGGTTTTTGGGCTTGTCTATGATGTATGGTTCTAAATTGTTTCAATGGGAACAGTTTCTCTTTATCTATTTTGTCCAGAACAATAATATTAAATTTGCTGCCTTAACAGAACAATAAATATGCAGGCTTTGCAAGTCACAAGAACATATGTCAAGATTAACTCTCACCTCTGACATCTGAGCTGAGCATCTAAAACAAATTGCAGATTATAGACAATGATGTGGCAGATGAAGCACAGATGACACAGAATCAAAATTAGCATCCCTACCTCTGTATTTGCTACAGTGTAAAATTGAAACTTTCAAAGACTCTGAAAATTGCCCCCAGTGGTTTTTAACCAGATTTTTTTTAAAATTACCAGTACCAGGTTCACTTTAAATTATACTAAACATCAGGTTTATAGCTTAAATAAAAGATTTAGTAATAACACAGTAACTTGAGCAGAGCAAAAGTTCAGCAATAAAAGGTAATTAATGTGTTTCATTTAAACCCAATATTCTTTTATTCTAGCATCCCACTCTCAAAGACAGACTGACACAGTTAAAGGTATAAATCAAAAAAGGGAAAAAATGAGATGTCACTCATTAATTCACTTAAGCTCATGATCTGTAACGTCGCATGCACATGGGATTGTATCTTGATTTGATTTATTTATTTATTGTCATGTGTATCTTGTTACAAAATGCAGTGAAAAGTTTTGTATAGTGTCGCCACTCTCCAGCACCATTTTAAAAACACAGAAAATATAAACCAAAGCATAGAATACAAAGGCAGACAAATAAAGAAAAAAAAGTGACTAACTTTACAGTCCTTCTTGTTAAGAGCTCTGTTATGGGCCATGGGCCTGGTGGCCAGGCACGAGCCTCCTTCGCCATGCCACCGCTGGAATGAAAGTCATCATTCTTCAGACTGTCTCACCTTCACCGACGCCATCACCGCTGTGAGTCATTGATGGACCTTGCCAATGCTAACAGGTACTGCACCAGCCCAAACTCAACTCTGCCATGGGTCTACTTCGGGTCCACCTCGCCGATGCAGGTGCTGCTGCCGCTGGGTCTCATACTGGGCCCAAGCTCGCCTCCACCGCTGCCATGTTGAATCTGCTTTGGATGCAGACATTATCGGGAACCCAAACTCGCCTCTGTTGTGGCAGCCATGAGTCAGCACTAGGACTGTCTCGATGATGCAGAAGCTGCCAAGAACACGAACTTGCCTCTGTGCCGCTGCTACGCATCTGCACTGTTGGGCCTCCTTGCCACTACAACTGAGCAAGAGGTTAATAAAATAAGAGATAAAAGAAAGAGAGAGAAAAAATAAACAAAAAGTAAAGTCGACAAGCCCCAGGCTCTGAAGCCGTGTTCCATCATCATCTTACTGGATGCAGTACAAATCCTGCTTGGACCACCTTGCTTGGTTTCTAATTAAAATGATAAATACAGATAGCTTCACATATGTCCTAAGGAATATTCACTTAATTCCCATAATGGCGATTCTATTCCAAGTTTTCAATAAAGTTGATAATGAGAAGTCAACCAGGAAGCAATCAAAACTCCATCCTGTGGTAGCTCCATAGCTGTAGTAGGCAAAATCTTTCTGACTTATACAGTTTAAAATCTAATTCAAACTCAGATTTCTCTTTGGGAGACAGGCTGTGTATTCATGAGGTCCCAGTTAACGTTCAACATCTGCCATCTTTTAAGTATAAGCCTCTCTGGAACTGAAATACCTATAGAGCGTTCTTTGTACAAGAATCAACCTACAATTAACTTCCAGATCTGGTTTCAAACAAACATCCAAAATTCACTTTAATTTTTCTTCTGAAAATCAGCAAAAATCACTGAGGATGGATGAAGAAAAAGCAGAAGCAAGTGTTGCTAAAGAGCCAGCAGGTAAAGGGAAGAAATCTACCAGGACAGGAAATCATAAACACCACATTGAAAAAAGTCACTGCTTCCATATGCACAATTGGAACACATAAAGGTAGATTAAAACAAACAAACGTGTCCACTATTCAACATATATCAACCACATTGGCATCTGTGGTTCTGACCTCAGTGGTGCATTGACTGGACATTGTGAAAATCTCTGAAATGTTTCCATTTCATTGGAGCCTTTTGAATTTCTGTGGCATGATGTTGACCTTTTGGTGTCTTTTATTTGGACAACTTGAGCCTATATGGTACAAGTTAATACTACAGACAGTTTAGAATGAGATAAATGAAGCCTGATCTGCTATTAAAAGAAAGACTATCAGCGTTGGAAAGTTTCCTCGCCACATTTGAAGTGGGTAAATTTGCTGAGTGAAATTGCTCCACACGCAATACAGTCTCTTTAAAATATTGGCTTGCCAAAAAAATAAATGTAACTGATCATTGTTGTTCCCTGCAGTAAAAATACAGGCAAAGAAAATAGCAGTTCCAACCATGTAGCTACATCTAGCTGAGTAAAATTACTGGCCTGACTTGGGAGAACTGGATAATTGATTTTAACATTTCCCTTTCTATTGAACTGGTCTGCTGGTTGTAGCTTCTGTATACTATCATCATTTTATTCTTTCATGAATTGCTACAAGTCCATTATGAAGTATTGGCAATAGCAACATTGAAACCAGTATGTTGCATACTGCACAACAGCTTTCATATTACAAGGCAATCCTGACTTATTCAAACAACTCAAACCACTATATTTTGTTAAAAACCAAAAGAACTGCGGATGCTGTAAATCAGGAACAAAAACAAAGTTGCTGATAAAGCTCAGCTCTGGCAGCATCTGTGAAGGAAAAAACAGAGTTAACATTTCGGGTCCAGTGACCCTTCCTCAGAACTGATGGTGGTTGGGAAAACGTCAGTTTATATGCAGAAGAAAGGGGAGGATTTTGGGGTTTCTTAAGACAGACGTTGACAGAGAAGTACCAGACTCTAGAGGCATCATTTAGGCTATGCATGTTAATTTGCTTCCAGTGTGTACCCACTGCACTTGCTGCCTCTTTTGGAAGGCATACTTCCCTCTTGTAGATAATCCCTCTGAAGAAAAGTACAACTTTAATATCAGTTTATCTAACACCCACTGCTCCAAACATTTTTTTTGCTAAAAAAGCCAAGAAAATCTTCAAAATTGCATTTCCTGTCATCAGTGAAACTGTTCTTACATCTTAGTCCCTCAGATCTTCTTCAAGCCTCGTACCATTTGGCTTACTTTAGTGCCATAAACTCCATCTGGAGACACCTTTTCCATGCATTTCCAACTATGTGAAAGGGCTAGTTGTTCCCTATCTGGCACTTCTGTGTGCAATCCAAATTCTCTCCAGGTTTGTAATTCTTACTTAGCATCTTCCATTAGCTCGTCTTCTATTTTATTTGAGCAACTAAGACTTCTCGATCACATGGGCTCTGGTGGCATTTGTGGTTTGTTCTATACTTCTTGACATTGTTAAAAGTGCACTCTGTATTCTGCCTTCTCTCTCTTTCTGGGTTGCTACTGTTTGTCCTCTCTGCTTTTTCATCGGATTCCTTTCAATAGTTCCTTCCTAAGGGTATGATTGCTTCAAATCCACTATTTGAACTTACACTGCAATTTCTTTCCATCCATCTTTGTACATCATTTTCCCAATCCATCAGCCTATTCTCCTACCCATCATCCAGTACATTCCATCCATATCTCATAATTTTCTTCTGTCTTAGCTGCTGTACTTATAATAGTTACATTTCTTCATTGACAAGTCCCTTCTGGTAGTTACTTGATTTTAGAACATTCTTTTAGAAATTGCCTTCTGGCAATGACCTGATATTGACCAACAGAACTGATCCATCTATCAGATAAAATGATTATTTGTGGCAGTTTGATCCTTGCAGCTGTGCAACACTTGGATAGGAAAGGCTCCTTGTTACTTTTTAGAACTCCTTCACAATCTATAAATGTGTAATCTACACCAAGCAACATTGAAAAGAGTACTTGACCAGTTTGCTGTCAAATGGCGTACAACATTATTTTTCTGTCTTCACCAATAACCTTCCGTGGGCCTATCCATTCTTGAATCTTCCTCTCTCTTTCGATGAGGTAATGGTTTATTGTTTCAGACAAACAGAAATAGAAATTGCTGGAGAAACTCACCTGGGTTGGCATCATTTGTGGAGGGAAAACAGAAGTAACATTTCAAGTCCAGTGATCCTTCTTCTGAAGTTGCCACCAACATATTCATCATTGGGCTGAAAATTTTATGACCAATAAATTGCACTCCCTTTGATCCATATCTCTAGTCTTTTCCTCTAAATCTTCCATTTAAATTTTCAATTTTGAATACTTGTATCAATTGGGACAATTCCATGGCATAATGGTATTTTGAATTACACCCAAAACATTGGTTATGTACACTGAGCATTTCCATGGTTCTTTCTCTTATTGTAAATCCCAAATTCCTTTAGCTTCCCAAAATTATCAATGACATTTGTCCTCACGTCTATTAGTTACAGTTCTTCTTTTATACTATTGCCGGTGAACAGTATATAGACAGTATTGCCAATCTGTTAACATTGTGTCCTCCATTTATTGTTGTATTATTAATTGCTTCTTTGTGCAACAAACATTGCTAGAAATGAATGCTTTCTTGAAATGCTTATAAGTACTTCTGAAGTTTTTTCGAGCAGTGTATGTTAATCTGCAAATTTAATTCCCAACAAACCAGAATTCTGTTCATACTTGACAACAAGGTGCAGGGCTGGATGAACACAGCAGGCCAAGCAGCATC
>NC_063338.1:58998503-59012779 GCF_021869965.1 Rhincodon typus | reverse complement strand
GGGTGTGAGGGATGAGGTGCGGGAGATGTGGGAGACACGGTTGAGGGCGTTCTCGACCACCGAGGAGGGGAAGTTACGGTCCTTGAAAAACGAGGACAACTGAGATGTACGGGAGTGGAATGCCTCATCCTGGGAGCAGATGCGGCGGAGGCGAAGGAATTGGGAATAGGGGATAGCATTTTTGCAGGAAGGTGGGTGGGAGGAGGAGTATTCTAGGTAGCTGTGGGAGTCGGTGGGCTTGAAATGAATATCGGTTTCTAGGTGGTTGCCCGATATGGAGACAGAGAGGTCCAGGAAGGGGAGAGAGGTGTTAGAGATGGTCCAGGTAAATTTAAGGTTGGGGTGGAAGGTGTTAGTGAAGTGTATGAACTGTTCGAGCTCCTCGTGGGAGCACGAGGCGGCACCGATACAGTCATCAATGTAACGGAGGAAGAGGTGGGGTTTAGGGCCGGTGTAGGTACGGAAGAGGGATTGTTCCACGTAACCTACAAAGAGGCAGGCGTAGCTTGGGCCCATGCGGGTACCCATGGCTACCCCCTTTGTCTGTAGGAAGTGGGAGGAATTGAAAGAGAAGTTGTTGAGTGTGAGGACGAGTTCGGCTAAGCGGATGAGGGTGTCAGTGGAGGAGGACTGGTCGGGCCTGCGGGACAGGAAGAAGCGGAGGGCCTTAAGGCCATCTGCATGGGGAATGCAGGTGTAGAGGGACTGGACGTCCATGGTAAAGATGAGGTGTTGGGGACCGGGGAATTGGAAGTTCTGGAGGAGGTGGAGGGCGTGGGTGGTGTCACGGACATAGGTAGGGAGTTCCTGGACCAAGGGGGAGAAAATGGAGTCGAGATAGTTGGAGATCAGTTCGGTGGGGCAGGAGCAGGCGGAGACAATGGGTCGACCAGGGCATTCAGGTTTGTGGATTTTGGGAAGGAGATAGAAGCGGGCAGTGCGAGGTTGGGGAACGATGAGGTTGGAGGCCGTGGGTGGGAGGTCACCATTTCTAACCTCATTAATGGAGATATAATGGAACATTTAGCAGTACACAACAAGGGTGAGGGAGGACACTGAGCTGGGCAGCTGGAGCAGTTGCATGGATCCTTTCTGAAACAAAGGGTATCTTTGGGAGAAGGAGACCTCATGGGCAGAGGATCAGACAGACAATGCATTTCCTCAACCAAATGTAAACCACAGCTTAATTCTATGTATGTTTCTTTATTGTTTAGCTTTAGTTTGCCTTTATGTTGCTTTGGTTGCAGTACTATCAAAATCATGTACCATGCTGTAGCTTATATCCTGTCTTAACCTCATACAAATGAACACACAATTAAACAGTATGAAGAATAATGCTCCCAACTCCAAGCACCACCAACACCATTGCTTGCCCAATCTCCCTGAAGCAATATCGTATCAGCAATGTTGAAAGAGCTCATGAACTACTTACATGTTATTCACTGGATTATGCCTTCTGGTGGAGGTGCTTGCATTTCAGAGTTCTTCTTTGCTTTTTGAAAGTTTCTGCAGTCTAATAGGAATGATTTGACTGGTGCTGAAGTAATCTTTTATTCATGTAAAAGTATGCACTGAAAAGATTCTCTCCAAACATGAGTGGTGTGAGTATCAGTGAATATCTGCTAATGTTCCAGTGTCAGTTGTTGGTATGAGGTTTAAAACAATACTACATGTGGATATGAATTGAAGACCTGAGTACTGATTGATAGAGATCATCAGCATGTGATAAGGGTGTAGAATATAGAACAGTGGATGAAACTAGCGCTGTAGTTGGTTACTGATGCCAGTTGTAGATGATTTCACTCAACTTGACAATTTACATCAGATTATTAAGCTTTTTTCAGCATTGCATACATGTCTTTGGAGCATGGAACATTTTTAGCATTGTCCTCTACTACTGATTGTTCTCAATGCCTTCAGGAATTGTCCAGATTGAGGACGTCCTGAATATCTGCTGCAGATGCACAATGACTCTATTCTTCTATTTCTTCGAACAAGATTGGGAGTGTAGTGTCTGAAAATGTCTCACATGCTCAGTCACTGCTCAAAGTATCAACGTTCAGATGGATGTTGATAAAGATCTCACCAGATGCTGCAGTCACAATTCACCACCCCTTTAAGGAGAGATAAACTACTGTTCAGTAGCAGTAGGCATTCGCAATATCACACATCTTGTGGAATCTGGCAACCTATGAAGCATGCTGGGTTACATGCAACAACCCTTTAAAACAGGGGGAGACAACAATCTAATCAGCCGCCTGCAACTCGATGAGCAAGTACAGGGTAAATGCGTACAATGATTTCCATATTCGTTTTCTGGATTTCCCCACTCTCCTCCCCTTTATGTGGCTGAACCAAGGACAATTTTTTTTATTCATTCACGGGATGAGGACGTTGCTGGCTAGGCCAGCATTTATTGCCCATCCCTAGAGTCAACCACATGACTGTGGGACTGGAGTCACATGTAGGCCAGACTAGGTAAGGATGGCAGTTTCCTTCCCTAAAGGGCATTAGTGAACCAAATGGTTTTTCCAACAATCGACAATGGATTCATAGCCATCATTAGATTCTTAATTCCAGATATTTTATTGAATTCAAATTCTACCATCTGCCACAGCAGGATTTGAACCCGGGTCCCCAGAACATTACCTGGGTCTCTGGATTAATAGTCCAGCGATAATACCACTAGGCCATCGCCTCTCCCAAATATTGTGCATTTTGTTGTGTATTGGATTATCGTAGCCACTCAAACTATTTTTTTTTCACTAAATCTTTGGAGTGTTAATCTTAAGAAATTCGCATTTGTAACATTCAGATTTTTATCTTATGTGGTGTATACAAGCTCAGAATTTGCACTTTCCTGTTGCACAACATTTCCTTCACTTATCATTTGTCAGTTCTCTCACTGCATTTAGAAATAATTTTTTTCCCAGCTAAGATTCAAAACCCACAAATCTTTGTATCACCTCTTAGCCATTATGCCAATGGCTTCATCTAGAGAGGTAGAATAAAAATACTTGCATTTATTTTGTGTCTTTTGCAATCTCAGGTTATCCCAAAGCGCCTTCCAGCCAGCGTTAGTCACTGTTAGCATGAAGGTAATGTAGCAGCCAATGTGCACTAAGCAATGTTTTACAAACAACGTTAAGATAATGACCACATAATCTATTTTAGTACTGTTGATTGATGGATAAAGATTCCCCAGGGCACAACGGTGGAATCCCAAGCTCATCTCTGAATAATGTCATGGATTCTTCCACGTGCAATGTGAAGGAAAGTTCATTTTAGTTTAAAGGTTCATCCAAAGGATAGAACGACTAACAGTGCAGCAGCACCTCAGTACCACAGTGAAGTGCTCCAATTTCAGGACTGCAAATTGAACAGCCTTTTGATTTGGGATAAGAAGCTGAGAAAACACTGACACCTAGTGGACATCTTCCTCTTTGCCATATTTGAGTTTCAAACAGAAACAGATAAACAAAAGAATACAAAGCAAACAAGAAGATAACATACACAAAGCTCACAGTCAATAAAAGCTTTCATCAACAAAACTGTAATTTTGAAAATAGTCATGTTTTCTCCTGAACAGTCACATATATAATTTGCTAATGTGCTAACACCTGGGAACATGCATAGTATTAACAAATCTCTGTGATAAATTTAAATGAAGAATAATTAAAAACTAACAAACTGGTTAAAATGAGAATAAAATAGTGGAAAAAAAATATTAATGAAGAGACATAAAATGTTAAATAAAGATTATTTTTGCATGCATATGTACATTTGAAAAAATTAAAGGTGAGATGCACAGTTGGAAGTTAACAGTTGATCGGTATCAGCATATAGTCTTTATAGAGTTTTTCAATGCTTGACTTAAAATTAATACAAAGTAGATGGTTATTAAATAAAACTTTAACTTAACCAGGCCGATCACGTTTTTCTTCTTTATTCGTTCACGGGATAAGGGTGTCGCTGGCTAGGCAGTATTTATTGCCCAGAGGGCAGTTAAGTATCAACCACATTGCTGTGTGTCTGGGTCACATGTAGGCCAGACCAGGTAAGGATGGTAGTTTCCTTTCCTAAAGGACATTAGTGAACCAGATGGGTTTTTCCAACAATTGACAATGGATTCATGGTCATCATTAGACTCCACATATTTATTCAACTCAAATTCCACCATCTGCCACAGCAGGATTCAAACCTCGGTCCCCAGAACATTACCTGGGTCTCTGGATTAACAGTCCAGCAATAATACCACTAGGCCATTGCCTATATTTTCTTCCAATATAATTTATACCATAGTAAACCCAAGTTACTTTACATTCGCATTCTTTTTCGTCATATTAGCACTCAAACATTTTTTGTTTTGGCCCAAAGAAAATTTTTATTTAGTTCCTAGAAAAAAAACGCTGACATTTAACAAATAGGCAAATTGCAAGAGGCCCAGGATTGCTCTGGTTTAGCTTTTATGATGCTGAAAGGATAGCTCCAATCTTTTCAACCAATTCTTGAATTAAAAAGAAGGAAAAATTGGGAAGAAGTGACAACATTAAAGAGGCTTACCTGTTCACAGTTGTAAGTTGCTTCTGTCATAATGTCTCTTAGAGAAAGCATGGAGTCATATAGATCTACAGCACAGAAAAAGTCTCTTTAGCCCATTGCATCTGCAATGGTCAAAAACAACCACATCAAAATATTTCTTAAATGTTCGGGTGGTTTCTGCCTCTACCATTTTTACGAGGGGCAGTGTGTTCCAAATTCCCACCACTCTTGGTGTGAAATGTATTTTTTCTCAGATCTCTTCTAAGCCTTTTGCCTCTCACCTTAAATCTGCATCCCCTGGTCATTGATCACTCCATCAAGGGGAAAAGTTTCTTCCTGTCTACCCTGTCTATGCCCCTTGTGATTTTATACTTCTCAATCATGATCCCTCTCAATCTTGTCTGCTCCAAGGAAAATAATCCAATCTGCCCAATTTCTCTTCACAACAAAAGCTGTCCAGCCCAGGCAACATCCTGCTAACTCTCCTCTCCACCCTTTCCAGTGCTATCGTATCCCTCCTATAATTTGGATTCCAGAATTGCACACAATACTCTAACTGTGGCCTAACCAATGTTTTATACAGTTCCAGCACAACCTCCCTGCTATTAAACTCTATGCCTTGACTAATCAAGACAAGTATCCCTTATGCCTTCTTAACCACTTTATCCACCTGTTCTCATACACTAAGGGACCAGGTGTAAATGCACACCAAGGTCCCTCAGATCCTCAGTATGTCCCAGGGTCCTGCCATTTATCATGTATTCCCTTCCTCTGTTTGTCCTGCCCAAATGCATCACCTTACATTTCTCCAATTGAATTCCATTTGCCGCTGATTATCCCATCTCACCAGCCCATCTAATCATTTTTTTTTAATTGGTGTTTTATTTGTTTGTGGGATCTGAGCATTGATGACTGGGCAAGCATTTATTGTCTGTCCCTAGTTGCCCTTGAGAAGGTGGTGATGAGCTGCCTTCTTAAAAGTCTGCCGTACATGTGCTGTAGTTTGATCCACAATGCCCTTAGGGAGGGAGTTCCAGGATTTTGACCCACCGACAGTTAAGGAACAGTGGTGTATTTTCAAGTCAGGATGGTGAGTGGCTTGGAGGGGAACTTGTAGGTTCCCATGTATCTATTGACCTTGTCCTTCTGGTTGAAGTAGCCATTGGTTTGGAACGTGCAGTCTAAGGACGTCTGGTGAATGTCTGAAGATCATTCTGTAGGTAGTGCACACTGCTGCTACTAAGTGTCAGTGGTGGAAGGAGTGGATGCTTGTGCATGTAGTGCCAATCATGTGGACTGTTTTGTCCTGGATAGTATCAAGTTCCTTAGTGTTGTTGGAGCTGCATCTAAGGCTATCTTCCTCAATTTTAACACCACACCAATTTTTGTATTGTCTGTGAATATCGATCAACTCACCTACATTCAAATGTAAATCATTTATATTAACTACAAACAGCAACACTGACCCCTGTGGGACCCCATTGGACACAGACTTCTAGTTGGAAAAACACCTATGGACAATCACCCACTTCTTCCTGCCAGTTAACCAATTGCGGATCCAATTTGCCAAATTTCCTAGGATCCCACGGACTCTTACCTTTGCTGTCAGTCTCTCATGCGGGACCTTATCAAATCCCTTGCTGAAGTCGAAGTAGACTGCATCAGAAACAATACCCTCGTCTATACACCTAGTCACCACTTTGAAAAATTTGATCAAGCTGGTCAGACAGCACACAAAGATAAAAAGCATACCTGATGTCACATCTCACTCGTTTTCAGGTGTGAATGTCATCTACAGGATCGTGTCTGCAGTTTTAAAGGACAGCATTATATAATAAAATAAGTACAGATTCTTAGATTGACATTTTTAGAAAATATAAAGCTACAAAGAAGGGTGGAAGGCAAACATCTTAGTATGGATTGGCACAACTTTGACACTCTGTCAGGAGTTTAGTAATTTAAGGAATCCATCAATCTTTATTTTATGAAACAGCACACAACTGAGAAAGAATGACAGGTAGTCAAACTTCTTGTCACTTTGGGGACTGAAGGGTTAAGAAAAATAACTTCCACTGGCATTTCTGATGATGACCACAAAGATGCTGCTATGATATTTCAGATTTTAGAAAATCAACTTAAAGTTTTAGTCAATTTCAGGATTAGAGGCTTGATTTTATGCCATTTCAACATCAGTTGAGTGAAACAATTGCCCAATCCATAGGCAGGTGTTGATGCAAAGGTACAGAATGCACCTTGAGAGCTAACTGCAGACTGAAGCTAACTTAGCTGATAGGGTTATAGAACTGCCCTTTCTTGGAAAGAAGATGGAAAGTGTTCCAACAGTACAATCAACAAGCATTCAGATATTTGTCTACACTTGATTGATCTGATTTGATTTATTGTCGCATGTGCCTAAGTTCAGTGAAAAGATTTGTTTGTGAGCAGTACAGGCAGATCATAGTAAGCAAGGACATACAGATCATAGGGTTAAAAAAAGTCTTGGACAGAATAAGGCATACAGGTTACACCACACAGGACATAAACTAGGCAAGACCAACATTAACAAGATCAGCATTATTTGAAGTTAGAGTGTCCATTCAACAGTATACAACTAGGGTCAGAAATCACACGACACCAGGTTATAGTCCAACAGGTTTATTTGAAAACACAAGCTTTCAGAGTCTTATTCCTTCTTCAGGTGTTAGTAAGACAGGTAGTATCAGACACAGAATTTATAAGTAAAAGATCAAAGGGTCACACCACTGATAAAGATGTACTAAACAAACCGAAGATGCTGTTAAATCTTTAATCAGTTAGAATGTTTTATTTGATTAATATGTATATGTAAATCCCCAAATTCCTTTCAAGTCACTGTCCTGAGAGAACTAAAGGTTTTATCAGTGCAAAGAAAAGGTGATATTTTAGGTCAGACAATGCATGTCAAGGGTGAGGCCTTATTTAGAATCTGTTTGTGTTTCGGTCTGGAAAATGATAGGGAAGAAGCTGTTCTTGAACTTTCTTGCGCATGTGTTCAAGCTTCTGTACCTTCTGCCTGATGGAAGTTGTAGGAGATCATTACCGGGGTGCGATGGCAGCCTTTCCGTGGCAACAAGACATGTAAATAGAGCCCATGGATGGAAGGTTGGCTTCTGTGATGGTCTGGGCTGTGCATACCACCTTCTGTAGTTTCTTATGATCCTGGGCAGAGCAGTTGCCGTACCAGGCCGTTATGCACCTGGATAGTGTGCTTTGTGTGGTGTATCAGTGAAAGTTGGTCAGGGTCCTTGTGGACATGCCAAATTTCCTGAGCTGCCTGAAGAAGAAGGGGCATTGTTGTGCCTTCTAGACTGGATCTATGTGGGAAGTTCAGGACAGGTTGTTGGCTATCGTCACTCCGAGGAACTTGACACTTTCAACCCTCTCAAACTCCGTTCCTTTGATGTAGAGGGGGACATGTTCTCCTCCTTTTCTTCTGCAGTCAATGATCAATTCTTTAGTTTTGTCAACGTTGAGAGAGAGGTTGTTATCATTGCACCATGTCACCAAGCCCACTATCTCCTTCCTGTATTCTGAGTCATTGTTGTTTGATATCCATCCTACCACAGTGGTGTTGTCAGCAAACCTGTAGGTGGTGTTCATTCAGAATTTGGCTCCTTAGTCGTGGGTATACATGGAGTGCAGTGGGGAGTTGGGAACATTTCCTTGAGGGGTCCCAGTGCTAAGTGTTATCATGGAGGAGGTGCAGTTGTCTATCTTCACTGATTGTGGTCTATGGGTCAGCAAACTGAGAATCCAGTTGCAGAGGGTAGAGCCGAGACCTAGGTCTTGGATTTTAGGGATCTGTCTGGAGGGAATAATGTTGTTGAAGGTGGAGCCGTAGTCGATGAGCAGGAGTCTGACGTAGGTGTCCTTGTAGTCCAGATGTTCCAGAATGAGTGCAGGGTGAGGGAAATGGTGTCCGCTGTGGACCTGTTACTTCAGTAGGCAAATTGCAGGGGATCGAGGCAGGCTGGGAGACTAGAATTGATGTGGGCCAGGACCAGCCTCTCGAAACACTTCACGATTATGGAAGTCAGAGCCACTGGGCGGTAGTCACTAAGGCACATTGCATGTGCTTTCTCAGGTACTGGGATGATGGTGGTCTTCTTAAAGCAGGTGGGGACTTCGGCTTGTTGGAGGGAGAGGCTGACGACATCAGTGAATACCTCACCAGCTGGTCCACGCAGAATCTAAATGCATAGCTGGGGACTCCGTTCAGGCCTGTCACTTTCCTTGGGTTGACTCTCATGATTTCCGGTCTGACACCTGTGGCAGTGACAGAGAGAAAAGGTACATCTAGGGCTGTCAGGGCAGGTGACACTGCGCCACTGGCATTCTGCTCGAACCGAGCACAGAAATCATTGAGCATATCATGGAGGGATGTGTCTTTATCCGCTATTTTGCTCTGCTTCATTTTGTATTGTAATGTTATTTAGGCTTTGCCACAGGCAGCAGGAGTCCGTCTGGTTTGTTTGAGCCTCTAACATTGTCTGGCACTCGCTCTTGGCATCTCTGATGGCTTTGCGGAGGTCATGTCTGGTCTTTCTGTATAGGCCTGGGTCATCAGATTTGAATGCTGCACGCCTGGCCTTCAGTAGGGAGTGGATTTCCCGGTTCATCCAAAGTTTCCAGTTAGGGAACACTCGGATTGACTTCTTTGGCACACAGTCCTCCACACAATTGCTGATGAAGTCCATGACGGTGATGGCGTACTCATCCAGATTTTCCACAGAGTACTTGAATACTGTCCCGTCCACCGATTCCAAGCATTCAGGAGATGCTTTTCTGCTGCTTTGCACCAGCATTGTATTTCTTTCTGTGAGGGATCCTTCCGTTTCAGTTTCTGCTTGTAAGCTGGGAGAAGGAAGAATCTAAATGCATAGCTGGGGACTCCGTTCAGGCCTGTCACTTTCCTTGGGTTGACTCCCAGGATTTCCGATCTGACACTTGTGGTGGTGCCGGAGAGAACAGGTATGTCTGGGGCTGTCAGGCCAGGTGACACCACAGCGCTGGCATTCTGCTCAAACCGAGCATAGACAGCTTTGAGCACATCAGAGAGGGATTGTCCACTACCTTGCTCTGCTCCATTTTGTATCCCATTATGTTGTTTAGGCCTAGCCACAACTGGCAGGAGTCCGCATAATTCGTTTGGGCATCTAACTTGGTCCGCTAGTGCCTCTTGGCATCTCTGATGACTTTCCCGGTTTATCCAAGGTTTCAAGTTGGGGAACACCCAGACTGACTTCTTTGGCACACAGTCCTCCACACAATTGCTGATGAAGTCCATGACGGTGATGGCGTACTCATCCAGGTTTTCCACAGAGTACTTGAATATTGTCCTGTCCACCGATTCCAAGCATTCAGGAGATGCTTTTCTGCTGCTTTGCACCAGCATTGTATTTCTTTCTGTAAGGGATCCTTCCGTTTCAGTTTCTGCTTGTAAGCTGGGAGGAGGAACACAGTGCTGTGATCTGATTTTCCATAGTGTGGCCGGGGTCGGAGTGGTAGGTGTCTGATGGTTGTGCAGCAGTGGTTCAGGATGTTTGGCCCTCTAGTGGGGCAGGAGACATGTTGGTAGTACTTTGGCAGCACCTTCTTGTGGTTGGCTTGGATGAAGTCGTCGGCCACAATGAATAAGGCCTCAGGGAATTTTGTCTCCAGAGTGTTTTGTGGTGGTTTAAGTTTCATCCAGGGCACTCTTCACTTCCGCCTTGGGCGGTGTGTAGACTGCTCTCAGGATGGGGGAGGTGAACTCGTGCAGCATATAGTAGGGACAGCATTTTACTGTAAGGTATTCTGGGCCCAGGGAGCAGTGGCTTGCCAGGGTCATCACATCTGAGTACCAGGAGATGTTAATCAGGAAGCATAACCCACCTCCCTTTGCCTTACCCGAGGATGCCGTGTGGTTCATGTGATGTATGGAGAACCCCTCAGCTTGGATGGCACAGTCAGGCATAGCAGGATTGAGCAAAGTATCTGTGAAACAGACACACAACAGTCTGTCAGTTCCCTCTGGAAGGTAAGTCACAATCTGAGTTCATCCATTCTGTTTTCGATAGCCCAGTCATTTGCTAGGAGTATGCTGGGTGGGATGGGCTGGAGGGGGGTGTATTTGGGAGCGGGAGGTGGTGTTTGTGGGGGCTGGGGGTAGGGGTGGGGCTTGAGACTGTGTTGTTTCGGCCTCACCTGCAGGCCAGCAGGTCTACCCCGTTTCCTTGTAGGTTTCCTGCATCTGGATGGTCCCGAGAGTCTGTGGTGCGCGTCTGCTCCTCCATCAGGTAAGTGGGACAGGTCCAGGCGGGCCGAACCTCCCCCGGGGCAGGATGCCACCAGGTTGTAGTTTGGGTCTAGGCTGGACTAGCCTCCTCGGGGATGGGTCGCAGTGGTAGGATTTTCGCTCCTGGACAGTGCCAGGTATTGGTGGTGCGAGTCTTCTGCTCCAGAAGGTAAGTGAGTCGGTCTGCGGTGGCCCAGGCCACCTCGGAGTCGGGTAGTCACTGGATTGGAGACCAGGCCTAGATTGGTTGGGCTTCCTCGGGGTTGCATTGCTGCCGGTCTGGGGTTAGGTGCTGGGGAGATCAGGCCTTTTCGGTGTCGAACAAAAAGAGAAGTTGCTGGAAAAGGTTAGCAGGCCTGGCAGCATCTGTGAAGAGAACATCAATGTTAACATTTTGTGCCTGGTGACCCTTCCTCAGAACTGATTGGTGTCAAGTTGCTGATGGGTCCAACTCCATTCCAGGTAGCAGTCGGGTCACATCGGTGTCAGGGGTCGGATTTTGGTTCCGGGTATCTTTGTGGGTTCTGCAGGAAGCTAGTAGGTCTACCCTTGGCCTTAAATAAGGATAAAGAATAAGAACTTGAGATTTTCACGTAAACATATGGGTTCGTGGCAAGACGCTACATAATTGTGTCCTGTCTAGATTTGATTTGTTCTTGAACCTGTTGGAGCATGTGTTCAAGCTTTTGTATCTTTTTTCTGACAAGAGAGATTGGAAGAGTGTATTTCCGGGGTGGGAGAGGTCTTTGATGATGTTGGCAGCCTTTCTGTGGCAGCGAGAAGTTTAAATGGAGTCCATGGATTGAAGGTTGTCTTCCGTTATGGTCTGGGCTGTGCATACAAATGTCTGTAGTTTCTTACAGTCCTGGGCAGAGCAGTTGCCATACAGGACGTTATACACCCGGATAGAATTTTTTCTATGGTGCATCTCTGAAAGTTGGTGAGGGTCCTTATGGACATGCCAAATTTCCTAAGCTGCCTGAGGAAGAAGGGGCATTGTTGTGCCTTTTTGACCTGCGCATCTATGTGGGAAGTCCAGGACAGTTTGTTTGTTATCATCACTCCTAGGAACCTGACGCACTCAACCCTCTCCACCTCAGCTCCGATGATGCAGACGGGGAACATGTTCTCCTCCTTTCTTTCTGAAGTCAATCATCACTTCTTTTGTTTTGCTGACATTGAGAGAGAGATTGTTATCAGTGCATCACGACACCAAGCCCTCTATCTCCTTCCTGTATTCTGACTCATCTTTCTTTGATATCTGTCCTACCGTGGTAGTGTTGTCAGCAAACTCATACATGGCATTCATTCAGAATTTGGCTACACAGTTGTGAGTGCGCAGGGAGTACAGTAGGGGCCTAAGAACACACCCTTGCAGGATGCCAGTGTTGAGGGTTATTGTGGAGGAGATGCTGTTGTCTATCTTCACTGATTGCAGCCTGTGGGTCAGAAAGCTGAGAATCCAGTTGCAGAGGGTGGAGGTGAGACCTAGCTCTTGGAGTTTTGAGATTGGTCTGGAGGGGATTATACTGTTGAAGTCGATGTGTAGGAGCCTGAACTAGGTGCCCTTGATATTCAGATGTTCCAGGGCTGATTTCAGGGCTAGGGATATAGCATGCACTGTGGACCTATTACATTGGTAAGCAAGTTGCAGGGGATTGACGCAGGCTGGGAGACTAGAGTTGATGTGGACCATGACCAGCCTCTCTAAGCACTTCATGATTAAGGAGGTCAAAGCTACTGGGCAGTAGTAACTAAGACACGGTGTATGTATTTTCTTAGGTAATGGGATGATTGTGGTCTTCTTGAAGCAGGTTGGACCCTCGGCCTGTTGAGGGGAGAGGTTGAAGATGTCAGTGAATACCTCCACTAGCTGGTCCACACAGGTTCTAAGTGCATAGCCCAGGGGTTCCGTCTGGGCCCATTGCTTTCCTTGGGTTGACTCTCAGGAAGACCGATCTGATGTCTGCAGCAGTGATGGACGGAACAGGTGCATCCGGGACTGTAGGGGCAGGTGACACTGCACCGGTGGCATTCTGCTCAAACCGAGCATAGACAGCATTGAGCACATGGGTGAGGGATGTGTCTTTATCTGCTATCTTGCTCTGCTTCATTTTGTATCCCATTATGTTGTGTACGCCTTGCCACATGCAGCAGGTATCTGTATGGTTGGTTTGGGCAACTAAATTGGTCTGGTACTGCCTCTTGGCCTCTCTGATCACTTGCAGAGGTGATATCTGGATTTTCTGTATAGGTCTGAGTCGTCCAACTTGAATGCTGCATGCCTGGTTTTCAGTAGGCAGTGGATTTCCTGTTTTTTCCAAGGTATCCTGTTGGGAAACCCCCAAATATACTTCTTTGGCATGCAGTTCTGCACACATTTGCTAATGAAGTCCGTGATGGTGATGGCGTACTCATGTAGGTTGCGGTCCAATCCACCAATTCCAATCAGTCCCAGAGATGCTCTTCTGTGTATCATGTGACATGGCATTGAAAAATTGTCATGTCCAGCAAAGAATTAGATGACATATCCAAATTGCATATCATCAATCACCCATCGTGCAGGATGATGACTCAGATAGTGAAGAAATCATGCCAGGCCATGACCTCACATCTACAAGAAATATTATACATGGATCCATGCAGACAGACAACACACCACAGAGTGGAGCTACACTGCCAAATTCCAGTTTATGAAATAAAGGACTCCCATTCATTAAAGGGAAATGGTGAGGTGTTGTATTAGGACCTGTGCCTTTAGTACTTGACATCGTGACATGGAATAATCTAGTTTTAAAAAATCCCCACCGCACCTTCAGTTATTCTGGGCCAAATCTTATATTTCTTTGGCTAAGTGCGAGTTGCAGCAAAGGATTTTTGCTGCAAGGCCTACTGGGTTTTTTCCAACATATCTCACCAAACTCGTTTTATTAACTATCAAACCTGCCCCTATGGCATCCCTCTCCTCTGCTTCTATTCCCCCCTTACAATGTGGTATTCCTGGAACAACTCCCCATTCAGTAGATTTCGCAGAATTGACAAGCATCCATGGCACTGGTACCATCTTTAAAAGGCCACTGTGAACCCAAACAAGTACTGTCAGTCCAGAGCTGCTCTACACAGTTCTTTACATTTGCCCTGAACGTGCCAGAGAAGAAGCATTTGCTGTCCTGCTTTTCATCCCCAAGGACTGGCAGAGGAGGACATGACACCAGGCCATGCCAGCCTAGTCTGAGATTGCCACCCATTTAATGAAGTCTCAGCCTTCTGGAGGAATGAACAGAAATGTAAGAAGAGATAGTAGGAACTGCAGATGCTAGAGAATCTGCGATAACAAGGTGTAGAGCTGGATGAACACAGCAGGCCAAGCAGCATCAGAGGAGCAGGAAAGCTGACGTTTCGGGCCTAGACCCTTCTT
>NC_063338.1:58973003-58998003 GCF_021869965.1 Rhincodon typus | reverse complement strand
TGTTTTCTGCTAAACTTATTCTTAATAAATTGTTAAATTTTGTTTAAGGTATCAACTTGGAGTCCAACATCTGTTATTTATAAAGACTGATTAGGAACAATTGAGCTACTTTGAGGGTAATTTAAATATATTAAGTTCATTATGTTGTGAATCCAGTGATAGCGAGACTGACTGACTGACTTTGTTTGGTTTGCTATCCCCGTGGTCATAAACGTTAAACTGGTCAGACTGGATGTCTGATTTGTGATGTCAGTCAAGCAAAGATTTACATGCTGATTAGAATAATGGGTGTGTGGGCTATCAACCAAGTGATTGAACGATGGAATGTAGTGTAAGCTAACTGCAGAAAGAAATCCAAGACCAAATCTTCACCTGTGCTGTCCAGCACTCTGTGGTGTGTCATTCAAACTCTGCATGTATTGGCTGTCATTTTCATGGGCTGTCACTGGGCAGGCATTCCGACCCTGAATTTCCTTTTGGAAAGTGGAGATAAGCTGCTGCCTTAAAGCATTAGAGTTTCTGAGGTATGGATGTACCCAGACTGTTGTAAGAAAAGAAAATTAGGATTTTTAACTCAACAGTGCAGAAGGAAAAGCAATATATTTTCTAGCCAGGATGCTGTGTGACTTGGAAGGGAAATTTCAGGTGATAGTATTCTCATGTGTCTGCAGCCCTTGTCCTTTGGTAGAAATTGAGAGGTTGACAACTTCAAGAATACTTTTGAATCAAATTGCAGCCTATTGATGGTTTGCAATGATATTTATCAGTAACCATGCAATCTCTATTTAAAATTGCATGCAAACAACAGTGGAATTGTTGTTTCATTAACGGTAGAACCATTAGTGGTTAGTTGCTATAGCACTTTGCTGGGTGACAAATGCTATTTGTTAGATCACTTTGGCTAATTATTTTTGTTGATATGTGATACAAACAACATGTCATGTCATAATTTGAAGACTACTTAAATAGTTTGCTTCAGTTGTCACTTAATTAGATATATTTTGCTGGTTTCACAGAATAAAACAGTTAAATTTCAGATTACTTCTATCTTGAATTGGATAATGGATGTACATTTTCTTGGCCTGCACTCTTTCTGATCCAAGAAGAATATTTAATGCTGTTTGTTCCTACAACTGCTAAGTCTTACAGTGAAGTCAGGCCAGTCCAGTAGATTGATTTTCCTTAGCAGTGTCAAAATCTGTGGTTATCCTGTGATTTTTGCACAAACCGATATGCATACAGGTATCATTAGCACAATGTAGCTGTCAACAGATAACATTTTAATAAATTCATTAGAAAACTATTTTAGACATTTGTTCCATGTTTGGGATGTTCAGAATATTAGAGTTGGATGTGCGTGAGCATTACAATTAATCACTGATAGTGTTGCCTTTATTTCTTGTCTTGCCACTCTTGCTCTGAGTGCATTAGTAAGCTTTGTATTGGTTATCTTTGCCTCATGTGAATAAAGAAATTCAATAGAAACACCCTACCAGCCATTATCAAAATAATTAGTCACAATCTCTGAGTTTGAACGTGGAGAGCTATCCTTGCTCATCTTTATAACTTTTCTGACAAATTGACCACATCCTCTTACTCTAATGCTTTCATCAATTAGCTGGATGGGACTGTCTTTGCATAATTCCATTGCATTTATGTTCAGTCAGAGTCTGGGAATTCCTGTAATGCCAAATCTTCCTGCCAGTATTACCACTGGTGCCCCCCCTCAAATCAATTTTTGGCTCCATTTGTCAATATCATCCAAAAGTAGTTTCCCAAATGTTCTAACAACACACACCGCTTAAACTCACTGCAGCCTGTCTTGAACCCTTGTGTGCTTCTGATTTGTCACAATGCGCGTCATGTAATCTCACCTATGTTTGTTGCTGCTTCGAAGTGCTGATGCTGAAACGCCTGTCCATGTTATTGACCTCTAGACTTTTACTATTCTAATCAGCTCCCACATTGGATATGGGAATAATTATTTTTGCTTTGAATTTTACCAGTGGAGAGTATGCTGCAGTTGCATGTTTGTATGTGGCATTTATTATTCCATTTGGTTATTGACAATAGAACTATCAAAATAGTTAATAATTGCAAAATGCTAATTTTGTTTTCACTGGCGTTGGCTGCAGGATGATTGTGCTTGAGACCTGACCTGTTTGTGCTTTTTAGGATTTTCCATGTCCTTTTAATTTTGGAGATGAAGATTGTGCATTTAGTTCCAATAACATTAGAGGAAGCATTGTATATTGGATTTCCACTAAATAGGGAGTAGTTGGACACTGCACGTTACTAAGTAATATTTAGAAATCAGGAATTTGGACCATTCAATTAATTAATTCCCAAGTAATTTCTTAAGCTTCTAAATAACAACAAGGTGTTGCAGTTTTACTTCTGCCTCCAAAGAGTCAATGCACCAAATGGTTTAGGTCTAAACCATTAGCTCAAAATTGTCTTAGTTGTAGGAGACAGAGGACATTGATAGAAGGCTGCTTTAGTGACTGGAAGCCAGTGTCCAGTGGCATATTATTTGTCTCTATTATTTGCCATGAATAAAAATGACATAGATGACTGTGTGTGTGGGGCGTTGAATTAGTAAGTTTCTACATTAGTAATGTCGGGTTCAAGTCTTTGAAATGAGGTGTGAACTGATAGCTTTAACTTAAAAGTGCAAGTGCAAACAATTGAGCCAAGGCCACAGTTGTCATAAGACAGAATCAGGAGTAGGCCATTCAGTCCCTGGAGCCAGGTTCACCATTCAGTAGGATCCTGGCTGATCTGACATTCCTCAGGTCCACTTCCCTGCATTTTCCCCACCGCTCTTAGATTGTTTCTCCTACTGATTGAGAATCAATCTCTGCTTTAAATATACACAAGGATACTGCTCCCAAAGCTCTCTGCAGTAAGGAGTTCCAAAGACACTCAACCCTCTGAGAAAAGAAATTCCTCCTCATCTCAGTCTTAAGTTGGCACCCTTTTTTATTCTGAGACTACGCCCTCTTGGCCTTGGCATTTACCCTGTCAAGCTTCTTAAGAATTCTGTATGTTTCAACAAGGTCACTTTGTACTCTAAATTCCAGTCAATAGAGCCCCAATCCATTTAGCCTTTGCTCATAAGACATTTCCTCCTTTGAGCCATAAGACAGACGGACAAAATTAGGCCTTTCGGCCCATCAAGTCTACTCCATCATTTGATAATAGCTGATATGTTTCTCAATACTATTCTCCTGCCATCTCCCCATAACCCTGATCCCCTTACCAGACATGAAACTGTCTATTTCGGTCTTAAATACACTCGATGAGTTGGCTTCAGCAGCTCTGTGCGGCAATAAGTTCTACAGAGTAACCAACCTCTGGCTGAAGAAATTCCCCCTCATCTCAGTTCCAAAGGCTTGCCCCTTCACTCTGAGGCTGTGCCCTCAAGTCCTAGTATCTCCTCCTCGTGGAAACTTCTCCATGTCCAGTCTATCCAGGCCTCTCAGCATTTTGTAAGTTTTCATCAGATTCCCCTCGTCCGTATAAACTCTCTTGAGTCAAAACCCAGAGTCCTCAACCACTCCTTGAATGACAAGCCCTTCATCCCTGGGATGATTCCTGTAAACCTCCTTCTGGACTGTCTGCAACACTAGCACATCCTTCCTTGGATATAGGACCTAAAATTTCACGTAATATTCCAAATATGTTCTGACCAGTGCCTATACAGCCTCAGCTATACACTCTTGTTCTTGTATTCTAGGCTTCTTGAAACAAATGCTAAACATTTGCCTTCTAACAGCTAAGTGAACCTGCATGTTAACCTTAAAAGAATCCTGAACTAGGACTTCGAAGTCCCTTTTGTGTTTCAGATTTCCAAAGTCTTTTCTGTTTAGAAAATAGTCCACACTTCCCTTCGTCCTAACCAAAGTGCATTATCTGATACTTTCCCACATTTTATTCCATCTACCACTTCTTTGCCCACTTTCCTAGTCTGTCCAAGTCCTGTGGTGCCCCTGCTTCCTCACCACCACCTGCCCTTCTACTTATTGTTTTGTCATCGGCAAACTTAGCAGGAATGCCCTCAGTTCCTTTGTGCATGTCATGAATATATAACGTCAATAGTTGTGATTCCAACACTGACTCCAGCAGAACTCCACTAATCATCAGCTGTCATCCTGAAAAAGACCCCTTTAGCCCTTATCTCTTCCTTCTGCCAGTCAGTCAACCCTTTATTCATTCCAGTTCCTTGCCCTGAACAATATGGGGCTCTTACCTTTTTTGTTAAGCAGTCTCCTGTGCAGCACCTTGTCAAAGACCTTCTGGAAATCCACATAATCATGTCCACTGGCTGTCTTTTGCCTAACTTCCTCACCACTCCCTCAAGGAATTCTAACGGATTTGTCAACTGTGACCTCCCCTTGACAGACTGGGCCCTAATTTCCTTCCAAGTACTCTGCAACCTAATCTTTCATAATGGACTCTCAAATCTCACCAATGGCTAACTGGCCTATAGCCTACTGCCTCTCTCCCTTCCTCCTTTTAAAGGGTGTTACAGTAACCATTTTCCAGTCCTCTGGCACTCTCCCTGACCCTTGTGATTCTTGAAAGATCACAGTCAATGCCTCGACAATCTCCTCAGCTATCTCGTTCAGAACTCTGGGGTACGCTCCATTTGATCCAGGTGATTTATCCACCTTCAGACCTTTCCACATCCCCAGCATCATCTCCTTAGTGATGGCCAATGCACTCACATCTTCCCCCCTGACTCTTAAAGTTTTGGTATACTGCTGGTATCTTCCACTGTGAAGACCCTTGGAAAGTACCTATTTGGTTTGTCCGCCAGTTCTTTGTTCCTCATTACTAGATACTCCAGCCTTATTTTCCAGCAGTTCAATGTCCACTCTTGCCTCTCTCTTTTAGATATCTTTAAAAAAGATCTTACAGTTTTTTTCATATTACTCATTAGTTTACCCTTCTATTTCATCTTTTCCCCAATTATTGCTTTTTTAGTTATCCTCTGCTGTTTCTTAAAGGCTTCCTGCTAATTTTCACCACCATGCTTTTCCTTTTGTTTTTATACTGTCCCTGACTTCCCTTGTTAGCCATGGTTGCCTCATGCTCCCCTTAGTATGTTTCTTCTTGGTTGGGATGAATTTCTGCTATGCCTCCCAAATTACTCCAAGAAGCTCCTGCCATTGCAGCTTCACCATCTTCCCTATGCTTCACTTCCAGTCATCCCTGACCATCTCTTCCCCATGTCTTTCTTGTTGCCTTTACTGAATTGTAACATTGTTACATCTGATTCTAGCTTCTCCATCTCAAACTGCAGGGTGAATTTTATCATATTATGATCACTGCCCCCTAGTGGTTCTTTCACCTTGAGCTCAGTAATCAGGTTTGCCTCATTACACATCATCAAATCCAGAATTGCCTGTCCCCTCGTGGGCTCAAGCACAAGCTGCTCCAGAAAACCATCTTGTAGACAGTCCATGAACTCCTTTTCTTGAAATCTGCTACGAACCTGATTTTCCCAGTCAATTTGCATAAAGAAGTCCCTCATGATTATTGTAATAGTGCTTTCCTTACATGCCTTTTGTTTTTTCGTCGCATGATTTATTTACTTTCCCACATCCTGACTACTGCAAGGAGACCTGTATGCAACTCTCAGGGTCTTTTTTTTTACCTTTTGTGCTTCCTCAGCTCTACCCACAGAGATTCTATACCTTCCAACTCCAATTGATAGCGCAAAACAATATAAATTTCATTTCTTACTAACAAGGCATTCCTGTCTTTCCAACCACCCCCGCCCCAACCCCCTGTCTTCTTGATAGGATGTTTATCCTTGGATATTTAGCTCCCAATCCTGATCCTCTTGCAGCAACATTGTAACTGCCAATTCCAGTATGCGCGACAAAATCCTTTACATTGTTTTGTATACTTCATGCATTTAAGTACAGTCCTTCAGTCCTGTGTTGACCATCTCCCTTCCCAAAGTTGTCCCCTCATCTACTGTGCCTGAAGTTAGATTCCTGACTTTTTTCCATACACTGTGTCCAATTACTTATTCTGGTGACTCTAATAGCTTCTGCTGAGCACTCCTGCCCTTCCAACCCACCCAGTCCCGAGTATTCAGTTTAGTAGCCTTGTGCATGCCGGCAAATGGGAGGTTACTGTCTGCACCTGGGAAATGAGTGGCCCTTTGTCAATGGTTTTCTAAACTCCATTATGCCAGAGAGTTGCTTGTGAGGTTCCAGTTCAAGGATACATGTTTTGGGAAATCACCTCTCTTGAATCCAGTCAGAAGGGTAATATAGTGATGAGGCAATTATAGCCTGAATCACTATATTTGGAAATTAATAAATATATTACATAATATTAAAGTTAGAATATAACACTTAATCTGATGGTGTATGGCTTGCTAGTTTTTGATGGGAAATTGCCAATGGCTGGCCAAGAAAAAATTTTAAATCTCTCTGATGTAAGTACTCATAGTCCTGAATATCATTTGCCTTTTGAATTACAGAACTACAAAGCTTCAGGGAAAAGTATTGAAATTGTTACAAAATTAATTGATAGTCTACAGCTCCAAAATGGTACCATGAGTTGCATGAAAGGATATCAAATGCTGGAGCTGACACAGGTCTGAGTAGCTGCGGCAATAATAATGTGATACATGGGAAAGCATGCATGAAAGAGAGCAATTCGTCTGAGGCATCTTTGATTTACACATGTATGCTTGCCTTGCTCTTCAACCTTTTCGGGTTAAGCCATTATCGGCTTGCTTCTTCTGGTTATATGAGCAGTTTGACATCTGTGCTTCACCACCCATTTGATTGAAAGACAACTTTTGTTTGCCTTTTTTTTTCTCCAGACCTCATACCAGGTCCTGTAGGTGGTACACATGATGTTGTCTCAGCTGGAATTTCCTTCCAGACTTGTTTTGTGTGCAGCTTTCAGAAAGGATAATCTAAAGTGAACAAGTGTCAATATGTGTCAGTACCTCAGAATATGATTAGTATGTGGATAAATTGTCTGTCTGTCTTCTGTTTTCTCTCTGAAACATCTCAGCAGAACATCTATATTGTGGCAAGATATTTTCTTAGTGATATCATTTCACATGTTCCCATGACCTTTCTTGCATACATCATCTTTAACAACAAAATAACATGGAGAATCTTAAGGGGCAACACATAAATCATCACTTAGCTTATCATGCGCTTTATTTATTTTTATCACAGGCTAAGAAATGCTTGGAGTTCAGTAATATTTTGTAATATTGAGTAATCAACCTTTAAAATCTGTGATTTCATCATGTGGAAAACATAAATGTTCTAAAAATAGTTTAAGACTTGCAGTACATCACCAGTTTAGCTTTAAGAATGGAAGAAAACAAAATAACATTTATTTGATGTGAATAATTGCCAATTTATTCGTTTTAAATCTTGAGTCAACAAGCTTCTTGATTTTTCTAACACGTCTTTCAATTTTTGTTTGTGTTTTTGAAATCCGCTCACTTATTTTGTCTATCTTCATATGTTTTAGAGTTGGTTCCATTTCTTTATTTTCTCGCAAGTACTTTATGTAATTAATGTCATTGACTGCAGTTGTTTTCAAAAGCCAGTAACATCAGCTGTTGTTGCTGTGACTAAGTGGTTTACAAAACTCCAGCTTTTTGAAAAAAAGCAAGGATTTTGAGTTGTAGACATGGTAATAGACAAAACAAAACTCCTGTCACTGAAAAATTGCACAGACTTGTCCAATAACTGTTGTGATGTGTCCTACTTTCTAATATGATTATCAGTATTATTGTTTTGCAGAAATAATTCCTTTATCTGAGGTGTAGAAAATACATCTGCTGTACAAGTTTATGTAGCAGGAATTCAGGACCAGAAAGTTTCAAAATGGTTTTTGCCTCAGTAAATTTTAAATAATAAGAACAAGTCAAGAAAATTAGCTGCAATTTCACATCATTGGAGCAAGATGTTGCATCTATAACATAGTTTTTAATATAAAAAGAAATGCTAAAACACTTTGCAAACAGTGGCACGTAAGGGAAAGCCTTCCTGAATGTAAACGGAGCCATTAAGTGGAAAGTTTAGTCAAAGAGTTGGGGTTTGACAGAAGTCAGAAACTGGACAATAACAATTTTGGGTAAACCACCAAAGGCCCAAGCATTTAAGAGAGAGCTCTTGTGGTGCAGCAGTAATTCCTACCGCTGACCCAGGAGGCCTATCTGCTGCGGAGGTGTGCAATAACATCTCTGACATCTGTTGTCCTGTTATGTTTCTATATTGAACCTGCTTAAGACCAGCTGTTGAATCAATGCAAATCACCAAGCAATTTCTCGGCATTTTAGACTTCTCTTTGCACAAAATTAGTGCATTTTCAAATATTATAATGTTTTAAATAGCAGGAACGCATATATCCATTTTATTAAAAATTTCCTCAAGCAACTTACTTTAATTATAAACATCAAAGATCAAGATGTTAGAGTAATCTAACCACAATTTTAAAAAATTGCAACATTTATGGTATTGGGCAGCAACAAGACGTTATTTTTGAAAGCTGCTCAATATTGAGCTGCTAATGTTGATAGATCACATTTTTTGCCACAGTATAACTTTGGGATTTTATAACCTAGAATGAACTAGCATTTCTTCAACATAAGTAATATGTAAGGGTGTTTATCATGCAGATTTATGGTTAAAGCAACAATGGTATAATAAAGTGATTATACAAGGCAGGTATAAATAAGTAAAATTAGTTTTAACCTAATAAATAATATTAGTTTTAAACTATAAATACATTTACAACTGTAAAAGTGTCAAAGCTGTTATTGAACACCATGTTTATTTCAGAATATTCCATCTGTTTTTTTTTGCGAGATGGCATCAACTTAATGTTGTTGTCTACATCATGCTGATACATTTTACTAGTGATTTGTTAATAATTTGTATCCATTTGTTTAAAACAGAAAAAGAAAAGCTTAGGCTTGAAAATATTTTCCTTGATGGTTATGTTTGTTTTGTTTCTGAAAAATGACACGTTAATAATTTTTTTTCTAATGTAGAGTAGTTTGAGAAATCGAACACCACAATTTTAGGTCACACACAGGGAAACAGACCCTTTAGTCTAACTCTTCCATGCCGACCAATTTTCCCCAAACTAAATTAGTCCCATTTGCCTGCATTTATAGCCCATATCCCTTTTAAACCTGGCCTGTTGGCCAGCACAGTGGCTCAGTGGTTAGCACCGCTGCCTCATAGCGCCAGGGACCCGTGTTCGATTCCACCCTCGGGCAACTGTCTGTCTATGTGGAGTTCGCATGTTCTTCCCGTGTTTGCGTGGGTTTTCTCCTGATGCTCTGGTTCCCAAAGTCCTAAGATGTGCAGATTAGGTGGATTGGCCATGCTAAATTGTCCATAGCATCCGGAGATGTGCAGGCTAGGTGGGTTAGCCATGGGAAATGCAGGGTTACAGGGATAGGGTAGGGGACGGGGTCTGGGTGGGATTCTCTCCGGAGGATCACCAGGCAAACTCTTGGCTGGTTGTGGTTATATACCTTACATAGATGAATATGGTTGTGGTTATTGGAGGTCAGTCATCTCGGCTCCAGGACGTTGCTGCAGGAGTTCCTCAGGGTAGTGTCCTAAGCCCAACCGTCTTCAGCTGCTTCATCAATGACCTTCCCACCATCATAAGGTCAGAAATGGGGATATTGTGCAATCATCAGCAAATGTTCAGCACTATTTGTGATTCCTCAGATAGTGAAGCAGTCTGTATTCAAATGCAACAAGGTCTGGACAAGATCCCAGCTTGAGCTGACAAGTGGCAAGTAACATATTTGTGCTACGCAAATGCCAGGCAAAGACCATCTCCAATGAGAGAGAATCTAACCACTGCTTCTTGACATTCAACGGTGTTTTTATCAGTGAATCTCCCACTATCAACATTTTGAGGTCACCATTGAGCAGAAACTCAACTGGACTCGTCATGTAAACACATAAGAACATAAGAACTAGGAGCAGGAGTAGGCCATCTGGCCCCTCGAACCTGCCCCGCCATTTAATAAGATCATGGCTGATCTTTTTGAGACTCAGCTCCACTTACCCGCCCACTCACCATAACCCTTAATTCCTTTACTGTTCAAGAATTTATCTAGCCTTGCCTTAAAAACATTCAGCGAGGTAGCTTCAACCGCTTCACTGGGCAGGGAATTCCACAGATTCACAACCCTTTGGGTGAAGAAGTTCCTCCTGACCTCAGTCCTACATCTGCTTCCCTTTATTTTGAGGCAATGCCCTCTAGTCCTAGTTTCACCTGCAGGCGGAAACAACCTCCCTGCCTCCACCTTTATCTATTCCCTTCATAATCTTATATGTTTCTATAAGATCTCCCCTCATTCTTCTGAATTCCAATGAGTATAATCCCAGTCTACTCAGTCTCTCCTCATAATCCAACCCTCTCAACTCTGGAATCAACCGAGTAAATCTCCTCTGCACCCCCTCCAGTGCTAGTATATCTCTTCTCAAGTAAGGAGACCAAAACTGCACACAGTACTCCAGGTGTGGCCTCACCAGGACCCTATACAGCTGCAGTATAGCCTCCCTGTTTTTAAACTCCATCCCTCCAGCAATGACAGACAAAATTCCATTTGCCTTTTTAATTACCTGCTGCACCTGCAATCCTACTTTTAGCGATTCGTGCACAAGGACACCCAAGTCCCTCTGCACAGCAGCATGCTGCAATTTTTTACCATTTAAAACATAGTCCATTTTGTTGTTATTCCTACCAAAACAGATGACCTCACACTTATCAACATTGTACTCCATCTGCCAGACCTTTGCCCACTCAATTAGACTACCTATATCCCTCTGCAGACTTTCAGTGTCTTCTGCACACTTTGCTCTACCACTCCCCTTCGTATCGTCTGCAAATTTTGACACACCACACTTAGTCCCCGACTCCAAATCACCTATGTAAATTGTAAACAATTGCAGTCCCAACACTGATCCCTGAGGCACACCACTAGCCACTGACCGCCAACCAGAAAACCTCCCATTTACCCCTACTCTTTGCTTTCTACCGGTCAACCAATCCTCTATCCATGCCAATACATTACCTGTAATACCATGGAACTTTATCTTATGTAGCAGCCTTTGGTGTGGCACCTTGTCAAATGCCTTCTGGAACTCCAGATACACCACACCCACAGGTTCCCCATTGTCCACCATGCAAGTAATGTCCTCAAAGAATTCCACCAAATTAGTTAAACATGACCTACCCTTCATGAACCCATGCTGGGTGTTTCCAATGGGACAATTTATATCCAGATGTCTTGCTATTTCTTCCTTAATGATAGATTCAAGCATTTTCCCCACTACCGAAGTTAAGCTAACTGGCCTATAGTTACCTGCTTTTTGTCTACTTCCTTTTTTAAACAGTGGCGTCACATTGGCTGTTTTCCAATCTGCGGGAACTACCCCAGAGTCCAGTGAATTTTGGTAAATAATTACTATTGCATTTGCTATTTCCCCCATCACCTCTTTTAGTACCCTGGGATGCATTTCATCAGGACCAGGAGACTTGTCTACCTTTAGCCCCATTAGCTTGCCCAGCACTGCCTCCTTAGTGATAATGATAGTTTCTAGGTCGTCGCCTGCTATAACCTTCTTGCCATTAGTTTTCGGCATGTTATTTGTGTCTTCTACTGTGAAGAGCGACACGAAATAACTGTTTAATGTCTCGGCTATTTCCTCATTCCCAGTTATTAAATTGGCCTTCTCATCCTCTAAAGGACCAATGTTTACCTTCGCCACTCTTTTACGATTTCCATATTTATAGAAACGCATTGGCTATAAGAGTAAGTCAGAGGTTAGGAATACTATGCGAGGAACTTGCCTCCTGACTCTTCAAAGCCTGTCCACCATCTACAAGACAAAAATCAGGAGGGTGATGGAATACTCCCCACTTGCCTGGATGACTGCAGCTCCAACAACACTCAGGAAGATTGAGACCATCCAGGACAAAGCAGCCCTCTTGATTGTCACCGCATCCACAAATATCTACTCACTCCATCACTGATCTCTGTGGCAGCAGTATGTACTATTTACAAGGTGCACTGCAGAATTCACCAAACAGCCTTAGCTAGCACCTTCTTAAACCCATGGTCACTTTCATCTGGAAAGATAAGGACGGCAGATGCATGGTACTGCCATCACCTGCAAGTTCCCCTCCGAGTCACTCACTATCCTGACTTGGAAATGTATTGCCATTCTTTTGCTGTCACTGGATCAAAATCTTGGAGTTTCCTCCCTTAGAACATGGACTGGATGGTTCAAGAAGAAAGCTCGCCACTATCTGCTGGAGGGCAGCTAGAGATGGGCAATAAATACTGTCCAGGCATTGACACCCACGTCCCATGACTGAATTTTTTTTAAAAAAGTGCCTAAAGAAGACTTTGGGATTTCCCCTTTATGTTAACTGCCTATCTGTTATCATAATTCTTTGCTTCTCTCATTTGCTTTTGCACCTTCCTTGTGAACATTGTTTTTACTTAGCTTGGTTCTCAGTTGTATTTTTGACTTGACATCTATCATGCGTACAGTTTCTCTCCCTAATCATAATTTGAATGTCCCTTTCCACCTAGGAATTTCTGGACTTGTTTCCCTCTGTTTCCCTCCATTTCCCTTTTGAGGGACTATGCCTTGATTGTGTCCAAGCTTAATGCTCACATCCCAATTGTGAATTTAAAAAAAAAATCCTTCTTAGCCTTGTGGCTGCACCAAGATGCATCACAGCCATCAGTCGAGTTCTGAAACCCAGAGCTGAAGTTCCTGCAGTCAGTGATACTTCCTGCATGTCTGTTTTATTATTAAGTACTCGATTAATTAAGACCCCTCTACTTAAATACTCAAAGAACTTGGGGAAAGAACCCTATATATTTTGGGAATATTGCCATAACTTAATTTAGCTGTGAGGAACTTTTTTTTTTGAAGTAAGTGACTTTCAAACGATTTTATTAATACTATCAGGAAAGCAAACTCGAAGTAAAATGTACTGGGTAAATGCTCTGCAACCCATGAACAAATCAGCATGCCATGTTTAACTGAGCATATGTTTTTTCCAAGAAATGCAAAATGGTAATTAATCAAAGTCCGTGCCTTGAATATTGCAGCCTACGTAAAAGAAATGCTACATTTTGCCTGAAATATATTAGGAATTTAAAGCTTTCATTACTCTAGGAGGCTTGCCATATGCCAACTAGTCATTCATTGCATATTTCATTCGATTGGAGTTTGTTTGAAACACTGATGTGATTGTACCACCATGTTCACAATATGACTGAAACATTCCATTTCAGTCTGCTTGCACTGATTCAAACATTTAGGCTGGATTAAACTATTAGATATTACTATAATTAGAAAAAATAAAGAAATCTGTCCAACCAAGTACATTTCTCCTGTTCGTTGGCTATCCTCACCACTATATACCTCCAGTAGGCTACAATGTAATAGCTGAAAGGGAGAACAGCATCTGTTTTGATACTTGCATGATGATATCTGTGTAAACACTCGTCTTGTTTTCGATCAAGAAGACCTTGTTATTTATTGTGCTGTTTGGCAGTGGTATTGCTAAACCCAGATGAGTTTCTTGCCAGTGTCTGTTTCAAAAGTGAATTCCAGTAATACGGCATTTGTTATACAGTGTAGTTCTTGTGTAAGCAGATTAGGTTAATGCTATGAAGCTGTAAGATCTGAATCTGGAGTCTCACACCAGGTTGTAAAACTATGGCATGCATCAAGCCGATTTAGAACGTAAATAGGCTTGGACCCGATTGCTTAGTGATTTGTATTCATCCTGGATCATGTAGCTTTCAATTGGCTGCAATCTTTTGTCTGGCTTAAGATTGGAAGCTTAATCAGCACATTTGCTCCGTTGGTGCAGAGGGTGGTGGTGCAGGGTTGCTTTTCATACTGGAGGCCTGTGACCTGCAGTGTGCCACAAGGATCAGTGCTGGGTGCACTGCTTTCTGTCATTTATATAAATGATTTGCGTGTGAATATAGGAGATATGGTTAGTAAGTTTGCAGATGACACCAAAATTGGTGGTGTAGTAGACAGCAAAGGTGGTTATCTGAGTCTAACAGGACCTTGAGCAGATGGGCCAATGGTCCATAGAGTGGCAGATGGAGTTTAATTTAAATAAATGTGCAATGCTGCATTTTGGAAAGGCAAATCAGGGCAGGGCATATACATTTAATGGTAACATCCTGAAGAGTGTTGTGGAACAGAGACCTTGGGGTGCATGTTCATAGTTCCTTGAAAATGGAGTTGCAGGTAGACAGGATAGTGAAGAAGGCATTTGGTATTCTTGGCTTTAATGGTAAATGCAATGAGTATAGGAGTTGGGAGGTCATGTTGCGGCTGTATAGGACACTGGTTAGACTACACTTTGGAATATTGAGTTCAGTTCTGGTCTCCCTGCTTTAAGAAAGATGTTGCCAGAACAAACGGGTCACCAGACCTGAAACGTTAACTCTGATTTTTTTTCTTTACAGATGCTGCCAGACCTGCTGAGCTTTTCCAGCAACTTCTATTTTTGTTCCTGATTTCCTGTCTGTCACTATCTTGTCTTCACTGACATTTAAGGTGGCTGAAGCTTCCATTCCAGGCAGGTGGGAGCCTACTGTACATTCAAATGTCATGGCCCAATGATGTTGTCAGTGCCACAAGTTGATTTTGAGGTTGAGAGTTGAAGAGACCCGTGTGTATAAAATACGAGTCAAATCATAGCAAGTGGCACAAACTAACTAAATGACCAAGATTTCCAACTCCTACCCATTAGCTCTGACTTCAATCCTGCCAGTCTTTGGCAGGAAAACTGGTCTTGAATAGTTAAGTGAGGCCTTGATATCCAAATGATCCATATTTCATGCTTGATTCTCCCCATAGGTTGAAATATTATTATTGGCATAGAGTGGTGGGGTTCTAGTGGATTTCCCTCCTACGCGTTGCAAACTCACCCCTCCGAGTTAACATCAAGGCCAGTGCATCTCTGATGTAGCTGTCATCTATATACTAATTTGGCTGTGTCTACAAGGTGACAGAGCAACATGCTGTGTGTCTGATATAAGCATATGTTTATTTGGTACTTCAGATCAAAATAGCACACTTAATTTTGGTTTCAGCCGAATTAAGTAGTATTAGAATAGTTCTGAATCCTATGTGATCTCAAATTTTAGATAATCAAAATCCTCACATACTGGAGAAATGGTAAAATGTGTTGCTATAACTTTAATCTGAATTAAGGAGGGTGTGAATTGCATGGTTTAAATTGTTGCTGTATTCCAGTTTCTTATAAGTTTTTATCTTTCTAAAACTAAATTGCACAAACTGCGTGTAAAGTCAGATATTTGTGTGGATATTGCTAAGATGAGAGTGCATGAACAGTTTTTTTTCATTAGTTTGGAAGGTTTCAATTAGAGTGGAGAGAGCAGATGGCAACAATTATGCAAGTGATCCAAAGGGTGGAACAGAGGGAGGGCTGTGCAGCTGGTAGGAGGAACAATTCATTGGCTGGTAATTTTTGGGAGTGGGCTGTCAGGATATTAGCCATGTTTCAGATTCTATTGGCTCTGGCCCAAATAATTCTGAATTGACAATAGCCAAGGCAGCTCTAAGTTGTGCCAACACCAATTCAGAATGCACGGCTTCACCAATTTATAGTAATGAGTGAAAGTTGGATTGCATTCAGTTTTGTGAATCAAGTCCTTTTTGCTTCTCTTAAAAATGGTAACAGTTGGTGTGATTTTTGGTTTCCTTTTCATTGCTTTGCGTTTACATTACATTCCAGTTGTGCATTGGCTGCATTACCAATGACCAGAAGTATATTATGAATGTCTGCTTGCTTTTCTGGTTGCTACAGTCCTCCCACTGCCTGTCCCTGCACAAGTTGAAGGCATTTTTTAAATGATAAAATATATTTCTCCCTGTTTGTTTATGCAGGGATCCATACTCAACTGTGAAACTCATTTGCAATCCGACCCATAGGTCAACTAGAATGCTCACTGAGAAGACAATTAGAGTTAATAAACATTCAAATACCTGGATATATCTGGAGGATTATTGCAATATAGAGTGTACCTTTCATAATGGAGTATACAATGACATCAGGTGTGGAAGTGCATATCATTTGGGCTGGGGATGGGTCAGCTTGTCTCACGTGATTGTGGTTGTCACCTCATGACATCTTGTTAAAATTTATTCAATTATGGAATATGACATTGTTGGCTAGGTTAACATTGATTGCCTAATTCTAATTGCCCTTGAGAAGATTGTCATGAGCTGCCCTCTTGAACTGCTGCAGTCCATGAGGTGTAGGTGCAACTACAGTGCTTTTTGGCAAGGTGTTCCAGGATTTTCAGTCAGCAACAGTGAAGGAACAGTGGTAGAATTCCAAGTCCAGGTATGTGGCTTGGAGGTGATGGTGTCCCCTTGTATTTACTTGCCTTGTACTTCTGGATGGTAGAGATTGTACGATTGAAAGGTGTTTTCTAAAGACCCTTAGAAATTTCTTGCTGTAGATCTTGACAATGGTACACACTTTACATCAGCGAAGGGAATGAATGATGGACATGTTAATTGGGGTGATATTTAAGTGCACTGCTTTGACCTGGATGGTGTGAAGCTTGTTCAGTGATATTGGGATTGGCCAAAAATTACCAGTGTTATTAGAGCAGCAACCCTCTCAGCAAATGGGTAGTATTCCATCACGCTCCTGACTGTGCCTTGTAGATGGTGAACAGGCTTTGAGAGCTCAGGAGGTAAAATACTCTCAGCAACATTTCCAGTCTCTGACCTTCTAGTTTGGTTTCTATTCAAGGATCACCCCCAGGATTTTAATATTTGGGGATTCAGTGATGGTGATGCTATTAAATGTCAAGGGGTGTTGGTTACATTCTGTTTTGTTGGAGATGGTCATGGCTTGCCACTTATCAATCCGAGTCTGATTGTTGTCCAGGTCTTGCGCATTTGGACACAGACTGCTTCAGTTTTTGAGGAATAATGAATGACGTTGAATATTGTGCAGTCATCAGTGAACATCTTCACCTTGATCTTACAATGGAACTGATGAAGCAGTTGAAGGTTATTGGCCTAAGGACACTATCCTGAGGAACTCCTGCAGTGACCCTGGTGAGATCCAAACTGAGTATCAGTCAGCAGGTTATTGTTGAATAATTGTGACTTGATGATAGTATTCCCAAGGGCATCTTCAATCATTATTTTGATCTGAGAGTAAAGAGATGAGTGGTAATTGGGTGGTTTAGATTTGTTCTTTGTTTTGTGTTAAGGACAGATCTGGGCAAATTCTACATCACTGAATAAATGGCAGTGTTGTATCTGTACTGGAATAGGTTCTGTGGGGAACAACTAGTCCTGGAGTGCAAACCTTCAGTACTTTTGCCGGAATATTTTCAGGGATTTGAAAGCCTTTGCAGCATCCAGTACCTTAAGTCAATTTTTAAATCTCATTTGGATTGACACCAATGGGTTGAAGACGAGCATATATAATGTTGAGATCTTCAGAGGATGCCTGGATTATCATTCACTTGACACTTCTGGCTGAAGATACTTGTAAATTCTTCAGACTTGTCTTTTGCACTGACATAGAGTCCTACACATCTACAGCACTGGAAATGGCCCTTCAGCTCATTGCGAATGCACCTGTCAAAAACAACCACCTAACTATTCTAATCCCATTTTCCAGCACTTGGCCTATGGCCTTGTTTGCCCTGGTATTACTAAAGTACATCTCAATACTACTTAAATGTTATTGGGTGTTTGCCTTTACCACCTGTAAATGGTGGTGAGTTCCAGATGTCCTCCAGCCTCTGAGTGAAAAAGTTTATTTCCTCACATCTCCTCTAAACATCCTGTCCTTTTATCTTAAATCTGTGCCCCCTGGTCATTGATCTCTGTATCAATGAGAATAGTTTATTCCTGTCTACCTTACCTATGCCCCTCCATAATTTTATACACTTCAATTATGTACCTGCTAAATCACCTCTGTTCTAAGGAAAACAACCATCAGTCTGTCCAAGGTTTTTTCATAATTGAAACTCTCCAGCCCAATCAATATCCTGGTAAATCTCGACTGCACCCTTCCTAGTGCTATCACATCCCTCCTATGATGTGGATTCCAGAACTGCAAATTATATTCTAGCTGTGGCCTAATCAATGTATTATACAGTTCCAGTATAACCTCCCTGCTATTAAACTCTGCCATGACTAATAAAGGCAAGCGTAACATAGGTGTTATTAACATGTATTTTTAAACACTTTATCCACCTATTCTGGTACCTTAAGGGACAGGTGGAAATACACACCACGGTCCAACTGATCCTTTTCCACTGATTCTTGGTGGGTCTAGGGTCCTACCATTCATTGTGTATTCCCTTGCCTTGTTTGTCCTGCCTAAGTGCATTACCTCCTATTTATCAGGTTGATCTGTGGCAAATGGAATTCAGTCCAATCTGACCAGCTCATCTGTATCCTATTGTAGTCTAGGGCTAGCCTCCTCACTTATTTATCACTCCACTAATTTTTGTGCAGCCTGTGAACTTAAAGATCAGTATTTCATTTATATGAAAGCATTCAGGGCAGCACAGTGGCTCAGTGGTTAACACTGCTGCCTTGCAAAGGCAGGGACCCAGGTTGGATTCCAGCCTTGGGTGACTGTCTGTATAGACTTTGCAAATTCTGCCCATTTCTGCATGGATTTTCATTGGGTGCTCCAGTTTCCTCCCAAAATCCAAAGATGTGCAGATTCTTTGGATGGCTATGGTAATTGTCCGCATAGTGGATGTGCAGGTTTGGTGGGTTAGTCATGTTAAATGCAGGGTTATGGGGGAAAAAGGGTAGTAGTTTGGGTTTGAGTGGGATGCTGTTTGGAGGGTTAGTGCAGACTCTGTGGGGGCCAAATGGCCTCTTTCCATATTGTAGGGATTCTATGGTAAACCACAAATGGCAAGGACCCTACCCTGACCCTTATGGGAACCACTAGACACACACTTCTATTTGGAAAAACAATCCTTACCCATTGCCCTCTGTTTCCTGCCCCTCAGTCAGATTTGCCAAATTTTCTTGGAACCCATGGGCTCATACCTGTACAATTAGTCTTCCATGCAGGAGTGTATGATGGACTGAGTTCCCCTATTTAGAATGGGGATATTTGTGGGGCCGTCTCCTCCATTTAGTTGTTAACTATCTGCCATCATTCATGATTGGATGTAGGAAAATTGCAAAACTTAGATCTGATCCTCTGATTCTGGGGTTGCTTAGCTCTATCACATGCTGCTTTCACTGCTTGGTATATGATGTCAGTTTGCTTGGCCCTGTGTTATATCTTCATCGAGTTGGTATGCATGCCGAACTCTTCATTGAACCACAATTGATCTCTTGCCTTGGTTAATAACTGTACAGTGGTGATATACTGGGTCACAACGTTATGCTTTGTGATTGAATACAGTTCTTGATGATCCTTAGTGCCAGATGGATGCACTATAGTGAGTTTCTGTAAATGTTTGTGCTATACAACATAAGGGAGTGTATCCTCAATGTGAAGGTGGGACTTTCTTTCCACCAGGAGTGCAACGGCCACTCCTACTGATGCTGCCATGGATAGATGCATCTGCCACAGGTAAATTAGTGTGGATGAGGTCAAGTATTTATCCCCCCCACCCCCCCACTGTTGTTTGCCTTACCACTTACTGCCTGTCCAATCAAACCTCTGTCCTTCCGAAATGTGCCAGCTCAGTATGTGGTGGTACTCCTGAGCCACTGTTAGTGAGTGACTTCGTTTTCTACCCAGAGTACATGCTGTGCTCTTTCCACCCTCTCTACTTCCCCCAAATAATGTTTGACATGGAGTACTGAATAGCCACCTTTTTATGTGGGGTGAGTGTACTTTGTAATCAGTAGAAAGTTTCCTTGCTCATGTTTGACCTGATTTCATGTGACTTTGTGGTCTGAAATCAATGTTGAGGGCACTCCAGGAAAATCCCTCCTGATTGTCACTGTGCCACTGCCTCTGGTGTGTCTGTCCTGCCAGTGGAACAAGACACATTCAGCGATGGTGGTGATAGTGTCTGAGATATTGAAAATCACAATTGCTTGAATAACCTATGGACTCCTCCAGTTGTGCTAATTTTGGCAGATGATGTTTTCAGGGTTTACAGGACTACATTGCTGTTGTCGTTTCTGGTGTCTTGGTTGGGTGGTCTGTCTTGGTTTAATTCCTTTTATCAGGGTTTGTAAGGGCTAGATACCACTGAGTGGCATGTCAGTCCATTTCAAAGGACATTTAATAGCAAACCACACTGTTCTGGATCTGGAGTTATTAATTTCCTTAAAGTTTCACTATCTGGCATTGAAGGGTTTAAATCTACCTTCACAGAGCATTAACCTAGGTCTCTAGGCGACTAGTCCAGTGATGACAACTCTATATGCTACAACCTTTCCAACCATATGCATACATGAGCAGTTCAGTGAATTTTGTGATATCGGCAGGTAGAATGTCCCTGTGCCACATATGTCTTCTGGGGTTGATGGTCCTTGTGCCATTTTAAAGGGGACTGATTGGCTATTTACTCACTACCAGCTAGGAGCCTCAATGGGCCTTTGTGTTGCCACTCCCCTCTTCCCTGAGTTGTCCCAAGCAAGGCAGAAAATAGCCCATGGTTCAGTGTAGGTTCTCCTCCTCACCATCTAGGAAAGGTAGGAGGTCCTGTTTCCCAGCGATGACAGCAAGCCGTCCAACTGAGGTGACCTAGATGGAGGTAGCAGGTAGATGAGTGCCTGAGGTGCCCATTTCCACAATGGGCTGCAGTGCTGCAGTTGGATTAACAATCTCCTTGAGGGTAAGTCACGCTGGATCGTCACTGAAAACTGACACTAATAAGGATAGCACCCACACTAAAGGTTTGACAACAAACTTGAGGTCCTCAGACCAAAAGAGCTACTGATAGTGTTGGTATGAAGTTGTCTGAGTGACAAGAAACATAATAGGTAATGTGGCCATAGCCTTGGCAGACTGTAGGACTGTTGTCTCAGAGAGAGACAACTAGTGGTTGTTTAACCTGAGGTTCACCATGCTTCAGGTGAGAGCAGAGGTTGAGTTGGAGAGTCCTTTGTGATGAGCTCATCCACTGCAGGAATTGGACCTTTGCTGTCGGTGTTAATCTGCATCATAAACCATGACAGGAAACAAAATAGTGGTGTGCAGTTGGTTTGTTGGCCTGTTTGCTTGAGGAAGATATGTAGTGGTGCCCTCCAGAAGTTGGTACTAGAACCACTGTTTCTCTTGATCTGTATAATTGCTTGGCTTGTGTGTGCTGGGCACAATTTCAAAATTTGCAAAATTAAACTGTGTCGTAAGCTGATAAATAGTTATAGACTTCAGGGAGATTCGAGTTGGAGCAATAGGTGGACATTTGACATATTATTAATGCAGAGAAGTGAGTAGTAATTCATTTTATTAGGAAGAATGAGGAGAGCTGATATGAAAGAAAGAATATAATTCCAAAAGAGGTGCATTAGCGGAGGCCTGAGTATATGTTCACAGATTACTGTAGGTGATATGATCCTGATTCTTATCGATGGAGGCAAAGAATACAGAAGAAAGAAGTTGTGATGAATCTTAATAAAACACTGTTTCAGCCTCCCGGGAATATTGTATTCATTTCTGGGCACAATATTTTAGGAAGGATGAATTGGTCTCAGAATGAGTGACTTCAGCTAGCTGGATAGATTGGAGAAGCTGGTGCTGTTGCCCATTTAGAAGATATTTGATAGGGGTGCTGCAAATAGAGAGATCTAGACAGAGTAAAAATGACAAAACTCTACTCATTGGTAGAACAATTAGTAAGGAAATAGAGGTCTCTGATTTACGGTTTCTGACAAACAAAATGGTGACATGAAGAATAAGTTACTTATGCAGTGAGCGGTCAAGATCTATAATGCATTGTCTGAGAGAATGAATGAATTTGCTTCCATCATGGCTTTCAGAAAGGAGTTGGAGAATTATCTGAGGAGGGAGAAAAAAGATGCAGGGAAAGAATAACAGAGAGACTAGCTGTGATCCTATTGCAGAGGTAGACAAACAGGAGGCTGGAAGAACACAGCAAGCCAGGCAACATCTGGAGGAAAGAAGCAGTCAACATTTCGGGTATTACCCTTCTTCAGGACTGGATGTGGGGCTATGTGGAGTTGCAGATGATAAAGAACAGGGGGAGGGGAGTGGAGCAGACTGATGGTGATAGGTGGACATCAGTAGTAGGTACCCACTACCGGTATCCACCTACTACTGATGTCCACCTATCGCCACCATTCTGCTCCACTCCCCTCCCCCTGCTCTTTATCTGCAACTCCCCTTACCCTTCAGGACTGGATATGGGGATAATACCTGAAATGTTGACTGCTCCTTTCCTCCAGATATTGCCTGGCCTGCTGTGTTCTTCCAGCCTCCTATTTGTCTACCTTGGATTCCAGCATCTGCAATTTTTTTTTGTTTCTCTTCCTATTGCAGAGAACTGGCACAGATGTGAACAGCCAAATATTATTCTTCTGTGCAGTACCTACCCTATTATTCCATTAAAATATCAGCTATGCTACTTGGGGAGACACTAGGGAACAAGCATTCACTTTTGGGAAAAGAAAAATTTGGGTGGTGAGTGTTAAGTTCATAAAGATCATTGACAGTATACCCTCTAAAAGTGAGAACAGGGAATGGATGTAATGAAGAAAGAAAGGGCAAAAACAAAAACGACTGCTAGGGAAAAATTTTGCAGCAGCTGGTGACCCGTATGGCATTCTTGAAAGATATTTCACCGGGAATTGAGATGAGTCTGTATAACATAGAAAATAAATCTGCTCCCACCCCTGGAGAATTAATATCCTTCTATTAATTGAAAGGGAAAATGTGTTAATTTATGGAATGCTGCAAGTATACAAATTTGTCAAATTACACCATTTTCTTCTAGCATTCAGAAGCAGAAAGCCTTTTTTCTCATTAGGTCCATTAATTGGATGTTTCTGTGGAATATTTTCACCATGAAACATTGTGCACTGTTGGTAAATTTCATTCCCTAGCAGATTTGCCTGCCCCAGGATGTAGCTTGCAACTCTCTTAAACAATTTTGAAAGCTTGACAGTACAGATTTTGTGAGGAAACTAAGAAATATATATTTTATTTCATAGATATTTTTTCACCTACTCAATGTTTACCTCCCAATCAAACCACCACAAACAAGTGAATGAATCCCTTATCTCATTACACTTTATGGCAGCCTGCTTTATATACAGTAGTTGTCATATTGTCCTGTATAACAACAAACGGCATTTCAATAATTATCTACAAACCACTTTGGGACATTGAGCGTGGGAAAGGTGCTACAAAATGTTGCTTTTGAGATAAATTACAATAATTGCTAGCAGATTCCAAATTGAAGCAGGAAATCTAACACATTATTGCAATTAATTGTTCAAGTCTAAGTCTTTTACATATTAAAATTAGTTGTTTGATTTTACTAAAGAAAAATATAAACTGTTTATACAGTAGTGGCTTATATTCTTAACCTGGCATTTAGGGAGATGCACAAGATAGGATGCAAATCCGTATAGTTTTTCAACAGTTTCCAGTGCCATTTTGGGCTGGGGGGTGAGAGTTGGGGGTTCAGTTGGCTAAATAAGAGAATGACGGCAACAGCATGATTCAATCCCCATATCAATTGTGTAATTTCTGGAGATTTGCTTCTTTGTTTGCTGTGCGCTTGTGTAGTAGTGCCCCTCAAGCAATATATAACCAATCATCTCTCTTTAACAAGGTGAGATGTCTATGGTCCTTTGTGAAATACAGCTAAAACTTTTCAGTTCCACAATTGGACATACTTTTTGAAAGTTGAGCTTTTGGATGCAATGACTTTCATTATCTTTCTGTTATTTTTGGGACCTTTCAGGATATCCCTTATTCACCAGATGATATCTAAAGTAAATATTATTTACAAAATAAGGCAATCTAATAATGATTTAATTCTGCTCTATTTTTATTTCAAGGTTTTTTTTATTCCAAGCATCTGTTAGTTCAGATTGCTGGTGAAATCCTATCGATATCCTCAAGCTTATTTCACATTTAAATGAAGTGCCGCAATAATGATTGGCTCTTGAGTAATTATGTTCTCTGGGAAAAATATAGCAGTTCATTATTTATTATATGTGAAAAGATAAAAGACAAATATTTATCTTATACAATTTTTAGTCTGGCTTCTCCATGCCGAACATTTTTGTGGCCACAGCAGAAGTTAATGTCTGGTTTTTATTTTGCTTATATCAAAGCAGAGATCAATAATGCTCATTTGTTGAATCTGCCCAGCAGCTTCAGGCAGACATGGAGTGTAGAATGGAAGGAGAGATTCTTGTGATGCTTGTAGCCACCATGTCTGCACCAACAGCAGTCACAGGTATTTAGGTTAAATTGAAAAATACAAGGCAACGTAAGTTTAAAGTTAATTTGAGTCGCATCTGATTGAAATACTGAAACAATTTAAAATATTAAAATATTCAGGATCAAATTCATTTTTGATGGTACTGATGATATAGAATTCGGGTGTTTTCCTGTTATAGGTTTTTCACATTGAATCAATTTGTGTGCGAGATGACATTGAATTAGTGATGTGTAATTTTATATCAAAGAAAAATTGACATTCAGATCAGCTGTTTTACTGCTAATTGTGCTTTGTTGTGTTAAAACATGTTGTTTTCATTTATAACCACCGTAAATGCATAATAAGTCCGAAGTACAGATCCAATACAAAGTGATATATTTTCCTGAAAGTTACAAAAGTAATATTGGTCTACATCTTAGTTATGAAAGTTGCCGTTGCTGGTAATCCAACATTTGTCAATCTAATGGGTTAAAATTTTCAGGTAGTTGTTGGCAATGCACCATATCTGGATAAAACAGA
>NC_063338.1:58972319-58972503 GCF_021869965.1 Rhincodon typus | reverse complement strand
GAGCACTTTTCTTGCTTTTTCCCCCCCAAGAGAAATGGGAGGATGGTTGGAGGGTGTAGAAAGGATTTAAATCCTAACACTCGTTACATTATTAGTAAGGTTTAATATCCCTAGTTCAGACATTCTGCAGGCCAGTTTTCTTTTTCAAATTTTTTTTTTCCATCCCTCTTTTTTTTTTCCATTT
>NC_063338.1:58966847-58972219 GCF_021869965.1 Rhincodon typus | reverse complement strand
CCCCCCCCCCCCACAAAGATATTTAATTGTCTTTTGAACCTATCTGTAATGCCCAGTGGTCGTCCTTGTTACAAATTATACAATGACATTAGTGAAAAGTTTCTGCGTACTCTTCTTTCTGATTCATGTTAAATGGAATGCAAAAGTTTAGAACTCTTCACTGTGTAGTAAATGGATTGCGTTGGCCTGTCTTGTGAATTTATTCAATTCCAATGGTCCAGATTTCGCAGTCATAATGACAGTCCAATTACTTGTCTTCATCTTCATTGTCCTTTGAATCTGAGAACAACTGCTGTTGCCCTTGCATATCCATATGAACAGGGAAATCCAGAAGTGGTTCTTTGCTTCTCTATAGAATGTACTCTCAACTTCCACAGACCACAAGCAATTAGAGATTTGGGGAGAAAATAAGTCACTAATGGTTTAACTGTCGATAGCAGGATGAGGGGGTGCTTGGATTTGAGAAGGGAATAAAGCTGAAACGTACCTTCTATGTTCTCAGTTTCTCATTATACTGGATGCCATGAGTTCTGTCCCATTCGGCCCTTAGAAATGTAGGAGCAACAGTAAAGCTCTTCAGCCACTTGAGCTTACATTCAAATAAGTTAGTCAACTGTACTGTGACTAATCATTGACCTTAATTTCATTTTTCAGCTCTACTTCTTAATATTTTCAAGTATTTAGAAATATATTGATCTCTCTGTTGAATATATTTAATGACTAAGCCTTCGCAGCTCTCTTGTACAGAACTTTAAAGCTTGACTACCGCCTGAGTGAAAATCACCTCATTTCAGTTCTAAATAGCTTGTCCACTATTCAGAAAGTATGTATCCTAATTCTCAAACGTTTCTACAACTCCCCCATATAACTGCCTGAGAATCTTGTAACTTTCAATGAGATCTCATTCTTCTAAAACTTAGACCAACTCTCTTCAATCTGTCCTCATAGAGCAGTTGCACCATCTCAGAAATTACCCTGGTGGATCTCCACTACACTTGCTCTACGTCAAGTAAATCTTGCCTTACGTAAGCGATTCAACACTCCAGGTGCGTTCTAACCAAGGCGCTCCATGCAATTGAAGCAAGACATCTTTACTCCTGTTCTCCAACTCTGTTGCAATTAAGGCTGTATACCATTTACTTTCCTAATTGCTTGTTGACCCTGCGTGGTAATGTTTAGTGACTCTCAAGTAATGGCATTCTGGTCCCTTTGAAAACCCTCACTTCTTAACCTCTCAACATTTAAGAAATATCCTACCTTTTTGTTTTCTACCAACATGTATAACTTCACACATTTATTCATATTTCATTTCATCTGCCGTGTTTAGCCTGTCCAAATCTGCTTGAAGCTTCCTCTCATCATCTTCACAACATACATTCTCACTCAGTTCATTGTCATCCATAAATTTGGAAATATCATATTTGGTCCAAACAATCAATATAGGTTGTGTATGGCCTGGGTTCAAGCAATGATCCTTTTGGTGCCCCACTAGTTATAGCTTGCCAACTCGAGAATGACCTGTTATCTTGATTCTAAGAGTATCTCCTCTTTTAGCCTCAGGAGATGTAAATATCTGTTGTACTGTGTTCCCTTTTATTGTTTTTGACCTTGTTCAGCAAAAGAGAGGGCAGAATGTTAATAATTATGCTTAATGGAGTTTGAGTGGTGTACCTGCCATATCTGACTAACTGGAAGTATATGAAAGTCCATGTTGAGCTATCCTCTCTCTCATCCCCAATCTCCATGGCCAGATTAACCACCATCTATGTACCTCAATGCTAAGGCCTCCCTAGTGTTGCATCCAGGAACCTAGTAGACCTAAGCTGTCATGGTGATTCATTTTTCTTCTTTGAAATTGTAGCAGTGGCATTTAACAATAACCTTCTGTGATTTTCTTTACTTCTCATTGAGCCTGAAGGTCATAAAGAGACAGAGTGGCTGCACCACACACCATCAGTGAGCGGTGCTTGGCCTCCTACTAGGCTCTCGGGCAACAAGCAGCGCAGACCCAACTTGTACTAATGCGACAAACAGGTTAAGGCAATGGCTGCCCCAGATTATTTAAGTGCTGCCCAGCTCCATGGTAAAGCAAAGGGTCAGATATCAAATTGGAGCCACTGTGTGCAAAAAACAGCACAGCTAATTTCTAGTTCATATATAAATCTTTTTTTAAAAAGAGATCCTGTGATTCGCCTACTCCCTCTTTTTCTTCAAATATCATGTCTAATTTTCTACTAGGTTTCTATCTGCTCCTTTGTTTTGTCTCCTGTTCTGTGACTTGAGCATAACTATTAATTGGCAATGTCAAGTCATGTCAGTTTTCTAATAAGCCAAGCATAGATCAAATCTGTTTCCTTCACTACCATAATAGTATAATTGAAAACCTTTAATATGTTTTTTTAAACATCATGTCCCTTTCCTTAAGTCATGCTGATGATCCTTTATGTAACATGTTTTTTTTAAAGCTTAAAAATGCTGTCCAACTGACTCTCAATCATTTTTGAAATATTGCAGTTATTCACATGCTTATAATATTTGTGCTTACTGATTCCATTTATATTTTGAATTCCATCTGCTTATCTATAATTCTACTTTTTCATAATGAATGCTTTACTAGATTGGCGTCTGCTGCCCTTTAGCCCACTTCTGTTTCTATGTTAATATCAGATGTAAATGATCAGAAATTGTGGATGAACATTAAATGCATGGTATCACATTGTTAATGCAAAAATGTCCCCATGAAGAATAACATTTTGATTCCCCTAATGAGCAAAATACTCTACTTATCTCACTGATTCTGTAATGAACTGTGTGATCAAGACCCTTTTCTAGTTTAATATTATTTCTGAGGCTGATGCTATGAATCAAAAAGAACATTGGAATTTATACAAGAACAAGTGCGACAGAGTCATTGTTAATGAACTTTTTTATAAAAGCACAAGATGTCTATCTTCTAAAGGATATCTCATTAATAGACTACATTCCAGAGTAGGTTTCTGCTTTTAAGTGTTTCGATTTAATTTTTTTTTGTTGTTGTAAGTGGCCAGACATTACTGGACCTAATGATTATCACAGTGTATTGGTTTTGAGTGAGTCCAGTATAAAAGGAATGTTAAAATAAGTATTGAGCAGTATGACACCAAATGCTGCAGTATGGCAGGTGATGCTGCTTTATCAGTGTGCTTAGGATCAATCCATCAATTACATAATTAGAATGTGTTCACTTAGGGTGTGTTCGGTTTTCATGTGCCTGAAGAAATTGCTATCAGTGATTGAACTAAGGATTCTTAGAGCCACATGCCATTATCTAACATCTTGTGATTTCCTCAGTAAATAGTTCTTCACCAATTATCAGAGGCTATAGGATTGTCGTACCATTGTTTTGCATATTGAATTTCTTTAGCCATTGTTAAAAAATAGTAAAATGCCTCTTACCATTCAGGAAAGCTGTTTGCTGTTTCACGATGCTTACTTATCTCAAATAACAAATGATGTATTAGAATTAACAATTTCAGCAAAATGAATGCACTATCTCGATGTTGTTGGTCATGTATTGTGTTACCTAGCAACTAACGGATGTCATTTTGTCAGTTAGAATAAAATGGAGGATTTTTTTTGTACGGCCACCGAACACTAAACTGTCAGGTACTTGACTTTAAGCTAAACCAGGAGAAAGACTCCATATAAATTTACCAATTTGTAAAAGAAATGTTGATGTATACTTCATTTGAAAGGAGCAATCTAAGGTTTAACAATTTCAACTATCTCCTATCAAGCCATTTGGTTGATAATAGGGTGTAAGGTTGGGCTTTTTCATGCCTCTTCTTGAATACATAGACCGTTGTAGCCTTCTGAAGTAGTGTCCACAAAATGCACACACTGGGATCATTTAAGCTGGAACACCATGCTGTTGAGGGCATCATATGTTTGCTGGAAGTTTGCAGAAGAGGCTAATCATGTCATCAATCACATTCAGTTGGTGGCTTGACATTAGTGATATGGTTTTGGAACTCGACACTGCAGTTTTTAACCTTGCAAAGATGGAGGTGTTCACTCTCTCTCACGCGTGCATGTTATTTAAAGAGTCATCAACTATTTACAGGTTAGTTGCTGGTTGATATCTTCTAGGTATTGTAAATGATGTTTTCTCTTGTTTCAATGTCCAAGAGTCTCTAGGGGGTGATGTGGTAGGTTCTGATGGATTTTTGCCTAGTTAAGTGCTTTTGTGCAAACTAGTTGTTTCCAGATACGGGTTCAATAGTTGGCATTCCCATTGTTTATTCTCCCAGCTATGCTGTATTCCAAAGGTTGCACAAAATGGAAGGAGGAGAAGAGCTGTTAGTGGGGAGGCCATATCTGTTTGGGATATTCATGGAACAATTCTCCAACCTGAAGTGAATGACAATGTGTAACATTTACACTTTGCAAGGATGCCCATACTGAAATCTGTAGTTGCTGCAGTAAAAGGGGTGGTGTGGGGGCAGAGGAGAAAGAGGTTGTGGTGGTAGCATAATGAAGGTGATCATACTGATGAACTATTGTCCATCTGGCATTTTCCAGGTTTCAGCTGACGATGTTAGTAACACCTTGCAGTTTTCTGTTGTGTACAGGAGGTCAGTGAGGTTCTGTTTTCATTGTGAGCTAACTATGTTTCATTTTCTCTTGCTAGAGAGAAGCAGCCAAAATAAGTCTGCAGACACGCTGGGATTGTGCATCATAGTCACTGTCACTCACCTAGATGGTGCCTCTGTATCCCCAGTAAGCGGCTGGAGGATATGATGCTGTATCTATCATCAATATTACACACTGTGGTCTATAGCCATTGTGGCAGCTATCTCCGTCTGCGTGCTAGCAAGATGGCCTTGCATGACAACCACAGCACTCAGACTTGCTGAATAGCTGCTTGTGCTGCAGTTAGACTCTGCCATTTAACAGTATTATTGTTGGGTCCACTAGTATGTGAATGAAGTTGGCCGCCACTTTCATATTGAAATGGACAGACTCCAAAATCTACTCTAAGCCCTGTGCCAAGTTGTGCTGAGTACTGTGTGCCCTTTAACAATCAACACAGGCTTTCTGGCAGGCTTCCTAATGCACCAAACATCATGTTGTGCATATCCATTAGTGTTCTTCTGTAGGCTGTCTATTCTAGTATCCACAGCAGCAGAGCCTGTTTGTCACCTTGCCCTTTGGAGGGCTGGTCTCCTGCTACAACTGCCTCCTGTCCTGGGTGTAGCCCTCGTGCCCACTATCCCTCCACGTGCAGATCCAACCTCTGGATATGCACAGTGTCAGTATCTGAATCACTGGTTGCGGGAAAAAAAAGGTATGAAGTTAAGATTATCCTTCAGGGATGGTAGGAACTGCAGATG
>NC_063338.1:58908697-58956847 GCF_021869965.1 Rhincodon typus | reverse complement strand
CTCAGATTCTCCAGCATCTGCAGTTCTTACAATCATTAAAGCTTAAATTACAGCCAGGATAAGTCTTCTCAAACATTTTTTTTTGCCTGCTCTGCTATCCTCCAGTCAGGAATGCCTTCCTCTGTCGAATTCTTGTGTCAGGAATATTAGCTATGAGTGCTGTAGTACCTTTTTATGTAGATGGTGCTTACTCTGAGATGTAAGAGATTTCTATGAGAGCCAGTGATTTTTCTCTTTCTTTAGAGCTGACGGCTGTAGAGAGCTGTTCTTTTAACAGATGGCAGTTTGCTCTCATGCCGATTTTTTTTTTTTTAAATCCAAATGCACTGTTCTTTTATACCTTTGACGACCTATTAATTTCTTACAGTAGGATTAATTTCTTATAGTAGGATTAATCAGAGATTGTGAAAACCATCAGATTTAAATTTAATTGGGCTTTTATATCGAGGGCATGGTTTAAATTAATTGGCTAAATTCAAAAACCTGTTGGTTTGTTAAAAATGGTGCTTTGCTTGCTAACAGTATAGTCTTTTGATCAAGTTCAAGAACTTTCTGGGCATCTGCTGCTGCCTGCAGACTTTTTTTTTAATCCAAGCCTAAAGAAACACGCCATTTTGAAGAGACCACACTCTTTCCTTGCACCCCCCGCCCTCATCATTTTACAAAAAAATTCTAACATTCTGCCTTCAAATCCACAAGTACTGTACCAACTTTGCAACAATGTAAAGGTGCTGTCAGAGGAGGATGAGATACTGGCATGAGAGATGCTGACCAGGGTGTCACAGAGGAATTGTGCCTTTGAAAGTGCTGACAGGGAAAGAGCGCAGAAGGTGTGATTGGTTATGGCATCATGCTGGAGATGACAAAAATGACACAGGATGGTCCTTTTTGAATCTAGAGGCTGATGGGGTGTATTTCCCATGGCTAATCCACCAAATCTGCACATCCCTGGATACTATGGGCAATTTTTAGCTTGGCCAATCCACCTAATCAACGCATCTTTGTACTGTGGGAGGAAACTGGAGCACCTAGAGGAAACCCACTCAAACAATGAGAGAATGTGCAAACTCCACACACAGTCAGACAGATGTCCCAGGCTGGAATCAAACCCGCTAATATGAGGCAGCAGTGCTAGCCACTGAGCCACTGTGCCGCCCCATTGGCCCACATTCTCAGAAGGGCTGTGATACTGCTGTTGTACTGTTTTCATCTGTTGGTTTTACTTTTAGTTTCCCAAAATTGCAATAGTGGTCATTTGAAATTTTGTTCATTGATTTGTTTGTACAGAAAGTGTACCATGTAAGAAGTAGTGATATATTTATTTAATATTTCCAGTATAATTGTAGGCTAAAAATTTATGCTTTATAAATAGCAGTACTGTGGGGTTAAATTCCATAATTAAATTCAGCAGTTGTTATGAACATTACGATGAGACACTTTGTGTTTCTCTTCTCCCCACTTCCCCTCCACCCTTACACCTTAATTTGAGGTCCTGTTCAAAGATTGGATCCAAATCTCCTGGTTATTGATCCCTGAAAACACTTGGTATTCTCTGGGAAACTGCCATCCTTACCTCATCGGATTTGCATGTGATTTCAGCTCCCATGATCCAGGCCAATTCCTTTTCAATTTTCTCACTAATATAAAACTGATACTGGCTACCATCAGCAAGCTCTTTTTAAGAATTATTTTATGGGAAAGATGACAGACACTTGGTATCCTGGATATAAGCACTCTTCACATTGTCCGACGATGCTCAAGCTTCCTAGAATGGAGAGAAGTTTGAGCCTAGGCCTACATTTGGTACAGATTCAGGCCAGTCATTGACACGTGAGGGTGTTGGGTTCTGAGCTTTTCTCTGCAGCTGTGACCATGAGATGCACAGATGTAGGATCACCCCAAGAAGTGAGCAAATAATTTGTGCGAGGGAGTGTGGTTACTTCTGAGTGTATTTTCAGTAGCTTCTTGGATCTTTGAGCCTTTTTTGGCTGCTGTTGTCAGCCAATCATGAGGGCTGTTAGCTGACAGACGTGATCACAGTTGCAGCCTTCACTGGGGGAAGTAGGTATACTTTTGCCTGTCCAGATTTCAGGTTCCATGTTAGAGACACAGGGCACTAAAGTCAGTTCAAGTTCAACCAAGATAGGGGGCAGCACATTGAGTACAGTGCTTCTGTCCAACATCACCATCCAGAGAAGCCAAGAAAAAGAGGCGTAGTTTTCTTCAGTTGTAATGCATCTCCAGTAATTTGAGGCTATCATGCAATCTAAGGAACACTGCATTCATGAGAGTGGAATTAGCATGCACATTTATTACTGCAGAAAACAGTCATGCAGTTCGAAGGTCCACTTCTTCTGTTAATGAAGATGGAGGAGTCTACTTGCTATATTAAAGGAACCCAAATTTGATGGGCAGATGATTTTCTGCAGTTGGGTCAGTAAATTTGTGGCATGATTGTGTACTGCAGTGATTTATGGTACTAGCAACTTGATAGCATCCCATCTGTGGATTCTCTAACAGTGGCACAAGAGATTAGCACGTGACTGCATGTCAGGGACAGCAACGTTTCAATTACAATAATTTGACGCAATAAATTCTGTTAGAGCAATGTTGCTGAAAATTTACCAATACAGCAGCCTAAATACTTGGCAAAGGTCTTGACAGTTGCTGCAATGCAGGTGCAATTGCACTATTATTACTAGGTTCTGAGGGAAGTGACGATCTAATAATCCTGAGACCCAGGTAATATTCTGGGGACCTGGGTTCAAATCCCAGCATGCTAGATTGTGGAATTTGAAATCAATAAAAAACTTGGAATTTTTCTTTTTATTAATAACCATGAAACTACTGTTCATTGTCATATAAAAAGTGTCCAGTTCATGAATGTCCTTCTAGTGAGGGAAACTAAGGTGGAGGGGATCCAGTATCCCCTCGGGGAGGTTCGCTAGTGCTACTTGGGAGGATTTAAATTAGAGTGGTGGGGAGCTGGAAACCAGAGCAGCAGGTCAGCACGTGGAGGGATTGAGGGGAAGTTAGATGTTAGGACCAGTAAATCAAAAAGAAAGCTCAGGCAGAGACACGTAAATGAACACGATGGCACTGATGGGCTGAAGTGTGTTTACTTCAATGCAAAGAGTATTAAAGGTAAGGGAGATGAGTTTAGAGCCCAGATCAATAAATGGCACTGTGATGTTGTGACCATCGGGTAGACGATGGCCTAATGGTTTTATTGCTGGACTATTAATCCAGAAACCCAGGTAATGTTCTGGGGAAGAAACGAAAGAACTGCGGATGCTGTAAATCAGGAACAAAAATAGAAATCACTGGAATTCAATAATAATAATTCAATAATAATCTGGAATTAAGAGTCTAACGGTGACCATGAAACCATTGCCAATTGTCAGGAAAAACCCACCTGGTTCACTAATGTCCTTTCTGGGAAGGAAATCTGCAATCCTTACCTGGTGGGGCCTACATGTGACTCTAGACCCACATCAATGTGGTTGACTCTTAACTGCCCTCTGGGCAGTTAGGGATGGGCAATAAATGCTGGTCCAGCCAGCGATGCCCACATCCTGTGAATGAATGCAAAAAAAAATTAGAAACTTGGTTGAGAGTGGGACAAAACTGGCTGCTCAACATTCCAGGGTTTTGTTATTTAGACGAGATAGAGAGGAAGGTAAAAGAGGTGGAGGAGTTGCATTACTAATACATCTGCACTCGGAGAGGACATGCTGGAGGGCTCATCCACTGAGGCAAAATGGGTAGAGCTCAAAAATAGAATGGGTACAATCACTTTGATTGGATTATACTGTAGGCCTCCCAACAGCCACCGAGAGATTGAGGAACAAATTATATAGGTATTGGAAAGGTGCAATAAAAACAGTTGTCATAGTGGATGACTTTAACTTCTCTGGTATTGACTGGGACTCCTTTAGAGCAAGAGGCCTAGATGGGGCAGAATTTGTTAAGCACATCCAAGACCATTTCTTGAAACAATTTGTGGATAGTCCAACTAGAGGAGGGGCCATACTGGATCTTATAGTGGCTAATGAGCCTGGTCAGGTGACTCACTTTTCAGTGAGAGAGTATTTTGTTAACAGTGATCACAACTCCTTAAACTTTAAGATAGCTGCAAAAAAGGATATGTCAGGACCTTTGTGGGAAGGTAATAAATTGGAGGAGACTAAATTATGTCAGTATTAGGCAGGAGCTAGGGAGCGTTAATTGGGAGGAGCTGTTATCAGGCAAGTCCACATTTGACGCGTGGAAACTGTTTAAAGACCGGCTGGCGAGCATTCAGGACTGGCATATCCCAGTAAGGAGGAAAGATAAGGATGGCAAGGTAAGGGACCCTTGGATAATGTGGCAGTTTGTGAATTTAGTCAAAAGTGGAAAAAATAAGCATATGTAAGGTTTAGGAAGCTAAAATCAACAGGGCCCATGAGGAATATAAGAAAAGCAGGAAAGTACTCGAACAGGGAACAGAGAGCAAGAAGGGGCCGTGAAATCACCTTGGCAAGTAGGATTAAAGAGAATCCTAAAGCATTCTATAGATATGTTAAAAACAAGAAGATAACTAGGGAGAAGGTAGGACCGCTCAAAGATGAAGGAGGGAAATTGTGCTTGGAGGCAGAGAATGTGGGTGAGATTCTAAATGAATACTTTGCAGTGGTATTCACCCAGGAAAACAATATGGAGAATAGTGAGATTTGTGTGGAGCATGCTAATATGACGGAATGTTTTGAGATCAAGGAAAAAGTGCTGTTGGATCTCTTGAAGAGCATTAAGATGGATAAGTCCCCAGGGCCCGATGGTATCTACCTCAGATTGTTGAGCGAGGCAAGACGGGATTGCTGGGGCCTTAATCAAGATCTTTGTATCCTCACTAGACACTGGAGAGGTCCCAGAGGACTGGCAAGTAGCTAATGTTGTTCCTCTATTCAAGAAGGGAAATGGGGATAATCCAGGAAACTACAGACCGGTGAGTCTCACATCAGTGATTGGGAAGCTATAGGAGAGAATTGTTAGGCATAAGATTTACGCACGTTTGGAAAAGCATGGCCTAATTAGGGACAGTCAGCATGGCTTTGTGCAAGGCAGGTCTTGTCTTGATTGATTTTTTTTATATGAGGGTAGAGCAGTGGATGTTGTTTACATGGATTTTAGTGAGGCGTTCGACAAGGCCCTTTGTGGTAGGCTCAACGAGAAGATTAAGATGCGTGGGATCCGTGGTGACTTGCCCACATGGATTCGGAATTGGCTTGCCCGTAGAAGATAGAGGGTATTGGTGGAAGGGTGTTTATCAGGCTGGAGGTCCACGACTAGTGGTGTTCCGCAGGGATCCGTACTGGGACCTCTGCTGTTTGTGATACATATAAATGACTTTGAAAATGTGGATTATTGGGTTAGTAAGTTTGCAGACGACACAATGGACTTGCGGATATTGTAGAAGGTTGTCAAAGGATACAGTGGGATGTAGATAAGTTGCAGGTATAGGCGGAAAAATGGCAGAAGGAGTTTAATCCAGACAAGTGTGAGGTGCTGCACTTTGGAAAATCAAATATTAAGGAAAAGTATACAGTTAATGGCAGGACTCTGAGCAGCATGGATGTACAGAAGGATCTTGGAGTCCAAGTCCAGAGCTCCTTGAAAGTAGCCACACAAGTAGATGGGGTGGTAATGAAGGCATGTGGCATGCTTGCCTTTATTGGTCGGGGAATTGAGTGCAAGAGTCAGGATGTCGTATTGCAACTTTATAAGACTTTTTGATTAGGCAGCATTTAGAATATTGCATTTGGTTCTGGTCGCCACATTACAGGAAGGATGTGGAAGCTTTGGAGAGGGTGCAGAAGAGGTTTACCAGGACGCTGCCTGGATTTAGAGGGTGTAAGGTATAAGGAGAGGCTAGAAAAACTCAGGTTGTTTTCTATTGTGCGGTGGAGGCTGAAATGTCTAATGCTCGGGGGCATGCATTAATGGTTGGAGGGGGGAAAGATCAAAGGAAACGTGAGAGGCTAGTGCCTTTTAGGGTGATAACCACTGCCAGGGGTAGTGGTGGAGGCAGATGTGATAGGGGCATTTAGGATACTGTTAGATAAGCACATGAATATGCAAGGAATGGAGGGATATGGACCAATGGCAGGCAGAAGAGATTATTTTCATTCGGCGTCATGCTCGGCACAGTATCGTAGGCTGAAGGGCCCATTTCTGTGCTGTACAATTCTGTGATCTATGTTCTAAACTGCTGCCCTTACCTGGGCTGACCTAAATGACTTTCCGGCATGCAATCCAAGCCAATTCTGGTTTGATTTTCTGATGAATATGAAACTGATACTGGCTGCTGTAGGCAAGCTCCTATGAAGAATTATTTTTGTCTCTAACTGGATATTTATGTTTCCTGTTTTCTGTCTGGAAAAGAAGTCAATTCTGTATCTAATGTTATGAAGGGTTCTTGTAATACAGTGATAGTGTTCCTATCTCTGAGCCAAGAAATTTGGGTTGAAGTTCCATGTGCTCCAAAGGTGTGTAATACATCGCTAAACAAGTTGATTCGGAAATACATAACTAATTTTGTTTCTCTGACTGTTGGCCACCTCCGAAACCTTTTCAGTTTGTCGGTGGTAGATGCTTTTGGAACTCATAGGGCCACAGTTCCTCCTCACAGCAGAGGGAGCAGTCTGGTACAGTGCAGCAATTCCCTCTCTCCATGATAGTCTGCAATGCCAACCCACAAGCAGATGCCAGCAAACCTAAGTGAAAGGCAGCCTCAATGATCAAACACACAACCATCTGGTTTGATTGCAGATGCACTATCACATGGACTGCCAGCTTGTGTGTTCAAAAATACAATTTGACTAATTCTAGTCCATGAGCCAAACTAATTTGAATCATCCATGGAAACTACTTTACTATTGCATTAAATGATGAATAAGACCATGATAAACTGACCTGTTGTTATATACATGTAAGAAAGATTTACTGTTTCATGTCAACCCATGGTCCTTTAATCTAAAGAGTAATTTATTCAAGTTGTGAAATATAATTGAGATATAAACATGAGACATAAATCAGTTAAATTTCATCACCCAGTGCATCCTGTGCTTACAGTTTGATAGAAGTACATTTTGAGCTATGCTGTTCAATCGCTTCAGAGAGGATGTTTTGTGCAATAAGTCTTGTTCTCTTGCTCATTACCCTATCTCCAGGGTGAGTGTGCAATATCATATTTCTCTAGGAGTAAGAGAACGGGAAAATGAGGAGTATCACACTGCTGCTCAGCCACCTGCAACAGGCAAGGCACTACGCTTCTCAATTTCCTCATCTGCCATGTGCGTTCTAAAACACCAGAGAAAATTGGGCAAACCTGCTTTTATTAGTTAAAGGCCAGTTCTCCAATTTGGAAATTATTGGCTAGATATTCGCAAGAATGCGGCAGTCTGGAGAGCTTAAAAAAGAGCAGGCATGATCTGGGTGCAGAGGTCCTACCCCATTTCAGACAGACCCAACTTTTGCCACCAGGAGAAGGAAGCCAGACTGCAATCAATTACATGTTAGTAATTTGATAAAAACCTTTCTGTTGAGCTATTAGTCTGGGTGTAAAAACCCTCAACATGTGTTATATATGGATGAATGAGCTCCTTATGTACTTCGAAAAGCCTCAAAGCCCCAGAAAAATAACATTACTTCTAGAAAATGAAACTTCTTCATTTTATTTGATAGTGAAAGTTCTGCACATTTCGCTGTCCAATTTCCAGCTTGTTGGAATTTGATTGATGGCTTGCCCTGCTTGATGTTACCACTATTGCTGCATACCTGAGGCTGGCTTTTATACTTGCTCTTCGGGTTTGAAGGTAGAGCAGTTTGTTATATCCAGTGGGCAAAAAGTGTACAAAGTCACCACTTCCAGTGCTATCTTGGGTACAAAGATAGCTAGGTAGAAAATCTTAGATATAAATTAGAAAAATAAAGGTGAAAGTTCAGCATTACAGTCTTAAAGTTTTAGACCAGGGAGTCCATGCTGTGCTTCACATTGAGGATGAAAATATGGAGCACTTGGAAGTGCATGGTAAAAAAGGGCAGAGTCAGCACAACTTCGTCACGTGGAAGTAATACCTGACAAATCTGTTAGAATTCTTTTGAGAAGGTAATTAGCAAGTTAGACAAAGGAAAACCAGTGGACATGATCTATTCAGATTTCTGAAAGGCCTTTGACAAGGTGCTGCACAGGAGACTGCTAAGCAAAATGAGAATCCATGGTGTTCGGGGCAAGGTTAGGTCATGGATGGAGCACTGGCTGCCTGGTAGAAAGCAGAGTAGGGATAACTTTTTCAGGATGGCAGCCAGTGACTATTGGAGCTCTGCAGGGGTCCGTATTGGGACCACAACTATTCACATTATACATTCATGATCAGGATGTTATATTAACGAAGGAACTATGGGCATTGTTGCTAAGTTTGCAGATGGCACAAAGGTTGAGAGATAAGTAGTGTTGAGGAAGCTAGAATGCTGCGGAAGCACTTGGACTGGCTAAGAGGATGAGCGAAGACGTGGCAGGTGAAATACATGTGAGAAAGTGAGGATATGCACTTTGGTAGGAAGAATAGAAGTGTAGACTATTTTCTAAACAGGGAAAGTCTTCATAAATCTGAGGCACAAAGGGACTTGGGAATCCTAGTTCAGGATTCTCTTAAGGTTAACATGCAGGTTCGTTGGCAGTTAGGAAGACCAATGCAATTCATTTTCAAGAGGACTAGAATAAAAGAACAAGGATGTACTGCTGGGGCTGTATAAGGCTCTGGTCAGACTGCATCTGTAATATTGTGAGCAGATTCGGGCATCACGTGTGAGGATGGATGTGGTGGCTTTGGAGAGGGTCCACAGGAGCTCTACAACAATGATTCCAGAGATGGAGGGCTTGTCGTATGAGGAACGGTTGAGGACTCTTGAGTCTGTACTTGATGGAGTTTAGAAGAATGAAGGGAGATGTGACTGAAACTTACAGAATACTGAGAGGCTTTGATAGGTTGGACATGCAGTAGACGTTTCCACTAGTAACAGAGACTAGGAGCCGATCACACAGCCTCAAAGTGAAGGGATAACCCTTTGAATGGAGGAAGAATTTCACCATACAGACGGTGGTGAGTCTGTGGAGCCAAGGCACTCTGTATATTTAAGACAGAGAAAGAAAGGTTCTTGATTGGTGAGGAGATTCAGGGTTACGGGGAGAATAGGGTTGAGAAACATATCAACCATGATTCAATGGCGGAGCAGACTCAATGGGCTGAATGGCCTAATTCTGCTCCTATATCTTATAGTATCCGTATACAGCAGTTCTAGGTAAGTTTCATCAATCTCTAACTTCGTGAATGTTTAGAGTTTCAGCTAATTACTTATAGATTTCACTTGTACTTCTTTTTTAACACAGTCTATTTCATTTACATTTATCTGCTGTATTCTTTCTGTAATAGATTTTGGAATCATCACAGGATATTCAACTGATGTTTGACTGTGTACAATTCTAGCAGTCCACAGTCTATATTTGTATGAAGCAGATGATTGGCAACTTATTTACAATGATGAACTGTTTCGTTACTATCCTGCAGATACAGCAGAATGACGTTCTGCAATTCATACAGGTTTCAGGATTGCTCCAAGCCTGAAGTGTAATTTGCTGCACCCTGGTTACCCTGTGGGTTTCTGTATACTCCACAATTACCTTCATGGATTGCAAGTATTTTCCACACTATTAATCTTAATCTAGCATGTGATGTCTGGTAACACATAGTGTTAGTCAGCTACTATGATGGTCTTATATTACATCCGTCCTGTATCTCTCTGCTGATTACTGCTGCGAAGGCTGGTTGCTTGGAAACAACGAGGTGTCGTAATATCTATCTTGCTGGTCTGTGGCCAACAATAAGAAGCAGTGAAAGAAAATGTGGGTAGTACTGAGGCAATGATAGGTTCTTTTGGCACAGTGCAGAAAGTTTGCGAGATTTAAGAGTATTGCCATTTCTGTACTGCAGCAAGATCCCAGAGCTATTCCTGCTATTATTCAGCTAGTGTCGCTTCTCATCATGCTCATTCACAATTTCTCTGCATCTGTTGTTGATCTTGATCGAAGAGGTTCACTTTCCTATTGAGATCTTTTCGCTGATTATGTCTGGAAACCTCAAGGTTGTGCACACACTCCTCTCTTATACCCAAATATCCTCTTGCAGATCACAATGTTTCAGTGTTTGATGACCAAAATCGTGTCCAGTTTAAATTGCTGTTGCAGGCTCTGAGGATACTGCAACAGCAAGTTCTGTTGGAAGTAAATGCTACGTGTTGATAGCCTCCATCATGAGTATTTGGGCAATGACTCACTTCTGGAAATCTTAATTAACTGCCTTGATTAGTTCTGTCTTTGCATTTATAGGTATTTTTCTGTAGAACAACTGCAATATGCCAGTTTGAAATTGCGCATATTGTAAAGAGTTTTGTAAGGAAACAATTAAAAATTCAACAACTACTGGATGTGGATGAATAGTGCTGACAATCTACTTTGAAGTATTTAAAATGTAATTAGTTTGCTGCTTATCCAAAGTGCCAGATTTTTAGCTAATTTTAAAATTTTATTTTCTTAGGTAAACTGAGCCAGAACCCAAGATCTGAAGAATCATGCCAAAGAAAGTCAGGACCTAGCCAGTAAATCTCCATGAGCTGAAAGTTTGAAAGACCTTCAAGGTGAGTGTATATTAAGACCTGTCAATTAAAATACCTACTTTGAACTGTAACTATTTCACAGGTGGGTCACTTTTATTTGGGACAGTGAATTGGTGTGGAGGGGAAAATCTCAAGTTAAAACCCAAGAAATCATTGGTCTTTAACACTAATGACTTTCCTAACATCATCTTCAGAGCTCTTGAGCCCATTTGGATTGCATGTCCTCCTCAGTACAGCACAGTACAGGCCCTTCGGCCCACAATGTTGTGCCGAACTTTTACCCGAAACCTAAGGTCTATCTATACTCCACCGCTACCTTTATACTATCATCCATATGCCGATCTAATAGCCGCTTAAATGCCCCTAATGAGGCCGACTCCATTACCCTCTCCAGCAATGCATTCGACGCCCCTGCCACTCTCTGAGTAAAGAATCTACCTCTGACGTCTCCCCGATATCTATCTCCTTTCACTTCAAAACTATGTCCCCTCGTAAAAGCTACCTCCACCCTAGGAAAAAGGTCTTTGGCTGTCTACTCTATCTATACCTCTGATCATTTTGTACACCTCTATCAAGTCACCTCTCATCCTTCGTCATTCTAAAGAGAAAAGCCCTAGCGCTCTCAACCTTTCCTCGTAAGACCTTCCCTCCATTCCAGACAACAGCCTGGTAAATCTCCTCTGCATCTTTTTCCAATGCTTCCACATTTTTCCTGTAATGAGGTGACCAGAACTGGACACAATACTCCAGATGTGGCCGAACCAGGCTTTTGTATAGCTGGAGCATAACTTCATGGCTCTTGAACTCAATCCCTCTATTAATGAAAACTAACACACCATACGCCGCCTTAACAACTGTATCCACCTGGGTGGCAGCTTTCAGGGAACTGTGAACAAGAACCCCAAGATCCCTCTGCTCCTCTACACTGCCAAGAATCTTTCTGTTAACCCGGTATTCTGCTTTCAAGTTTGTCCTTCCAAAATGAATCACCTCACACTTTTCAGGGTTAAACTCCATCTGCCACTTCTCAGCCCAACTCTGCATTCTATCAATGTCCCTTTGTAACCTAGAACAGCCCTCCGCACTGTCCACAACGTGACCCGCCTTCGTATCATCCGCGAATTAACTAATCCGCCCTTCCACTCCTTCATCCAAATCATTTACAAAAATCACAATAGAAGAGGACCCAGGACAGATCCTTGTGGTACACCACTCGTAACTGAGCACCATGTTGAATATTTTCCGTCCACTACCACCCTTTGGATTCAGAATTGGCTGACATTTAGAAGACAATCTGTCACATTTCCCCCTATCCCATGCCTCCTTACCTTCTGCATGAGCCTACCATGGGGAACCTTATCAAATGCCTTACTTTAAATCCATGTATACCGCATCCACTGCTCCACCTTCATCCACGTGTTTGGTCACCTCTTCAAAGAATTCAGTAAGGTTTGTGAGGCATGATCTACCCCTCACAAATCCATGCTGACTATCACGAATCAAACTGTGCCTTTCCAAGTGATCATAAATCCTGTCTCTCAGAGCCCTTTCCAATAATTTGCCCACCATTGACGTAAGACTAACTGGTCTGTAATTTCCGGGGTTATCCCTGTTCCCTTTTTTGAACAAGGGAATGACATTTGCCTCTTTCCAATCTTCCGACACTATACCCGCGGACAGTGAGGACGAAAAGATCATTGCCAAAGGCCCTGCGATCTCTTCCCTCGCTTCCCATAGAATCCTTGGATAAATCCCATCAGGCCCAGGGGACTTATCTATCTTCAACTTCCTCAGAATTCCTAGTGCATCTTCTTTAATAACATCAACCTCCTCTAGCCTACCAGCCTGTTTCACACTGTCCTCCTCTACAACTAGGTCCCTCTTGGTTGTGAATACTGAAGAAAAGTATTCATTAAGGACCTCTCCTATCTCTTTAGGCTCTGTGCACAAATTCCCTTTACAATCCTTGATCGGCCCTACCCTATCTCTGTCATTCTCTTGTTCTGCACATATGTGTAAAAAGCCTTGGCGTTTTCCTTGATCCTATCTGCCAAGGTTTTCTCATGCCCCCTTATAGCTCTCCTAAGCCCTTCAGCTCCTTCCTGGCTAACTTGTATCCCTCTAGAGCCTTTTCTGTTCCTCTTTTCCCAAGCCTCCTTCTTCCTCTTAACCAGTCATTCGACCTCTCTCGAGAACCATGGCTCCCTCACTCGACTGCATCTTCCCTGCCTGCTAGGGACAAACATATTGAGCACGTGCAGTATGCATTCCTTAAACAATCTCCACGTTTCTGTGGTGCTCTTCCTTCACAGCATCTGTTCCCAATTTATGTTACCCAGTTCTTGCCTAACTGAATTGTAATTACCCTTCCCCCAGTTATAAACTTTACCCTGCCGTACGTACCTATCCTTATCCATGACTATTGTAAAAGTAACAAAGTTATGATCACTACTGCCAAAATGCTCTCCTACCAACAGGTCTAACACTTGGCCCGGTTCATTGTCAAGCACCAAATCCAAAGTGGCCTCTCCTCGTGTTGGTCTATCTACATACTGTGTCTGGAATCCTTCCTGAGCGCACTGGACAAAATCTGCTCCATCTAAACTATTACATCTGAAATGTTTCCAATAAATATTTGGAAAGTCGAAGTCACCCATGACTACAACCCTGTGACTTCTGCACCTTTCCAGTATCTGCCTCCCAATCCGCTCCTCTACTTCTCTGCAACTATGAAGGGGTCTGTAAAAAAACCCCCAACAAAGTGACTGCTCCTTTCTTGTTCCTGACCTCCAACCCAAACTGACTCTGTTGACATATCATTCTCGAACTGCCTTTCAGTAGCTGCTATACTCGCCCTGACTAGCAATGCCACTCCCCCACCTCTTTTTCCACCCTCCCTATTTCTTTTAAAGCATCTAAATCCCGGAACTTCCAACATCCATTCCTCTCCGAGTTACCCAAGTTTCTATAATGGCCACAACATCATAGTTACAAGTACCGACCCATGCTCTAAGTTCATCCGCTTTATTTCTGATACATCTTGCATTGAAGTATACACAACTCAAACCATCTCAGTGTCTGCAGTTACGCTCCGTCGACCGCATTTCTTTATAAACCACCTCACGCCCAGTTGTGTCTGTTGGAAGGCTGAATACCTCATCCTCTGAATTATAAATGCAGTTCCCCACCCCCTGCCAATCTAGTTTAAACCATCCCATACAGCTCTAGCAAACTTCCCTCCCAGGATATTTGTGCCCTTCTGGTTCAGGTGCAACCCGTCCTTACTGTACAGGTCCCACCTTCCCCAGAATGTGCTCCAATTATCCACATAATGGAAGCCCTCCCTCCTACACCAGCCCTGTAGCCACATGTTTAGCTGCACTCTCTCCCTATTTCTTACCTTGTTATCACGTGGCACTGGTAGTAATCCAGAGATAACTACCCTGTTTGTCCTGGACTTCAGCTTCCAACCTAACTCCCTGTACTCGTTTTTCACATTCTCAGTCCTTTTTCTACCTATGTCATTGGTACCGATGTGTACCATGACTGCTGGTTGCTCACCCTCCCCCTTAAGGATCTTGAAGACTCTTTGAATGCTGTAACAGTGGGCCCTGGTGGAGCATCAAGTTTTTAAATTTTCAAAAGTCCCTAGATTCTGGTAAGGTCCCATCAGATTAGAAACCTCGAATATGACTTCTATTTATTTAGAGAGGACAGCGCAAACAAAACCACAGGCCAGTCAGCCTAATATCTGTCATAAGGAAAATGCTCAAATCTGTTATTAAGGAGGTTATAGCAGGACTCTGGAAAGTCTTCAGTGCAACCAGGCAGAGAAAAATAGCTCTGAAAAAGGGAAATCGTGATTGACTAATTTTTTGAGCCCTTTAAGAAAAACAACAAGTAACATTGATAAAAGGGGAACTGATGGATGTACTGTACTTCGATTTCCAGAAGGCTTTTGACAAGGTACAATTTAAGAGGTTATGATACAAAAATAGACTTTATGGTGTATGGGTGACATATTAGCATGGATAAAGAATTATTTTGGTTAACAGGTAGTAGATGGTGAGTTGTTTTTTGGTTTGGCATGATGCCACAATTGGTATGTCTTAGAGATAAGAGTTGGAGCCTCATTTATTTATGGTTTATATCTTGTAATAGAACTGAAAGCGTAGTTGCTGAATTTACTGTCACTCAAAAGGTAGTTGGGAAAGTAAGCTGTAAAAAGAACATATGGAGTCAGCAAAGGAATCTTATCTACTGAACAGGCAAAAATTTGGCACATGGAGTATAAGGTGGGTGAATGTGAACTTGTCCACTTCAGCAGGAGGAATAGAAAAACTGCATATTGCTTAAATGGAGAGAGGTTGATGAACTCTGAGCTACAGAGGAATCTAGGTCTCCTTGTATATGAGTCACAATAAATTAGTAGGCGAGTGATCAGGACTGCAAATGAAGTTTTGTTTGTTGTAAGGAGAGTGCAGTATAAAAATAGGAATGTTTTTCTGCAGTTGTGCAGAGTATTGGTGGGACCACATCTTTTAATACTGTGTACAGTCTTGCCCTCTTTATTTAAGAAAAGATACAAATTTGTAAGAAGTTGTTCAGACAAGGTTCGTTTAACAGCTTCCTGAGTTGCGGGGTGATTATCTTATGAGAAAAGTTTGGAAGAATGTAAGGATGTAATTTTTATTGAAAAATGCAAGCTCCTTAGAGGACTTGACATGGTGGATTCTGAATAGATGCTTCCCCTTGGGGAAGAGATGAGAAGTAGGAGACAGTTTATAAACTAAGGGGCTTGCTATTTAAGGTAGAGACGAGAAGGAGTATTTTCTCAGAGGGTCATGAGTCTTTCTGTAACTATATTTCCCCAGGAGCAGACGAAGGAGAATCATTGAACGCTTCTAAGGCAGAAGTAAACAGATTCTTGACTATGAAGACAGGGTAGGCAGGAATGTGGATTTAAGGCCACACTTGATTGTATAGAATTGTGGAGCAGGCTAGAGGGGCTGAAAGGCCTACTCCTGCTCCTGTTTGTATGTCTTCCCCCATCAGAAGAAGTGGCGCCTCTTAGTGGCAAGAACTTTGCTGGCCCTCTTCATCTATTAAGTGACCTTCAATCCGGAGAAGTGGACTAGGGACATGACATTGTTGCTAAAGCATGTAAATGTCCTAGCTTGACACTATCCAGCCACTAAAAGAAAATGGAACAGTTTTCTTGGGAATCTGTAGGTGAATGCCTCTGAAAGATAAAATGAAACTTACCTGTTATACGGTGAAGTTTGAAAACACTACAGAAAATTGTCATTCACTCGCTAGCAGAACTGCAATGATGCTCCAATGATGTAAACCTCAATCTGGTTATGCCCCCTTTGACTAACAAAGAGAAGTGGCTTGCAGGAATACTGAAAACAGGAATAGCCTAATACTTAACAGTTTGTCTGAAATTTCCTAACCATGATGTAGTTGAGCTTGTGTTTTGAATTTGTAGTCAGATTAATTCGAAGAGGCAATTAAAATGTCATTTTGTATGAAAGAAGAGTACAAAGAGATTAAAATCTCTGACAGCAATCTGGTACTATAATACCAATAGTTTTTGGTTTATTTTTCTTAATTACTTTGACAGGCATCAGTACTGTATGTGTTGTAATACTAACCTCTTATGACAGTCATTCTGTTTCAAGAACATACTGGGTAATAACATGTTGCTTAAGTAAATTAATATTTTGAAAAAGTGCCATTAAATTTGAATGTTGTATGATTATGTAACCTAAAGAAGAACACGTCAGACCCTAAATGATTCACAGGATATTTTATTTTGAGTAAATTCACCACAGCACTGGGCTGCCTTCGTTCAGCATCTCTCAGCTTGTTATACAGCTTACATCACATGCAGTGCATCAAAGCTTTACCTGTGGGAGCAACCTAGCTTTGACAGAAGAACTAATCCTCCACTATCAAAAAGAGAAAGCAAAGAAAAATGAAGAGAAAGCTGACCATCACAGACCTCAATACCTTCTTTATGCTGTTGCGCTGCAAATACCACGTGAAAGAAGTGAAATTGGTCTCATAGCAAGTCAGCAGCATACTATATTCTGTGCCAGTTCTTTTTCCATTGACTTGGAAATATTGCCAAGACTTTTCAATTCACCTCAAGTACAGGCAATAGTGACAAGAGAAAACAGGTCTCCAAAAAGTGACTGAATTGTTTAATATTCTGTGAACTTCAGTGTGAAGGAGATCAGGTGTAGTGAGACGTCTGCCAATTTGCTGTTTTACAGTATTGTCATCAATCACCTACACCACCTTTGCATTTAATGATAAGGTTTCTAATGAATGAACATTTCACAAACATTCTTTGGTGCATCAAAAATTATTAATTTGCAATGCTTCAGGAGCCCCTTTACTTGAATTATTCCTATTGAAGTGCCAATTAGATTATGATTATGCCATTTTACAAAAATATATGCTTTTTGAGTAGGGCAATGAAAGATTCGTGATAGCTTTTTCAAAAAAAGCTTTCTTTTTTTCTATTATTGTGGCTTTTTGCATGTCAGTTCAGTGGTTGATAAGTGAATAAGTAACCAGTATGCATTGAAGGTCTGTTTCTTAGTGAGCATAGGCAACTGAAATTTTATTTTCACAGAGTATGTTGTTAGAAGAAAAACCAATTAACAATGTGATCTGATAGAAAAAAATCTACTGCATACATCAACTCGTCCTCGTTTTGGTAAATGTGTTCCTTGATATTGGCAATAGGTCTATTTTAATCAGAGTGGAGCTTAAACCAAAATATGCTGATTTTAGGCACAGTGTGGTGGATATTTTACATAACTACTGCGTGCATTACAAGCTTATGTATTCCTGTTTTGGTATTTTTGCACTAACAAAAGTAAGGAGGTTAGTTCCATTATTTCCTACTGTGATTGTCTTTAAAATTTATTATTTTTGCAACTGTCACAATTTAAATGTGATTTTCAATTGTGACATTTGCTCCCATTTCTGCCTGTAGAGTAAGCAGTAAAGATGTATGTGCCTTAGCAAGGGAGAAGTTCAATCTGCATTAAAGTGGCCCTTATAATGTTGCATGCCTCTTGTAGAATGTAGGTCAGGATACCTGCATAACATTCATTATATAAGTAAATGTGTACAAATATATATATATATAAATAAATATGTGCTATTCATGTTTTATATGCTGTGAATATACTCTATTTAGATGACATGGGTAGTGGAGGGCACACTGTAGAAAATAGGATTTTCAGCCTAATCATCAAAATAAATATGCATCCATAAAATGGAAACTTAGGTAAGGGTGCTATCATATAACGTACAGCAAGTCAGAAATTGCATTCTCCTTGGGGGTTTAATCTTTCAGCAGAGACTTAAATGTCTCCAGAGTCAACAATAACTATTCTTCTTTTAAGGAGCTGTCCTCTCAAGATCAGATACGGTTGTTGTTACCTGCAAAATGGACATGTTAAGAAAATGTGAAGGTGACTTCATGAAAAACATTTTTAATGCTGAAACACCATGCTTGATTTGTAAAGTCAACTCTGTAGTTTTAAAATTTTGAGAAGTACTCAAAGTATAATTATCTGTAACCATGCATTTAATTGTTATATTTATAATATTTTATATGGATATCAAAAAGGGTGACAAAAATGTCGATATGAAGTGGAAAAAATAGAATGTGGAGTAAAGGTAAGGTTGCCAATGTCCCACTGTCTCATTAGAGGGGGTTTAACCTGAATGTCACCACTCCTCAAGTGCGTGGTGAGATTGAGAAGGCAGGACCTTTGTGGTAGCCTCAGCCAGACCAGGAATTGAACCTGTGCTGTGGTGTCACTCTGCATTGCAAATCAACCTTCCAGCCAACAGATAACAGAATATGGAGTAAATTAAGTAGGAATATGAAAACCGTTTGTAAGAACTTTCGCAAGTAAATTGAAAGGAAAGTCCCTAATGTAAACATTTGTCCCTTTAGTGAATTATCATGGGAATGAGGGGATGGCAGAGATGTTTAAATGAGTATTTTGTGTCTGGCTGCATGGTAGACCATATAAATTATGTAGCAGAAATAAAAGGTAGACAAGGGCTAATAAGTGAGGAATGTAAATAAATTAATACAATGAGTGAAACAACAGAATTAGAGATTCACAAGGAGCTAAGTGCCACCAAACCTGTAACAATAATGGATACATTGATTATGATTTTTCAAAGCTTCTGTAGATTCGTCAGTTTGGAAGTTGCCAAATGTAACATTGCTGGACAAGAAAGGACAAAGAAAAAACCGGAACTGCAAGCCAGCTTGCCAAACGTCAGCTGTCAGGAAAATCCTGGATAAAAACCAAAAGAACTGCAGATGCTATAAATCAAAAACAGAAACAGAAATTGCTGGAAAAGCTCAGCAGGTGTAGAAGCATCTGTAAAGAGAAATCAGAGTTAACGTTTCAGGTCCGGTGACACTTCCTCAGAACTGATAGTAGCTAGGAAAAGGTTGGTTTTAATGCAGAAGATAGGGTGGTGGCAGGGGTTAAGGAGTAAATGATAGGTGGGGATAGAGCCCAAAGAGAGAGAAGAACAGTTGAACAGACAAAGGAGTTGATAACAATCTGGCGAGGAGGGTGAATAACAGTTAATGGGGACTGTTAGTGGCTAACAATAGATTGTGTGCCATAGCAGACTATGTGATCATGAGGCCTGGTGGGGACTAGGACATAGAGTTCAAGCCCTAAAGAAATTGAACTCAACATTGAGTCCAGAAGGCTGCAGGGTCCCCAAGCGGAAAATGAGGTGTTGCCCTTCCAGCTCACGCTGAGCTTCGCTAGAACACTGCAGCAAGCCAGAAACAGAGATATTGGCCAGGGAACAGGGTGGGGTGTTGAAGTGGCAGGCAACTGGAAGCTCAGGGTCATTTTTGCAGGCAGAATGTAGATGTTCTGTGAAGCGGTCACCCAGTCTATGTTTCGTTTCCCCAATGTAGAGGAGACCACATTGTGAGCAACGAATGCAGTAGACTATATTCTGGGAAGTGCAGGTGAAGTGTTGCTTCACCTGGAAGGTATGTTTGGGCCCTTGGCTACTGGAGAGGGTGGAGGTAAATTGGCAGGTGTCACACCTTCAGTAGTTGCGGGGGAAGGTGGCGTGGGGCTGTGGCGAGAGGGGGTTGTGGGAGCGAATGAAGAGTGAACCAGGGTGTCCCAGAGGGAACAGTCTCTGCAGAAGGCGGGCAAGACAGGGGAGGGGAATATGTGTCTGGTGTTGGCATCTCTCCAGAGGTGGCAGAAATGGCATCTGATGATCTTCTGGATGTGGATGCTGATGAGTTCTGTGGGGCAGGAGCAGACAGAAACAATGGGTGTGCCTGAGCAGTGCTGTTTGTGGGGTTTTGAAAGGAGATGGAAGTGAGCTGTGCGGGGTTTGGGACAGTATCAGCTTGGAGGCAGTGTCGGGGAGATCCTGGAGTCTATTATAAAGGAAATCTTAAGAATACACTTAAAAAAATTAGAGTGTCATCACAGAGAGACAAACTGATTTACAAAAGAGAAATTGTGTTTGACAAAATTATTAGAATTTTTGAAGAGGTAACTTGGGGAGTTTGAAGGGGAGTCAGTTAATTTAATATACTTTGATTTCTAAAATATGCATTATAGAAGGTGCCATATTATATGCAAGATAAAGACTTGTGAAGGTGGCAGTTAATATATTTCCGTGTAAAATATTTTCAAGCTGGTGGGCTGTAACTAATAGAATGTTACAATGCTTGGTGCTGCCACCACACCTATTTCTTATCGATATTGTGAGAACTGGAGTGTTCAATTTAACTTTTAATTGTAAAACTTGAGTGTTAATTACAATTTATAGATTGAGTTGCGTGAACCATTCTAAAGTTGTCCTGGTCCTGAGTAGTTAACTGACTACTCTAGCTACAAGTATATTTTCACAGGTTTCACAGAATTTATGATGTTTACCACAAAGAACCAAATCATGATATTTAATATAGGCAATGGATCTATCAGCCTACATTGTAATATCAGCTCTCAACTTCTAGATCACAGGGCAGATGTCCTGTTCTATTGACTGAAGTTCTTTTTCTTCTGACTTTGTAAATTATGCACCAAACTTCTAAGTGTTAACTGCTTGTTACACCAGCTAACCTCTGCCCTGTGCATGGTCAGAGGCATCCCTGAGCTTTGATTGCAAATACATGTGCATTCCATGATCCATGTCAGATTGGCTTGGCGGTTTGCATGCCCCCTTTCTGATTGGTGTCTTAAGAGAGCAGGTCATCTTATCACTATTATCCTATTATCACCTGACTGGTTCCCTAAAATGTGTATCATTTACGGAATCACCACCTTTTGGTCTATCTCTGCGAGATACCTAAGTTTATAACTCTCCCAATTTAATGAGGCGCCTCAGATTTTAGTGTCTGCCAAAGTCTAGTTGATACATGTAAGCATTTTTTGAAGTTCCAGAGCCTATTGATACATACTAGATACCAGAACCATATGTTAACGTGTGAGACTGCAATGACTGTAATGCCAGAAATAGATTAACTAAAATGTCACTTTCTTTGTTTCCCAGATAACTAGGATTACATGAATTGTCATTTGACCTTACCACATTGTCAGGTATGAAACCATATCACTGTACTAAATGTGTACAGTCTAGGTTTTGTCATTTAAAGTGACCAGTTCTCTTTAAATCTCCCCAAGTTTAAGTGCCCCATTCCCTTAAGATGTGAAGGGATACCATTGTACAGCGACGGGGAGGAGGTGTGACAGTCTGGAACAAGGAGTTATTATCTCCGGGCACTCCAGAGGTGACCTGTCACACTATCTCCTCTTTCCCAGGGACTTGAACATCTCCATCAGGTCAGGGAGAGGAGATTGCACTTGTGCAGGAGCTCCCAACAGGCTGGATCCCTCTGGGCCTCAGGCTGCATGAGCACAGTGGTCAAAGTCATATGAGGCAAGACTACAAAGCAATCATCAGGCTTCCTCATATTGTGCAACTTATGAAGTGGCACTAAGAAGTAACGATGGGAAAATAAGAAATTAAGTAACATTTGAAGTTCATTTTTGATGCATGGGTGTTAACCTTTTGTAAAACCTGATACTTAACACAAATATATCACTTTGAAACAGTTGACAGGACTGTTGTACAATCTGTTGATACTTCTAACTGTTTTCCTTGTTGCCTACCCTGAGGAGGCCTGCTCAAGTGTGGAGCAGTGCCAGAATGAAGCTTCATTCTCTGCTACCCTCCAGAAGGAACATAACCCCTTGAAAGCAGGTGTTTAGGTTTGAGAGTCAATCAGCAATGTTTAGTCTACAATAAAACAAAAGTATCTGTGGATGTGTTCTGAACAAGGGTCACTGGACTTGAAAAGTTGACTTTGCTTTCTGTCCACAGATGCTGCCAGACCTAAGTTTTTCCAGCAATTCCTGTTTTAGTTTAGTCTGCAGGTCTGTCGTGGGTGAATGTTTCATGAAAACCAAATTTTGAGTCATGTAAGTGTAGCGTCCATGTGATCTTACATAATTCCATATTGATGCTCTTGCCAGGAAACTGAACATGAAGTTGTCGGTGCCATGAGAGCATATTAACTTACAATTAATGGCAATCAAAGGAGTTTAATGTTTTAAAGGTATAAAGCAAGCATTCTCTTGTTGCCAGGATTGCATCTGCAGTACAATTGGTCCGTATAGAATCCACACATTTAGTGCAAAGTCATTCGCCCTCCAATCTGCTGTCAAATTTTCACAGGCTTGTTTGCCTCATCTCAGTATTTCTTGGCTTCTTCACCATCTTTGCCATCACCATTGGCTCCATCAGCATCTTGGTCAGACTCTACTTCTTCCTCGTCTGAGGAGGTGGTTGCTTTGCTGGTCCATCTCTTCTTCTCAATTCTTATCTCATTATAAAGCTAGGCTGTGCAGGGTGCAGTGTGTAACCTCTGTTATTGAAACCCTACCATGTGAGTACTGCAATGCTCCTCCTGTGTAGTCCAGGTAATGGGAGAGCATCTTCAGAAGACCTGTCCAGTGAAGGCAGAGGCAAGGAGATGGAGAGGAACAGAAGATTTGTCACCTTCTTAAAGGTGTTTAGGGATGGGTAACAAACACTAGCCTAGCTGGTGATGCCTGCATCTCGTGAAAGGAAAATAAAGAAAATTATCATATTGAATGGTGGAGAAGGCTCAAGGAGTTGTATGATCTCTTCCAATTTTTATTGTAATGTTCCAGTATTTAATGTAATGAAATAAATTGTGTAATTTATTTTAATATATGACCACATTAGCAGCTTTCACCTGTATTGCAACTTAACATAGGAGAATGTCTCCGAACGTTTCACAGTTGTGATTGGACACCAGCAGCAATAGGAGAAGAATTTTAAAATAATGATCAAATGTGTACTTGACAAGATAAATCTTGAGGAGACTTTGAAGTTAGGGAGAGTCAAAGAAACAGAAGGGACAGAAGGCAGCTTTTGGTATACTTACCTTCATTGGTCCGAACATTGAGATAAGAATTGGGACATCATGTTGTCGCTGTACAGGGACATTGGTTAGGCCACATCTGGAATACTGCATGCAGTTCTGGTCTCCCTTTTATAGAAAGGATGTTGTTAAACTTGACAGGGTGCAGAAAACATTCACAAGGATGTTGCCAGGACTGGAGGGTTTGAGTTATAGGCTGGGACTAATTTCCCTGGAACGTCAGAGGCTCGGGGGTGACCTTACAGAGGTTTATAAATCCATAAAATCATGAGGGCATGGATAGGGTGGACAGCCAAGGTCTTTTTCCTAGGCTGGGGAATCTGAAACTAGAGGGCATATTTAAGGTGAGAGGGAAAAGGTTTTGAAAAGGACCTGAGGGTTGACTTTTTTGCCCAAAGGGTGGTGTGTGTATGGAACAAGCTGCCAGAGGAAGTGTTGGAGGTGGGTACAGTTCCAACACTTAAAAGGCATCTGGATGGGTACATGAATAGGAAGAGTTTAGAGGGATACGGGCCAAATGCTGACGCATGGGACTAGGTCAGATTGAGATGTCTGGTTGGCATGGACAAGTTGGGTCTGTATCCATGCGCTATGACTCTGACTCTCTATGACATCTTGATAAAGACAACATAAAGCAGAATTTTGGATGAGTTGGAGAGGGAAGTGCTGAGGGATGTTGAACCTTCTGTAAGTTTTGAGATTATAAATAGTTCATTTAGATTTAGAATGAGAGTAATCTCTGCTTTGCTCCAAAATGAACCTGATATACAGTGCCTGGCAAAAATACATAAATTAGCAATAAGGGTGATTAAGAAGTTTAATTTTATCAAGTTTGGAACCATTTTTATCGCTCTGAGACCATCCCATGTCAGAAGTGAAATATCTTGGGGTTCAGGGCTACTTGTTTATTACAGGGAAGGATAATCTGCATGTAGCAGCCATCTGTATGGTGATATATGTGCACTGTCTTGGAGCAGAAAGCTAGCAAATATTCAAGTAACTCAAAGATGATGATCTACCTTGGATTTAGATTTAGATTTTATTGTCACGTGTACTCAAGTACAGTGAAAAGTGTCCAATGTTGCAGCACAGGGCACCTAGGAACAAAAAACTTAGGTACAACGTAGTAAAAGAAACACCGTTTTAAAAAGTTAAGTGTTACAGATCTTCATAGGATGAGTAGAAAAGTAAAGAAATAAGGTAATAGTTAAGATTAAAGTCCTTCTTAATGTTAGATTAGAAAAATAAAGGAATAAAGTTAAAAGTTGAACAGATGTGCCAATTGTTGTACAAGCGGGTAAGGGTCTGAAGGGGTTAATGCTGAGGAATGCCCTGAGCAACACTCAACATGATGATTATGTCACACAGCTTTGTGGGAGAACAGCTTAGAAACTTGAAGGAGTTCCTTATAGCTTCTGTAACGATATTTATCATTGTAGTATAATTTGTAAATAGCTGCTTTCATTGAACAGACTCCATGTTTAAGACAAAGCCTCTTCTCATTAGACTAGTTCGTGGTTTTCCTCTACCACACTGGATCAAGCATGCCCTGTAGATCACAGAACCACGGAATTATAATAGCACAGGAGGAGGGCATTTGACCCATTATGCTTGCAGCAGCTCTTCAAAGGAGCATTATTACCTAGTGCCAATCTCCTGCTTTCTCCCCATACCCTTGCACACGGTTTCTATCCAAATAATGATCCAATGCACTCTGAATGCCTGCCAAGAAAGAGGAAGAAGGCAACAAATCAACCTGATATCTTCTGCAACATGATGGGTAGTGGTGAGGATTTCTCTTAGAGTAAGTGCTTTCAAAGTACTTCAGGCCAAAGAGAAGTATGATGTTCAAACAAGATACATTCTATCAGTGATCCTTGAGAATTGTGAGTATGTGAAATAGAAACCAATCGCTATGACGCTGCTGTGCACTGTGTACATTTGGTACACTGACAGCTGAAATAATGCATGAACAATTAATTGAAAGCACTTTAATTCTGGTGTATAATGGAGTGTTTTCTCTTGGAGGAGGATAAGCTAAGTTTGAAAAAGGGCAAGCATTGGCTGTCCAAATTGAACTTATCATATTAGATTCCAAGGAGTGAAATGGTGATTCACCCAAAGTGCAAGGGTTACAATCGAGTGAATTGCAGTAATTTTTTTTCAAAATGTGCCATTGGGCTTGGAAACCTTCAAAATAATACCCAAATTTTATAAGTCACAATGCTATATCTAGCTTGATGCCAAAAGTATTATAATTTATTTTTTTAAGGGGAAATTTTTTGCCAAGATGTTTTTGTAAAAAGTAGAATTCACTAGTTCGACACATGGAAGAATTCTTACTGGAGTATCATACAGCGTGTATAACGACAGAAATGTGTGAAGATCCACACAAAAATGCATACTGTGTACAGTGTCCATTTCAGGGTGTGGTATGTATGGTTGTTTCAGAATTCCTCCTTCCAGTAGTGATATTTACTGATACTAAACAGTAAACGGTCATGTAAAATACATAGAGAGGAGGAGAAGATTTGGCCATACTGTGTGTAGAAATTTTCAAGCAATAGAATATTGTGTGCACATTTTGTGAATGCGTGACCATTGTCCCTGCTGTGACAAAGCTTTCAGCAAAACGATAAACTAAAGGTGCATATTTGAACACCGGATAAAATCTTACTGGTACAATATCCAGAATCCAGCAGAGGTTTAGTCAGGGGAGGAAAATGAAAATATGAAGGCACAAATTGAATTTGTGACAGGTTATAAACTTTACGTGGCACTGACCATTCTTAAGCCGTCACCATTGGTTATCTGCTTTTGCAAAGACATTCCTGTTGAATCAAATGGTCAAATCATGACAACAAAGATGCATTGAGTCTGTCAGGAACAAAGCAGATCAACTGGTTACTCAGTATCAATGTTTATCTGTTGGAAGACCGCACCAAGTGAGACTCAAGATGCTTGATAGAGAGCAGACCAAGATCATTTTGAAGACGGTGAATATGAGGATACATTTCCTTTCCTATGAGTGATATTGACCATCTGCCTCATCAAGTTGATTATGCTGAACAACAATATCAGATTCATAAATCTGATCATTAAAGCAATCTTCATACCTCAAAGATTATTTCTGTATTTACAGTGTTCAACTTGCCTGTCTTTTCTAAAAAGCGACTTAGAATCATGGGGTCACATCAATCCCATCAGTCCAACTCGTCGATGCCAACCAGCTATCCTAAATAAATTTAATCCCATTTGCCAGCATTTGGCCGATATCCCTCTAAACCCTTCCTATTCATATGCCCATCCAGATGCCTTCTCAACGTCCCAGTCTCCTCCACTTCCTCTGACAGCTCATCCCACACACACACCACCCTCTGCGTGAAAAAGTTGCCCTTTAGGTGCCTTTTAAATCTTTCACTCTCACCTTAAACCTATGTCTTGTAGTTTTGGACTCCCCGACCCCAGGGAAAAGACCTTGTCTGTTTACCCTTTCAATGCCCCTCATGATTTTATAAACCTCTAAGGTCATCCCTCAGCTTCTGACACTCCAGGGTTTTAAAAAATAAAAAGCCCCAGCCTCTTCAGCCTTTCCCTATAGCTCAAACCCTCCAGTCTGGCAACATCCTTGTCAATCTTTTATGAACCCTCAAGTTTCACAACATCTTTGCTGTAGCGGGGAGACCAGAATTGCATGCACTATTCCAAAAGTGGCCTAACCAATGTCCTGTTCAGCTGCAACATGACCTGCCAACTCAGTGCACTGACCAATTTTGGCAAGCATATGAAATGCCTTCTTCACTATCCTGTCTACTTGTGACTCCACTTTCAAGGAACTATGAACCTGCACTCCAAGGACTCTTTGTTCAGCAACACTCCCCAGGACCTTTCCATTAAGTGTATAAGTCCTGCCCTGATTTGCCTTTCCAAAATGCAGCATCTCACAATTATCAAAATTCAACTCCATCTGCCACTCCTTGGCCCATCTGATCAAGATCCTGCTCTACTGAGGTAATTTCCTTCGCTGTCCACTGTACCTCCAAGTTTGGTGTCATCTGCAAACTTATTAACCATACTTCCTATGATCACATCCAAATCATTTATGTAAATGACAAAAAGTGTGATGTACTTAAGTTTGTTGTTTAGAAAGATTTAATTCAAATTATTTAAATGGCCTCGTGGTATTATCGCTGGACTGTTAATCCAGAGACCCAGGTAAAGTTCTGGGGACCCGGGTTCAAATCCCGCCATGGCAAGTGGTGGAATTTGAATTCAATAAAAATGTCTGGAATTAAGATCTAATGATGACCATGAATCCAATGCTGATTATCGGGAGAAAAAAAAACCCATTCCTTTAGAGAAGGAAACTGCCATCCTTACCTGGTCTGGCCTACATATGACTCCAGACCCACAGCAATGTGGTTGACTCTCAACTGCCCTCTGGGCAATTAGGGATGGCCAATAAATGCTGCCTGGTCAGCGATGCCCTCATCCCGTTAATGAATAAAAAAAAAGTTTTATTGCTTCATAATTGCCTGTTCAGTCTGGATAATTGAGTATTGTATGCTTGCTTGATTTGTTTAAGGCTGTTGAAGAAACTAGCGAGTCAATCAACTGACTCCACACAGATTTCCAGAAAGGATCTGCATTCTGAGCTGTGAAGTGATGTTTGTTGAAACTTCTGCAAGATCTGAGGTATTTTAAAGTTCTGTAAAGAAACTGTTTGGATTTAGAATGAGAATCATCCTTGCATTGCTCCGAGGCAAGGAGGACGTATAGCAACCTGTTGAAAACCTAGTAAGAGCAGCCCCACCTTTTCCAATCCATCCATGTAACAAAGTTTTCTGGGTGCCACACTCGTCATACATCTCCAGGCCAAGAGAATCTGCCTGGGTTTAACTGAGAAGCAATTGTGCACGACAGTTCACTTGACCAGGCTGGCTGTTATAGCCTTTGCAGTCTCCTTTAACAGGATCATCTGGCTAAGGACCTAAGGGATGTGCAATGTCACCCCAGCTACATTTTCCTAGCATGCAGGCTACAGCTGCATTTTGCAGATAACCAGCATCTGTTTTGCCAGTGTCGGATAAGATGTTATCTTCCCCACTTTGCCCAACAGCTGATGGGAGAGAGTTCATGTTTTGTAGTGGTGGGTGGCCTCTCCCACACACATTGCATTGGAGCACAAGCCAACAAATTTTATTAACTGAATGAAATACTATTGTCTCTATGTACATCTAGTGGCTGATCACAAGGATAGCATCAAGCAGGACTGTGTAAGTACATTATGCCATAATGCTTTTATGGGCAAGGTTTTTTGATCATGGTGTTTCTTGCTCTGCCACCCCGAAGAGTCAGAGTCAGAGGAAGCACATTTCTACAGATTGCAGCAGCCTGCAGCCAATGAACACTTTCAGGAACATTTAATTGGCTGGAGACAGAACTTCATTCAGACAGAAGTCATCCCCAAAAAGCAGCCAAAAATTTGGAATCACCAGCAGTATTAATGGTAATGGTGACCAGGACTTGGAGTACAATCCCATATTGTAAAGTCCTAAATCCTGGAGTCCAGGGTCAGGTACAAGCAGGGTGTCTGCTGCTGTGGAGGGGAGGTGAAATCCTAGGGATTGTGGAGAGGGGTGGGCAGGGAACTTGATGGGGAGAACAAAACAGAGCACCAACAGGGGCATACTTTAGGTGTGAGTGTACTCACAATATGAAAAGAGGACCTTATTAAGGGAGATTTTAGTTTTCGCCCCCCCCCCCCCCCCCCCAAAATCTGTGGCCTGAGCTGGCAACCTGTTGGACATCCTCCCAGATCCTGAACTCCTCCAGCCATGCTCAAAATTAATAATTAGGTGGTCTCAGTTGGTGTGACCCTAGGTCTATTCTACCCCATGTAACGTTCCATCCACCATCAAGTGGGAAGGCCACCTGAGGCTTGTAAATCCCCTGGCAGGAGCAGTAAAATACTGTCCTATTTCTCTCATGTTTTACTGTATGCTGCTAATTGCTTGGGAGATGTATAACAGGATGACAGTTAGGGGCAGGGGATACTCTCTGCAGATCCGTCTAACTGACTCCTACACAATCCTTGCAAACATACATGGACAGCATAAGGAAGGAAAATGATTTGCATTCATATAGGCTGTTCCATGATCTCAGCATATCCCAAAAAGTTTAGTCATTGTTGTAATTTAGGGAATCTCGCAGCAACTCCCACCAATGGCAATATGATCTGCAGCAATCAGATAACCTATGATTCAATGATTTGATTACAGCAGTGGTTAATCTCTCCTGTTTGTGAAATAGTGCCATGGAAGTACGACTGAGTACAGCAGGCTCTGTTTACTAGCTTATCCAAAAGACAGCATACCTAACAATGCTCCCTTAGTACTACACTAAGGTATCATTGCCGAATTATGCATTCAAGGATCTCTGGGATGGAACTAGAATCAGTGATCTTCTGGCAGATACAAAAGTGCTAATCTTTAAATAAATAACACAACTTAAACAAACTAAGCTTTTTTCTTGTCAAAACCAGAGAACATAATAGGTTTGTGTCAGATGAGGTACAGACCTCTAATTGCTTGGGCTTTCCAAGCACATTCGTCAGAATAAGTGAGAATTCATGGAATTGTACTGTACACAATACAAGGAGACTATTCGGCCAATGTGCCATGACTTTGGGAGACTTGTTAGTGAGTTTTGTACCTGCACATACCTGGTAGCCCTGTAATTATTTTTCCTCCAAGTATTTATCAAATACCTTTTGGAAAAGTACTTTGAATCTACTTCAACTATCCCTTCAGGCAGTGGCTTCCAGATTGACATTGTGTCAGAAAAGCTTTGCTCAAGTAATCCGAGTCTTTCACCAATCATTATAAATTAGTAATCTTTGTTTACACAGTTTCTTGTTATTGTCTGAAAAATCATTCCGTATTTGTAAGCGCCTCTATCTAACTTGTTAACCTTCTTTGCTCTAAGAGCAATATCCCTGTTTCTTCAATCTTTCCACAACACAAAAGTGCCTCATATATGATCTTGATAAATCCAAGTATAGATTTTTGAAGACATATCCTTCATAAAATACGATGTGCAAAGTTGAAACTATATTCCAGCTGAAGACTAGCTAGCCTTTTGATAAGGTGTAGCATAGCTTCACTGTTTTTGTACTCTGTAGATTGAATTTACCTCTTGGGAGTATATTTTTGGGTTTGGCCATTTTACTGCACCCCTGACTGATGAGTGATTTTGTCCAGAAATTTTTTCTTTTCCCAAATGTTTTCATTACGTTTTGTGAGCAATTGAAGCAGCACGGGAGGATTATGAGGACAGAGAGGAGCTGTCAAGAAGGCCTCAGTTCTTAGTGACTACAGCATTAGTCCTAACATAGCTTGAAGGCCTCATAACTGTCACCCTTCATTCACCTCAATCTCTCCACCCACCTTGTTACCACTTCATAAAAGTCATGCATCCCCATGTGCTTTCCATAACTGTCACAAAATATCCACTGAATAGCATCCTCTAAATCTATGAAATATGCATGGAAAATATTTTGTGTTCCTTGTGGGAGCTTTCTTTGCCAATCTAACAAAATCCCCATCAAGCACACTGTAGTTGATAATGGAAAAATATGCATTCTTCCATGTGAAAAATCTTTCACCGTTGGTAAAGCTATTAACTTATGTCAAAGGCAAAATCCTTTACTACAATCTTAAGATTTTCTTAGATGAGTGGAACACTTTACTGTGCAGAAACCCATTAACACTTTAAACTCAGCCAAGCATTCATAATGGTTCCAGTATTTTTTTAAACGAAAGGGCACTCCCCAAGATGAAAAAAAACAGAAGCTTTTCTTTTAACTCCATAAAAGTGTTGTTTTCTTTTCTAAATGTCAAAGTCTATCTATTTTTAAAGTAAATTGCACCATTTTAATGGTCTTCCAAAATACCCCAACAAGAAACAAAAATTGTGAGCAGGAGGAAATTTGACTTGTGACCTCAGTGGAGATACTGGTTTGCAGAGGAGATGAATTAGTTTGCCCTTATGATGTTGAAATAGGTGATTGAAGGGAGTCAGTACATGGTAGGTGAGTGGTGAGATGAGTGTTATGAGGTGTTGACATAAGAGGTTTTCTCACCCTGGTGTTTTTGGGAACCTCTTCTTGCATTGATCTGAAGCCACCCCTGACCAGGTCTATTTGCAGGTACCTTTTGATGCGCTCTCTCCAGTGTCAGGGAAGTTGCCTTATGGTACTAATTTCTTCCACTCAAATTTCTGGAGATAAAAGTGAAGCAAAAGTCCTTTGAAGAATTTCTGGTTGTAAATATTTTTCGAAGTGTGAAAATGTAAGGCAAGATACAGCTTTGCTTCATGAATTCCATCGTCATTTTGAAATGAAGAAATTAATTTTTGACAGTCATTTATGATGTGATAGATCAAAATGTTATGTCAAACGTTTTACTTCAATTCTACTTTCATTTATGTAGATCACTACCATGCCAAAGCATCTCTCAATGTATGTTTTTTTGTTTTTGAAGAGAGGTGAATGCTAGGGAATTCTGGTTTAACAGCATACCTCAAAATAAACATGCCCCAGGTGAAAAGTTAACAGTTCTGCAGTGCTTTGCTTTTGATATCACTTCATGATCTCAGTTTAATCAATTTTAATTGCACTCTTCGAAGTGTAAAGCTTTTAAAAATACATGGAATTGTCCAGAAGGGAGGGAAACTGGATAAATGTGACCATTAATCATGAAACAGGGAACAATTTTTATTTTTTTAAATCTTCTGCACAAATGTGTGGAATTTTTGCTTTTTATTTACTTTTCTCCTGTGGTCCCTGGCTGCTTAGATCTATGAGAAGCTTCAATTGATATACTCTGATTTTTTTCTCCCTCTCCCATGCCTTCTGTCGCCACATCCCACACCCCCCACTCCCTCTTAATCCCCCACCTCCCCCTCTCCAATCCCTCTTTGTCCAATCCAGAAATCAAACTATCTGGATTGTGACACTTTAAAATTGATTACATGTTTTGTAAAATTATGCAAGTTTTTCTTACCTGTAAATTTTAAGGAGATACGAGAGCAAATTTTACCAAAAGAAAAAAAAGTCTATTCAGTACAAGCCGATGCAATGAACAACATTGAAGATAGATGAAACCCATGGGAGCTTTATACGAACAACAATTCACAAGCAGATCAAAATGTGTTTGCAGTTAGTCTTAGAATATAATAGAAATACTTCTGATACTGCACAGTGTGCTATCTCCCACACAGACATATGATCCTTTTTAATTGCTGAATGCAGGAGGAATTGTTCCAAACATGCAATTCTACAAATTAAAAAAAATGAATTTGTAGGTCTTGGAAGCTGAAATATTTTGTATTGTAAATGCCTCTGGCATTTTCTAGTGAAGAAAAATAGAGCATACGCTGGACGTGAAGGATGTTTACCCATGGGATGCTGGCAATGTGTCGGAATGAAAATCTGGAATAGTCAATCAAGCAGATAGATAATAGAAGCTTTAACCTGGAAAATGGTAATATGTTCTAGTTATAGTCAAATATTAATAAATGTTTTCCTCACTACTCAAAATACTTGTCCTAATTAGAGGTTCTGATGTAGAATTCATGTGAAATAATGTAATATGCTGTAGGATCTTGCAAAATAGCTAAGGAAGCAAAGCATTTCATAATGACAAAAACACTTAATGCTGTTAGACACAAAATGTACTAATGAGCATTCTGCTGTTGGTAATATTATGACTGAGATATATTAGGTTTGCTTTTCAGCTGTCCTGATTCAGAAATCATGTAGGCAGGATCAAATCACAGGTATATTTAGGATCATGCATTGTGTGCCATCTGATCTTAAAGGCAGGCCTAAGATTTTCAACATTTCTGACAACAGATTATAAATGTGACAGACTAATGGTTAATAACATTACACTGTTGTCATTGTGTGATTCTCTGTCAGTATTAAATTAGATTTTCTCAACTGGGACAACAGATGGGACATGACAACTAATTTCAGTATCCTTAGGGTTGGGGAAACCAGGCAGCATATCGACTCCTGATTGCCATCCAGATTTGTGCCAGAATGCCTGCCGTTATGAACATCAAGACAACGTTTGAAGGAAATGTGCTGTGACCAAATAGCTGGCGGATATTCACTGTCCAGGGATACTGTGAAGAATGATCACTTGTGTGAGGTGTTGTAGAGCTGCCAGTGTATGTGGAACAGTACTGCAGTTCGTGGTGAGACCTTGGGGTTGTTGTGGAAAAACAGTGGAAAATTGTAGGTATATAATTTTAAAAATGTGACTGTTAATCCTATTACAGGGAATGGAAAGTGTATTCTGAACAATGAATTATATGGTTGAAAGTATTTATTAAAGTGGATGTCAGCACCTAAACCCATTACATCTGTATATATTGTTCTAATGACAAGCTACCATAATTTGCAGCTTGAATCTGAGATGACTGAGATGATGCTCTTACATGTGAAAAGGGAGGCAGCTGTTGGCCTCTGCTCAATACTTAAAAGATACAAGGAAATGAATGTCTCGGAAAGTACTATATGGTCTGGTGGCTTTGTCTGTAGCCTGTCTGTTTTATTTCTTTGCAAGGAGGTTCTTGGCGATACAGGCACTTAATGTAGTATCATTTGATGTTGACATATAATGTGAAGCTATTAAGTTTTCATTATTCAAATAAGATCACAAGCATATTGTTGAAAATAGCTGTGTTCAGATTCGAAAGCAGATCGACCAGATATTTAATTTAAACGATTTAACACAATACTTGGAACGGCAACATTTCTCCCAGCATGATACTAAAGATTTATGTTACTTTTAAATTATACCTACATAGAGAAGGACAAAAACAAAATTTGCCCAAGTATGTAAATTATTTTACAGGCAACAAGAAGTCACTATTGTAGAGTGGAGAAGCCTGAACAATTTATGTGCACAGAGCAAAATCGCAGAAATAGCAACCATCATTTCAAGATGGCGCTGACACGGGGTGACTCTTTGTGAGCTCTCTACAGCAGATCTTATTCTCACATTTCTTACAATCGTTCTGCACTTTTAAACCTAAATTCCAAGTTCTTGCTTTGTCTATACACCCCATGATCTGTATGGCCTTGTTTGCTATGATTTGCCTGTACTGCTCTCAAAACAAAACTTTTCACTGTAACACCAACAAATCAAATCAAATCAAATGAGATCCATGATTAAATAACTTGTATTAGTGGTATTGATTGAAATGTAAATATTCGTCAGAACATCTAGAGAATCCCTCACCCATTCTATTTATTGGGATATGGCGTTCTTTTACACACACCTGGAAAGAGAGATGGAATCTCAATTTAGCATTTCATCTGTAACAAGGCATGTCTGGTAGTATTCCCTCTGTGCTAAAGTCTCCGGAGCATGGATTGCACCTATGATCTGCTAACTATCGTTAAGCTAAGACAGCATTTCTAGATCACAATATCCACCTGTACTGATTTGGAATTCTATCCCTGTTTTGAAAAGTACTTTTTAATCTGGTTGGAGAAATAAATATTCATGCTGATAGAGAAAGAAATTGGGAAAGCTGTGAATGTGGTTTGAGAAAACTAAAGACTTTTGAGGCTGTAACTTACTGTCTATCAGCAGTTTAAAGCCAAAGTCCAGATTTAAAATTATGAAATCCTCTAATCCTCACTTAAAAAATGTTTTCATCCTATTTAGGCTATTGACATGTGCCATTCCCCACTGAGGCAAAAATAAGATGGCGTCATCTCCAGCCTTTTCTAATGCTGTTCTTTAAACACACACTGATACGAGGTGCATAAGGATAGCTTGCTCACTGATTCTTTCCTGAATGTGGAGCTGTGTTCACCTTCCAACTTTATTTTCTTCTTGATGCCAGAATTGGACTTAGGAAGATCAAGTGTTCAACAAATACATGAAAATAAAAATGAAAATCAAGAAATTGAGATATTTTGTATTTGAAATGTTACATTTATTTGTGACATGTTCAATTTTTCCTTTGTAAGCTAAATTATCAGTGTTATGGTATATCCATTTGGGTGACCAAGTAAATTGGAGTACTGAGTAGCCAGATTATTATTATTATTATTATTATTATTATTATTATTATTATTATTATTATTATTATTATTATTATTATTATTTATAATATAATATAATAATAATGTTAGTAAATTTTCAATCATGTTAGAAGTGAGGCAAAAAGAAAAACTGGAACATTGATGCTGAACATTTTGTGCTATAACCAAAATGTAGCTTGAAATTTACAAATCTTACGAAATAAAACAATTGTGTATAAAAATTTAGAGAAAAATAATTGTCAAAATGACTGAAACAGCAAAGCGTTTTAAGAAGTTATGTTTATGGTCTTTCCCAGTTCTGTCTGAATAAGAAGCCATATTTAATCTATCAAAAATCTATCTTAAAAAACAAGTACAGATCTGATCTAAAATTAACTTTGACTCTGTCGGCTGCATTTTAATAACTAGCACTCTAAAATAGTGCAGTATTGATTTTGTGCACAAGTGAACAAGTACTGGTTGAACTCAAACCTACTATCATTGTATCATAATATACCATAATATACCATTACATAAATAAGAACCTGAGGCCAAATCTTCTCAGTCCCTGAACTACATAAATGTGAGCCAAGCAGTTAGGAAAACCAGATGGAATCGGCAGAAATGAGATTTTCAACATGAAGAAAATTGTCCAATTCTCCAACCAAGTTTTCAGAACGGAGTCAAGAATCTTGCTAGTTGTGTGGTGACATGCCTGTTTGGACCCATTTGAATATGTAGCTTGCCACTTGCTCCACCAGGCCTCCATCTTGGAAAGTAGACCACACCCCCTCAGGGCCCGATCCATTAGAAATGACCATTTACACACATGCACTGAAATTGGCATCAGACGTGCACCATCCACATGGCACATCTTTGACTCATTTACAATACAATTCTCCACTTTCAGTGCTGCACTTTGGAGCACACTGGGACCTTTTATCATAATGCAGCTGCTTTGCACAGAAGGACAGACACCTGTCTCATGGGTTGGACTGGAATGCACTTGAGCATTCCTCACTTGCTGTCTTACCGTTCATTCACAATGTGCTCACCTGGATGCTCACAGCATCTCTGCCTTGCCTTTTGGTGTATTGCCCACACAGCCACAACTTAAAGGCTTACAGTGCATCTGTCTTGTCTTGCTGTGTAGTGCAGGTAGTGCCAGGCAGCTTGTCATGGTTGTCAGCAGTGAACAATCTCCTTCCAGCACCATGTGCCTATAGTGTACTCAGCAAATACAATGCAAATGCTTCAACCGAATGGGCATTTCTCAAAATCTTAGGGGAGTTATCATCCAGTCAGGCCAAGGGAGACAGCCTTCAATTGGGGTCCTGGCACAGTGAGGAAAAGGCATCCTCCAATATTTATAAATTACTTGGCTATGGTCAGCCAGGGTCCGTACATCTGCTATAGTCCAGGACGTGTGCCGTGATTAGTCCTGGCGATCACCTTTACAATAGTCAATGGGCATTATTTGAGGCCACTTGTGTGGTAGGGGAATTGGAGAAGACAGTTGTGGGGATTGAGGTGGCATGCTGGGATACAGACGGGACAATCATAAAGAAGGTAACCTCAGCATACAAGGGACAGAGAGAGTCAATAATGCATCTGGGTTATTGCCCTGTGATTGGTGTCGTCGTTAGTCCCAACCATCCTGCATTTGTCAGGTACAGTACAGTATGATGGTTGTCATGACTAAGCTGTAGGCTACACTGAGCACTGGGGAAAGAATAGCACTCCCTTGGACAGGGTTCTAAGATGGGATAACGCTAAGGAAGGTTGATCTGTGCAGCTTGGTTCTTAAATAGCAGTACGTTTACAAATGTGCACTTGTATTTGCAAAGAAATGTCAGCCATGCCACCTATATGCCCTGAGAAGCATTCTTTTTTTTTGTTCTCTTCCCACTATGTGCACAGTGAAGGACAACTCCTGGCTGTCAGCATTTGACTGATGCATGGCTGGGCTTTAAAAAAATGGTGCCAGTGCTGGGTATCCCTGGAGGATATTACAGTGGCAAGTACCGCCTCTGGCAAGAAGGAAGATAGGACAAGAGAGAAGCCATAGAAATATAATGTATAGGGAATGAGGTGAATTTCAGAGAATAGTGTAGGAAATCTTGCAAGAGCTCACTGGGAGAAACCCTCTGTGAAACTTTAACCTGTAGCAAGTCTCCTTTAAAAATCAACCTCAGTCTCAATGTCCTTTTTACTAAAGGAGTTGCATATTTTATCAGGATTTTTAAAAATCTGATAGTGTCCATTTATTTGTTGGCTTTTAGTTGGATTGAGAATGAGGACAGATGTTTAGAGCTGCAGGTGTACTGTTAGGTTGTCATGTATTTCTCCAGGGTGTTAAACACTCCATTAGATGGAGCATATGTGCAAAATGGTGCACAGTTCTCATAATCCTTAATCCTTCTGTGTTAAACAAGGCGATTGCTACACCTGGTCATGAGTGTTGCCCTTTATATTTGTGGTACAGAGGACCCATCTGCCTCAAACGTGAACATATTCCCACTTCTTTCTGTATGCTGGAAGAACTGTTGTTCTGTCATCTGACCTCCGATAACAAAGTTCAAGAGAACATACCCTAGTGGAATAGGTGGGCACGTGACAGATCAAATTTAATATCGGGTGAGTGAAATGATTCATTTTGGTAAGAAGACTGAGGAGAGGCAATATAAAACAAAGGATATAATTCTAATGGGGGTTCAGGAGCTTGGGGATATATGTGCACATATCATTGGAATGTGGAAGGACAGATGGAGAAAGTGATTTGTGAGTCATGGAATCCTGCAATTTAAGAATAGACGCATAGAGTACGAAAGCAAAGACATTAGGATAAACCTGAATGAAGTCCTGTGTCAACTTCAACATTTTTTTTTTTTACTTTTTTCATGGGCAATGGGCATTCCTGACAAAGCCAACATTTGTTGTTCATCCCTAGTTGCCTTTTGAGAAGCGGGTGTGAGCTATCAGTGTAGGCCATTTGTTTTGGTACACACACAGTGCTGTTTGGGCGAGAGTTTGATCCAGTAATATGATGGTATTCCATGCATCTGCTGCCAATGTCCTTCTCGGTGGTAGAGATCTCGAATATGGAAGGTGCTTTTAAAAGAGCCTTGATAAATTGCTGCATTGCTTCTTGTAAATGGTATACACTGTTGCCACTGTATGTCAATGATGGAAAGAGTGAATGTTTAAGGTGGGGAGTCAATCATAGGGGTTATTTTATCTCAAAGACCTCAACTCTACATTTCTGCATTTCCACAATAGTCTTTCATCCCCTTGGTAATCAAGAATTTATCTACTTCTGCCTTAAAAAATATTCATACATTCTGCATCCACTGCCCTCTGAGGAAGGGAATTCCAAAGACTCCAAACCCTCTGAGAGAAAAAAAAGTTTCCTCATCTCGTCTTTTTTTTTAAACTATGATCTTTAGTTCTAGACAGTGCAGTTGCGGCCACAGAATTTATATAGCTGGTCCTTAGCAACCTCTGGTCAATAGTAAGCCACCAGAATCGAGCAATAAGCAGTTGAGGTAGCTGGTGTACATGTGACTAGAAATGAGCAACTCTCATCTAAGGAAGATGAATGGGAAAATCCAGTGACAGGTGACCCTCCAAAACCTAAGAAGGATGAGGTTTATTTGGGTATGGGATGGGCTGCCACTCCTTTCTTGGGACAATTTAAGAGCAGAATTGCACCCCCAAATCCCATAAAGAAAAGTTTTAAACGTACTTTGGAGTGAAGCCAGCTGTTGAACCTGGTCGGAAAGACAGAGGAGTTTAACTGCCCAGGCCAGTCGGAATTCATCCCATTTATACCGATTCATACTCATGTGGACCCAACTTAGACTGCCTGTTTCATCCACTGCCAAACTCGTAGCACTAATTAAACATTAGTTTCAGATATATGTGGTAAACGAAGCTGCTGCTTTTAACTGCTAACCCACTTTGTTTGTGCTTAGCAGAGAGAATTCCAAATTTTCATCATAAATTAACATAGCAGGAGGAGGCCATTCGGTCCTTCGAGCCTGCTCCACCATTCTTCACAATCATGGCTGATCGTCCAAATCAGTAGCCTAATCCTGCTTTCTCCCCATAACCTTTGATCCCCTTCACCACAAGTGCTATATCTAGTCGCCTCTTGAATACATTTAATACTTTGGCATCAACTACTTCCTTTGGGTGAAGAAACGTCTTCTCATCTCCATCCTAAGCGGTCTACCCCGAATCCACAGACTGTGACCCTGGATCTAGACACACTCCCCATCGTCAGGAACATCCTCCCTGCATGTACCCTGTCCAGTCCTGTTGAGTCTGAGATCCCACCCCCTCGTTTGTCTGAACTCCAGTGAAAACAATCCTAACCTAGTCACTGTCTCCTCGGACGTCAGTCCCACCATCCCCAGAATCAGCCTGGTGAACCTTCGCTGCCCTCCCTGAACAGCAAGAGTATCCTTGCTCAGAAAAGGAGACCAAAACTTCTCACCAAGGTGCTGTATAACCACAACAGCGTATCCCTGCTCCTGTCATCGAAACCTCTCGCAATGAAGGCCAACATACGATTTGCCTTCCTTACTGCCCAGAGAGCAAGTGTACTGAGAGTCCTGCAACGTATGTGGGGCACCATGATACCAACCACTGAACACCAGCAACTAACTATAAACCTCCACTCGATGTCTGGAGGCGACTGAAGGCATCCAGAGACACGAAAATCCAACAGGGGCAACACCAGCAGCATCCACCACCATCCACAGCAACAACCTGCTCGCAAGGACCACCAAGAGAAGAAAGAAAAACCAAGGTACTCACCAGGCTGGTCCCACGCATCTAACCGTATCAGCGCACACCACAAAACTGACTGTGACCGGTACTTGTGGCCCGTCGCAGAGTCCCAGCCACGGCAGGAGACTACAGACAAGAGCCAGTCAAAACTGTGCTTCACCCCAGGCTCAACACGGGACTCCATTAACAAACGCATAGAAATGGACCCCGTATACAGACCACTGTGAAAACAACAGAACCAGAAGCAGCAAGACCATCACACCAGAGGATCATAAATCCGGAAGGAAGCAGAACAGCAACGCTTCGATTAGAGGTAGCACTGATGATGTTGGCTAGAAAGGTAATGAAACATCTGCACACCACAGAACAACTGGCTCGGCGAGCTAACAAACAACTGCATCCACAACCCGAGCTACAAATTTTCGCTAAGACCTTAAAGTCTGCTATCTGGTTAAACATATTACTTTTCCATGGAGCCGACAAGATTGTAGAATATTTTGATCCAGAAACAACCTGCAATTAACTTCTAGGCCTGGCCTCACAGCTCCCCGTTCTGTAACCGGATACTTCACTTCCTGACACAGACTGCAATCAGTACAAATAGGTGACACACCAGCTCCACCATAATCCTCAACACTGGTGCCCTGCAATGCTGTGTACTCGCCCCCAATATGCTCCTTTGTACGCTTACGACTATGTGGCCAAATTCTGCCCCAACTCCATTTACAAGTTTGCTGATGACACCACTTGTTGTTGTTTCAGATCTGACCTACAATGAGACAGAATGGGATTGAGTGTTTAGTGACATAGTGTAAAGCCAACAATTTCTCTACCAACACCAGGAAAATGAAGGATCTGGTCATTGACTTCACGAAGCGTGCCCCTGTCTGCATCAAAGGTGCTGAAGTGGAGATGATCGACAGTGTCAAGTTCCTGGAAGTGATGATAACCAACTATCTGTCCTAGTCCACCCACATCAACATGACAATCAAGAAAGCACAGCAACATTTCTACTTCTGCAGGAGGCTAAGGAAATTTGGCATGTCCACAAGGACTCTTACCAGTTTTTACAAGATGCACCATAGAAAGCATCCTATCTGAATACATCACAGTGTGGTAATTGCTCTTTCCAAAACCAAAAGAAGCTGCAGAGAATTGTGAACACAGCCCAGTCCATCACACAAATCAGCCTTCCATTCATTGACTCAGTCTGTACTTCCCACTGCCTTGGGAGAGCAGCCAACGTAATCAAAGACCCCTCCCATTCCTAGTTATATTCTTTTCCACCCTTTTCCATTGGGCAGAAGATAGAAAAGTTTGAATACACATTAAATGGGCTTCTTTTCCACTGTTAACAGATTTTTGAATGGACCTCTCAAATGATCATTCTGATCACTCTCTGCTCTTTCTCTGTAACACTAATCTGCACTCTTCTGTTGCCCTGATTGCATTTTGTACAGTATGATCTATCTGTATAAGCATGCAAAGTAACACTTATCACTGTGTATCTCGGTACGTGATAACAATAAATCAATCAATCAATTTTTTTCAACACAAGCTGCTCACAATCCAAAGGTCATTTTCAGTTCACTGCTCTAAACCAAAACTGATAAAAAAATAAAGTTTAAAAAAAAGGTCAGTGAGGTTCTAACTCCATAAGAAATCGTTTTAACTACTTACTAGATGAAGAATTTTTTAAAAATTGAATTGAATTGTATAATCCTCAAAAACAAGGAGTTGCACTCTAATATTCACTTTATTCACCCGGATAAGCAAAATTTAATACTTTATAATCTCCTCACACTTAATAACTTACAAACTTTTCCTGAATGTTTGAGTAATGTGCTTCAAATAAATTTTAAATATTCAATATGTACTGAAAAACTGGGCCTCAGTTATTCTTAGGTGCATAAGAATAACTTGCAGTATTTTAATTCAATTCTGAAAGTGATCGCATAGACCTTATGGTGAAGGCTACAGTATGCTAATTACGCACTTATTATGCACATTCTTGATTTCATAGACTTCAAGCATAACTAAATAGACCAAGGAACTTCAGGGCTGTCTGTAACGGCATTCAGATTTTTTTTTGGCATCAGTTTTCGCTTTTCTCATTTACGCGTCTTGCTGGGATACTATTTTGCAGTCGAGCAGGCACCATTGGAACCTTTCCCAAATGGGTGTTCTTTATTTGTGAGTGTTGGCAGGCTATTTATCCACAGGGGCATCACAGTCAACTCTAGTTTTGATCTTTATGAATTTATTTTTCTGCATTGTTTCTTGTAATAAACATTTATTTCCCCATCCTAATTGCCTTTGAGAAGATTATATGGACTCATCTCCTTAATCTGTTGTGGTCATGTGGTGGAGGTATACGCACAGTGCCCTGAAGGTGGGAGTTCCACACTTTTGATCCAGTGACAGCGAAGGGATCCTTGCATTGTTTCAAGACAAGATGGTGTGTGATTTGGATGGAAAATTGCAGGTGGTGGTGTTCCGATGCACTGCTGCCGTTGTGTTGCAAAATAATAGAGATGCATGTTTGAAAGATGGTGAGATAAAGCAGTGTATCAGGTAGATGGCACGCCATCTGTTGCTACCCCCATGCCTCAATGGAGGAAAGGAAATGTAGTGAATGTTTAAGAAGGTAGATGGAATGCTGAATAAACAGGCTGTTAGGTTTTTGATAGTATAGAGCTACTTGAATGTTCTTGGATCTGTACTCATTCAGGCAACTGGTGAGCATTCAATCATGCTCTTGACTTATAGAGTCATACAGCATGTACACAGACCCTTTGGTCCAACCAATCCATGCCGAACATAATCCCAAATTAAACTAATCCCTCCTGCCTGCTCCTGGCCCATATCCCTTCAAACCTTTCCTATTCATTTATACATCCAAATGTCTTTTAAATGTTGTAATTGTACCTGCATCCACCACTTCATCAGAAAGTTTATTCCACATGCAAACCCCCCTCTGTGTAAAAAAAAAAAAAAAAAAAAAAAAAAATTGCTCCATGTCTTTTGTTAAATCTCTCTCTTCTCACCTTAAAAATATGACCCTAGTCTTGAAATTCCCCATTTTAGGGAAAAGACAACTACCACCAACTCTATCTACACCTCTCATTGTTTTTTAAATAATCCCAGCCTATCCAGCCTTTCCTTATAACTGTAACTTTCCATATCCAGCAACATCCTGGTAAATCTCTTCTGAACCCTCTCCAGCTTAATAATATCTTTCCTATAACTGGGCAACTAGAACTGGACACAGTATTCCAGAAGAGGCCTCACCAATGTCTTGTACAACTTCAACATAACATCCCAACTGCTATACTCAAAGACTGAATGATGAAGGCAAACATGCCAAACGCCTTTTTAACCATCCTGTGTATATGTGATGCAAATTTTAAAGAATTATGTACTTGCACCCCCAGGTCCCTCTGTTCTACCACAGTACCAAAATGCAATACCTCGCATTAATCTAGATTGAACTCCATCTGCCATTTTTCAGTCCATTGACCAATTTTGATCAAGATCCCTTTGTAATCTTAGAAAATGTTCTTCACTATCTTCTATGACACCAATTTTGGTGTCTTCCGCAAACTTACTAACCATGCCTTCTATATTCCCCAACACCAGGTCCAGTATGGCCCCTTCCTGAGTTGGACTATTTACGTACTGCTCTATAAAACACTCCTGGATGCTCTTTACAAATTCTGCTCAATCTAAACCCCTAACACTAAGTGAAACCCAGTCAATGTTGGGAAAATTAAAATCTCCCATCACCACCACCCTGTTGCTCTTATATCTTTTCCTTAATCTGTCTACATATTTGTACCTCTATCTCACGCTCGCTGTTGGGAGGCCTGTAGTACAGCCCCAACATTGTTACCGCACCCTTCCTATTTCTGAGCTCTGCCCATATTGCCTCACTGCTCGAGTCCTCCATAGTGCCCTCCTTCAGCACAGCTGTGATATCCTCTTTGACCAGTAATGCAACTCCTCCACCCCTTTTACCTCCCTCTCTATCCTGCCTGAAGCATCTATATCCTGGGATATTTAGTTGCCAATCTTGCCCTTCACTCAACCAAGTCTCAGTAATAGCAATAACATCATACTCCCAGGTACTAATCCAAGCCCTAAGTTCATCTGCCTTACCTACTACACTTCTTGCACTAAAACAAGAGGAGCAGGAAAGTGAGATACCATTTTCCGTGCACTAAACCATGCTCACTCTGCCTATTCAATTTTTGCCCCTCTAAATAAGCATAAATCCTATCTTTTATAATCACCTCCAACAATTTGCCCACAGCTGAAGTCAGACTCACCAGTCTATAGTTCCCTGATTTCTCCTTACAACCTTTCTTAAATAAAGGCACAACATTAGCCACCTTCAGTCATCAGGCACCTCACCCATAGTTATAGATGCAAATATTTCTGCAAGGGGTCTCGTAATTTCCTCCCTTATTTCCCACAACATTCTGGGATACATTAGATCAGTTCCCAAAGATTTATCCACCTTTATATTCTCTAAGACCTCCCAAACTTCCTCTTCTATAATGTGAACTGTTTTTAAAACATCAAAGTTTATTACTCTGCGTTCTCTAGACTCCACTTCTTTTTCCACAGTAAAAACTGACGCAAAATATTCATTTAGTATCTCTCCCATCTCCTGGGGTTCAACACACAGATGACCTCCTTGATCTTTGAGGCCCAACCCCCTCTCCAGTTACCCTCTTACTCTTAGTGCATTTGTAGAATCTCCTTGGATTATCTGCCGATGGTATATGATATTCCCTCTCTGTCATCCTGATTTCTCTCCTAAGAATACCCCTACACTCTTCATATTGATTAAAAGATTCAATTGAACCAAGTAGTCTGTGTCTAAAATAAGATTCTCTTTTATTCTTGATGAGAACCTTAACATCTTTATTCATCCATTGTTCCTTAATCGTACCAGCCTTACTTTTCGCTCTAACAGGAACATGTTGCCTCTGAACTCTCATCATCACACTCTTGAATGCCTCCCACTTATCAGACGTCCTCTTACCTGTCAAGTCTACTGCAGCAACTTTTGAAAGTTTTTGTCTCATACCATTAAAATTTGCGTTACTCCAATTAAAAACTTTAACTTTTTATGGAAAGCTTATTTTTTCCATAACCATTTTGAAACTAATAGAATTATAATCACTTGACCCAAAGTGTTCCCCTGCTTTTACTTCAGTCACCTGCCCTGCTGTACTGCCCAAAAGAAGGTCTAGTTTTGCTCCTTTTCTTGTAGGAGCATCTACATATCAATAAAGAAAACTTTTTTGAGCACATTTGACAAATTCTTCACTGTACCACACTAAATGGTAGCCCCAGTCAATGTTTGGGAAATTAAAATCTGCCATTATTGCAACCTTACTATGCTTACATATATTTGGGATCTCTCTACGTACTTGTTTCTCAATTTCTGTCCTACTATTGGGAGACCTGTAAACAATCCCATCAAAGTGATCTCTCCTTTCTTGTTTGTAATTTCTACCCATATGTTTCACTGGATAATATTTTAGAAATATCTTCCCTAGGTGCATCAATAATGTATTCTTTAATCAAAAACACCACCACCCCCCCACCACAACCTTTTTTTTAACTTCCTTTTCAATCCTTCCTATAGCATCTAAAACCGGGAACATTGATCTGCCAGTCTTGTCCATCTGTCAGCCAAGTTTTTGTAATAACTGACGTCCCAATCCCATATTCTTAAACATGCCCTGAGTTCATCAGCCTTACCTGTAAGACCCCTTGCTTTGAAATAAGTGCAGTTTAGTTCTTCAAACTTACTACATACTCTGACTCCATCTCGTCTTTCTTTTTTAATTGATGTGCTGTCCTCACATTCAGAACCCACCCATCAATCCTTCCATTTACACCGCTACTTAGAATTCATCCACTGGCCTTCTCCGTCAGTTTAAAGTCTCTCCTAATAGAATGAGCAAATCTCCCTGCTAAGATATTGGTTCCTTTCCAGTTTAGATTAGACCCATCCTTTTTGAAAGAGATAACAAGGTCTAGAGCTGGATGAACACAGCAAGCCAAGCAGTATCAGAGGAGCAGGAAGGCTGACGTTTCGGGCCTAGACCCTTTTTCAGGAATGCCTGTCTCTGTGGTGCAATTGGTTAGCGCGTTTGGCTGTTAACCGAAAGGTTGGTGGTTCAAACCCACCCAGAGGCGATGAGTTCCCTTTTTGAACAGATCTTTTGTATCCCAAAAGACATTCCAATTGTCCAAAAGCCTGAGTCCCTGAACAATACACCAGCTCTTCAGCCATTGATTTATTTCATTTACTCCATTGTTCCTTCCTTTGAGTTTGGCGTTGGGAGTAAACCAGAAATTACTACTTTTAGGGTTCTATTTGTTTAATCTTCTACCTGACCTCTTAAACTTACCCTGTATTGCTTTAATCTTTTCCCTAAAAGTGTCATTCCTGCCAATGTGTACAATAATTCCTGTTTCTCAGTCTCACTTTTAACGATATGCTTGAAACATTTAGTAACGTCCTTAATCTTAGCACCAGGAAAGCAACAAACCGTTCTGAATTTATGCTCACTGCCACAGAATCGCTTATCTATGCCCCTGACAAGAGAGTCCCCTATAACAATAATTCTATTAAACCTTGTCCAACGCTGCCTAACATAAGAATCGTTCTAAGTGTCCAATAACTGACTGGCCCTTCCATTTTACTCTGAGAGACTATCCCCTTCAACTGTGCCAAATACTAAAAATCTATGTAACTGATCCTGCTGGGTAATAACTTTTCAAAATCCACAAGCCATCTCACTCTGTCCTTTTATATATGGCCTTCATAACATTAAGCCTCAAAAAAAGTTTCAGTAACACCTTAAATATAAAACAAATTACCTTTCATTACATACAGAAAATAATGTTAGAATGGATAAACCTTAAAAATATATATATATCAAACAAATAAAAATTAAATAAAATCAACCACTTAGCTGAATAACTGAATAAAATTGATTCCTCTTCAATAAATTCCTTGAAGAAAAAATAATCTTCTCCGGAGCTGACCACATATAGGACTCTCCAGAATTTGGCGCTGGATGTCATTAACAGCCTAACCTCTGGTGGGGAAACTGTTATGGGGGAAGCAATTCTGAGGGACGTAATGAATCGGTACTTGGCAAGGCAGGAATTAAACAAGAACAGTCAGTGCAGTTTTGTGAAGGGAACATCATGTCTGAGCAAGTTGATTGAATTTTATGAAGAGGTTACCAAGTATGTAGATGTGAACAATGTAGTCTGCTTAGACTTCAGGGTTTTGATAAGATCCTGCATGGGTGACTGATAGTGAAGGTTAAGAGCCCATGGGATCTGTGGAAATTTGCGTAATTGGATCCAGAATTGGCTGAGTGTCAGGAAGCAAAGGGTGATGTTTGATGATTTAAGACTGGAAGCCCATGTCCAGCGGGGTTCCATGGAGATCAGTGTTGGGGCCCTTGTTCTTTGTGATATACGTGTGTATATATATAAAGAAGTTAGACTTGAATGTCGGAAATTTGATCAGTAAGTTCCTGTATGTTATCAAAATTGCTGAGGTGATAAATGATGAGGAGGAAAGCTTTTGATTACAAGGGATATAGAGCAACTGTTCACGTGGACTGATCAATGGCAAATGAAATCTAGATAAGTGTGAGGTGATGTACTTGGGAAGGACAAACACAGTAAGGGAATACATTGTGGACAGCAGGACACTGACAAGTATGAGAATGAGTGGAATTTTGGTGTTCATGCTCACCATTCCCTTAAGTTAGAGGGATATGTAGGTAATGCTAAGGAAGGCTTATGTGATGTCTTTATTAGTTGAGGCATGGCGTTTAAGGGCAGAGGGGTTAATTTGGAGTTGTATAAAATATGGCTTAGGTCACAGTTAGAGTATTGTGCAGTTCTTGCATCCATATCGTAGGAGGGATGCGATAGCATGGAGAGTGTGCAGAAGAGATTTACTAGGATAACAAGGTGTAGAGCTGGA
>NC_063338.1:58847503-58908297 GCF_021869965.1 Rhincodon typus | reverse complement strand
GCTCCTCTGATCTGCTTGGCCTGCTGTGTTCATCCAGCTCTACACCTTGTTATCTCAGATTCTGCAGCACCTGCAGTTCCTACTATCTCTGAAACAGATTTACTAGGATGTTGTTTTTGCTGGAGAGTTTTAATTATGAAGGGGGACTGTTTTCTTTGGAGCAGAGGAGACTGAAGGGGACATGAATGTGATTAAAAATTATGAGGGACGTGGACAGGATGTAATTTCTCCCCTTGGTGGGGGGATCAATTACCAGGAGGCATAGATTTAATGTGAAGGGCAGGAGATTTAGAGAGGATGTAAGGAATTTTATTTTCACATAGAGGGTAGTGGGAATCTGGAACTCTGTGCCCATAAGGGTGGTAGGGGCAGAAACCCTCAGAACATTCAGGAAGTATAAAGATGTGCATTTGTGTTACCAAGGCACAATAGACTGTGGGCCAAATGCTGGAAAATGGTATTAAAATATTTTGTTGTTTGTTTTTGTCCAGCTCAGATTTGAGGGACCAGTGGGCCTTTTTCTGTGCTGTGCACCTCCATGAATTTATGGCAGGATTTAGAGAGTCAGAAAGTGTGATTGTGTGACCTTGTGTGATTATAGTACCTACATAGCTGGTCAGGTTCTCAGTCAATAGTAACCCAAGGATACTGATGATACTGATAGTTTCAGCAATGATATTGATCTTGTGTGTCAATGGAAGATGGTTAAATTCCCTCTTATTGGAGATTACACTGCCTGGCATTTGTGTGGTGTGACTGTTACTTACCATATATCAAACTAGGTCTGAATGCTGTCCTGATCTTGATGAATGCAGGTATAAATGACTTCTGCATTCTGTAAGGCTATAAGATAAATGCCCATCAGTTCTACTTTACCATTCAATCATGGTTAATATGATTCTTTGATCTTATTTTCCTGCCTTCTCCCTGTAACCTTTGATTCCCTTTCAATATAGAATTGTTCTTATTGGTTATGTTGAAATGATACTGAACACTACTCATCAGACAACATTCATACCTCAGACGATATGAAGAAAAGTAGGTCATCGATGAAACAGTTGAACATTACTGGGCTTAGGACCCCTAGCTTGAAGCACTTGTTCAGAGACGTCCTGGAGCTGAGTATTAGTGTCCCTGTCTCAGAACCAGGAGGCCCACATTCAAGTCCCCTCTGCTCTTGAGATGTATAAGTTGATTAGAAAATATCTATGCATAGTTCAATGTTGTAGCTTTAGTAAGTACATCAAGTTTTGTTTGATTGGAGTTTCTCCTGGCAAACTCTCCCACAATTCTCATTGAACCTGGAATGGCCCTTGTAGCTAAATAGTAAAGTGAACATTATGCCAAGCCATGAATTTATGGAATATGGATGAAATATTTCTGCTGATGCTGATGATCCACAGTGCCTCATGAATTATTAGTTTTTAGTATTAGATCTGCTGTGAAGCTGTCATATTTAGTGCACTTTACCTCAGGGTAAACAGGGTAAACCTTCAGGCTAGGTTTTTATACCCCTGACAAGTGTACTTTTAAGGGGCAGAGAGTGGAGGAAGTGCACAAAATAGAGTGGGTTCTGGCCCAATCTTCGGTAAAACTTGTGAAATGCTTAATTGGCTGTGGTGTTACCCTACTCACAACACCGACTTATTTTGCTCTTACAAGTTTTTTTAAAAGAGCCAAAGGAAAGAGATCTGCAATCTTTAGAGGTTGCTCTGTGGGCACATGTTTCCCCCCTCCTCCACCCACCCCACCCCACTTGATTGATTAACCAGCAGCTCCAGAATATTGAAAACCAAAAGAACTGCGGATGCTGTAAATCAGGAACAAAAACAAAGTTGCTGGAAAAGCTCAGCAGGTCTGGCAGCATCTGTGGAGGAAAAAACAGAGTTAACGTTTCGGGTCCAGTGACCCTTCCTCAGAACTCAGCTCCAGAATATTGTTCTTCCTCCTACCGAAGGATGGAAGTCCCACTTTGCAATACTGTAACCCCCTCACAAATGTTAAATCTGCAGGACGGGCCTCTTTCAGACCTGTTGGGTAACTGCTGACTTTCCTTCCAGAACATCGAGTTGTTTTCTACCCCTCAAGAATTGTGTGGTGGCTACTCTTACCAATAGTGTTACTGTTGCATTTGCAACAGATAACTTGTTAAGGATGAGATCGAGTCCCATAGGTGGACTCGTAGTCCCGTTTTCCTGTGAGGACACTGATGCAAACTGGCAGATTTTGTTTCTTTCTTCAGCTGCAGAGTGTTGTTACCAATTTTAGCCATTCTACCTGTCACTAGCTAAAATAACACAGGGCACAATTTGAGCTCGAGGCTTTCTTGGTCCAGTGGCTTCTATCATTGGTGGAACTGAGTTGCAGTTTTCTTACCAAATGTAAAATTATTACAATAAAGTTCTTACTGTAGAGGGCATAAGAGAGAAAACACTGTTAATTCTTTTTGCTGTTTATCCCAATTTACAACATTTTATTTTCTAGCTACTCTATTTCCTAAATAGGATACAGAGTTGTTGACCCATTGTCCCTCTTGAACAGGACAGTTCAGAAAACAGTTGTTGGGAATAATTTGCCAAGTAGTTCTCTTGGCTAGAGATTTTTCAATTGGAAGCCCAACAAAAATAGGAATAAGAACAATGTATGAAATAACAGTAGTAGGGCATTTGACTTCTTGAGGCTGCTCCACTGCTTGATAAATAATCCCAGATGTGACTGTATTCTTAATTCCACTTTCCTCCCTGCCCCAAAATAACCTTTGCCTCCCTAATGGATCACAAATTGAAAAGTAAACTTTATTCCTGAAGCATTCTTCTTTTTTAAAATTATAATGCAGAAAACTACCAGGTTGGTTTTTGCTGGCAAGAATTTTCTTATTTTAAAAAAAACACAGGTGTATTGTCTACTTTTACCAGAACAATTTTGCGAAAGAATAACAACTGTAGATGCAAAAATGTATGGGAGTACTGTAGGATGACACGATGATGGTCCTCTGATTCCCCTTTCCACCTGCCCATATACAAGCCTCAGGCAAATGACTCGTGGTTCCAAAGTTCAAGACATAATTGTAAGAAGCCCGTGTTATTAATTCATGCAGTAGTAGCTGAAATCAAGCTGGCATGTAGCCATACCATTTCCCCCAGCTGATTTAAAAAAAAAAATTCCCCAGACAGTAAAACACTGGCACGTCTGAACGTTTCAGACATTCCTCCCATGTGATTGCATAGGGAGTCTGAGTCAGACTGGAGCTATTCAGCCAGCAGAAGCTAATGATGCTCTGTAGAGTGTACTGCTGTTGTCATTAAACAATGAAAACATATGGTGCTAGTATTTCTCTCTGTGCTGGGAAGCATAACAGTTTCAGATGTGGAGAGACATTGATGTTGCTGAATGAATGCATGCCACACAAGGTACTTATTATCTCGTAAAGCAAAAGATTGTATTGAACAGCCCATATGAAATAGAGATGTTAATAATATCTGTAGTTACTGTTCAGCACTGTTATTGAAGTATTAAAAAAAAGGGAACATTATCGAGTGCAATTTGTACGTATCTATGTGCATGCAATAATACATTGGCATTAAAACATTTTTAATTCACTTGTAATTCTGCTGAGGTACAGTAAAATGACTAGTAATATGCATTAGGTGTGTTAAAAATTAGCACATGTTCTATCCTAGTTTCATCCCATGTATTAAAAAAAATCTACCTTTCAAATTGCAAGTTCCTCAAATTGCACTTGTTCTTGGTAACCTAAATGCTCAGGGAACATGCCACAAGTCACTATCTGTGTCATTTTCATTATATACTATTTGCAATTATTTCGTCATCTGCAGATTGAACTTGCAATTTGCCACTGTTGATTTGCAAGGTGAGAAGAATGTTTGTTTATTTCACTTTTTAATGTTTCCATTCCACTGTTCAGGTAGCAAAGGTTCATTCCAGCTTCCATTAACTGTATTGTACAAGATGCTTCGAACAAGTTAGCAAGATGTTTTAAATGTAATTCTACGTTGAAATCGCAATAATTTTATAAAGTCTTGAGTGTTTTGCAATAAATACTGAAAATAGAAGACAGAAATACTTCATGCTAAGTCTTAGGTATTTTGAAAATTGAAATCTGACAGGCTTGTTTAAAAATAACATTTTTTTTAAAAAATCTACATTCCTTAAAAAAAAAACTGATAACATGAGGTTTGGTCTGCAGGTTGTCCTTGTGACCTTTCTGAAGTTAGCTTAAAGATATGACACTTTATAAGCTTTATGTGAATTAGGGCAGCTGAGAGGTAAGTCTTGCTTTTATATCCGGCTTCTGGAACATGAAACAGATAAAAGATTTCACAGGCAGACCAAATGCTGCAGAGGGTGCATTAACACCATCACTTAATGTATCTTTATCAACTAATAAGATTTTGACATGTAAAATATTATTATTGTGACTATTGGTTTATGAAGTAAAAGTATGCATTTTTCTTGCTATTTTTTGCATGTTTTATAATGATCAAGATCACAGAAAAATTGCTATTCATTATGGGTACGAATTGGTTGTTATAAAGCAAACCCATAGGTTTCATTTATCTTAATGATTCAAGTTTAAAACAATCATGTGACTTTTTAAAAAAATACGTGTACTTTCATCCCTCTGGTACTATTTCAGCTCTTTTTTTTTTAAGTAATTGGTCTAGCCCAGTTAATTGTACCCTGTTCTGAATCAGTTGAGACTAAGGATATGGTGGTGTGGTAATAACCACCAATGCATCATGAATGTTGTCGTGGGAACAATCAACTCAAAGACCGTATATCAATACTTTACATAGACAGATCAAAAATGCCTGTTTGGCAGTTTATCTTGTGTAATACTCTCGCGAATTCTTTAAGAAAAGCACTAATAAGGTGTATTGTTTATGATCAGTTCTTAGTATCAGTGATTACTACTAATAATGATGATAAAGGAGTTATGAACAGATGCTGGTTTTTTGTCAAAGTTTTTCATTTTTAAAATTATAAGTTACTTGTACTAACTTATTAAATACATTTACAAAACAATTCAATGAGGAGGGATCTTGTTGCAAATTGGCATTTAAAAAATATCTGACATCTAGAAAATATATGATCATGGCTTCAAAACTGTATATCACATTGAAAATGGAAAATTGAATCACTTCATTGTAAAACTATTGTAGAATTAAAGGTATATTTCTTGACTTATTAACATTGTAACTCATCTACATGTTGTTTTGAAGAAATGTTTTTTAGACACTAGCTTGGTGATCTAAAAATCATTCTAGTAATTATTATAGTTTTTGAAATATTATAACCTTCACTTAGTGATCACTTTGAAAGCAGGTCTACGTTCTGTTTGGTTCTGAACGTAATCAACATTTGTCTTTTCCATTTGTGAGTTATGCTTTAAGATTATGTTGTTTGATGTGTCATCTGTTAAATGCAATTGTATTGCAATTCTTTCCCCGTGTAATCTTTGTAATGCAAAAGCCATAATGTATTTTCAGATCCCCAGTGCACCTTCATGGGTCCTTCCTTTGATATAGTGATTCAATGATTGTTGTTGCTGTAATCATTGATAAAAGTCCTGTCATTCATTTTCATGTCTAAACAATGACAGCAAAACAGGAGAGGTTGAGAACTATTATAACATTCAACATTCACAGTGGCTCAGTGGTTAGCACTGTTGCCTGACAGCGCCAGGGACCCGGGTTCAATTCCACCCTTGGGCAACTGTCTGTGTGGAAGTTTCCATGTTCTCCACGTGTCTGCGTGGGTTTCTTCTGGGTACTCCGGTTTCCTTCCACAGTCCAAAGATGTGCAGGCTAGGTGGATTGGCTATGCTAAATTGCCCATAGTGTTCAGGGATGTGTTGATTAGGTGGGTTATAGGGGGATGAGTCTGGGTGGGATGTTCTGAGGGTCAGTGTGGACTTGTTGGGCCGAAGAGCCTATTTCCACACTGTGGGGATTCTTAAAGAAAAATCATGCTTTTTAAGTCATTTGGTACTAGGGATACTGTGGGAAAATTAAATGATTACAGACTGCAACTTAAAGTAAGTTTAGAAGCATACAAACAAATAAAATTATACCTGCAACCTCATGACAGTAATAATTTCAAAGATGTGTGTTTATCTGAATATTTTACCTCCTAACTGTAGAGTTCAGGAAACCCCTTAAATAAATAAACATAATGTTCACAATGCCAAAATGCCTTCTGGCTATTCAAAGCTAATATTTTTATCATAGTTCACCTTGTTAGTAAAATTCAATCTATGACCTAAAAAAGGAAAACTACTAAACAAGCTCATTGCTAAAGAATGGGAAAATTTCTCACTAATAAAACTTAGCTAAGTAACTAACTAACATTTTCAGGGAAAAGGTTAAAGAGCAGAGCTAGCTATCCTCAAATGTTGAATATATTCATAATATTTTTGGCAAGTTCCAATTATCTGGTTTAGTGAAAAGGAACTGTTGGACTTGTCTAATCAGAAATATTTTAATTGCTCTGAACTGCTTTACTCATTCTGAGTTTCCTCAATGTAAAATGAAAGTTAGGGAGTGTTTGATGTCTGAAAAGTGATTCCTTTTGGATGAAGAGTGCAATGCCCTAGTTATGCTAGGCACAAAGTGACCTAAAGCTGCAGTTTGAAAAGAATTAATATTTTAAAAATGACCCATGGAAATTATGTCATCTATTTTGATGGACCCAACAGATATATTCCTGCTCTTCCAAGGCCTTCAAAAGGTGTCCAGCCTGATGTTGCTCAATCAGCATTGCGTACGCCTCTCACCTGACCTCTGACCCCTTACCCGTTTTACTATAAAAACAATTAATTTTTCGCTCTACTATTGTCAGTGAGGTGCAGCTGGGCTTCAAATTGGTTCAGCAAACCAGTGGAGTGATTGCTCCACTATATTACTGCCATTTTTGGAGGATACTGAAAAATCAAATCCTTTGGATGGAATATAATGTAGGCGATGGGGACATACTGCCTGCAGCTGAAAAACATAGAGGGCTCTGCATCATCTCTCTTGGGAAGGACACCCTGCATTAAATGCACGTAACTGGACAGCTAGTTTTCTCTGGGGTCAAGGAGCTTGGGTGCGAATGTCTTTCCTGCTGAGAACCTCCTGGCCAATTATGGGCTGGCAGCTGTCCATTGCTCAATAATGTCATGAGGTGGTTGCTGCTAGTAATACACAAACCCAAAATCAGAATCACCAGTAGACCTAGGTAGCCAGAGGATGATGGTGATGGGGGTAGGATCATGGACTGGGAGTTGCTGGTTGCAGACAGAGTCAGCAGCGTGGGAGAGGGGGAGATTTCTGCAGGCCTCTTCCACCCTCTCAATGCAAGGTTCCTCAATCAGCCTGACCTAATGAACATTTCAAGTACTTTTGTTTATATTTCAGATTTCCAGTGTGCACATTATTTTGCTTTTGTTCTCATGGCAAAAATGAACAAAGACCTGAATTTCAGAAGTGAGTTGAAAACGGTTACCCTTGTCATTTCAGGCAGCAGGGAGCACTAGCAAAACTGAAGTCATTGGGAATCAGGGAGTAAACATTCCATTAGTTAGAGACAACAAGGTGCAGGGCTGGATGAACACAGCAGGCCAAGCAGCATCATAGGAGCAGAGAGGCTGACGTTTCGGGCCTAGACCCTTCATCAGAAAAGGGGGAGGGGAAGGGGGTTCTGAAATAAATAGGGAGAGAGTGGGAGGCGGATAGAAGAGGGATAGAGGAGAGGATAGGTGGAGAGGAAACAAACAGGTCGAAGAGGCGGGGATGGAGCCAGTAAAGGTGAGTGTAGGTAGGGAGTTAGGAAGGGGATAGGTCAGTCCAGGGAGGACAGACACGTCAAGGGGGCGGGATGAGGTTAGTCGGTAGGAGATGGAGGTGCGGCTTGAGGTGGGAGGAGGGGATAGGTGGGAGGAAGAACAGATTAGGGAGGTAGGGATGAGCTGGGCTGGTTTGGGATGCGGTAGGGGGAGGGGAGATTTTGAAACTTGTGAGATCCACATTGATACCATTGGGCTGCAGGGTTCCCAAGCGGAATATGAGTTGCTGTTCCTGCAACCTTCGGGTGGCATCGTTGTGGCACTGCAGGAGGCCCAGGATGGGCATGTCGTCTGAGGAATGGGAGGGGGAGTTGAAATGGTTCGCGACTGGGAGGTGCAGTTGTTTATTGCGAACTGAGCGTCGGTGTTCTGCAAAGCGGTCCCCGAGTCTCCGCTTGGTTTCCCCGATGTAGAGGAAGCCACACCGGGTACAGCGGATGCAGTATACCACATTGGCAGATGTGCAGGTGAACATCTGCTTGATGTGGAAAGTCTTCTTGGGGCCTGGGATGGGGGTGAGGGGGGAGGTACTATTTAGAACAAAGGAAGATGGCTATTGTTGTTTAATGTCAATCACCTCAGCAAAGGACGTGGTTCACAAGTTCTTCAAAATAGTGCCTTGGACTTCCTCATCTTTGTTTGCTTCTTCAGTGACCTTCCCCTCTCAACGTAAGACTTTTATGGAACTCCCTGGATGGTTTTACTTGGATGGAGAACTCCTTGAAATCGTTGACTTCTGAGTCACCTCTTTGTCTGCTCCAAACTTCATTGCAATTTAAATTGGTAGACACTGCCCTTGCCCCCACCTGAGGTTTTTGTATGTCCTACTCTGGCCTCTTCCAGACTTGGCTTGCACTGGGCTCCTGGTTCAACTTTACTTGAACTAGAAACAGTCCAGTAACGGCGCTGAGACCAGATAGCTGAAGAGAGATGGCCTTCCACTCTCATTGAGCTTTCTTCAGGTTGATTTGATGCTCCTCGGAGAGATACAGAGCTGCCATATGCAGTGGATTTGTCTTGATGTATTATTGTCACGTACTGAGATAAAATGAAAAGTATTGTTTTGCGACCTAACCAGACAAATCATTACCTTTCATAAGTACATCTGGGCAATAGAACAGAATGCAGAATATAACGTTTCAGCTATGTAGAAGGTGGAGAGAAAGATCAACTGAATATGAGGGGTCCATTCATAAGTCTGATAGCAGGGAAGAATCTGTTCTTAAATCTGTTTGGTGGTGTTTTCAAACTTTTGTATCTTCTGCCCAGTGGAAAAGGGTGGTGATATCTGCTGACTTTCAGTAGCAGAGTTTGAAATATCAACACCCATTCATATCTACCCATAAAATTTGTAGTAGAGATTTTTACTGATGACTCACTGCGCATTGTTCATCATTACTAAGGTACTGAAGTCGTCTGTTTCAGCATGCATTAATTCTGGATAACATTTCAGGGTGATAATTGGCATGTAATGTTTGCACCAAACAAGTGCCAGACATCATAGAATCACAAGAGTGTGGAAGCAGGCTATTTGGCCCATCGAGTCCTCACCGACACTCCAAAGAGCATCCCACCCAGACCCACTCCCTTCCCTATCCCTGTACCCCACATTTCTCATGGCCAATCCACCCATATTTGGATTGTGGGAAGTAACCAAAGCATCCAGAGGAAACCCACGCAGATGCAGGGAGTGTGTGCAAACTCCACACAGACAGTCACCTGATGGTAGAATCGAACTAAGATCCTTGGTGCTGTGAGGCAGCAGTGCTAACCACTGAGGCACTGTGCTGCATGACCATCTCCAAAAAGGGAAATATACCCATCTCCCTTGCCATTTCAATGAAATTATCATCACTGAATCACTTCCTATCAATATCCTGGGGATTATCATAAACTAGAAACTTATCTGGAACAACCACAAAAACGCAGTTGCTTAAAAAGCAGGTCAGAGCCTAGGAATTCTATGGAAAGCAATGCACATCCTGATCCCAAAGCATTTCCAGCATCTAAAAGCATAATCAGGATGTGTTGTAATACTCTCCACTTACCTAGAAGAGTGGTGCTCAAGCAATACTTGTTACAATCATGATGTGTATGAGATTATTACGTATGTGTGTATGTCATTAATTTGAGGTGAAATTAGGTGGGTATTTTGACCTGTTCTGAAGTCTGCCTGACAAGAGGTTTGGGTGGTTTGATTGCTGGAGATTAAAGGCTGCCGAGACTATTTCACTGGGAATAAGGTACTAGGTGTTTATGCCTGACAAGCAATCAGAACCCCTTCACTATAAAACGAAGAAATCTAGTTTTGATTTTGTAATTTTATTAAAAAAAAATACATTCATGCTATGTGGCCATCACTGGTTGGGCCAGCATTTATTGCCTATTCCTAATTGCAGAGAAGGCAGTAAGAATCAAATGTGTTGCTTGGGATCTGAAGTCACGTACAGGCCAGACCAGGTAAGAATGGCAGTTTCTTCCTGAGTGGGCCACAATTTTTTCCCAACAATCAACAAGGGTTTCATGATAATCATTAGGCTCTTCATTCCATATTGTTATTGAATTCAAATTCCATCATCTGCCATGGTGACATTGGAACTGGGGTCCCCAGACTATTAGCTTAATCTCTATATTAATAGCCTAGTGATTATATAAGGCCCTTTTCTCCCCATTTTAATTATCTATCCAAAATGTTTAAGCTGTACTTACAACCTTACCTTAAATTTAACATCCGGTCATAAGACGAGAGAAGTACCCACCAATTACCTGCTTGCTGTCTTTCACATTTCGATTTTTGATAAAGCTGCTCCATCATTGGCTGTCTGCTTCTGGGACCCCTCCTCACTCACTGCTCCTTTAAACATCACTGCTACTGCTCCTGAGTCCCACACAGCTTCTCTGCCAATCTCTCCGTCTTCACTGCTCCTTTTAATTTCGCTTTCCATGTCCCACATAACATTGTCACAGGTTTGTCTGCTTCTGTGTCCTTTTGAACCTGCTGCTCTTTTTAACCTCACTGCCACCATTCCTGAGTCCTACACAGACCTACTGTTGATCTTTCTGTTTCTGAGACCCCTGAGGCAAAAAAAAAACCCATCAGGCTGTTAATACCTTTGTCACTGGGAGTGTGCTTGACTATTCTGCAAGACCACTCAGATCAAATAGCATACCTCATGAAATCTCTGTGTCTCTTCAGACATCACTTCTCTATGAGGCCCGTGGAGCTATGTCCATTATCCTTGAAATGCTGGTTGCAACCATTCTATCTTAGCTCAGAAGAATTTATGAACTGCAGTACATTTTTTTAAAAAAAAAAGCACAAAAAAATTAGAAAAAAAGATAAAGTGCATCGTCCTAATGCAGATATCAACTGCAATTAAGGCATGATGGATTCATTTATTTCCTTTTGTGAAGTAATTTTTTTATGAGTCTTTTATTTCTTTCAGCTCAAACTGACTGGCAGCTGACTGCCAATAAAGCTTATTTTGCAGCACAGTTATATCTCTTCAATTCATTTATTGAGGTGTTAGTTCTTTAAAGCATTATTTACCCACTTTTGTTTTAAATGTAGCTTTTACTCTATTGTAGATAAAATGAGGTGGTGCAGAAGACAGGCAGCTAATCTGATTATGTCAGTTTGCTACCATAAGGATTGGTTATAATTACCCCAGTGTGGATTAAGTAAGGTCAAATGTGGATGGTAAAGTTTATTGTTTTGAGGGTCATTTCCTCTCCGTGTTGCAAACTGGTTATTATATAGTAGCTGAAATGGAAACCGCAAGTTAACATTCCCAGTGCCGTGTAAGTATATCATAGGTTGACCTGAATGACCAAGATATTATTATGTAATTTCAAAGTTTATTATTTGAGTACTAATTTTAGGCATTATAGGTTATTTTATGAGATTGCTTTGAATTTCAAGTGTTTCAAAAATTCTACACGTAGATTTGTGTGATTGAAAACTTTTCATTTTGAAAACCATAAAGCACATTGAATTTTTACTTTTAAGTCTCAATCAGAATGAATCATTTCTGAAGAAGGGTCCAGACCCAAAACGGCAGCTTTCCTGCTCCTCTGATGCTGCCTGGCCTGCTGTGTTCATCCAGTTCTACACCTTGTTAATTCAATCAGAATGTTTGGTTTCAATAAAAAGTGTTGAACAATTGCATCTTATTGTGGGATTTATATGCACACAAACACATTAACCAGCTTATTTTAAGTCTGGAATACCTTTAGTTGGTTATGAAGCGTATGGAAGGTTACTTAAAACCAATTCAGAAACAGAGGACATACTTAATTGCTAGCACAACTTAGTGCTTTTTGTAGCACAACATTTTAAATGTAGTGTACAACAAAAATCAGCATAATTGCCTATTTTTGTATCCAATTATAAAGTAATTGTTAGTGACAGAATGAAAGTCTTTTTTAAATAATTCAATGCAAATCATACTTTTGCAATCCACCTATAGTTCTTTTCACATTTGTATGTGCTTCTGTGAATTCATTAGTGAATGAGCAGGATTTTCCTAGGAATAAACAAAAAGAGACAGAATAAATATTTCTCCTTGAGCACCAAATATCGTCTTGTAGAAAGATTGCTTTCTGTACCAAATATTTTCGAGAGGTTTAACTTTCTCCGCAGGGAATCAAAAATAGTTGAGAGTTCATATACACATACTGCTGACCTCACATTTAATCTGTAGTTCCTGCAAATTATGGAATCCAAAACCAGAATAAAGAGCAAAGGTCAGTGCTACATGTGTCAAAATCTGCATCACTGAACTGTAGCTTCAGTTACTGTTCCAAAAAATTGATGGCAGAAGGACAGATCTATTATTTTAAAGACAATATATTTAACACATGCTGTAATTGAAAAATGTATGAGTCACTTCAGCTTTAAATTTTTGTTATTCCTCACATTACAGTTACTATCATCTGAGTTCACTCATTTTCTTTGATTTCCTTAACAGAAAGTAAGAAACATTATTCAATTAATTTTGTTTTGCAGTTGCTGTTAATAATTTGAGAGCATCATGAGTGGGATTTTGAAGAGGAAGTTTGAAGATGTTGAAGGAGCCTCACCATGTTCATCTGTAAGGGAGTCAGATGATGAGATCTCTGAAAGTGAAAGTGCAGAAAGTGGTGACAGTGTGAACCCATCCACTTCCAGCCATTTTACTCGTGAGTCTGTTTTTTGAATTTACTGTGTTATAAATTGTCACATTTGATTAGTGCCATGTTTTCAGGGACTGGTGCTGCCAGCATGTTCTATATTTCAGTTGTGGTCACAGGAGCCACCTTGGATGCCTTGGGCAGACTGCCACATTCCTTTTCTTTGGTACTTGTCTGTTTACTGATAATAATTGGGGAAGGACGCCCAAATGAAAACTTCAGCAGAAATCAGGCTCGGTCTCGATGAATAGAACAGGTTCATGATGTAATAATTAATATCTAGTCACATTTCATCTGAAATGCATGAGATTCCTCTGTAAAACCTCAAGCTATCCTTGAGAGTGAGTAGACATTCCTGATAACCACTAAAATATTCTGGTACTCAACTGTCAGAGAACTGAAACACTTGTAAGCTCCTCTCAGGAACAGTCCTTTATATCCTGATCGATAGAGCTTATTACATGAAGTTGTGGACCCTTTCAGGTACTACTTGTATTAATTCAACATCTGCCTCCAAGCTTTTTTCCTGATTACTAAATTTCTTAGAAAATTGTTTCTATTAGGTAAAGTCAGTATACCGATGCACCATCTGTCCCCACGTCTCTGACTTTATAAATAGCTGATGACTTCGTTGGGTTGGAAATCAGCAACTTGATGACACTCATTCAGGTACAGATCATTGCTATACTGGAAGCTTGATCTCCCAATTGACTTTTACAAAGGATGTTCTCTGGTATTGATGTCACCATTGAAAGTCTTTTTTCCCATGAGGGAGCTTTAGTCTCCTCAAAGTATGTCAGAGAAGTTTGTTGTGATCAGAAAGAAGTAACAATTTTCTGTTTTTTAAGTTTAGCAAGGTATACTCCCATGTTATCCTTCCACTCTGACAAATGTTCTTTTGGATCCTTTTATCAGGTAGACAGTTAGCTGATTGTGCTGTTTTAGTACTTTTTCTTCTGAACATCTGAATTGGCAGTTTGCTACTAATTCCTGATAGTTGTGGTGTCTGAGATCTTCAGTGACCAGAATTTGAGCATTCACCTGCATTTGGAAGACAATTGAATAATTCCTTCAATCCTGTGGAATCAGTACTATCATCAGAACTGTCAATCATGAAGAGTTGTTAAGACACCAAAGTAATTAATCTCAGCTGGTGTATATTCTCTCTTGGGTTTAGTGAACACGCTTCTGAGACCTTTAAAGATTTCCTGTTGTTGAGTAAAGTTGCATTGATGCTGGTATTTGGATTCTAAGTTGGTTGAGGTTCTTCAACATAATGGAGAATATTAAGAGCGAGGTATGTTTTTCTGCTCCAAAGTGAAAAGTGCTGTTTTTGTTTTGATGATGAACACCTTTTCAAATTGTAATGGTCTCTGTATTTTAAGACTACTCTATGCATTCCTTTGATTTTGAGCAGTGTTCTGCCTGCACCATGCAGTTCCCTGTCAGAAGGTTGAAGCTTCATTCCCTTCAACTATGTTTTATTTTCAGATAATTCAGTAACATTTGCCCCATTGTCAAGCGGTTGACAGCTTCGCAGAACATCTATGTTCTGCCCGCAAAAAAAGACCCTGAGCTTCCAGTTGCCTGCAACTTCAACACAGCACCTTGTTCCCTGGCCAGTATCTCTGTCTCAGGCTTGCTGCAGTGTTCCAGCAAAGCTCAGTGCAAGCTGGAAGAACAAGACCACATTTACTGCTAGGGGACCCTGCAGCCCTCCAGATTCAATATAGAGTTCAATAATCTTAGGGCATGAACTCTCCCACATCCTAGCCCCTTCCCCACACACCAGGCCTTGTTATCACATAGCTTGCCATTACACACTACCTATTGTTAGTCATTCACAGTTCCTGTTAACAGCTATTCACCCTCTTAGCCAGATCATTGTCAATTCCTTTGTCTGTCCAACTGTTCTTCTCTCTCTTTTGGGCTCTATCCCCACCTATCATTTACTCATTATCCCCTCTCCCCACCGTATCTTCTGCATATAAACTGACATTCCCCAGCTACCATAAGTTCTGACAAAGAGTTACCAGACCCGAAACATTGACACTGATTTTTCTTCACAGATGCTGCTAGACCTGCTGAGCTTTTCCAGCAATTTCTGTTTTTCCTCTATTGTCAACTTTGAGATGAGTTGGTTGGCAGTTACCACTGTCAGTCCTGGTTCAGGCAGGTCACAAGTTATCCCTAGGAAAGGTAGAGTTGCCCTACCATCATTGCCATAACATCATATAAAGATGTATGTTTCAATAAATGTGTGCCCTGTTATTCTGGGTTTCTTCCTCCCTCCTGTGACATGATAAGCTCTTTATGTAAGTAAGCTTTATTAGTCTGTGATTCGACTGTTTAAGACTTGTGCATATTCTCTGGAAATATCTGACTTTTTTTTACAAAAGTTGCATTGGAATGTTAAAGCTGAATGTTGTGTCTGCTTGTGTTTTCTTTAAATTTCACATTTTGAAACAGTGAGTTCTAGCATCAAAGTATTTAAACATGTTTTGATTTGGAATATCATAAGATGTTTCCATGTTTTGTGTCCTGGAAAGCCGGCAAAGTCTGACGATCATCTTGTGTTGGTTGGCTTTCTGTTATCGTCATTCTTTTGTTCTGTTTCGGATACTTAACTTCTACCAACGTTTTGGATAGCACTTCCTAGTGTGAGATCCTCCTTTGATAGTAACGTTTCTGAAATAAATGGATCAGTAATTCTAAAGAAAGTTCTGTCTTGAATAAGTTCTGATTGTAAATCACCATAATCACAAAATGCTGGCAAAGTATAAAGATCATTAGTAAAGTTGTTAACAGATTCTCCTAGAAGCTGTATTCTTTTATTAAATCTGCTTCTCCGTTATATGATTGATACTTAATAACAAGTAATCGTCACATGTTCTTATGATACTAACATAAATATTCAATTCATTACATAGTTTCAGTAGTTCATTTTTTAAAATGACACAATGGAACAAAGAGAGCTACCTGAAAGCTACTATATTTATGTTTTCAATATTTTTTATTCAATTTCTATTAAATTGAAAACTAATTGTTTCAGAATTATCATTCTATTTGTGCAGGAAAAGTCATTTTCAAACATTTAAAGGTCATTGTAGCACTTTAGAATCAAGAAAAAATTGTTTTCTTATCTCCCATAATGGAGGAGTTTGTCTGTTTTTCCTTCTCATCTTAACTGTTTCATGCCTTTTTCAACAATGTAGATGGTTTGAATCCTCTTTGCTGCTTCAATATAGTTGCACTATTTTAAATTGAAACAAATTAGATTGTGCTTATATCACATCTATTAAGAATATTTTTGAATGCACATTAGATGTTTTGTCCAGTTTTTTTTCAGTCTAATTAGTTGATGAATACTGCCATTTTAATGGATTTTTTAAACAGGTGTCCTTTTAAAAAAATCCTTTCTGTAGCTGTTCGTGATAATTTAAAATATTTATAACAATCATTGTTTACCAAATATAGCAACTTAGGCCTTCTGTTAGCTTGTTTTAAATGCAAGAATCTTCTTTCTTCCCCTCAGGGATTTACTTCCTTTGTTGCCTGATATTAATTGCTGTGTCCCAAGTTCATGATCCACATTTTTCCTTGTAGCTTTAGTGAGATTCTTTATGATCTACAGAAATATTTTCAGTTTTTTTTATTATTTCTCACTGATCTGAGCTCCTAAATACAGACTTATTAGTGTTATTGTTCTGCAGCTGTTTTTAACTGTTGACTGTCTGTGTTCATAGAAGCTGATAGGCCCTACGTACTTCTAAGCTCCTGAATATTGAGTTGCTGAATGCAGTTTTCTAACTGGAATGTTTTCCTTTTCTTTCCTCGAATGGCTGAGACTTTTGCAGAACTGAAGATTTCTTCAGGCGAGCATGTCTTGCCAAATGCATACGCTGTTAGTCATGCTAACATTTCCAAGAGCAGGAGTACAGGAAAGAGAGAGCTCAGTGACATGGTGCAATGACAACAATCCCTCCCTCAATGTCCGAAAAATGAAGGAGCCGGTCATCGACTTCAGGATGTGGAGTGGAGAACAATCAATGGTGCTGAGGTGGGGATGGTTGAGAGTTTCGAGTTCCTAGGAGTAAAGATCACCATCTGTCCTTGTCCACCCACATCGATGCCACGGTTAAGGAAGCACATCAATGACCCCTGTTCCTCAGGAGGCTAAGGAAATTCAGCATGTCCACATTGACTCATATCAATTTTTATAGATGCACCATAGGAGACTTCCTAACCAGATGCATCACAGCTTGGTACGGCAACTGCTTTGTCCAAGACCTCACGAAATTACAGAAATTTGTGAATGCAGATCAGTCCATCACGCAAACTAACCTTCCGTCCATTGACTCTCTCTGCACTTCCCGCTGCCTCGGAAAAGCAGCCAACATAATCAAAGACCCTCTCACCCTGTTATACTCGCTTCCATCTGGCAGAAGGTACAAAAGTTGGAAAACATATACCAACAGACTCAAGAACAGATTCTTCCCTGCTGTTATCAGATTTTGAACAGACCTTTCATATTAAACTTGATCCTTCTCTGCACCTTATCTGTGGCCATGACACTATATTCTGCATTCTGTTCTATTACCCTGATGTACTTATGTAAGATATGATTTGTCTGCATAGCATGCAAAACATGTTTCACTGCATCTCAGTATGTGTGACAATTATAAAATCAAATCAAATCAAATCAAATCAATAGCTCTCTAGGTAGAGAATTCCAAAGATTTATAATCCTGTGAAGAAATTCCAACTCATCTTAGTTTTAAATGACCCATCTCTTAGCTTGTTTTCTTTCAGCATGTGTTTCCATTCCAGTTATTTTATGTCTGCGACTATCTTTGCTTTAGTCTTTCTGGCTTAATTTTACACTCTTCTCTATCTGTTCACCTTAATCCCTTTCCCAAGGCCTGATGCTTGTATTACCACTCTGCACCCCAATTACCTTCATATCCAGTCACTATGGGGTCTGAGTGCAGTTCCAGGAGTGGCCACCATTCTCTCTGTGATATTGCTGCGACCAGAGAGTTGTCAGCCATCTAATTGGCCAGCAGCTATCCAAGGCAGGATTTCCTCCCCGTTGTTATGACTGAGGTGGGAGGAATGCACGTCTCTCTCCAATCCAATTACTTCATGGGTCATAACTCCAGTTTAATTTTTTTTTAAACCAAATTCCTGACATGGCCAATTGTATGCTTTCTATCTGCTTTTTTTTTCAAAAAAACATGTCATTATGCATGTACCCCTTGTAAAAGAACATTTAACCACTTTTGCTCATTATGTCTTTCTGTCCCCCCATTGTGGTCATGTATACCTATCATCTTTCCCATTGCCAAGTAAACTCCACCTTTAATTTTTACCTACCTTTACCTAAGTCTTCTAAGCTTCCTCTCTCTAATCGCTACTGTGTAAGGGAAGAAAGTGGACATGAGGAATGTCTGATCAGCCATGATCCTATTGAATGGCAGAGCAGGCTCAAGGTGCTGAACAAACTACTCCAGCTCCTATGGTCGTATGGCCTAAGAAAGGTAATATTGTCTCTTGCTTCTCAGAGACCTCACGTTACATCTCCAAGTGCAACATCACCATGGTGTTATTTTTCACCCACTTTAGACATCAAAATCTAGCTTCTTGCTTGTCCTCTCACCAGCATTGCTTCTCATGGCTGACATGTTCCAATCTTTGAATTTTCCTCTGCCCCTGTGCTATAAGCTCCTACATCAAGATCTTGCCATTGTTCAGTCCAGTTCATGGTGTCATCACATCTCTTTTTCCAACAGCTTGATCTAAAGGTGCCACTCTCTGGATACTGCTATGTTCTGAGTCATTGTCAGAACTACTTTCAGGTCATCCAACCTTTTAGTATTCTGTGGAGAGAAATCAGTAGGTCTCAGAGCTCAGCCATGTTGAATCATTATCATATGATGGAGGGGAGAGGATATTATAATTCCCAAATGTGCAAATGAGGTAGAGGATGGCTGAAGAAAACAGACAAGCACCAAATTGGTGGGCCTCAATGGACATTTTGTTTGAGAGGGTTAGAAAGCAGTACAAGAAAAGGAAGCATTTTAAAGTGCCTTTTAATGTAGAAAAGAGAAGAATGTCACAAATGGCTGTTGGACTCATTCAGCATTGCCTATGCTTGGAACCCTGTGACTACATTTACAGGTTTACAGAATTGTTTGGTGTAGAATGAGGCCATTCACTCCATCGTGTCTACAGCAGCTCTTCAAAGGAGCATTATTACCTAGTGGCAATCTTCTGCTTTTTCTGCATACCCTTATGCACTAGTCCTACGCAAGCAATCATCCAATGTCACTTGACTGTCTCAGTTGAACCTTCCTTCACATCACTTTCAGGCAGTGCATTTCATGCTGTAACTACTTGCTGAGGGGAAAAAAAAATCTCACATCACCCTTGCTTCTTTTCCATTTCTCTTTAAATCTATGTCCTTTCATTCTTGTTTCTTTTACAAGTGGGAACAGTTTGGATTGAAATGCAATCGTGTACAAATGTCCATCCTGGTCTGTCATAATCATTTGACCTCCATAAGAGGCACATATGCTGCAGGCAGCCATCCTACTGACGTTTCAACAAAGTATTCATTCTGACCAGGTTGTAGTCCGCTGGGCTCAGAACTTGCGTATTAAAGACTTGTAAGGTAGAGCAGGCCAGGAGTTAAGAACCAACCACCTCACAATCGCATTGATTTCTGCTTGAAGAAATAAGCAACTCATGACTTTTCTACCAAGTATCTTGACTTTTTAAGGGATTGTTTGTGATTTATGAGACAATCTTGTTGACTTCATTGTACTTTTTAAAGTCATATCTGACTATATGAAATACTGATATGCAATAGAATGGACAGCTGAAGCAGAATTTTTTCATAGGCTTTAAGACTGCGCTGTCAAGCTCAAACTGGGATTAATAGTGATTGGTCTCCCAGTAATGATGTTCTCTGTTTTGGACAATTAGTGGCCAGAGTGCATGGCCTACTATCCAGTTAAGGACTGTAAATAGGCCTCCTATTGGACCTGCAGCACTGAGAAAGCAGCAGGCTGCCTTCACAGGTAAAGTAGAAAGGGTCCACAGTCACCTTCTCAAGGGCCATTAGGGCCGATGTGCAATAAATGTTGGCCAAGTCAGTAACATCTGCATCTCATGAATTAAGAAATAAAAGATGGAGGCACCGCTCTGTAACTTCTTTAAGACATAAAATAAAAAATAGGCACAGCAGCTAGGCTGCCATGATGGTGGTGGGGGTTCCTACAGGGTGCACTGTGACTGCAGGTGAGGCTTGGGGAGAGGTTTTAAAGCTACCCTGGAATGCTGCACAAAGGCTGTCCCATTGGGAGCTGCGCTGTTACTACCTACTGCACAAGCCAACTTGTAGATTCCAGTCAGCCTTAATTGGGCTTCAAATACCCTCAGTTAGCTAACTCCATCTTGCCCTAGGATGGGTAGCTCTGCATCCCTATACAGAGACACACGCACGCACACGTGCACATAGGCATGCGCACATTCACACACACGCAAGCACACGCACACAGCCACACCTACAGGCACACCTCGCGTGGCTTCATCATTCTGCCTCCAGGAGAATAGCCTGTTGCTGAGACTAGGGACTACAGCACAGTATATGGAAAAGAACTGAAATTTGTGCTCTGAGGGGGTATTCCGCAATCAGTTTTCTTGTCAGCTGCTCCTTGTCACAGCTGGCCCAAGCCTGACAGAAGATCACGCATTTATGGTGGCACATTGCGAAGTAAAAAGCCACAAGTAGTATTTGAAAAAAATTTGGCCTTCACCCTTCAAATAAAACAGTAATCTTGGCTGGCATGAACTTTTTAGTATTTTGTCATAAAACCAGCTGTGAAGTTTACAGAGCATTTACATCAGAAGAACAGAAATAGATTTGGCCATGGCTATATGGCTCACCAAGACTGGTCCACATTGTGTCTCAGGGCTTGAATAATTATAAACTGATACTATGTTTAAGATATACTTGTAGTAAAAATGAATGGAATTTGATTATTCATAAAATTGATGTCAAAATATCATAAGTGGACGATGGTGTGGGTTACATTTGGCTACTTGTTAATACCTGAGAGGCTACAATGCTAACAGCAACATTGAATCGTTAACCAGGAGTTCGTATTGCAATGGTTTCTGGTATATGCAGTTGGATTTTTCTTAGGAGTGAAATTGTTAATCCCTGCTTTGATATCGATGGAAGTAAGAGTGAGAAATGTTAATACAGTCAGTAGTGAGATAAAACTGACAAGTTACTGACTGACTTCTCCTGAAGTAGCTAACGTGTTTCTGAAGCAGTGTCCAGCAGTAGCTTTCGGAAGAGTGAACTTTGAATTTGTTAGTTAGAAACTCAAGACTTACAATCCTCTTGAGCATATTTTGAAAACTTGTTGTAGCTTTGATAGCATTTTTGTTGAGAAACCAGATGTTTTATATTTGTTGTAATCAATCTTTTGACTTTTTTATTCTTCCAGTAGCTGATGAAGTATTTGAAAATGCGTATGTTCTGGGGTTCACCCAGCTCTGCTAGTATTCCTGATTTGCAAAATGTTACTTCTTTAGAATTCCATGATTTTCCTTGTTCAAAAGTGTCTCTCTGTAAATTGTACCTTGTACTTAGCATTTCATTTTCTGTAAAGCATGAATGTGGTGAAAGAGACAAATTGCACTGATTGAATAAACATAATTCTAACCCTGTCATTTGCTGCAAAATTGCAGCATTAAGCAGTGTGCTGAGCTGCACACTGCAGACATTATCAGCACCCAGGAGCGTATAGAGATACAAACTAGGAGCATGAACAGGCCACCCAGCCCAGCATTAAACTTAGTTAATTATGAAATAATGGGTTCCTAATCAGAATTACAATTCTGTGACATGACAAGTTAAGTAAATATTCAGGGTTATAATACTGTGCATGGAAAAGGGATTTTTTACACTGCATTTTCACAGTCAATAGAATTTACAGTACTATAAAAGAGAAATTATTGTAAAATGCATACTTCAAATAAACTCGGCAATCATTTTCAAAGATACAGAAGTGGATTTGAATGTTACACAATTGAGGGAAATTGATAGGCTCTTTCCAGTGCAGTTGTTAACCCGCAAGTACTTTGATTTCTAGAAGTAATGCATGTTCAGCCACAGCAATTGATTTAAACTTCCAATTACCTCTTTGGTCACTGAGGAAAAAAAAATTGGAGGGGAAAGAAAATGTTCATGTGGGTTGAGTCTGTAGGGCAAACTGAGACATTTGTAAATGTATCTACATTGTTCATACTGGACTGATTCTAATATATCAGATGCCAGCTTTAACAGATCAGCAAGTTTGTGTAGAGTTCCTGCTGGCTGTTTCTTGGGGGCCAACCCCAAAAGCAGTTCTTCAAACCCAACGCAAATGGAACTAACATTTCTCTGTTTTCTGGGAAAGAATTATGTTTCATTTTTAGTAAAACAATAAGGATGTCTGATTTTCTCTGTATATTTCCAGCTTTATATTTACTACTGCTTGAAGACCTCAAGTTTTAAAAGATCATGGGAAATGGATTTTTTTTCAAGCTCTTTTGAAATTCCTGGAGTGGCTTATTCAAAAAGGGAATTAAAAGTTCAGTGTGAACATTAAACTCCTTTTGAACAAGGCTTCTTGTAAATCACATGACTGCTTGCTTTGCTGTAGACTGCTGCTGGGACTACTTTTAAACAGTGTATAGCGTGGAGAGTTTATTTAATCTGGTTCAGGATAGGACATACCTGAGCAATTTCCTATATTTTCAAGTACATGCCAGTGTTGTAGCTGTACTGGAACAGTTTGGCTAAGTGAGGCTACATATGGATAACAAAACTTTAGCACCACAGTTGAATGTTGTCAGGAATTATAACTGTTGATGTATTCGTAGTTAAGTTGTCCATTATCATTTGTGTCTAGAGTAGTAGGACTACACTAACTGACCTGTTGTTTGTGGGATGGCTTTGTTCTGTCCCAGTCTGCTTCCACTGTTTGGCATGCAGGTATTCTTGTGTTGCCGCTTCACCCTGATGGTACCTTATTTTTAAGTAGACCCAGTGCTGCTCACGGAATGCCATTTGGCACTCTTCATTGAATGACGGCATGATGGTAAGGGTAAGTGATTGATTAAAAAAAATCCCAGATTGTGGTTTAATATAATTCTGATACAGCTGATGGCCCACATTACCTTGCAAATGCATATTTTTGAGTTGCTGGATCTGTTCTAAACCTATCCCATTTAACACTGTGAATGAGTCACAACATGATGGAGGGCATCCTCAGTGTGAAAATGGGATTTTGCCCTCTCAGAGATTGTTCCTATCAGTACTATCATACACGGATGCATCTCTGTTAAGTAGATTGGTGACAGCAAGGTCATTTGTTTTCTTCACTCATAGGGTTTCTTTCACCGCATCATTGTAAGCTCAATTTGCCAGATGTGTCATTCAGGACTCAGCCAGTTCAGTCACCAACAGTGCTACTGAGCCACTTCTGTTGATAGACATTGCAGGGCATTACCAGAGTGCATTCTGATACTGGCCCTTGTCACCCTCAGTGCTTCTTCCAAGTGGTGTTCAACATGGCGAATACTGATTCATCAGCTAAGGCAGTTTCGTTGGTGGTAACCAGCAGGAGATTGCCTTGTCTGTATTTTATCTGATGCTGTGAGACTGCATGAGGCTGGGCGTCAATGTTGAAGTTTGCTTGAGCTACATCCTTTTTACAATAAAACCTCTATGCCGCCATTTCTGGTGGGTCTTTGCTGCCAGTGGGACAGGATATAGCCAGGAACAATGATGGTCAGATATTGAGTAATGAGGTAAGATTCAGTGGGTATCACGATTTTAAGGTTTTACTTGATTCATCTGTAAGACAGCTCTCCAAATGTTTTCCGAAGTCCTCAGATGTTAATGAGGTGGACATTGCAGAGTCACCTAGGCAGTCTTTGTCATTTTTGCTGCCTAAGTCGATTCCAGTTTATCTCTTTAGTTTTAGTTGCCCAAATCTTCTGATCTGAGTCAGAATCCCTAGATGCAGACCAGAGAAAAGGCTGACCATTTTTCTATTGAGAAGCTTTCCAACCAGATGTCCAGGCAGGAGCCATCATGATCAAAGTAGTTCAGGAAAACATGCTGTAAACATAGGAGTGGATCATTGCAGAAATCAGGTTTACGTTTGCTTGAAGACAATATCTGCTGCATTCCAGATTTAATGGTCCCAAAACCCCTTTGACAGCTACTGAGGAAACGCAAGTGTGTAATGTAAACGATTGAGGTAGAATGGGCGAGGATGTGCAGGTGGATGAAGTGGTAGGGTGGCAGATAGGCATGAGTGGCATGTAAGTGAGTGAGAGGGAGGAGTGGATCAGGTGTCAGGGAGGGTGATGAGAAACTATGTCTGGGTTCAGTTGGAGGCAGGCAGGGGGCATTGGTCCGCCAGGTGTCCGGGAAAGTGTGTGGGGCGGGGGTGATCAAAATGAGTGATTGATGGCCCATTGACTTGCCAGTGTGTCAGTTTTATAGCTGACCAGGAGTTACTGCAGGTTTTAATTCCTCTAACATTTTCTAACTATTCAGGTAAGTAAATCAGGACCCTGAGAAGTTGCTGTCTGGAGCTGGAACTTCCTTGGAGGGTTCCAGATGCCAGCTTTTTGCCAGATGAAAGCTTAAACTTTTCTGGTGATTATCATATATTAGTGTCAAGATCAAGGCCACTGTCTTTTAACACTCATAGGTTCATAAAATCACGTGGCTTACGAAACCGTTTCAGAGGGCAGTTAAGAGACAAGACATTGCTGTTCATTTAGAGTCTCCTGAAAGTCAGGGCAGATAAGGTCAGCAGATTTTCTTACCTGAAGTACATTAGTGAACGAAATGAATTTCCACAACATCATCTGTTTCATTGAATTTAAATTCCCCAGCATCCACTGTAGGATTTGAACTCATTTCTGCGGAGTAATAGTCCAATCCTCTGATTTTTCATATAATATTACACCGACCCACCAGTCTCACAATGATATTTCTTTGGGTGTGACTATCAGTTGATACTGTGATTTGAATTCAAGTTTCCCAAGAGAGCAATTCAACTCCCTAGTATCAAAAGAAAATCAAAGTTCCTGATAATTTGGGCAACAATGTTTGTAAAATAAGATTGAGAGCTTCACCTTACAAGTTAAATTTTTGGATGAAGTTCATGGTAAGATCAAAAATTTTAAGTATTTATTCACTTGAAGTAGTTACATTCTGTGAAACGGGTGCAAAATTCCTGCACATATACCTTAGCAAAATGTCTCTGAACATAATTTATCTGGACAATATTGATGCAATCACAATGAATAGAAACAATACCCTGATGACTGAATTAACAACTCATACATCAGTCTGTAGCTTTTTTTTATATATAATTCATTTGCATTAGCTATTTCACAGTTATTTGCATACTGTCTGCAGGAGTAAAACATTACAGAAGTATGTGATAATTATTAATTCATCATAGGAATGTATACAGATTTGGTACGCTTACTGATAATATTTTTCAAAATACAATTTTAGTATGGGAATCAAGTCATCTCCTATCAATCTGTTTGTGTAATTTAAAGTGGTAACTAGGATGACGGATTAACTTAGTCCAGAAGTCACTATATACCTAAATTTGCAGAAAGCTTTTATGAACTGATGCACAATCGATTATTCCATAAGATAAATATGTGAAATTAATGAAAAACTGGTAACTTAGATTACAAATCAGCTGCATTCCAAAAGACACAGTTTTTTTTGGAGATTCTACATTTACTGGGATTCTAGTTACTATTGCTGCCCAGTAAAATCAGTATTAAAGCCATTACTTCATTAATGTTATATTAATTGGGAGAATGGTCTTCATTTTAGGTGATGATATAGCACTATGAACAAAAATAAACTACTTCAATGATGAATGATTGTGCCTGTGTTTGACAAACACTATTTTGATATTGACAGATGTGGTGTTCCATATCAGCAGGATTAGAGTATACATAGGCCTTACTGGTTTTACAATTGAAGACAATTCAGAACCTTGTCATTATACTGCATAGTTTGTAAAGGTTCATAACTGTTGTCATGCAGCAGCACTCAAAGCAACTAAACTCTGAGGTTTATGATGAAATCTGTTGGTTCAAAGCTTGTACTTTTTCAAGTGAGATCCAAATTGAAAAGGGAAAGAAAGAAACTGACCCTTCTACTTTTTAAGGAAACTAGGACTGAAACTGAGATTGGAGATGAATACTAGTGGAGAACATATAGAAGACAGAGCCAGTAGATCTTGATCCTGGTGGTGCAGTACAACATTCAGAAGTTGAAAATAAGAAACATATAATTGCTACAGCTGTTGCTGTTAACTTGAAAATCACATTGATGGATCTATGCCAACCAGACCATCATAAGCAGAGTTGAGGTGGTCTGCAAGCATGTGCCAGTTCCGCATTTGCAAAACATTTCAACTGTAAAGGTATGGTAAATATTACAGAACAAGCTGTTTCTAAAGACTGCTGACATTCCACAAGAGGTAGACAAAGTATATAGAGCAAGGTGGTTACTTAGCTCAGCTGGGTGCATGGCTGGTTTGCAATGCAGAGTGATGTCAACAGTGTAGGTTTAATTCCTCCACCAGCTGAGGTTACCATGAAGGACTCTTCTCAACACTTCTCTTCCCTGAGGTGTGGTGACACTCGAGTTAAACTCACCCCCAAGAGATTTTTTTTTACTCATTGTGGGACATGGCATTGCTAGCTGGCCAACATTTATTGCCTGCCCCTAGCTGCCCTTGAGAAGGTGGTGGTGAGCTGCCTTCTTGAACCGTTGCAGTCGACCTGCTGAAGGTAGACCCATAATGTTCTTTGGGAGGGAATTCCAGGATTGTGACCCACCAGCAGTGACGTATTTCCAAATTAGGATGGTAAGTTGTTTGGAGGGGAACTTGCAGGTGATGGTGTTCCATATATCTGCTGCTCTTATCCTTGATATGGAGGTCCCAGTGTTGGACTGGGCTGGACAAGGTCAGAAATCACATGACACCGGTTACAGTCCAACAGATTTATTTGAAAATACAAGCTTTTTGAGCCTCGCTCCTTCTTCAGGTGTTAGTGAGAGAGGTGGCATCAGACACAGAATTTACAAGTAAAATATCAAAGGGTCACACAACTGATGAGGATGTATTAAACAAACCGAAGATGCTGTTAAATCTTTAATCAGTTAGGTTTTAATTTATTAATATTGTCTGACCTAAAATGTCACCACCTCTTTACACTATTAAAACCTTTAGTTCTCTCAGGGCAATGACTTGTAAGAAATTTGGGGATTTATATATACATATGAATCAATTTAAACTTCTAACTGATTAAAGATTTAACACCATCTTAAGTTTGTTTAATACATCCTCATCAGTTGTGTGACCCTTTGATCTTTTCAAATAAACCGAGATGAAAAAAACTGCAGATGCTGGAATCCAAGGTAAACAAACGGGAGGCTGGAAGAACACAGCAAGCCAGATAGTGACTGGTGGAAAGGAGCAGTCAACTTTTTGGGTATTACTCTTCTTTAGGACTGGATGTGGGGGTTGGGGGAGCTGCAGATAAAGGGGAGGGGTTGTAGCGGAATGGTGGTGATAGGTGGATACTGGTAGTAGGTACAATCAGGTTGGTTGATGGGAGGGTTGAATCCGGTTTGTGGCTGGAAGGGAGGGTCAGAAGGTAGAATTGAAGGGAGGAGGTGGGGCTGGAAAGGAAACCGGGGGATGGGTGGGAAGCTTATTTGAAATTGGAGAACTCAATGTTGAGTCCTCCGGGCTGTAGGGTGCCCAGGCAAAAGATACTGCGACACTGGAGGAGGCCGAGATCGGACATGTCGGAGGGGGAGTGGGGCAGGGAGTTGAAATGGGCAGTAACCGGGAGGTTAGGTTGGCTATTACGGACCAGGCAAAGATGCTCAGCGAAATGGTCACCTAGTCTACGTTTGGTCTCACCGATGTAGAGAAGACCACATCAGGAGCACTTGATGCAATAGACGAGGGTGGAGGAGATACAGGTGAAACTCTGTCTCACTTAGAAGGACTGTTTAGGGCCCTGGATGGAGGTGAGGGAGGTGATGTGTGGGCAGATGTTGCATCTTTTACAGTTACAGGGCAAGGGACTGGGTGGGTTGGAGTGGTGGGTGAGGAGTGTGGCATGAACTAAAGAGTGGCAAAAGGAATGGTCCTTGCAAAAGGCAGAGCGAGGTGAGGAGTGGAAGATGTTCTGGGTGGTGGGGTCTAATTGGAGTTGGCAGAAGTGTTTGAGGATGATACATTGAATTCGGAGACTGGTGGGATGGCAAGTGAGGAGTACACACTGCTGCTACTGAGCATAGAGGGAATGGATGTTTGTGGATGTGGTGCCAATGAAGCAGGCTATTTTGCCGTCAGTGGTTAAGCTTCTCGAGTGTTGTTGGAGCTGCACCCATCCAGACAAGTGGGGAGCATTCCATCAGACTTCTGACTTCTGCCTTGTAGATGGTAGAAAGGCTTTGGGGAGTCAGGAGGTGAATTTCTCAATGCAGTATTCCGAGCTTCTGAACTGCTGTTGTAGCAAATGTGTTTGTGATGAGTTCAGTTGAGTTTCTGGTCAATGGCAACCCCAAGGATGTTGATAAAATGGAGGTTTCAGTGACGTTAACACCATTGAATGTCAAGGGGCGTTTGTTAGACTGCCTGACAAATGGCAAGTAACATTTGTGCCACACATGTCAGGTGATGACCATCTCCAATAAGAGACAGAGTCTGGATATTGACCAGATCTTATTGCATTTGAAAGTGTATTTGAGGAGTCGCGAATGGTGCTGAACATTGTGCAATCATCAGCAAACATGTCCACTTCTGACCTTATGATGGAAGGAGCATCATTGATAAAGCAGCTGAAGATGGTTGGGTTTAGGACACTGTCCTGGAGTTGAGATAACTGCCCTCCAACAACCACAACCATTGTTCTACATCCCAGATACAACTCCAGCCAGTGGAGAGTTTGCTTCTGATACCCATTGATTCCAGTTTTACTAGGGCACCTGGATGCCACACTGTATCGGATGCAGCCTTGATGTCGAGGGTTGTCGCTCTCCCCTTGCCTCTGGAATTCAGCCCTTTTGTCCATGTTTGAAGCAAAGCTGTAATGAGGTCAGGAGCTGAGTGGCCCTGGTGGAACCCAAACTGGGCGCCACTGAGCAGGTTATTGATGAGCAGGCGCTGCTTGATAACACTGCTGATGACACTCTCCGTAACTTTTCAGACCCCCAGTCTAGTAGCTACGTCCTTTAGGACCCAGCCGGCTCAATCAGTGGTGCTGATGTCAAGCCACTTTTGGTGGTAGATATTTGAAACACAATTTGTGCCCTTGCTGCCCTCTGTGCTTCCTCTAAGTGTTGTTCAACATGGACAAGTACTGACTTATCAGATAGGGAGGCTGGTAAATGGTAATCAGGAGGTTTCTTTGCCCATGTTTAACCTGAAGCCATGAGACTGCATGGAGTCCAGAGTTAATGTTGAGGACTCCCAAGGCAACTCCCTCCCGACTATACCACTGTGCCACCACTTCAACTGGTTCTGTCCTGCTGGATAGTTCAGGATATACCCAGGGATGGTGATGCCAGTGTCTGGAACATTGTCTGTAAGGTATGATTCAGTGAGTGTGACATTGTTAGGTTGCTGCTTGACTAGTATGTGAAGAACACTCCTGATTTTGGCAGCGGCCCCCAGATGTTAGTAAGGAGGACTTTGCAGGGAGGGAAACCTGACATCCTCACCTGGTCTGGCCTAAATTTGCCTCTAGACCACAGCAATGTTGACTCTCAACTGCCCTCTGAAATGACCTTGCAAACTATTCAGTTGATTCATTCGCTACAAAGTCTCAACAAAGAAATAAAACTTTGGAAGGATTACCCGGCATTGACCTAGGCATCGGCAAAGACAACAGCAGAAACAGCCCTATTAACCCTGCAGAATCCTCCTTACTAATGTCTGGGAGCTACTGCCAAAATCAGGAGAGTTCTTCACATACTAGTCAAGTAGCAACCTAACATTGTCACACTTACTGAATCATACCTTACAGACAATGTCCCAGATGCTGGCATCACCGTCTCTGGGTATATCCTGAACCATTGGACAGGACAGTACCAGCTGAAGTGGTGGCGCAGTGGTACAGTCAGGAGGGAGTTGCCCTGGGAGTCCTCAACATTAACTCCAGACCCATCGCTGAAGGACACTAGTAAGTTTAATGGGTTTTTCCGACAATCAACAGTGATTTCATGGCTATCAGCAGATTCTTAATTCCAGACTTTTTTTTTTAATGAATTCAAATTCCATCACTTGTTGTGACGAGATTTGTACTGGGCCCTTGGAACATTAGCTGAGTTTGTGGGTTTGTTGTGCACAGTTCAATAGAGAATGGTACGTATATTTCTCCATTAAAAATCAGTAAAGATAAATATACAATAATTATACCAAATATAAAATAATTACTGTTTTATAAACATACCACTACCCTCAAGAATATTTCTTGCTGAATTCTAAAATGAATTGATAAAATTGGCCAACAAAATTAAATTATCTATGCCAGATTTGCATCAATTCTTTTTCCATCCAGTGATCACAATGGTACATCTTTTAGAAGTCCCATTTAGTGTGTATAGCACAGTATCTAACCAATTTATCGTTTTTTAAAAATCTGTAGCGTCATCAATCCTGAAAAGGGAGAAGCGGATGAGGACAAAGAATGTTCGCTTTGATTATGTGACTGTCTATTACTTCACACGGCGACAAGGCTTCACTAGTGTCCCCAGCCAGGGTGGCAGCACACTGGGTATGTCCAATCGGCACAAATGTGTACGCCAGTACACGCTTGGAGAATTTGCCTTGGAGCAAGAGAGAGTCCATGGAGAGATGCTGAAAGAGCATCTGAAAGAGGAAAAGCTCAACTCACTGAAATTGAAGGTAAATAAATTCTTTGTTTCCCTTACTCTAAACCATTTACGATTCACAGTGGTGAATATCATCTTCAGGCTACACTTTGTGGAAGTTATATTTTTAAAACTTCAAAGTATTACTTGTAAATTTGACCACAGGTAGATTCTTGATTAATTTCAATTTTCATCCCAGTTAGTAATGGTAACCCCATAAGCCCTGAAAATCATTGACTGGGGAAAGTTCTAAGTCAGCTATTGCAAATATGTACGACAGGAATGCCTGAGGGGGTTGATGTATGTGGTGTTCCACTGAGTAACTCCCTGATGCAAATTATATTAAGTTGGAAGATACAAATAAAATTTCTGTCAGAATTTATGGTGCTGAAATGGGAGAAGCTCAGGAAATTTCTCGTGATGGTTTTTGCCGCAACCATTAGCTTCTGAAGTTAATTCCTTGGCCTCACATCCTGGCCATTAATTCCGATTCCTTGAATTACTCAAAACAAATTAATCGCAAAAGCTCCAGTATTTTCTAAATTCACATTTAATTTGCAGTGTGGAGCCTTACTACTTGAGTATGTATTTACAAAACTCAAGGATTAATTTATATGGCCTGAACAGTCATTTTTATACATCTCAAAATATTCTTTCTTTTGCTGACTCCAATGAGGTCAACAAACTAGTTACAACCATGCAAATCGTTCCTTCCAGATCCCTTATATTGGTGCATGTGATGGCTTCTTCCCTTGTAGTCTGAAAACAGCATCTCTATGTTCTCTAAAATGAAATTGCAGCATGTTCATATCAGTCCCTGGAAACTACTTGCTTCTGCATGCCTTGAATTCCAAGGTTCTTCCAAGAGATTCTTCAAACATTTTAAACCCTTGTATGAGACCTCTAGTGGATTAAACTTACACTTTTTTTATTCTGCTAGTGTTATTGAAATTAGTTGGCCTTAGGATTTCTGAATGGAAAGATGTTTTTAGATATAGTGGACATAAATCCCATGGATCAGTAATTACGTTGCATCATTGGGGATGAATGAATTTCTGTGCTATGGTTTTTAAAAGTCATTTATTTAGGTTGTTTTGGGTTCAATATATACATTTAATTTGGCACAATGTATCCAATAGGAACGCCATCAGGCTGGGCAATTGATTTAATCTTAAACAGCAATTTGAACATTTAAATGTGCTAATTTTCTAGCTTAGATGTTCACTGCCTTTACGAACAGTATTTTTTGAACAGAAAAATAAGAGTCAGTTTATATTCAAGTGACAAGATTTTTGACTTGACTTTTGATATTATTCGTGTGATGTGTGTTAGAAGTAATGGAAAGAGGGTTGCCAAATGTTTTATTTTCATGAAGATAGTAAAGTTTCTTTAAAAAAAAAGATAGTGGAGATTTAGGCCCCAATTTTCATGGAGCTATGTAGAATTTGAGGACCTTTAAAAATGGGGGAATGGTGTTCTCAGATTTATAGCTCAAACAGGTTATTAAAGGATTAGTCATAGAAACATAGAAAATAGGAGCAGGAGTAAGCTATTAGGCAGCAGAAGCCCACACTGCTAATCAATATGATCGTAGTTAGTCATCCAACACAGTACTGTGTTCCCACTTACTCCACATGGCTCTTTGATCCCTTTAGCTCTAAGAACTCTATCTAATTTCTCCTTGAAAACATTGAATGCTTTGGCCTCGGTGTTTTTCTGTGGCAGAGAATTCGCTCTTTGGCTGAAGAAATTTCTCTTTCTTTCAGTCCTAATTGACCTGTCTTGTATCCTTGGATTGTGACTCCACATTCTAGACCCACTGGTCATTGGGAACATTGTGTGTTTACCCTGTAGATAGTTGACATGAGGTTATAAATGCAAATTGGTTATTATAAGAGATTGAGTGAGTGTTTGAGGCAATTTAAAAGTTTTCATGTTTTCTTCTAAAAATATAGTAAAAGTTCTAAAATATATTTTGACATTTATTTTACTCCATCTCAACATGGCTCCTGATACCCGATTTTGCTGGATACTGGATGATTTGGCAAGGAGGCTGTTAAGTGCAAAGGGTGGAGGATGGGAGAAGAATAGTTTGGCACGTGTTAACTTTAGGTGAGCATGTGGCTATGAAGGTGAAAGGGGAAATGGTTGGGCTGATGAGACGAGAGGGATGTGAATCAGAAGTTAAGAAGGCCAAAACTTTAGGTCTAAAGAAAATCCATGCCTTAGAGTTTGATTAATGTAAATTCTGGAACTGGGGGAAGGAGGTTTTCCATTCAGAGGACTCTCTATAAGAGAGAATTGACCATTTTCTCCTAAAATTGCAATTGCTTCATTGACAGCAAAAAATGGAAAAGGGAAGAATTAAGTTGGCCCTGTGCAGCATTCTGGCTTCTGGTCACCTCATTGTAGGAAACATGTGGAAGCTTTAGAGAGGGTGCAGAGGAGATTTACCAGGATGCTGCCTTGCCTGGAGGGCAGGTCTTATGAGGAAAGGTTGAGGGAGCTAGGGCTTTTTTCATTGGAGTGAAGAAAGATGAGAGGTGACTTGATAGAGGTGTACAAGGTGATGAGAGGCATGGAGTGGATAGTCAGAGACTTTTTCCCAGGGCGGAAATGACTATTACAAGGGGGCATAATTTTAAGGTGATTGGAGGAAGGTATAGGGGAAATGTCAGAGGTAGGTTCTTCACACAGAGAGTGATGGGTGTGTGGAATGCGCTGCCGGCAGTGGTAGTGGAGTCAGATAATTTAGAGACTTTTAAGCGACTCTTGGATAGGCACATGGAGGATAGTAAAATGTAGGGTATGCAGGGTAGATTGATCTTAGTAGGATAATAGGTCGGCACAACATCGTGGGCTGAAGGGCCTGTACTGTGCTGTACTGTTCTATGTTCTATGTTCAGGCTCATACTACTCCATTAGTCGCACAAATTGGAGCTACTTGAAGCTTCCATGCAGCCTTGTTGCTACACATTCTTGTCTATGTATCAGACCTAAACCCAAGGGTGGTTGGTAACACTTCTAGGGCCTGAGCAGATGGAGTTCCACTCTGTCACACCTGTGCCATTGGATTGGCACCCTAGGCGTTTATAAATCAGAAATGGAGCTTGGGCTTGGGTGGAAGTGTGTGGTCAATTTGACTTTAAGCAATGGAGCAAAATGCTGAAATATCAGATTAGCTGTGCATTATACACCTCTCCCAATTTAATTGCTTCCATTGAATTGTGTAGAAATAAGATTCAGAAGTTATGTATAAATGGGAGCTTGCTGGATTGTCCCAAAGTCAGAATTATACCTAATGTGTGCTTTTTTAATCTATATTGTATGTACAATTTATCTGAAATTATTAATCTGAAAGATTAAGAAACAAGGGGTTTCCACTTTAATGATACAAATAACTTTAACCAAAATAACTCAGTAATTAAGGACAAACAAAACCTATTGAATGAGTATGGTAGTCAAATGATTATAGTTCTGGATCAGCAACCCAAAAACACATTGCTTTTTCTCTATTCATTCATGGATGTGGCCATCGCTGGCATTTATTGCTCATCCCCAAAAGCCCTTGAAACGTGGTGGTGTGCTGTCTTCTTGAACCGTTGCATTCCACGTGCTGTCAGTTCAGTTTCTCAGTGTTGTTAGGGAGGGAATAAATTGTGAACTGAATTTGGCAAACTTCATAAATTAGCACATCAACACCAGAAGAGATAGCCATAAAGGCTATGAAATGTAACTAGATGACTGATGTCTTTCTTTGTTTAAATGTTAAAATGAGTTCAGCAAGTTCTAAATTAGGTACATTTTTCTACATTGAATTGAAAAGAAAACAGATTCGACTCTCAGTAGGGTTCCTAACTGTTATCCTTTCTATACAGACAGTTAACTAATCACAGCACTCTGGTGAAAGTAAAATTAATTTGCATTGATCTGACTGCAGTATCATATCATATGCAGACTTCAAACATATCTAACAACTCAAAACTGGGCATCTATAAGGTGCTGTAGGGCATCAGCAGCAGAACCGTGCGCCAACTTTATGTACAGCCTCATGACCCAGCATATCCTCCACTCCCATCATGTGACAGGATCGACCCTGGTTCAATGGAGGGTGCAAGAAGGCATGCCAGGAGCACCAGCAGGCATACCTAACAATAAAGTGTCAACTCAGTGAAATTGGAAAACAGGACTGCTTGTATTCCAAATAGCATAAGCAGAAATGATGGACAGAGCTAAGGGAGTCCACAACCAATGGATCAGGTCTAAACTCGTGGACCTGCAACATCCAGTTGTGAATGGTGGTGGACAGTTAACTCACTGAAGGAGGAGGCAGCTCCACAAATATCCCCATCCTCAATGACGTACAAGACCAACACATCAGTGGAAAAGATGAGGCTGAAGGATTCACAGCAATCTTCAGCCAGAAGTGCTGAATGGATAATCCATCTCGGCTAATCCAGTGGACCCCAGCATCACAGATGTCAGTCTTCAGATAACTTGATTCAGTCCAAGTGATATCAAGAAGAAGTTGAAGACACTGGATACTGCAAAGGCTACGGGCCCTGACAACATTCCGGCAATAGTACTGAAGACTTGTGTTCCAGGATTTGCCGCTCCCCTCGCTAAGCTGTTCCAGTACAGTTACAACACTGACATATACCTGACAATGTGGAAATTGCCCAGGTATGCCCTGTACATTACAAACAGGACAAATCCGACCCAGCCAATAACCACTCCATCAGTCTACTCTCGATCATCAGTAAAGTGATGGAAGGTGTCATCAATAGCACTATCAAGCAGCATCTGCTCAGTGACGCCCAGTTTGGGTTCCACCAGGGCCACTCAGCTCCTGACCTCATTACAGCCTTGGTTCAAACATGGACAAAAGAGGTGAGATGAGAATGACAGCCTTCAACATCGAAGCTGCATTTAAACGACTGGCATTAAGGAGCCCTAGCAAACCTGGAGTCAGTGGGAATTGGAGGAAAATTCTCTGATATCTGGAGTCATACCTGGCACATAGGAAGATAATTGTGGCTGTTGGAAGTCAGTCATCTCGGCTCCAGGACATCTCTGTAGGGGTTCCTCAAGGTAGTGTCCCACGCCCAACCATCTTCTGCTGCATCATCAATGACCTTCCCTCCACCATAAGGTCAGAAGTGAGGATGTTCACCGATGACTGCACAATGTTCAGCAAAATTTGTGAATCCTCGGACACTAAAGCAGTCCATGTTCAAATGCAATAAGATCTGGGCAATATCCAGGCTTGGCTGACAAGTGGCAAGGAACATTCATGTCACAAAAATGCCAGGCAATCTAGCCATCACCCCTTGACTTTCAATGGTGTTACCATCACCGAGTCTCCCACTATCAACGCCCTGGGAGTTGCCATTGACCAGACACTGAACTGTATTTGCTGTATAAATACAGTGGTTACAAGAGCAGGTTAGAGGTTGGGAATACTGTACCAAGTAACTCACCTCCTGACTCTGAAAGTCTGCCCACCATTTAGAATGCACAAATGAGAAGTGTGCTAGAATACTCCCCACTTGCCTGGATGAGTGCATATTCAACAACACAAGAAGTTTGACACCAGTCAGTAAACAGCATCTTGCTTGAGTGGCACCACATCCATAAACAAATCACTCCACCACCAATGCTCCGTAGCAGCAGTATGTGTCATATATAAGATGCACTGCAGAAATTTACCCAGGCTCCTTATAGAGCACCTTCCAAACTCTCAACCACTTCAATCTCGAAGGACAAGGGCAGCAAATACATGAAAATGTCAAAGCCTCTAAGTTTTCCTCCAAGCCACTCCCAGTCCAGACTTTAGTAATATTAATCCTGGAATTCCCTCTCCAATGGCAGGTGGACTGCAGCGGTTAAAGAAGGAAGCTCACTATCACCTTCTCAAGGGCAATTAGGGATGGGCAAGAAATGCTGGCCAGCCAATGATGCCAACATCCACAAGTGAATTTAAAAGGAATTCCCAATTCAGCAGTAGTACCATACAATCTTGTCTTTTTTTATTGTCAGTTGTCTATATATTAGAGTTAAAGTAGATTGCAGAAAACCTGGATTTTTTTTTTAGGTTTTGCAAGCAATTTGTGAAGGAAACTCTTCTATCTGGTCTTCATACTGAAATAAGAAAGTCAGAAGCCAAATGTACAAGTTCTGGAAATGAGCAGACATGAGCTTGCTAAATCATGGATTATAAATCCTGTAACTAAAACTTAGGAGGTGGTAAATCCCAAAGACTTAACATCAAAGCATTATGATTTCTACTTCCCAGATTTTGCTATTAGAAATTTTAATTTCTTTCCATTCTATCATTAGTTATCGGGATTCAAAGTGAGAGCCCCAGAACTTGGAAGCTTTGCTGATGTGATAGCAACTGCTTGTGATACTGACCGTTGAAGGAGGGTTTGAAGGAGGGTCACTGGACCCATAACGATAACTCTGCTTTCTCTCCGCAGATGCTGCCAGACCTGCTGAGTTTTCTCCAGCAATTTCTGTTGTTGCTTGTTATATTGGTAGTTTAGGAAATATATTTAATTTGCATGGTGTACATTTTGAGAAATGGTGTATTTGGTACGAGAAATATTAAATTAATATTCCACTGTGTTCTGAATTCAGCAGTGAGCCATAATAAAATGTAATGTTAGTGCACATTGCTCCCATCAGGCAATTCTTCTGTACTTTGCAAGAGAGTTAAAAATGTATTGGGAAGTCAGTTATCAAGACCAAAAACAAATGTAGCAAAATGTAAGATAACAAGGTGTAGAGCTGGATGAACACAGCAAGCCAAGCAGCATCAGAGGAGCAGGAAACCTGACGTTTCGAGCCTAGAGCCTTCTTCAGAAATGGGGGAGGGGAAGGGGGTTCTGAAATAAATAGGGAGAGAGGGGGAGGCAGATAGAAGATGGATAGAGGAGAAGATAGGTGCAGAGGAGACAGACAGGTCAAAGAGGGGGGGATGGAGCCAGTAAAGGTGAGTGTAGGTGGGGAGTTAGGGAGGAGATAGGTCAGTCCAGGGAGGACGGACAGGTCAAGGGGGCAGGATGAGGCTAGTAGGTAGGAGATGGGGGGGGGGCTAGAGGTTGGAGGAGGGGATAGGTGGGAGGAAGGACAGTTTAGGGAGGCAGGGACAAGCTGGGCTGGTTTTGGGATGCGGTAGGTGGAGGGAAGATTTTGAAGCTTGTGAAGTCCACATGGATACCATTGGGCTGCAGAGTTCCCAAGCAGAATATGAGTTGCTGTTCCTGCAACCTTCGGGTGGCATCGTTGTGGCACTGCAGGAGGCCCAGGATGGACATATCGTCTGAGGAATGGGAGAGGGAGTTGAAATGGTTTGCGACTGGGAGGTGCAGTTGTTTAGTGCGAACCGAGCGTAGGTGTTCTGCAAAGCGGTCCCCAAGCCTCCGCTTGGTTTCCCCGATGTAGGTGAGGCCACAACGGGTACAGCGGATACAGTATACCACATTAGCGGATGTGCAGGTGAACATCTGCTTGATGTGGAAAGTCTTCTTGGGGCCTGGGATGGGGGTGAGATGTAGGGGCAGGTGTAGCACTTCCTGCGGTTGCAGGGAAAAGTGCCAGGTGTGGTGGGGCTGGAGGCGAGTGTGGAGCGGACAAGGGAGTCACTGAGAGAGTGGTCCCTCCGGAAAGCAGATAAGGGTGGGGAGGCAAAAATGTCTTTGGTGGTGGGGTCGGATTGCAGATGGCGGAAGTGTCGGAGGATGATGCGTTGGATCCGGAGGTTGGTGGGGTGGTACGTGAGGACGAGAGGGATTCTGTTTTGGTTGTTATTGCGGGGAGGGGGTGTGAGGGATGAGTTGCGGGAAATGCGGGAGACACGGTCGAGGGCGTTCTCGACCACTGAGGGGAGGGATGTTGCGGTCCTTGAAAAACGAGGACATCTGAGATGTTCGGGAATGGAATGCCTCATCCTGGGAGCAGATGCGGCGGAGGCGAAGGAATTGGGAATAGGGGATGGCATTTTTGCAGGAAGGTGGGTGGGAGGAGGTGTATTCTAGGTAGCTGTGGGAGTTGGTGGGCTTGAAATGGATATCGGTTTCCAGAGATGGAAACAGAGAGGTCCAGGAAGGAGAGGGAGGTATTAGAGATGGTCCAGGTGAACTTAAGGTTGGGGTGGAAGGTGTTGGTGAAGTGGATGAACTGTTCAAGCTCCTCGTGGGAGCACGAGGCAGCGCCGATACATCATCAATGTAATGGAGGAAGAGGTGGGGTTTAGGGCCAGTGTAGCTACGGAAGAGGGATTGTTCCACGTAACCTACAAAGAGGCAGGCATAGCTTGGGCCCATGCGGGTACCCATGGCCACCTTCTTTGTCTGTAGGAAGTGGGAGGAATTGAAAGAGAAGTTGTTGAGGGTGGGGACAAGTTCGGCTAAGTGGATGAGGGTGTCATTGGAGGGGGACAGGTTGGGCCTGCGGGACAGGAAGAAGCGGAGCAAAATGTAGTTTTGGCTCAAAAGCTGAATTTGAAATGTTCTTCCCTCAACTGCTGAAAATATATCATCTGAAAATGCTACAGCTTTACAGAATTGAGCATGAGCTGCAGTGACCCTGGTCGTCCTGATACATGGGCAGCCATTAATAGATCAGAAAGGAAAATATAAATTGAGTGAAATTTTAAACAGAATTGCTTACAGTCATCAGAAGTATTGCTCATCTTCCTTTTGTGGAGTAATCAAAGCATATCTTTGTGTGAAAAGGCATGAGTCATACCAGTTGATAGATCACTACCAGCATTTTTTGATCATAGATTTTGTTCACACAATGGATTGATTCCTTGAATCCTAATGTTATTTTAAAGATAACATTTCCATTGTTTGTTCATAGAATAGTATATTTAACACCTCCTCACAGAAGTGCTTAAACTTAGGAATGATTGTTTTCACATAAAAGTGATAACAGATACATCGTTGCGATATTATGAATCATATCTGAATGTTATCAAAGAAACACATTGTAATTTCAATGGAGAAACTAGACTTTTGACTCAACTAGCCCATGATGACATTTGTCCTTCACGTCTCCAATTTAATCCTAATGTTAACTACCAAACCTAGAAATGAATTCCATAACAGCTCTCTATGAAGAGGTTTCTTCTACCTTCTGTTGCATTTCCATTTTCAGCTTGGCATGTTTAGCACTGGAGATACTTTTTTCCTTCTATCTACTCAAGCTCATTGTTTCATAATGTTTTAAAAATATCTTTTGTGTCCTATAATCTGCAGTCTTTTATTCCAGAAGATTTTTCTTTGTATGTGTATTTCTTCATATCAGGTACCTTCCTAGTGAAGCTGCATTGTGCTTTCTCTCAAAACACAAATTCCTTCTTTGTTTGCTGTACCTTTTTTCTTTATATAAACCAATTTTCTTTTCCAATGAATTCTGTGGTTTATTAAAATACTCTTCTCCAGAGTTTATTACATTGAATAATTATTGCTTTGAAATTTGAAAAAGCTATATTAAAATGTAAATAACAATGTAAATAGTGGTCTTTTAATAAGTAATGCCGTTAATTCAAATGATAAAACTTCACTTGAAAATTATATTTTAGATAAGTATTGACTAGACATTAATGTAACTCATACTTTATTTTTGCAGCTAACAAAAAATGGTACAGTAGAGTCTGAAGAAGCCAATACACTGACTTTAGATGATATTTCTGATGATGACATTGACCTAGATAATACAGAAGTGGATGATTACTTCTTCTTACAACCATTGCCGACCAAAAAGAGAAGGGCCTTATTACGGGCTTCTGGGGTTAAAAAGATTGATGGAGAGGAGAAACATGAACTCCGTGCAATTCGTGTATCCAGGGAGGATTGTGGCTGTGATTGTCGAATATATTGTGATCCTGAGCTTTGTGCTTGTAGTCAAGCAGGGATTAAATGCCAGGTAATTTGTGACATTTATATGAACCCTGGATTTAGTTTAGTTGCAAGTATATTTTTCTCATGTCTCATTTCTTGATATATTTTGTTATGATTCAACTTGAAAGAACTGGTGTTCTACCTCCTGTCCTGTCACAACATTTTTTTTTGTAATTTGCTGCAAAGAGAGGGGAGAAGATATATTTGTGTAATACCCGTGCTATCAACACGATTTGGCCTGAAGTTGTGAAATTACTCTAGGAACTACTTTTCATTAAACAAAATAGTGCAGAAATAATTGACACTGCTGCGTGAGCATATTTTTCAAATTAACTTTATATTTTTTGACCTAGGGTCATCTTGTGTTATGCATAACATTCTTTCTTAACCAATGTTGATTTGTAAATTTTCTGTTTTTGCCACTAATGTACAAAGAAAGATATTTGAATATTTATTTCATGGTGCAGTATTGTGTTCCATGTCAATAAATGATAACAGAAAAAAGTGTGACCTTTAAGCAAAATTTGGTACAGTTTATCAGATATCGACACACATTGGTATCCATAATCTCATATTCACCACATGCATTTGCTAGTGTAATAACTGGTCTGTGCATATTTCCTTTAGGTGGACCGTATGTCTTTCCCGTGTGGATGCACAAAAGAAGGCTGCAGCAATACTGCAGGCAGGATTGAGTTCAACCCCATCAGAGTACGGACACACTTTTTGCATACGATAATGAAGCTGGAGTTGGAGAAAAATCAACAGCAGCTTGGGATGGAGAATGGTTTCTCAGGAGACATGAATGCTCATGCCAATCATCTGCTACACAGCCAGCAGCCCCATGAATATTCTGTTGCAGATAGTTTTGACATTGAAAATGAACCTGAAACAGCAGTGATGCACCTTCAGTCAGCAGAAGAGTTGGACTGGCAAGGAGAAGATGACGAGGAGGAGGATGATGATGGGAGCAGTTTATGCAGTGGCATAACAGACTCGAGCGTGCAGAGCTTGGCAGCCAGTGAGTCAGATGAAGAGGCAGACAGCAAAGCTGAAAACTTTACTGAAGCATTGGCTGCCCCTGTTGTGACACAAACTGAGGCTATTCCACTTTCTTCTGTATTATGCTATGCTGATGGCACGTCTGCTCATGATAGCACAGCATCTGAGGATGCCTCTTATTTCTCTAATTCTTCAACACTGTATTATCAGATAGAAGGAAATACTGCAAATGCTACCACAACTGCTACTACCAGCACTACAACTGCTACTACAGATTGTGGCAATGAGCCTTTCTGTGTAGAAGCCACTTTAACATCAAACTACACAGAGAGGAGTCAGGAGAATGAAGCACTTTCTTTGGTGCCTTATGGCTCAGCTGCAGAGCAATACATTGACTACACACACCAACCAGAGGGAAGCTTTACCAGTCCTCACTATCCCATAACAACACCTTCTGTTATAGTTTGTTGTCCTTCAGCACATGAAAATAATACTCAGTGTAACAGCCTATATGCTGAGCAACGACCAAACCACACTCAAGCAGAGCTTCAAAGTTATTTAAATAACCATGTTCAAGATGACTTTGTTGCTACTTCAAATGGGGATGTTTATGCACCTAAGCAGGTACTGGAAAATACCATCATCCTCCCAGAGGGCAACGGACTGTTAGAAGAGACTATCAAAACATCAGTAGTGGAAACTGTATTTGTTTAGTGTGCTCAATCACTCCACTTTTTTGTTCTTTACTCCAGTTAACCAGTTATTCAGAATGGAAAGGAGTGTAACTTTAAATAGTTTACATGTTTTTAACAACCACCATCTTTAGATTAACTGGTCAGTAATGGTAGTTGATGCCACTAACATTCAATCCTTTAAAGACTGCAAGATATGATTGGAAGCAGACTTTATACAATTCTTAATCCACAGCTATGAAATACTGCAATGGATATTGTGTGATTTGGTATAAAGCCATCGTAGTCACTGATTAGTTATGACTTATGAAAGTATTTAACTGTTAAACAAGCATTACTGGTGAAGGATATCAACCCAGCCAGTTTGAAGAATCATATCACAAGCTTTGCTTTTGGCTTTTAATCTGCATCACATTCTCAAAAATTTAAATTAAGGTCCTAGTTTTCAACAAAACATGTGGATATAACTTACGTACTGTTATATGTGAAAATTATGGAACTAATTTTATTGTGTCATCTGTGAATTTATTTATACCAGTTAGTGTGCAATTATGTGAAGTACATGTTAATTATTCTTGTTGGTAGCTGTATACATGGGAGACTGATGAATCGATCCATGACCAGCGGCAAAAGATTTTGTTTTAAATGATATAGATCTTGTTTTTAATTAAGGTGACACTTTTTGAGCTTGATATAAGTGGGCAGTTCCTTTTTTACTGTGTTTTTATTCAGTTGTGAAACCAACATCTGATGTAAAACAGAAATCTGTGTGGATGTATCTTGCAGCTGTAAGAATTATCCTAGAACAGGTTGTTGTGTTTTGACCTATAGTACGTACAATTGAGCTGGTTCCATTGTAATGCATAAGGAATCCTCTACTGCTATTTTTCATCTGACTACATTGAATATATAGAAAAAAAAAGTCTACCATTTAAAAATATTCATACTTTCAACAACATGGAAATGGAGGGACTGAAAAGACAATCCACTTTTGTTACCACTAATATCTTAACGAAATACATATTCGTTCAATCAAGCAGACTGAAGTGAAATCTTTACTACAACAATTGTTGAGTTCTAAGTGCTGTGCATTTATCCAGTGAAAATTTAGTATTTTTTATAATATTTCTGTTTTGTCAGGCTACATTGTTGAGGACCTGAGTTTATTTTCTTTATTGAAACACTTGACTGTAGGATTTTATTTTTTGCTCACTTACTAATATCTTCTGACTATATGAAGCAGCCACAAACTGGAACAGTGCAGAGATTGAATTTGTCAATAGCATTCCTTCCAGCATGTAAAAGTCCAGAAGTGACTTTTAAAAGACATTCCAGGAAAATGTTACTTTGGTTTATTATCTCACATTAGAGTGTGGATGTGCTTCTGTACAGTGAAAAACGCTCAGACTACCATAGTAAAAATCATTAGTTATCAGAACCTCATTTAAACACTTCATTAAATAGTTTCTGATATCTTTTGACAGCAATCAGAGGGTGTAAGTTATGCTATATTATTTCCTGGTTGATTATTCACTTCATACAATGCATCTTACTTTACATTCTGCTCCTAGTCAGCAGTTATGTAAGTGATTAAATGTTTGAATTTCAGTTTTATAATTTAACAAATATAAAATTGAAAGGTTCTGAAAGTCTAAGTGCAATTTTATTTAAAAATAATGATTTGAAGCCTCACATTTCAAAAATTTGAGCAGGACACTGGACATTCTCTGCTAATTCATTGATATATCTTATGGTAATTATTACAGATTACATATTAAAACCCAGTGGCTTCATTTTGTGTGAATTTATACTGATCTACTTGAAATTTAAGGTGTGTCATGTAAATAGAATAAATATCTTAACTGCCCAATTGGACAGTATTTACTTGAGGCATGCAAAATGCTTGTGGAACAATGAAAGAAAGGCTCTGAAAACCAACTTCCCAACTAGACATCATTCACTCTACCTCCATCCAAAATAATGGTTCAGAACCGCAATCAGAGCAAATGACAGGTATGTCATTAATACATTAACATCCAACATACTCTTGTACCACATTTTGGTAGTACAGAGATAGCAGCTGGATTTCTCAAGAGTTTGTGAATTTAGGTTAATGTCTTCCAGCAGTTATCTTCATGTACTTCCTTGGTCAATGACACCATTGAGGAAATACTGTTTCAACAACACATTTGTTATTCTTCATGTAGGTACCTTCTATTACTGTATCTCCAACAAATCTTAACAAAAAAAAGGACAAAAGTTTAATTTTGCAGTATGATGGCATGTGTTGAAGTGAAAGGCCTGTGAATGATTCCATTTAATTCAAGAGACTTATTTTCCCCTGAAAAATACAGAAGAATCTGATTATATTGCCTTATAGCACTAAAGGTGAAATGATGCCTTTGGACATAACTTTTGTCTTGCCAGGGTTGCCATCTGACTCCTGACATACTCGCACTACGGCAAAGCAGTCACTGGGAAACCAAACCTCCCCACCCTTCCAGTTGGATTGCTATGCAATCATTTAATATGTGGATGGGCATTAATTCATTTGGGGCAAGATTTCCGCCCACACTGGGAGAGAAAGTCCTGTCTCTGAGATCTGCCAGTCAGTTCAATAACTATCATTCTCAGCAGTGCTATAAGGAGCAGTGGCCACTGCTGGGACCATGCATATGGGCTTACTGGAACTGTGTTTTATTTTTAAATAACCTTATTGAATATCATAAACCATTTGGATAATATTTGAGGCACTAGGCCTAAACAGGTATAGCATGTTAAGGCTGTTTATATATTGAGAAAATGCCATCAGGTAACAGACAAGATATTCAAGAAAGACATCTAATTTTTGATGATAGTACAAATAACATAGAGTTATGTAATCACTATAGCTCTTTTGTTCATTACCTTTCATAAAAAATTAGTTGTATAATAATTCATCCCGTAAGAAAATTGAGTAAACTGCTTGTCATGAACACAGTTAAAAGAAAGGGAAGGTTTGGTCCAAGTCTGTATTACAAATTTACATCAACAAGTACTTTTCAGATAGATTGTCATCAACTTTAAATTTTGAAAAGTACTTTAATACTTACCATCATTGAGAGAGGAATGGAAATACACACTGGAAGTTTCTCAACTCACGTTTTGACAGGTAATTCGTCTTATTCAGATCCTACCGTACAGGTAGTACTTTGCATTGCTATTTTTGAAAACTGTGGATATTGCAAGAATTTATACAGTCTACCTGTGACTCTAGTTGTGCCAAAAGAGGGTAGGCTATGAAGCCACACAATCTCAATAACTGAATTCAACCTGGGTCTTGTAATAAGACTTCTCACAGTAATGTATCCTTGGTAGTATTTATCTGTGCAGTATTTATTATGAATGATGATACAAACATTTGATGTATTTATTGTAGTTTGTTGCAACAGTGTATTACAAACTTCTTTCTCAAATTTTACTGTAATATCTTTTTGTTGCTAGTATATTAGTGCTAATTGTTAAGGCTGAAATGTATTATACAAGCTTTGGTTTTCTGATGTCTGCTTGTTTGTATTCCAGCTTTTGAGAGGTGCAGGTTTAACATTTGTCCAATTAACTTGCATCTTTGAGGTCTGTAAAACTGGACAATCTATTGTTACCGAAGTTCTTTGCCTTCTTTGCACATACAGTTGTTGCTTATAGATGGTCAGAATGTGAAAATTCTGTGTTTAATTATTCCACATTGCTGTAGAAATGAGGCCAAAATACAGTACTGATTGAATTTTCATTATTGCCAAGTAGTGCTGTCTTGCTTTTTTTTTCAATTTTCAGAAAGTCATTTGTAGACTGAAATGAGTCTAGTTGTTCATCTTAAACATTTCTAACACCAAACACACAAATATTATATTTGCATAAATGTTAAGATGTGCCGCAGAACAGCAATCAACTGTTTCACGGTAGTCTAATTAGATAAAGTTTGTATTGATTGAAAGAAAGCAATATTATTAGGTGCCTAAAACCATGCCTATTTGCCATATACTTCCAAACCTGTTCTGTGATGGGAATACATGATGAATGGTAGGACTGCATGGAAGGCAACAAGATAGATGGATAAAGTGGTTAAGAAGGCACATGAAATAGTTTTCTTTATTAGTTGAGGCATTGAATACAAGAGCAGGAAAATATGATGGAGCTGTATATAACATTAATTAGGGCATACCTGGAGTACTGTATGCAGTTCTGCACAAAAGGTGCAGAGGAAATTTACTAGGATGTTTCCTAGGCTGGAGTGTTCAGTTGCATTGAGAGACTAGATAAGCAGTATTGTTTTGCTTAGAGCAGAGAAGGCCGAGAGGATGCATGATTTTAGTGTACAAGATTATGAAGGGCATAGATAGGATAGTTAGGAATAAACTTTTCACTTTGTAGAAGGATCACTAATCAGTGGTCATAGATTTAAGATAAGGGGCAGGAGGTTCAGAAGGGATTTAGGGACGGTTTTTTCCTTTGTGGGTGTTTTTCTGGAAATCATTGCCTGAAGTTTTGGTAGAGGCTAGAGCAATTTGTAAATTTTGATAATGGTTTAGATGAGCACTTTAAATGCCATAGCATACAAGACTACGAACCAAATGCTCGAAAATGGGACTGGAGTAGATATGTGCTTGATGACCGCCATGAACAGGTTGGGCTGAACTATGATTCTGTTAAGGAGATCAATGGTTTTTGAATCTAGAATTAGCAATGGTCTAATTGTCTTGGTATCAATTACCATATAGCACAGAAACAGACCCTTCGGTTCAATCATTCCACGCCGACCATGTTCAAAACTACATGTAGCCCATATCCCTTCAAACCTTTCCTATTCATGTACTTATTGTGGAAGGAATTTCCAAACTCTAGCAATCCTTTGTGTATAGAAGCCTTCAGTACTAAAAGGCATTACTTTTACAATTTGTGTCTTTGTCCAATGGAAAGAGTTTCTCTATCAGTTCCTCTTAATTCTTGGAAACTTTGAACAAACCATCCATTGGCATTCTATATGCCAGTGAATGCAAACAGAAATTGTATAGCTCTCTATCAGTCTTTATTTTCTATACAGTACATTTTGATCATAATTGTCTTTTTTTTTTACCTAGAGCACATTCTTTGGACCTCCATTGTCTAACTTCCCATTGTTAAGAAAATAATCTGTTTGTTTTATGTTAAAAGTAAAGACTTAACAAATTGATGTCAATATTTTTATTCCTAACATGGTCCAAACATGAAGCATGTATTTCACTTCATATCTCATGGCTTTTTGAATCAGCACGGGGTGGGGTAGTTTTACAGTATGGCAAAAGACCCTTTGGCCCATCATGTTTACATCGGTCATGAAGCACATATCTACTCAAGTGTACAGGACAAAAATAAAACTAAATCCCCTGCTTCCATCTAAACAACTTGCAATACTACCTTTTTTTAATATTGTGGGCAAACTAGTATATGTGGCTCCCTATTCCATCATCTTAATTGTTAAAAGTAGTGAATAGTGAAACCATACAGTACCTTGTCAGGCTGGATTTTTGTCAGAGTCCAGCAGCCTTATTGACTGAAACAACAGTATTGTTGCTGGATCTGAGTCCGTAGGTGAGTACAGACAGCAGCAAAGGACAGAGTGGCTCTCAAAGGGAACCACCTTTCTGATACTGTGTACCTTGATCAGGCAAAGGCCTTCCAACAAGGAGCTCCATCCCCTCCAACACCATAGGACAATGGGAAATGGTAATCAACTCTACACAGGTTGGCTTGTCACTTGTCCTGCATGCTGCTGAGTAATACCTGTGGGAGTAGGATGAGGCCATTAAATGAGAATTAGGTATCTCCTATCAATTAATTACAGGATAGAATGGCTGAGCATAGGCCTTCCTGCAGCCATACTCCTGACTGAAATTGCTCTCGGTACCAAACTTGACTTGGGGCAGAACATAAGATTCTGCTCAAAATCTCTCATATTTTACTTCTGCAAAATACTGGTTTAATCTCAGCATTTACGTAAGCAACCACTACAGAAGTACTAGTGGCCAAAATATAGCTTGCACCACTGCCTCTGATCTTTTCCTACTTCTTTATTCTACGTATAAAATCTCTTATTCCTATTTATCTTTTCCTCTCTCTGAAGTAATTTCTTTTCCTTAAGCACAGACTACTTTTCCTCCCATGCCTCACATGTATCCTGATCCTTCCTGTGTACTTAAGAATTTGAGTATATTTAGTTCCAAGTGCTGCTATCTTGCAGCCATGTTAGTGAAGAATGCTAATTTGAACTGCACCACTGTCCTGCCCAAATGGTTTTCTCAAAGAGATCTTATTTCTAATTTAGTTGCTTTAATTTTACTTTTCTTAATTTTCCCTTCACCCTTGGCACCTAAAGCACAATTTCTATTACTCTATTCTCTATCCTCTTGATTTAGAATTATTTATACTACTTTTCAACTTGAGCCTGGCCACCCTCCTGGTTTTAAACTCTTTGCCAAGAGCTTGGTTCCATCCTAGTTTGGCAGAACCTGTTGTTAGGGTACATTTCCTTGATTCTACATACTGATGCCAAGTGGAATCCACTTATCCACCCCACTACTTAGTTGTGTGTTCAGTTGTATGTTAATAACTTTATTAGTTTGCACATGGTTTGGTAATAATCCAGATATAAAACTTTTGATGCTGATTTTTGCTATATTCTGGTACATTCTCAAACCTCATGCCTAGTCTTTTATGCTATTGGTCCCAACAAGGACCCACTCCCTCCATCTCCAGTATCCTTTCAAGCAAGTAACTTGGCAGCAGGTAAGCAACATTATATATAGAGCTGTTGATCTTTCAGGGGAAGTCAAATTAATGTGCATGTTAGAGAAGCAGAGAGAGGTAGTAAGGCAGAGAGGTTAAAGGACAGAATTGCAGAACTTAGGAGCTAGACAAGTGTAGTTTGGGCCTCCATGGCAATGTCTAACTTTGACGCATAATTTGGTGCCATGAATGAGACAGAAACCAGATTTGTGCCACATAAACAGAGCTGTAGAATTCATTGGCGCAGACTGACAACAATAATTGGGAATCAACAAAATATTCCATTGCTTTGCCAAGAAAAAATTGAAAATTGAATCTGTTTACTAAATACAGATCAACCAATCAGGGGACAATGTTGGTAGATTTGAAGAGAACATTATCAAGCATCAGAGTCAGGAAGAGGAGTTGGGACGGTCGGCAGATAATGGCAATAGGGTTAAGACAACAGAAAAGGGTCTCGAGGACAAGGAGAACCAGTAGATAGGAGAGAAAGTAGGAGAATATGCATGTTGCAGTGTGATGCAGTTGAGGCAACTGAATGGACAAGTCCATGAGCTTCTTAAACTTGGATATGGAGGGAGCAGGGGCGAGGGATTTACAGTTCAGTTAGTGGTGATGACAAGAATGGCAGGAATATTTTTGCATACCAAGATGGTCCTCGAGTCATGAGCATTTTTGATTGAAGGCAGCAAAGTCCAATACTACTTCACGTATACTAACTAGATCTGACAATATATAGTTAGACTAGATCTGTGTATCTTAATTTCATTAATGTGTAGTCTTTGATACAGTTGATATACTTTAGTTGCACAGTTCGAAGTATAGTTAGAGATTAGTATACACTGGACTGTGTGAATACATATTCATCTTAATTCAAAAATCCAATAAGAAATAACTTGAGACCCAATGGAGCAAAAATACACAGCTTTGAAAAGTGAACTTGTACTTTAAGGATGTTAAATTCCATATTTTAATGCCAAGTTCAGATCCAGGATTGGTCCAGTCAGGATTCAACTTAGTACAATCCTGTTCCCATGAAAAGCTGTTGTTCTCAACTGTGGTTTTCCTGCCATTATGACACCAGTTCTTGTGCAATTCTAACAGCAGAGGGAGCCTAGAGTCTGTGCACTGTGCTAATATAAATACTACTGCTGCTGCTACTACTCTGCACTTGCTTCACTCCAGCAGGCATTGCATCTTTTCAAATTTAATTAACTTTTTTGCAGATGAACTGCTTGATTATTATAGAGAGGTAAGAATTATATCTAATATTTAATGTGCAAATTTCTGGTTTTCACTAAAATATAGACAAGTGAAGTGCACAAAATTTACGCAAACAAGTTTTGATCATTGGAAAATTCACCCCTATTTAAATGTCAAAATAGATGGGAATTAGTAAACTTGGCCAAAAGTCTGCTCAAAATGCATATTTTGAACAATTGAATATCAAGCCTTTGAAACCAAAATGATAGAACCCCTACAATGTGGAAACAGGCCCTTCAGCCTGGCAAGTCCACACAGCATCCCACCCAGACCCATCCTCCTATAACCCACCTATCTACACATCCCTGAACACTACGGGCAATTTAGCACGGCCAATCCACCTAGCCTGCGCATCGTTGGACTGTGGGAGGAAACCCACACAGACACGGAGAACGTACAAACTCCACACAGACAGTCGCCCGAGGGTGGAATCGAATCCAGGTCCCTGGCGCTGTGAGGAAGCAGTACTAGCCACTGTGCTGCCTGAAGAGAAGAAAAATCACATTCAATAAAGTTTAGGGATTTTTTTTTTAAGGGTTTGATGTAGTAGAAGCAACTTAATGACGTGTGGCATTACTAACTAATTATAAAAAATAGACCTGGGGAAGAACATCTTTAGAAACTCAAAGGAAAATTTGAAGAGACCCAGGAAATCAAAGATTCTTTTAATTACTTCTTTCAACCTATGTAAGCTATTTTTAAAAAAGGAAGTCTTACAGGACCTTCTGGGTTTACGGAGGTCAAAACTTTATGAAACATGGGCTGAATTTTCACAGCATTCTAGTGGTGTGGATGGAGATGAGAAACTTGAGAATTATTTTTCCTCAACATCGAGAATTAGAAAATATAAAGTTCAATTAGAACCCTTCAAGCTTAGAACGGCTAGATGAGAATCTCGCTAGTATGTGGCAAACACCTCATTTCCACGCACTTGGATTTCCTTAGCAGTTAAACTTGGCTCACTTATGCAATTTGTGATTCTTTCAACCTTTAGAGACTAGGTGGTGCTAATTCCCAATTGGAAAATCTGAGCAGTTACCTGATGGACATTGATCAAGTTTTACTTTCTCCTGAAGACTTCCAGCTTAAAGTCTGTTCACAAGCAGCTCATATGCTCTATGGGCTGTGACTGTCTCCATCCTTCGCCCACAGACAGCAATGTCAGCATCACTGCATCATCATTGCCAACCTCTTGAATACAGGACTTGACTACTACACCTTGGAACTCACCAAAACCTGACATTCTTTTTTTCATTCATTCATGGGATCAGGGTGTTGCTGGCTAGGCCAGCATTTCCTGCTCAGCCCTAACAGCCCAGAGGGCAGTTAAGAGTTGACCACATTGCTGTTAGTCTGGAGTCACATGTAGGCCAGACCAGGTATGGATGGCAGTTTCCTGACAATCAACAAAGGTTTCGTGGTCATCACTAGACTTTTAATTCCAGATTTTATTGAATTTAAATTCCACCATTTGCCATAGCAGGATTTGAACCCACATCCCCCAAACATTACCCGGGTCTCTGGATTAAAAGAACAGTGATAATACCATTAGGTCATCACCTAAGCTCATACTACATCATTCTAATCACCGGTGCACACATTCATCTCGTGCAGGTGGTTCCCTCATCCTTTCACTTTTCACTGTTGGAGTGTAGATCTAGGTGCATTTCAGTAGCTGCTGAGTGTTCTGATGGACATGGGTCTCCAGGGCAGCTGCCAACCTGGCCATGGAAACAGCCAGGAGCACCCATGCCAGGCGAGCACTGTACTGATAATGTTGACTTCTCCATTCTCCGATCTGGCAGCATCTGTGGAAAAAGAAGCAGAGTTAACATATTGAGCCTGACGTCTCTTCTATGTGAATGTTTCCATAGATTGCTGAAAACGTTCAGTTGTTGACCTTTTGATGGAGTAACAACTTTCTCCACCAATTCCTAGTGTTAATTAAATCTTGCCTGATCTACAATGGGATTTTATTCCAAAACAGAAATAGGAGTCAAAAAACTTAATTTAGCAGAAAGAAATGCAACATATGAAGAGCTATGTCTTTTCAGGCAAGATTGGGAACAATGCTGACGCCAATCTCAAATGAACAATAAACCAATTTGGTCTTTGGCTGGTCTGACAACTGGGAGGGGCTTGTAAGATCTGGCAGCAGGTGCAGGTGAGGGGATGCTCATGGTGGTTGTTGGGTTCCAGTAAACAGGCAGTGCCATCTAGTGGCTGGAAGGGTATCAGGGTGCACAGGATGTAAGGGATTGTGTGTGTGTCTGATAAATTGGGGTCAGTTTGATTGGACTAGGTTAAGAGTCTAATTCCTGTTTTTCCTGAGCATTTACTTACTTGATTGCAATGGAACGCTCTGAATGGTTCCATTTAAAGAGAGAATTGTAGGAGGCTCCCATCAGAATCTTCAATTTCTCCAGTAATTCTCACGGAATCTGCTACAAATCAGAAATTCTGCAGGGTCTTGATGCACAACTCCAGTCTTCACTACAGGGAGGGGAAAAAAAAGCACCATCTGACCCTCCTTCCATTTAATTGTAGGCTTAATTTGGTATAACAACAGCACCTTTTATTCCAGCAGGCACAGTATTTTGATTTTGTTATGGTATATTTCTCTTAAAGCTTACAATTTTTCAGAGGTTCCTCAGTCAGCTATTCAGGTTATGAAATATGTAACAAAAAGACAGACAAGAATCCTAAACAACTAAACAAAACTTACCCAGCTGCTTTGGAAATCCACTCATGTTTGGTGCTGAGATGCATAATGCTTGTACAGTCGTTGGGATAGTGAATGAAAAGAGAGCAGTGAATAAAATAATTCATGTCTTCTAAGAGAATGAAATATCCATAGTCCTCAGCTACTCAAAGAATTTGCATTATGATGACATACAGTTTCCCATCCCTGCCTTTCCTACTAGGGGATATGTCAAGGTGTTAAAGTCCAAACTAGAAAAGTAATGGCACTGTGGCTGTACCAACTGATGCCAATTTGAGTAGCTAAAGTTTCTCGTTTGTGTTTTGAGTCTTTAGGTTAAACAAAAAGAGGAATGAAGGTTGTTCATGTGACTTGTTCGAAATCTGCTTACAGGCCTTGGTGACTTGGTTGTTAAAGTGAGGAGGGGTCTACATTGTCTTACTAGAAAAAGTATAGAATATCTTCACACCTGTAAAGGACTTGAACAGTTGGTGGACAGACTATAGTCTCCAACTCCCAGGATGGTGTTGGAAATATCTGATTTTGAGAATCGTCATGCTTTTAAACTGTATTTAATTTTAAGATCAGCTGGACTTGCAGGGATAATCTAGAGAACAGATAACTTGTATTTTACATTACCACATAGGTAGGTTTTGAGTGGGGGTAAAAGAAGTCCATAAAAATATAAGAAAGTCACAAGTCTATAACATTCAATCACTTAAATGCAAGTTCCAACCCGCATTTCTGAAGTGAAGAGATTTGTTTTGATTTGGCTAGAGGGAGGGGTCTCCAGGATAAACCATGAATGAGAGTTGGGGGATTAGGAGTTCACAGACTAAAACAGGAATAGTGCCAACAGTCAATAGTACCTGCTGCATGGAGGTTTTTATTTTAGGAATTAAGTCTAACCATAGAGGGAGAGTTTTAATTTCTTTAAATGTAAAAGTGCAGAACTTCTGTAATTTAGAGCACAAGGTGGTTACTGAAAGCATTTGTTTTACAGTACACATCTTAACTTGAAATAATCAAATTTTTCAGCTACTCAATGGAAGTTCAAATTTCCTTTTAAAAGTTAATTGTCTCTGCAGAGATTGTACCACTATGCTGGATTGTTTGTGGTAGTTCAAGGTAGTGACTCATCATCACTCTAAAGGGTAAATAGGAACAGGCAGGAAATACTGACCTTGCCAGCAAAGTTCATTCCCATAAAACTCCTTGCAAGAATGTAGACTCTGGTTGTTCTCTACTTACTCATTATGTAAGACTTGCATTCATACTGTAAAAATTGACATTTTATTGAAAATCGGATTTGAAAAACATTATAAATAGTTCCTGGAGAGACTGATTTATCAAAGAAATTTGAACACCTCTGTACAAAAGACCCTTGCAACTATAGTTGCATTGCAATAAAAATGACCATTATGACACATTATTAGTAGTCTCATAAATAACCTAAAGACATGAAACAGTACTGGAAGCATGTTTTGTAATTGTTAAATTATGAACTTAATCAAGCCAAAAAGCATCAAATCATACAAATACTGTAAGAAAATGTGATTTCAAAAATAACCTGTTTTTTAAAATATAGTTTCACGTGGTTCATGCAGAAAAAATATTCCCAGCCATACTTTTTGTATCTCATGAAGGGAAATAATTAAGTACATACCCAAATCCCAAAAAGATATACAAAGCTGAAAACTCTAAAACTGTAGTTATCCACTTATCCTCACATTAAAATTACTGAAGTGTGTAATGACAGGGATCAAAACCTTACTCTGCCCCAGCATTATACACCATATAAAGAATAAAAATGAAAAAATGTTTTGACAGTTGGGGAAGAAATACAGCAAGATACCCTAGCACCAGCTAATACATTCAAGTGCAATATGCTTCATTTCAGAACTAAGATGTTCTTAAATATGTTTCAGTTACAAAAACTACTCTGTTCATTTGTGAAATATCTCCTGATGCAAAACATGTACTTAATCTTCACTTTGTTTTGAAGCAACATTGTTTGTTAGCTGAAAATCCATTTTTGGTATTGATCAGAAGGATTGCATGGAACCAAATTTGGCTTGTCCCCTCTTGCAGTTAAGCACTCATTTGAAACTTGATTTACCAAATGCTTGTCCTGTAACACAAAGCATAATTTATAACAGTTATCAGCATAATTTTTGAATGCCTTAAAAATAGTGTTAATCCCTGACCATTTTATCAACTCTTGAAGTTATTAGGTTTTGTTGTGTTATAATTCGTTCAAGGGACTGTCATGAATAAATCTGAATATTTTACTATGGAGCCACATGCTCTCCTCATCCATTTTGAAAAATGTTTTCAACATCTATTTTGCATTTCAAATTTTCTTTTAAGGGGCCCGATGACCAACTTTCAGGAAGATATGGGTTACCACGACAGTAAACATGAACTCCAAGCAAATAAATTGATAATTTAAAATGAACAACTAACAGAAACAGAATCAGATCTACTGAGCAGAAAAAGACCCTTTAAGCCCATCATGTCAATGCCAGTCAAGAATAATGACCTGACTCTTCTAACAAAGCCTTTTGTATGCCTTGGCATCATAAGTGTACATCTAAGTACTTCTAAATGTTCTGGGTTTCTGCCTCTGCCGTCCTTACAGGCAAAGTTCCATATTCCCACTCCCCTCTGGAAGAAAATGCTTTTCATCACTTCACCTGTAAACCTTCCTTCAAAAGGGAAAATTTACTTTGTCTACCTTATCTATGCCCCTCATAACTTTATGCATCTCAATTCCCCCTCAGTCTCTTCTGCTCCAAGGAAAACAGTCTGTCCAATCTCTGTTCATAACTACTGTTCTAGAGAAAAGTCACTAGACTTGAAGTGTTAACTCTGATTTCTGTCTACAGATGCAGCCAGACCTGCTGAGTTTCTGTTTTTGTTCCATTCTACACAACCTTTTCTAAACATATAAAACTTAGAAGATAGAAGCAGGAGGCAAGCATTTGGCCCTTCGAGCCTGCTGCACCATTCTTCACGATCATGGCTGATCATCCCAACACAATAGCCTCGTCCTGCTTTCTCCCCATAACCTTTGATCCCATTTGCCCCAAGTGCTATATCCAGTCACCTCTTGAATACATTCAATGTTTTGGCATCAACTACTTCCTGTTGTAATGAATTCCACAGGCTCACCACTCTTTGGGTGAAGAAATGTCTCCTCATCTCCCTCCTAAACTGTCTACCCTGAATCCTCATACTGTGATCCCTGGTTCTGGACAACTCACCATCAGGAACATCCTCCCTGCATCTATCCTATCCAGTCCTGTTAGAATTTTGTAAGTCTCTATGAGATTCTATCCCCCCCCAAAAAACTCCATTCCTCTGAACTCTAGCAAAAACAATCTCAACCTAGTCAATCTCTCCTCATACGTGAGACCCATCATCCCTAGAATCAGCCTGGTAAACCTTCGCTGCATGCCCTTGAAAGCAAGAGCATCCTTCCTCAGAAAAGGAGACCAAAACAGCATACAATTTTCTAGATGTGGCCTCACCAAGGCGCTGTATAACTGCAACAACACATCCCTGCTCCTGTACTCAAAACCTCTCACAATGAAGGCCAACATACCATTTGCCTTCTTTACTGCCTGCTGCATCTTACCTTCAGTGACTGGTGCACACTCCAGTCTCCCAATTTACAGCCATTCAGGTAGTAATCTACCTTCTTGTCTTTGCTTCTGAAGTGAATAACCACGTATTTATCCAAATTATACTGCATCCGCCATTAATTTGCTCACTTACCCAACCTGTTGAGATCTGCATCCTCCTCACAGTTCGCCCTCTCACCTAACTTGGTATCATCTGCAAACTTGGACATGTTACATTTTGTTCCCTCATCCAAATCATTAATATAGATTGTGAAAAGCTGGAGTCCCAGCACTGATCCCTGTGGCACCCCACTAGTTACTGCCTGCTAATTTGAAAAGGACCCATTAATTCCTATTCTTTGTTTCCTCTCTGCCAACCAGTTTTACATCCATCTGAATACACTTCCCCCAGTCCCGTGCACTTTAATCTTGCACGTTAATCTCTTATGTTGATTTGCATTTTTTATTGCCGACCTTAACTGAAACACCACCAAAATTCTGGCAGGGGTGACCATTGACCAGAAACTACTCAACCAGCCATACAAATTGAAGGCTACAAGAGCAGATCAGAGGCGAGGAATCCTGTGCAAAGTAACTCACCTACTGACAACTCAAAAGTTTATGTATCACCTACAAGACACTAATCAGACGTATGACAGGATAACTTAACTAACCTTGAAGAGGGCAGTACCAACAAACATACTCAACACCATCCAAGACAAAGCAGACCACTTGATTGGCACCCCATCTAACACCTTCAACCTTGGTGGTGGATAGACAATGTACTGTGGAAGCAGTCTGTACCATCTGCACGATGCATTATAATAATACACCAAGTTTCCATAGCATTTCCAAGAGCAAGGATTGCAAATACAGGAAGCTCTCGTCCAAGCCACACAACATCCAGACCAGGAACCGCACCAACATTGCTTCACAGTTGCTCCTTCCCTTAACAGCATTGTGGGTGTAGCTAGACCACATTGACCACATTAGTTTGAGATGGCCGCTCACTGGCACCTTCTCCAGCTCAAGTAGGGTTAGCCAATAAATGCTGGCCTCTGCAGCAACATTCACATCCTATGAAGAAAAATTTACTTCATTACGCTCCATTGTTGAATTCTTCTGGTGTGCGTGGTCCTTTATTTTCCATCCTAGTATCTAACGGCTATTCCCAATTGGTTCATGAATATCTTGAATTGTGTTTAGACCTGCATGTTATCCACTTTACATTTTTCAATTATTTATCTTTGGGACTGAACTGTTCAGCTTAAACTGCTGTTATAACTATGAACAACTAAATCAGCACAAATTTGGGGATGAATGGAGTACGTTCCTGTCCTCTATGATTCAGTATCATTTTGTACTAAGATATTAAAAGGACCTCTAAGAGTAGGATTTTTAATTGAAGAGGGGGCAGCTCCCTCAAGGCAAAATGTCCCAAAGTTACATTTTCTTAATTCCAAACAACAGATAGAAACATAACAATTCATGCACTTTGTAATTGTATAGCTGTAATTAATATAGGACAGTTTGTTATACCAGTGAACTTCAATAATAATCACAATATTGATTGCAACAGTTTTAAAGTTGGATACAAAAAATAATGAGCTTTAATTTAATTTAAATTTTAATCGATTGCAATCTCAAGGAAAATGATTAATCACCTGAAATTCCCATTTCTGCTCTGCTGAAACAAAACTATTTGAACCTTTATATGTGCATTCCTCAAGAAAGGCATTGCCTTTTAGGTTATGAATACACAACTCCTTCTGAATATTATGACGAATTTCATGCAGCGAGGTGTACTCAAAGTACTGGGGGGAAAAAAAAAAATTCACGTTAGTAGATTGCATTATAAATGCACCTGGTCAATTCAGGTTAAAAATCTTTAAAATTCACATGACCTTAATTAACTGTTCATTGAGAAATGTGTTGAATTACACTAACTCAAAACTGCATATCAACTCTGTTCTGAAAAACTGACGTATATAAATCATCCTTTATAGCTGCAGGATGTGCTTTTTGACCAAAAGAAGTTGTAAGGCGGAAAGAACAGCTAATGCCCATCTATGCCCTGACTTTCTGGCCTGACAACATCAAAGATCAATTGTATAAGACTCAACGTGGTGATCAGCAGAATTCCCAGCATCAAGGAGCTGTACCTCTTCATGAACTTCAAAATAATGGTACTGATTAAACATCTTGTACAAAGGATATAAGGTACCAGAAAAATCAGCAAGATGAACTAAATCAAGTTTGTTGCAGCGATGCTGTTTTTATGAATTCTGTATAACAAACAGCTCCTTAAAACTATGCTCTGCCACAAGCAGTCCTGCAGACAAACAGAGATTGCACCACTTAGCACCAGCTGTACCACCCACAGCAGTGTCCTCATCACTCACCTATCACAGTCCTGATATGATGCTGACCACTCCCTGTATGTAGCAAGTTCAGGCTTTAACCAAGGAAGCAAAAACATTCCAAGAAGAAAAGGTCAAGTACAGATCAACGCTTGACCCACCCCCAAACCAGAACAAACTCCAGTTCTTGAACATCATCTCTTTCAGAGATCACCACCACCCAAGGCAGAAGTGTGGTGTCAAAGAGGAATTATCTGTGTGACACTAACTCAACTCTGTATTCAACATATGGGGTAAAGGGATTTAATAAATGTTGCCTGTTTCAAGGTGCACTGGACTGGATGGATTCAGTTACTACATCCACTAATACAGCCCTAAAACTATAAGCAGATTCCCTACTAACAAAGCCTGAATTTCTCAAAGCAGGCATAATAAAGTGTGAAAAGTCTGCTCAACACTGAGTCGATCAATACTGATTGAAAGTCTGCAACAGCATACAATGTGCTCCAACATTTGGGGATACTACAGGGATGTATGCAGGAATTTTTTTTAAAAAGTAACAAACCCAGCAATTAAATCAAGCTGGCTTGAAGACAAAGGCAGGATAATCATCACTGAATCCAGCAAGCAGGTAGAAAAGTGGATGAAGCATTACCTCTAACTCTACACAATGAAGAGCACTGAAGTACTGTCATATCACGACTTCTGAAGGAGCAACATAATTCAACTTCCTGCTTGTGTGGGACTTTACCCAATTTACTCCAATAACAAGAGGCTGATGACCTCACAAAGACCCACATCAACAGTACTTAAAAACTTGTCACACACAAGAAAATACAAATTGTTATTACTGTTGAATAACATTACCAATTAATACTCTCTTGCACAATCTTCTCGCTATATTACAAACTATGTTAGGAATTCTCTTGGAGATATCACTTTTCCATCATTATTTCACTGAAAGTGTAGCTGAAACTCCATTCTCAAACATAAAACGGTGTTTCCATTATATTTCTGGCAGTCGGCATCCAGAGAAATTTTAATGCTTTTCTGAAATGTTAGAGTGTCATGAAAAGCACAGTGGCTAATTCTACCGGTGCACAAACATGAAAAGGCAAGTGAGAGCACAAAATAAGTAAGAACATTATAATAAATATCAGGGATTTAAAGGGTACATGAAATAATTAGACAACCATATTAAGAAAAGCAGTTAAGAATCATCTACTTAACACAGCAAGAAATTACTGAAAGCAATGTCCTGGTTTACCCAAATATGATTGAACTTTAATTTATCAAATCAAATACTTGATTGTATTACCTGGTTTCCTCCAAGACCATGGCAAGAATACATTATTAAGTGTTTTCCACCCTGGTTATTTTCTCCAGCATCCAGGCAAGTCTCCAAACCTAGGTTTT
>NC_063338.1:58822003-58847003 GCF_021869965.1 Rhincodon typus | reverse complement strand
TAATCTGAAATTGAAAGGTAAAACAGACATTACAAATAAAGCAGCTTTTGGTTTGCAAAAAAAACTTTTAATTTTTGAGAAGATCTTTTGCTTGGTATTGGCCTTTCTAAACTCTATTTTCTTGTTAAACACAATTAGTTGAAAATTATACTACAAAATAATCAAAGTAATAAAATCGGATCATATGTACAGATCTGAAATGCAAACTAATAATTTAACCATAACATTAGAAAAATAAATCATAAAAAAGGAACAGAATTAGACCATTCATTTAGATAATGCTGATCTATTTGTTTTGAATATCACATTTCCATCTGCTGTAATTTCAGTCCCTTCTTGAACCATAAGTCATCTAGCTCCTGCTTAGAAATATTTAATGACCTCAGCTCCACTACATTAAGGCAGAGCGTTTCAATGTCTCACAAAGGTCAGAAGAAAGTAAATCTTCTCATCTGTGTCCTAAATATTGAACTGAATCAGAGCAAACCTTCTCTCCATTTGTAACTTGTCAAGACCATTCAGGATCTTATACGCTTCAATTAAGTCACCCTGGATCTCCTAAACTCCACTCGAAGAAATCCCTACCGTCTTCAACATATCCTCAAAAGAAAACCCACTTATTCCAGGTATCAACCCAGTACACCCTCTTTGAGCCACCTCCAAAGCATTTGTATGCTTCCTCGAATAAGTAGCTATAATTGTATTTGAAATGTGATCTCACCAATACACCATATAATTGAAGCTCAACATCCTTGCACTTTATTCAGTTTCTCTTGTAATAAATTATATCATCCTATTAGCTTTCTTGATTATGTGCTGTACCTGTATTCTTATCTTCTGTAGCTCATACATTAAAACATTAGATCCCAGTGAACTTCAGATTTCCAGTCACCATCTGTTTTTTTTTGTTTTCCTTGCCAAAGTGAAGAATTCCACATTTTCCAACATTATACTCCATTTCAGATTTTCTCAACATATAGATATCTGTCTACAACATCCTTGCATCTTCTCTGCAATATACTTTCCTATATATATTTTGCTATAGTCTGTGAATTTAGTTAACATACTTTCACTCCCCTCATCTAATTCATTGCTAAAAATTATAAGAAGCTGATATAATTCTGTCAGCTCTTAGAATTCTAAGAAGCCCATGCACAGACCTCTGCAGGATTCCACTTATCACGTACTGCCAATGAGACAAAGACCCAATGATACATACCATTTTTTGCCAACCAAACTTCTATACAACCTAATATGTTACACCCTATACCATAGGCTCCTATTTTGTGCAATAAGCTTTGATGTGGTACATTATCAAAAGCCTCCTGCAAATCCAAGTATTACAAAATGCTTACAGGCTTATCTTTAGCCACAGTGAATGTTTCTGCCTTCAAAGTACTCCAATAAATTGGTTAAACATGATTTCCCTTTAAAAGAAACTCAAGGTAATTAGGAAGGTCAGCATGGTTTTGTCAAAGGATTCAACTATAATCTCTGTAACAATTGATCAGACAAGCTAAGTGACCAAACGTTTCCTGTGTTCTGCCTCCTTCCTTTCTTGAATGGAGGAGTTATATCCGCTATTTTCCAACCTGATGGAACCTTTGCTGATTCAAACAAATTTTGGCCAATTAACACCAAAACATAAATAGCATCAACTTTTAAGACCCTAACATGAAATCCATCTGGATCCCAAGACCTGTTAATCTGGAGGTCCATCAGTTTGTTTTGTGTCTTCCCTTGTTATTGTACTTTCACTAACTTCCGATCTCCCTTCTACATCCTGATTTAGTTATTACTGGGATGTTTTTTGTATCATCTGTATTGAAGACAAAAGCAATATTTGTTCAATTCATCTGCCATTTTCTTGTCATCTACTACTAGCTCTACATTCTGGATCTAGTTCACTTTAATTATCATTTTCCTTTTTAAACACCTGTAGAAACTCTTGCCATCCATTTTTTTTTACATCCTAGCTAGCTTCCTCTTATACTCTAATATTTTTCTGCTGATAAATGTTTTAATCATTTTCTGCTGTTCTTTCTATTTTGATCAATGATCTGACCTGCCACTCATCTTTACATATTTATATGCTTTATCTTTAGGTTTGAAAGTTTCCTTAACTTCATTAGCATTTTCCTTACAGAAGGAATATAATCATTCTGAGTAATCTGCAATACTCCCTAAAAGGTCTGCCACTGTCTCTCTATTGGTCTACGATGCCATTTGCTTTCAGCTAGTTCAGCTTTCATACCTACTCAGCTACCCTGATTTAGGCTTAAAATAGTCTTAGATGCAAATTTTTCCCTCGTAAAGTGAATGCAAAATTGAAACATATTGTGGTCATGGATACTTGGAAGTGTGTTGAGCTCATAAGTCACTAACTAATCCTGTCACATTATACACGGTAAACTCTTGTATAACCTTCTGTCTGATCAATGCCAGAATGTGCTGCTCTATGAAACTACCGATCTCAAAAGCACTCTATGAAGTCACCATCCAGGCTAATAATTTTTCATGTTTTTATTGAAAAAGTCATCCATAATTATTGTCATCCTCTTTTTAGTCTCAGCACTCAATATTTCTTCTTTCATACTTTGTCCCACATCATGGTTGCTGTTGTCTTTTATTTGAGGGTTGAGGGGGGAAGCTGTAGACTGCTTCCAATTGTGACTTTTTTCCCTGTTGTTCCTCATTACGACCCAAGTCTATCTCTTGAACCAAGGTAATGTCTAACGATTGTAAAAATGCCACTGTCTTTTTAGTGTTACGCCTCCATCTTAACATCCTATTTTTCTTGGGTGTCATATTTATCAGCATCCTGCAGCCACATTTTCAAATGGCTATTAGGTCATATTTATTTAATGCACGCCACAAATTTGTTTACTTTGTTATGAATACTACATTCCTTTAGTTTATCTTTTTTAAAAGTCTTTGTAACATCTAACCTTGATTGTTGATGTAGTCTTAGCTTTTATTTCCCCTTTCTACCCCTCCCGGACCCTCATTTATGACATTACTATTTCCATCACTCACCTTGACTCAAATGATATACGACATCTTTCCACATTTGATTCCCTGCTCCGCTATCTCATTCAAAACACACTCTACTTCACAAGTTATCCAGTTATAAAGGAAACTGGCCCCAGCACCATTCAGGTGTAGATCACCCCAACTGTACAGTCGCCATTCTCCCCAGTACTGATGCCAGTAACCTATGAACTGGAGTCCACTTCTCCAACATTAGTCTCAACCACGCATCTCTCTAATTTTATGTACTGTCAATTTACACACAGCTCACACAATTGAAAGACTATAACTCCTAAAGTTCTGCTTTGTAATTTAGTGTCCCGCTCTCATAATTGCCACGCATAACCTCCTACCAACTTCTACCAATATTATTGGTACTCACATGGACCATGACCACTGGATCCACCCTGCCCACTCAAAATTTCTCTCCAACACTGAGCAGATATCCCTAACTCTGGCACTACACAGACATCACAGAAATCTGAAATTGTGCTCTTTGCTGTAGAGAACGGTGTCAATCACTTCCACTACTATTACTACAACTATATTCCTTATTGTTCTCGTGCTTGAACATCTTCTTCTAAAATGGTGAGATGGTCAGTTCACTCATCCATCATCCAGCCCCCGCTCACATCAAGGAAGCTTGGAGAGCCACAACCTTACCGGACAATTGCAGAGGTTGCTCTCTGGGTGCCCTTACCTGCTTAACACATGCTGACCACTGACCAAATCAGAAGACCATCTCCAAAATGGTGTATCTGTCTCTTGCCAGAAAAAAAATCGAGATAAGTTACTCCCTTCTTGATGTGTGTTTTGTCTGCACATCATCGAGTTCATTAAATTCTGGATAGAAGCTGATCAAACTTCACTTACTGCAGTTTTGTCCTGGATCGTTATGGTATTCAAGGAGCTTCCACATGCCGCAGCCTTGATATATCTTTGTCTTGCTATCATTAAATAATGAAGTGCATTTGTGCATTATATCAATTTTATCACCAAGTTGTATACTATGCTAAAACTTAAGAACAGAAAAGACCTCAAGCTTTTACCAGAAACTCAAAATAGGAAGTTCCTTTCTCTGTGTTGGAGAAAGAACCAATTCCAAACAAATTCCATGAAGCTAACTCTGCCCGACTGCCCACCTTGGAATGCTTCGCTTGCCTCTAGATGATGCTGCCTGCCTGTGGGTCCTGACCTTACCAGCTGCTCTAGATTACGCTGACTGCGAATGGGTGAGGGGCAACTAGTCAAGGCTACAAATCACGACAAATTCTGAAATTTAAAACTACAACAAAACTCCTTCATTAATAAAACAGCACAATATGAATTAAAAACCAAAGAACTGTGGAAGCTGTAAATCAGAAACAAAAGCAGAAATTACAGAAAAGCTCAGCGGGTCTAGCAGGATCTGTGGGGAGAAATCTAAAGTTAACGTTTAATTCATGACAAATAATGCAACTTAAAATAAAACACTCACCGACCCATAACGTATAGGAGACATATCTGGCATGAACACTTCAGGATAAACATTCTTCAAGTACCAAGTGAAATTATGACAACGTAGACGCTCTTTCAACTCTAGTCTTTCAGTAATATCTCCATATGTTTTCTGTAAAAAAGCACTAAAATATTAATGAAATTCTGACTAACCAAATCTAGGACTTACTAACAAGTAGTTATAGGTCAAAAGTCTAATCAAAACATATACTTAGTATTAAAAATCTTTTCTTTGGATAATTAGGACATTGTTGTAACACATCTAATTCCTGTTTTACTCAAACCACAGTACAGATCATACTATTTAACAATGTCCCTCACATTAGACCAGATCTTGCAGTCTCTGAATAGCAAACACACAATGGAATGCCCCTGAAGGCCCAAGACATTGACTGTACAGGAATTGCCTGTGAAGATGAAACTCGCTCAGCAGCTCAGGGTCCAGTATGAATATCTCCAACTTTGATTAACAGCCAGGAGATCAAAGTCAAAGTTATGGAAGAGATCCAATTTACCAATCCAGCAAAAGCTACACAGGCTATAACAATATCTAATGCCTGACTATCTACACAGTATGATATAAATTCTTCATTGAAATGGAAAATAGTTCAATCCAAAACTACTGTCCCAAATCAAAACAAACAAAACTATGAAGGTCTGAAGGGTGATTTGGTTGCAATAGACTGAATAGTTTCATTCAGAGGCAATGACAGTGGATGGGCAATTATTAATACCCAAAGAAATAATTTAAAATGGTTACAGAGATAAACAAATAGAGAAATGCTGGTTTCAGAAGTTCAACATTGTCTTTTTTGAGTTGATCTGAATGTTAAAAATTGATCTGATTGCAGCCATTCTTACTGAGAACATTTTGAAAGTTGCCAGTTCTCATTGTCAATGTCCAATGGTATAACTTTTGTTTCGAAAACAGTAACTTTCCAGCTTCAAAATCAGAATGAGAATTTTAATACAGATGAGTGCAGAGGTTTGTAGGTGGGTGAGGAGAGAAATCCCAGCAAAATACAAGCTTGTCAGGAAGCCACTTCAGAACCATATTTCTATATTAAACAGCACACCTTAAGTTACTTGAAAGCAGCCCCTAATTCTACCAAAAACAGCAATGCACGCAGCACATTGGAAGCCAAACAATTTCCAGACATGCACACTAGCACATCAACCTAAGTTTTCGTCAGCAGATTTATGTTACCCCCAAAGCCTCTCAACTTCAGTGACGAGCAGACTTAAAAGGCATTGTATAGTCAAGTGCAAATGGGTCACCAAAATTACCCAACCCACTGTGGACAGTTCATGGAGTCACAGTAAGAGTCACAAAATTGTTACTGCGCAGGAGGGGGCAAGTTGAGTTGAGTTATAATATCTGCACTGGATGGGTCAACAAGTATTTCACTTCATGGAATTCTCCTGCCTTGTCCCTGTAACCCTGTGTTGTAGCTGCCTATGCTGAATGTGACAAAATTGCTATTAGAGGTTTTCTTTTTAGCTGACAAACAATCAAAGGAAATTTTAGCCAAAATAGCATTTCATATAGCTCAAATCATGGCCTTCACGGACAACAAAATGGACTAGATTGCAAACAGCGAGACTCTGATAAGGCAGCACAGATGAAAACGATCTGATTTGAGATTTCCAATTTTTATATGAAATGGAAAGGTCAAGCTTGACCTGAGATGAGGCATTTTAAATAATTATAACTGTATTTAAGATTAGACACATTTCATGAACATAGAGTATGAGAATAGAAGTTTAAATATATTAGATAGTGGGAAATTAAATTTCTGAAGTTAGCAGTTAGCCTTGAATGTAGAGACTTATTTTGATAAACACCCTTGAAGAAACCTTGTTTTTCCGTCAGCAAGATTAGAACAACAAAAAGGTATAAACAATTTGACCTCATAAGAGTACCAAGAGACAAATGACGTGGCAAGGGGAGCAGAAACAATGTTGAAACACAGTCACTATGACCTAGAGAATAAACAACTGCCACTTCACAAGTCTGATAAGAGGCAAGCTGTTCCCAAAATTGTTAGTTTTGTCACAGAATCATAGTATTAGGTTTAACTATGTATAACTTTATATTAGAGTTGATATAACAAATATTATAACCATTGTTAGAAATTAATGTTCTTTTTAATCTTATGTACTAAGATCAGTAAGGGATATGAATTGCGTGCCTGAATTTGAAAAGTCATAAGTAATAAACAAGTACACGATGTGGCTGGCAAATGTCTAGGAAGGGGTATAACAATCGGTGGTCAATAATCATAACAGCCCAAGAGCAGGTGAAAGCGGGTCTGGTAAACATCACAACATGATGGGAAGACACAAGGTGGACCATGAAGTTGTCCATCATTGATCATGTATTCACAATTCGATATGCAGATCAGAGGGAATGTGGCAAGCACTGATGGCAATGGTACATGCGACCATTGTAACACAGTTATGTGTAAACAACATGTACTTTTATGGGAAAGGTGGAGTGTCACTGACCTCCGATCTGAGCTTTAATTAAGACAACAACTGGGCTCCACGTGAAAGCCAGATTCAGAGCAGTCTCTGGCCTCTCCCACACATAGTAAAGAAGCTTTGAATAAAGATCGATCGATTTGTGCTACTGAACATGGGACTCAGATTCCTCTTTAAAATGATACTAATTTCCTTCTGAATACCTCATTGAACCTGATTCAGGCAGCACATTCCAGAATCTAGCCAGTGACTCTGTACCCTCTCATTCTCAATCCTTTCACCAATAGCTCCATTAGATCTCCTATGAGCCTACTCTTCACATAGAAAAAGGTTAGGGCTGGTACTTCTGGGCATTGAGGTGGCTTGTCTCATTTTGCAAATGCTTAAATGAGGATGTTGGCACCAGAAGGAACCTTTCAAATGTTAATTGGACTCATACAAATGATTCAAGAACATTAATTGGACTTTAAATGTTTTAGCCAGATTTATCAACAGTTTCATCGATTTCTGAATTCTGTGATTTGGACTTGAATATATGCAAGTTTGGATTTTTGGTTTTTTGAGCCAGTAAAATGTGGATTTTCTGTATGTGGAGTTTGAAATTAATTTCAAATTATTTCCATAGCCATGGTGATTTCTTTTAACAAGAAGTTTCTGAAGTCCCATCAGTGCAATGCAAATTCATTTCCTTTCCTCCAGAAGTATTATGCTGATCAATTAATCCAAAGTTTTAATGTTTGCCCTGGGAAAGGTGGTGGTGAGCTGTATTCTTGAATCACAGTAGTCCTTGGATTGTAAGGATTGCGCTGTTAGGAGGGAGCGCCTGGATTTTGATCCGGCAATAATGAAGGAATGGTGCCATGGTTCAGCCAGGATCACAAGTGGCTCAAAAGGATATCTTGCAAATGGTCATGTTCCTGTGCACCTGCTCACCTTGTCATTCAAGATGTAGGATCCATGGGTTCAGAAGGTGCTTTTGAAGGAGGCCTTGTGAATTACTATAGTGCATCTTATAGATACCCACACACTACAGCCAGCAAATGTCAGTGGTACAGGGAGGGAATAGTGAAGATTGTGAATGGGGCTGCTTTGTGCTGAGTGATGCCAAGCTTATTAAGTATTGTTGGAACTGCACCCATCCAGGCAAGTGAAATATAATTCATCACACTCCTGACTCATACTTTGCAGATGATGTTTGATAGGTATTTGGAGAAATCAGGTAAATTATTCACTGCAGAATTCTTAGCCTCTGACACTCTTACAGTCACAATATTTATATGGCAATTCAATTCAGTTTCTGATCAATGGTAGTCCAAAAGGATGTTGATACTGGGAGAATCAATGATAGTGCTGCCATTGACTGTCAAGGGGTGATGGTTAAAATCTCTCTTGTTGGAGATGGCCATTGCCTGGCACTTGTGTGGTGTGAACCATCCCAAGTCTGGATATTATCCTAGTCTTGTTGTGTACGAATGCACACTGCTTCAGTATTGGCATCTCAATAATGCTGTACATTGGAGCATCATCTGACCTTATGATAGAAGAAAGATCATTGATGGAGCATTTGAAGGTGATTGGACCTCTCTCTCTACCCAAGTTACTTAGGGTCTTTTATGGTGCAGTGAATGTCCCGACCTCTGAGCCAGAACGCTTAGGTTTTAAGTCCCATCTGCTCCAGAGTGGTGTAATAACGTCTCCAAACAGGTTGATTAGAAAATATTGGACCTGAGAAGTTCCTGCAGTAATGTCTTGGGGCTGAGAAGACTGACATCGAACAAGCTTCCTTTATGCTAAGTATGACTAACTAGCAGGGAGTTTTACCTTGATTCCCATTAACTCAAATTTTGATGGGACTCCTGGATGCCATGCTTGGGCAAATGTTATTTTGATGTCAAGGACAGTAACTCTCACCTCACCTCTAAATTTCAGCCCTTTTGTCCAGGCTGTAATGAGGTCATGAGCCAAGTGGCTATGACAAAATTAGCAGGTCATTACTGTGCAAGTGTTGCTTTATAGCACCATCAATGATCTCTTCCACCACTTTGCTGATGATGCAGAGCAGTTTGATAGGGCAGTAATTGGCCAGATTGGGTTTCTCCTGCTTTTTATGCAGGACAGAGACCTGGCAAAATTTCAACACTACTGAAGATTCCAGTTCTAGCTCTACTAGCCAGGGCATGGCAAGTTTTGGAGCACATCTTCACTACTATTAGCAGAATTATATTCGGCTTATAGCCTTTGCAATGTCTCCAACTGTTTCCCAATATCAGATGAAGCAATTCAAATCAATCAAATATTGGCATCTGGAATGCTGGGACTTCAAGAGGAGGCAAGAATCATATATTCGGCACCTCTGGCTGAATACGCTTCAGTTACGTCTTTTGCACTGATATACCAGGCTCACCCATTGTTGAAAATGGGGTATTGTGGAGACACCTCCTCCTCCAGAGAGTTGTTTAATTGACTACCGCCATCAACAACTGCATATGGCAGGACAGCAGAGCACAGACCTGATCTGTTGGTTGTGGATTGTTTAGCCTTGACCATCATTTACTGCTTCCACCATTTGATATGCAAGTAGTCTTTTGTTCACCAGATTTATGCCTCATCTTAAGGTAACTGTAGTGCTGCTCCTGACATTCCCTCCTTTTTATTGAACCATGGTTGATTTCCAAACTTCCCTGTGTTGAAGAAGAGGGGTCTATGCCAAGGGAATACAGACTGTGTTTGAATACAATTCAGTTGCTGATGGTCCTGGGTGCCCAGATTTTTGTTACTAGATCTGTTTGAAGTCAGTCCCATTTTGTATAGCAGTAGTGCAATGCAACTGATGTGGATATCCTCAATGTGAAGATGGGACTTAATCTCCATAAAGGTGTGTGTAGTGGTCACTTCTAATAATAATTTCACAGATGGATGTATTGGTGACAGGTAGATTGATGAGAACAAGGTCAGGTTAATTTTTTTCCCCTCTTGGTTGATTCCCTTTCCACTTGCTGTCCCAATCTTCAGGCTTACCATTTCTTTCTCATATCAGTAAAAGCCACTTCCTTTGATCTAACACAGTCTTCAATTTCTTTAAGGCACTGAGTTGAGGAGTTATTCCTTTAAGGGACTGAGATGAAGGATTTTTTTTCCCCCACTCAAGAGAATTGTTAGTGAAACATTAGAATTCTCTCTCTCAGGGCTGTGGACTGTCAATTGAGGAGTTTATTCAAATGTAGGATATCAATAGACTTTTGGGCAATAAAGGAAATTAAAGGAATAGGGCAGGGAGGTGGAGTTGATTTAGATTTTCTGTTATGATTTTATTTATTGCTAAGCTAATTTGACATGTGGGATAGTGCATGTCTGTCTTGCTCCTATTTCTAATTATTCTTTTGCTTCTGTGACTGTTCCTTTAACATGATCATGGCCGATCTTATCCCAGCGAAGCGGAGACCAGGATAAGATCAGCCATGATTATGTTAAATGGCAATGCGGGCTGGAAGAGCTGAATTGCCTGTTCCCACTCCTAATTTCTATGTTCTGTTTCAGAACTTCTTTTCTGGTCCAATAAAGTTAAAGGAAATAATGTTGGAAAGGGGAACTGCAATTTGAAGGGAACAAGGAAGCATTTGTACATAGGCAATGTCACTTCAATGCAGAATATGTAATTCCTGTATACCTTGCAGTTCTTCACGGAAAATTTCTACTTCTGAATAATAGAATCACACAGCACAGAATAAGCCACTAAGCCCATTATTTTTCTGCTGGCACTTTTTATAGTACTTCAATAGCTTTCTGGTAATATGCACTGTGCAGTGTCTGCTGATCACTATGAATCTTTTGTGCTTTTTTTTATTTTATGTCTTCTGCAGACTCTACAGTTTGATTTAAGTACATATGCTATAAAACACATTTTGATGGAAAGAAATGATTTGGGAGTGAGTGTCCTGTCTAGAATCATAATAAATTGAGGACCCTTGTCTGGGCATCAATCATAACACCATTATTGTTATGTTACCCTCCAAGCCACGTAACATTCTGACTTAGAGAAATATCACAAGTCCTTCAATATCGAATGCTGCAGCATTTTGAGCCATCAATCTAGCACTTAGGGAGTACCATTATTATAACCGTAATAGTTCAAGAACAAATGGGGACAGCCAATACGATGGTGGCCTTAAACAATTATATATCATAATGAATAAATGAAAAGAGAAAAAGCTTTATTGTTGTCAAAAATGGATTGAGATTGAAACATCATTTAATTATGAAGCAACTTTGTGATGCTACAGAATTAAAGTATTCTGTGAAAATTCAGTTAACTGTGAATATGTATTTGAACCTTCAAAGAAAAGTTAAACAAAAACATTCACAATCACAACACAAACCAAACTATAACCTTATTTTTGCCACAAAATGTTATTGTTCTTTGGTGCTTGTTTTGAATTTCATTTCTCAAGCAAAACAGGTCTAATAAGTACAAGAATTATACATTTCTTGATGTATTTATGTTACCCATCCTATTTGAAAAGCTTCAAAACAATTCAAAACCCAAAAATAAAAAATAAAGCTTTACACTTGATAGGCAATCTTTATAAACTGCTTTCAACCAAAATAATTCCAAAGTACTTCTTTTAACAATGCCACCTACCTCTTTAGACATGTGCATTGCCTGTTGATTCCGTCTGTAAAATATCTGTTTATAGTCATCCATCCAGACTTCTGCCAGACGGACCAAGTTGCGAGCTATCACTTGAGTACCTTTGGGAAATGTATGTGGACTTTTGGTGCGAAATACATGGCCCACTACAGAACATGGCAGAATTTCCAATTGTCCTCCACATAACCAAACCTACCAATAAAAAGAAAAAACACTGGTATTAATAAACTTGAAGCAGATTATACCTAGAACATTATAGAAAATAGAAAGATCAACTAGTAAGGAAAAAACTGTTAACTCATTGCTAAAGTCAGAATAAATTTAATAGAAAAACAAGATTGTACAAGAAGCCTTTAAAAAGAAAGGAAACATGAAAATCTCTGCAAGAAACTGAAGTAACAATCACAAAAATGTTCCAGAAACGTGTTTGTAGTAAGCAGTAACATTTCAATCTAAATTGATAGCTATAAATCACATTGTTCTATTCCACAACTGAAAATGAACTTCGGTAAATCATGAACTTGACTCCCTTTAAAACAGGAAGATATTGAGGCCAATTTAAAATTCTCCGACCATATTCCATAAAGACCAAGGAACTGCAGGACAATGAACGGAAAAATAATGTTAATCCTGACAACACTAGACCGGTCAAGTCACCTTTGTCCAGGGTTTTAGTTACCTCTGCTAATAATCTTTCTCAAGATTCATTGTCAACTGTTATCTGATTTTGGTTCTGTGATGACCCTTGGGACGTGTTCTATTATTAATGGGTCCAATTAGATTAAGTTGTAATTGTAACGTTGAATGTTAAAGGCCAAATCAAGAACTAACATTACTATCCTGACGTAAACAGATCAATTTTAGCATTCCACAAAACAGAAGAAATGACTAGTTCTTTCACTCAAGTTTGATTTGAACACTTCATTATGGTAGCTGTACTTCTGTAACTTCGTTTATTTAAGCAAACATGAATTGGAAAATATTTAACACATGGAAATTATTAACTGAGGATAAATTACACAACTTCAGCTTATGTTGGTTCAATTTAGAGAACTAAGTAGTTCCATTTACAAATGGAATCCATTCAGCACTGTAAGCATGGCATATATAAATGGACAATACCAAACAAAGTTAATATTTTTATCCATGATTCAACATAAGCAAGTACAAAACTTTCTATCCAAGTCATAAATAAAATTCTTACTTCACGACTACATAGATTTTTTTCTGCTATCAGGCATCCCATACATATCAATGCTTAATCATTAATTAGATATTACATACCATGTGCAATGCTAGACAATTGGAGAATGGACAGTCGAGTAACAATTTGATGCGGGTCACTACCCACTCCATAAACATACCTCGAAACAGTTCACTAGTATGCGGTGATCTGTTGTGAGAAACTCTCTGATCCAGGGCACTGGATAAATGAAAATAATGCTCACTGTGTCCACAAGTCATATTTATGGTATTATTAAATCAAACAATGGAAAATTTTAAGTAGCAATCCATTTTATATAAACAAAAAAGCACTGGGATTAGATCTGTTGCTGCTTTTGTCCGTTGAATGGATGGAGCATCGTTTCAACGTAGAAGCTTCCTCCACTGCTTGTGTTGATATGTACGGGATGTCTCATGCATTCATAAGCTGTTGAATTTCCAGATTCACGCCTGGCCAGTACACAGATTTGTGTGCTAACTATCGTGTATATTCAATATCCAAGCATCATTGATGTAACTAGTTTTACGTATAATGCTTTTGATGTTAGAACTTGTTTACTCTTGAAATGACTTGCAATATACATTATTTTTCGGTACAGCCAAAATGAATGAATTTTCTCAGACACTTCTTTGATACTCTCAAGCTATCCCTGGATAATCTTTCACACTTCTGGCAGCTATTTATCTTTAGTAGTTGCTGATTTTAAATGTTTATACTGGATGTGGCTAAAGAATATTTTCATAGTCAAGCATAGTCAATAGGAATAAATTAGCTTTGTATGGGTTGAATAATCTGCACGGTATCTTAGACATAATCATTCTACTAACAAAGTAAAACGTTTGCATTGATTGGCAGCATTTCTGTGCAACACTAACAGAGAACTACCAAAACTGAACTGGGCAGAGAATGCCAGTTAGAAATTCAAATACTTGGATACCAGCAAAGGATTCTAAGATATACAACCAGTTCAGGTCATGCAAAGTCATTATTCATTGTGGTAGAATAATGTATGGGACCTCTGTTATTTCTTATTTACATAAATGATCTGGATGTGAATGCACAAGGCATGACTAGTAAGTTTGCAGAGGATACAAAATTAGGAAATATCATTGATAGCAAGGAAGGTTATGGAAAATTAGAGGGTCTTGATCAGATGGGGAAGTGGGCCGAGGATTGGAAAATGCAATTCAATACATCTAAGTGTGAGGTGTTGCACTTTGGAAAGTCAAACCGAGGTAGGAGTTATACAGTAAATGGGCAGGTCCTGAGGAGTGTTGTGGAACAGAGGGACGTAGGAGTACAAGTACGTAGTTCGTTCAAAGTGGTATCACAGTTGTTTAAGTCAGTGAGGCTGCACTTGTAGTATTGTGTACAGTTTTGGTCACACTGTTATAGGAAAGACATAGTTAAACTGGAAAGTGTGCAACAGAGATGTCAGCAGTAATAGCTAATGCACTCATGGTAATTTTCCAAAATTCGCTGGATTCTGGGGCAGTTCCAGCAGACTGGAAAACAGCCAATGTGACGCCACTGTTCAAAAAAGGAGGTAGAAAAAATGATGGGGAATTATTGCTCAGCTGGCTTAACTTTTGTAGTAGGGAAAATGCTTAAATCTATCATCAAGGAAGAAATAGCAAGACATCTAGATAGAAATTGTCCCATTGGGCGGACACAGTAAGATTCATGAAAGGCAGGTCATGGTGGACTAATTTACTGGAATTCTATGGAGATGTTACAAGTGCAGTGGACAATGGGGACCAAGTAGATGTGGTGTATCTGGATTTCCAAAAGGCTTCAACAAGGTGACACACAAAAGGCCGCTGCATAAGATAAAGGTGCACGGTGTCACAGGCAATGTAGTAGCATGGATTGAGGATTGGAAGCAAGGAGTGGGGATAAACGAGTGCTTTTCTGGTTGGCGAACAATGACTAGTGGTGTGCCTCAGGGATCAGTGTTGGGACTGCAATAGTTTACAATTTACATAGATGGTTTGGAGTTGGGGACCATGTGTAGTGTGTTGAAGTTTGCGGATGACACTAAGAGGAGTGGAAGAGCAGAGGACTTTGAAACTCTACAGAGGGATATAGATAGTTTAATTGAGTGGGCGAAAGTCTGGCAGATGGAATTCAATGTTGATAAATGTGAGGTCATCAATGTTGGTAGGAATAACAGTAAAAGGGACTATTACTTGAATGGTAAAAAATTGCAGCATACTGCTGTGCAGAGGGACTTGGGTGTCCTTGTGCATGAATCACAAAAGGTTGGTTTGCAGGTACAACAGGTAATTAAGAACACACATAGAATTTTGTCCTTCATTGCTGGAGGGATTGAGTTTAAAAGTAGGGAGGTGATGGTGCAGCTGTATAGGGTGCTGGTGAGGCCACACCTGGAGTACTGCGTGCAGTTTTTGTGACCTTAAGTGAGAAAGGATGTACTGGCACTGAAGGGAGTGCAGAGGAGATTCACTAGGTTGATTCTAGAGATGAGAGGGCTGGCTTATGAGGAGAGGCTGAACAGACTGGGATTACACTGGAATTTAGAAAAATGAGGGGGGAATCTTATAGAACAATATAAAATTATGAAGGAAATAGATGAGATAGAAGCAGGGAGGTTTTTCCACTGGTGTGAAACTAGAACAAGAAGGCATAGCCCTAAAATTAGAGGGACGAGATTTAAGACTGAATTGAAGAGGAACTTCTTCACTCAAAGGGTTGTGAATCAGTGGAATTCCCTGCCCAGTGAACTAGCTGAGGCTTCCTCATTGAATGTTTTTAAAGCTAAGATAGATAATTTTGTTATAGTGAGAGGGTGGGTAAGTGGAGCTTAGTCCATGATATTTCAGCCATTACCTTATTGAATGGCAGAGCAGGCCTAAAAAGGGCCAGATGGCCCACTCCTGCTCCTGGTTCTGATGTTATGTCACAGGTGGACAGGGTGGTGATGGAAGCATTTAGCATGCTGGCCTTCAATCGGTCAAGGCATTGAGTATAGGAGTTGGGATGTTATGTTACAGTTGTATAAGTCATTGGTGAGGTTGCATTTGGAGTATTGTGTACAGTTTTGGTCACCCTGTTATAGGAAAGACATCATTAAACTTGAAAGTGTGCAAAGAAGATTTACGAGGATGCTGCCAGGACTGGTAGTCCCGAGTTACAGGGAGAGCTTGGCCAGGATAGGACTTTATTCCTTGTAAAGTAGAAGAATGAAGGGTGACCTTATTGAGGTGTATAATATCGTGAGGGGCACAGTTAGGATGAATACATATAGTCTTTTTCCCAGGGATGGGGAATTGAAAACTAGAGGGCATAGGTTTAGGTGAGGGGGAAAAGATTTAAGGAGGACTGGAGGGGCAACTTCTTCCAACAGAGTGGTGCATATACGGAATGAGCTGCCAAAGGAAGTGGTTGAGGTAGTTACTATAGCAACATTTAAAAAACATTTGGTAGGTACATTGATGGGAAGAGTTTAGAGTGATATGGACCAAATGCGGGCCATTGGAACTAGCTGGGTGGGCACCACGGACCAGTCTGACAATTCTGAAGAACCTGCTTCCATGCTGTATTACTCTAGGACTCTAATAAAATCATGCGCACACAAAATGAGGAAGAACACTAATGAAGATGCAGTGAAAGCAATCAGCAGTAAAACAACTAAATTATTCAAACAAGTGCAACAAGCAACAATGCACACCTCTCAAACAGGTATACAATCAGCATATCAGCATGAGTTGTCAAAGCTCCAAAGCATTATACTCAAGTTTGAAATTCAAGCCTTGCAAACTCTGTCTTAGCTACGATGTATAATCAAATATGCTTTTGCTTTATGAGTGATAAAAAATTGGGGCATATCTCACTATATGTTAGTATGCCTTTAAGAGACCTGCTTATGTCATCACTATCACTGTATGTGACCTTAGACATAAAGGGCTGATACTCCATGTTAGATCACAAGCAGTATGTTCTTCTGTTGTAAACCAAAATTTTAATTTTAACCCAGACACTGATGTAATACTTGTTCATGATAATTAGTTCTAATTAAGGCTTGGTGCGTTCTTAAAAGTACGATATCCACATGCAATTTATGTTATAGGAGGGAACAAAGCTTTGCCACATCAGTTAAAGCATTATGTTGGAGGCAAACTCAAACTGGATTGCTATTAAAACTAAAAATCAATAGTCACACAAGATTAAAGTTAAAAGGTGCTTGAAATGATAACATAATGCACAAAAAAAAACTTACAAAACTATATTTTCACAAATTGGTATCAACTCCCCTGCACTGCATTTGATATCAAATCCTATAGAAACCAGTACACTAAAACTCATCAGCAATAGAATCAAAAGCTTTCTATTCAATTCTCATCAGAAAATAAGCAATAACCAGGAACCAGTTCTGACTCTGACTGTTCAGTGAGGCAGAATCAGATATTGTGCAACTTTTTCATATCATCTCACTCTGTGGTGCATTTCAGAAGCCACACCTGAACAGAAACTAATCCATCTAAATAAGTTTCTATAACATCTTGGCTCTAACTCTATCCCTGCCCTAACCAGTAATAAAACTCATACCCACACTTTTAGTCCATTCAGCTTCCAAGTTCCCTCATAATCGCCATCTTTTCACAAACATCCGACTTATTCCAAAATCTGTTCACCCACAGATTAGTTTAGCTTGCCTATCTAATTTACTCCATCATGCTGTCCTCTCAATCTGTACTGATTGCCCACCTCTGAAAAAAAAAATCATTTCATAAATCAACTTCTATTTTCAAAAGCCCTCAATACTCTCATACTAACCCACAGGAAAGTTTTTTTTCATTCCAAATTCTGATCTTGTATACTTTACTTTTCCAAGGTTTAGTTTACTGATCATCTTGCCCTCCCTTCACAATATCATTGGCAAAACACTGTAATCTTTGCACTGCAGAATGGTCTTTCAACTATCAACCTTTACTGCCTTCAAAAGCCTCCTTGACAACTGTCTTTTTTCAAATATACCTGCAACCAATTTGTCTGATTGCTTCTCGATGTCTCCCTTCTTAGATATTTTAAAACACTGTCGCAGCTATCTGATCCATCAGGTCATGTCAGCTCCCAAAGAATTGTCAAATTCTAGTTCCTGACACTTTCATAAATATTAGGAAAATAAGTTATATTATGTACTTTCTTTGTGCAACATTATGGGAGTTGCATTAAAGTGCTGTATAAGTACAAGTACATGTTATGAAGATTGTTTTAAGTGACAGAATGTGGCAGTAGAAAACCAATGATACAGCATATAATATTCCCTGTGCAGGTGCCTGACAGTAGTTAACATAGCAAATTATATGTAGCACAATATTCTAGGACAGCTGCTCTTCTTCAGCAGTTATTCTGCTAAACTGAAATTTTAACCTGTAACAACAGATTGCAAATGAAAATTTATTCTATGCCAGTTATATTTAGTTATGCATTCAATGCATCTGACTGAAATCCTCAAAAGCAGTACAGTTAAGCCTTGAAAGTCATTGCGCATTTTTGTTTTTCCATTCATATGTGGGGGAAAAAAAAAGTGCAGACTGTCCAAACTAAAATAAATGAAAAAAAGGTCCATAATGAAAATAAATCTCTGCATTTCCGACATAACATTGGAATACACTGTCAAAAGTAGTTAATTGGCTGTGGAGCATTTTGAGACCTTCTGTGGTCTTGGAAAGCATGACAAAAAAGCCAGGTCATTCAGGTTTTCATTTTTATTTACAAATTAATTGGATAGCCCAGATGGTTGACATTTTTTTGCATATAATCAGGTACCAGTGCAAATCATCCATTTGCTGGTGAGATGCTCAGTGTGGCTATCTCATCTTGCTCAAATTTCACTTATTGCTAATTAAACATAGCACCAGCAATAAATGCTATAGCAAAATCTAGTACAGTCTAAACACACAACTTGGAAAAAAAAAGGCTAACACACAAATGTTAGAAAACTGATTAACGCAATCACTTGTTTTAAGTTACAGTAAGTTGATAGATTAAAATTAGTGAAAAGTTTTTAACTTGGAACAAAAAACTGGAATAAATTAGCATAAATAACACTTGCAACAAAAACAATAAATGCACTAGAACTTACCCTGAATGACATTTCTATGTTTTCACCACCCCAGATTTCCATTTGGTCATCATAACTGCCTATGAATTCAAAATATTGTTTGGAGATAGCAAACAGTCCACCAGCAAATGTTGGCGACCTGCAAAAGTAGATATTAAGTACAGTATGTTACGTTTCTTGTGAAATATGATGCTTATTTTGCTGAAATTCTTATTTTTTATTCCAAAGGAAAAGGTCAATAAAAATGTCTAGTTTGTTTCCTGTGAACTTAGAACAATTATGATTGAGCAGGCTACAAGTAACTAACAAGGTAGAAATTTTGTGCAACATGCAGGCTGCAGATCTCTTTGGACTGCTGTATTCTCTGTCATGATAGTACACCCAAATGATTTAAGAGAAATATTTTGATAAAATATTACACATCATCTGGCATGCAGATAAATCAGTTAGGTGATGACATGAAGGGAACAGAAGCAAAGCAGTAACATTGCAAAACTAGTCATCCAGATGACTGGAGTAATGTTTCAAAGATAGTATAAATTAAATCATAGCATCTGGGGAATTTAAATGTAATAAATAAGAATCTAAAATATAATGCTAGTCTCAATAATAATGTTCATTTAACTGTCCAATTGTCATCAATATTCATCTCATTAAGCAAACTCTCTATAGGAAAGGAAATCTATCATCCATATCTGGTCTGGCCTAAATAAGACTCCAAAATCAACAATAGCATGGTTTGTTCTCAACAGTCTTCTGGAATCATTTTGCAAGCCATTCTATGCAGCTAATCATGACAGAGTTGAACAAGAATGAAGCCAGACATATCACCCAGCATCAGTCACGGTATTGAAAGTGACAAAAGCACACTCTGCCAAGTCCACTTCACCAACAAATGAAGACTTGTATTAAAAGAACTGCCCACAGACTGCTGGCATCAGAAAAGGCTGGACAAGAATATAATTAAGGTTAGCTTAGTGTAAGTTACAGCAGTATAGCAAAATGAGCTTAAGCTTTATTAATGGGCAAGGTGCCAGATTAGGTGCAGTCAGGAAAGTAAAATAAATGATAAATAGGATGAGAGATATCCTTACTTGATGAATATGATTAAACTGGCATTTTACATGATAATGCTAGGAGCTAATGGGTTAATATTTATTTTGCTGATAATGCGGTACAAAATGTTCATACAGTTTGCTGTAACTAAAATAACCTCAGAATTAGTAAGACAAAGGAAAAGAACAAAGAGAGAGAAAAGAAGGGACACGTGAGGGTGTTTAGTCAGTTGATACCAGAGACACAGGAGGGTTTTAAAAGGGTGAGCTCCAAGAGGTAGAAACAGCATGAGAATGTGCAGGACCAATTCTCAGAAGAAAGGAGCCTTCGTTAGGGACCTGGAGATAGCAATCACCTGGGCATCTTCTGTTTTATTTGATATATTGTCACACATACCAAGATACAGTGGAAAAAATATTGTTTTGTGTGCTATCCAGACAGATCATACCTTACACAAGTACATCGAGGTAATAGAACAAAATGCAGAATGCAGAGAAGGATCAACTCTGTCTTGGAACTGGTGACTGCAGATGCCTCCACAGCCAAGATTGATCATCTCTATGAACGGTAATATCTGTGTTTAGTTGTGTATGATTTGAAATATACAGTGTAATAAAACAACTAAAAGAGCATTAGAGTTTGTGGTTTTCTTCAGAGCATGTTGTTGTCTAGCCATTGATTTTCTATCAGCAGAAAAAAAATGCTACTATGCACCTGACAACAAGACTAACTATTCAACAGCCTGACACAGTCATTCTCACTGAATCATATTTTGCAGTTTGTGTTCCAGATTCCGCCATTGCCATTCCTAGTTATGTTCTGTCCTACTGGCAGGACTGACCCACCAGAAATAGTGCAGCAGATGTTAGGAGCAGCCCTGGGAGTCCTGAACATTAACTCCAGACTCCGTGAACAAGTAGATGAGTGGAAAGGTCAACTAAGCTTTTCCATCTCGTGTTCTCAGTACTTTCCACAGACACGAGTACATTTTTAGCTTAACCTTCCAATTAGCCCACCAAAATGGGTCATTAACATTTAAAATGCCTGTCCTTGTCAAGTGACTGAAATCATAGCTTGCTAATTGTTTGAATGTACAATTCTGGGATTTTAAGCCAATTACTGTTTGACCTCCAGAGGGAAAGCAAGACTCCAGGCTGAATTGGCAGCCAGCTCTTCCACCACTGTCACCAGGTTCCTGGCTGAAAAGAAACTTACGCTTTTCCTGCAAAGACGAATACTGCTGGGCTTGGCTCATCAAGGAAACCACTATTGGATGCTAACCTCTAGGGAGTTGAATCCCACTCAAACCAACTTTTTTTTAAATATCTCCACATTTAACGTAACTTGTAATTTATAAAATATCCTTTCCCGTCCTCAAGCGAGCGAGTAGACTAGCAAAGCAATTACTCATGTTTTGATCATTGATTGTCAATGTCATCTTTGATTTTACTTCAAATTTTTTTAACTGTGTTTATATTTTACTAACTGGAATCTGAAAAACAGAACACCTTCCAGCCTACCTTATTGGGAGGACAGGAGTAAAAAAGGGAAAAAAAAGGAGTAAATCAAATAATACCTCTCTGTCTCAGTCTAAGACGGGCAAAGCAATCATAATTTAAGTTCACTCTCATTCTCCTTTGTCGATGAAAATATGTTATTTAGTGTGATGATCAGAAGTGGACGCAATACTCTCATCCTGAACTTTCAACCAAAAAAAGCTCATTACACTAAAGTAACCATTTTTATTCTCTTTTTAAAAAAAAAAACAGGTTCTAACTATCTCACTTCATGAGAAACAGTTTTAGACACCCAGCTTCAACCAGGACTTCTGTCAATACTGAACTGAAACCAAAAACTTACATGTGATGGTGTTTCCTCAAAGCCAAAGGAAAATTCCAGATCTTTCTAACTGAAGCCCAATGCAATATGCTGTTTACTTTGGATGCTCTTAAAAACTGTCCCAATGTAAACTTTGAATTGGAAATGTAAACAAATTCTGTTAGCCTCCTCGAAGTTTCTCTGTCTTTCCCATACTGTCTTGTTTTCTTTAATAAATCATGGCTTCTTCTTTCTGAAGGACACGCACACACACACACTTTTGTCATTTATTCACAGGCCAGCATTTACTGCCCATCCCAAATTGCCCCAGAGGGCAGTTAAGAGGAAACCACATTGCTGTGGGTCTGGAGTCACATGTAGGCCAGGCCAGGTAAGGATGGTAGTTTCCTTCCTTAAAAGAACATTAGTGAAACAAATGGGTTTTTCCTGACAACCAGCAATGGACTCGTGGTCATCATTAGACTCTTAATTCCAGATATCTATTGAATTCAAATTCCACTATCTGCCATGACGGGATCCGAACCCTGGTCCATAGAGCATAATCTGGGTTTTCTGGGTTAACAGTCCAGCAATGATACCAATAGGCCAGCACCCCCGCCTCTGTCCCACTTCACTAGATCAAAATCCAAACTGAAATAAATATTAAGGTATACATTATATCATAGATATTATAGGAAAAAAAATAGATTTAAATTTAAGGCAGGATTATGCAGTTTGTGGATGATATAAAAGTTAGGTTCACTTAGAAATGAAGATTGCTACAGACAGACAAAGAGGGAGACCGAGACGGAGACAGCGAATCGAATCTGCAAAGTGTCCAGTGCAGTGCGGAATGGAGCTGAAGATTGGATATTCTGATGTAGTTGCTTTCAGAGTGGGATGAAAGAGGAGCTCCCAAAGACAGGACAGAGACCACCTCTCTGGGATTTGACATCCAGCTTCCAGACACCCCCACACCGCCCATCGTATTGCTTACAGTCTGTTGGAACCACCCAGCCAGACATGGCTGACCCAGGGCAGGACAATGAGGGATCAGTCCTGCCCAGATTAGCTCCACGAGCTGGTGTCAGCTGCTCTGCCTGGGTCCTAGCCAACCCTTCAGAAAGGGCCCAGAGGCTGCACAAGGCTGAGAGCTCCTGGTGACAGCATCACCAAGTTATATCACACAGGAGAGTGAGTATCACTGGCTAGTCCAGCATTTACTGTCTGTCCTTAGTTGCCCCTTGAGAAGGTGGTGCAATTCCCGTACTGGGGATAGACCCACAATGCCCTAACAGAGGGAATTCCAGGATTTTGACCCAGTGAACCAATCTACTGAACATTTCCTTATAAAGACAGTCCCTCTCGGATTCCTGGGATGAGCAGATTGTGCCTTCTCTGGACTGCCTCCAGTGTCAGTTTTCGAGAAAGGGCTGGAAACTGTTCGCAGGATTCCAGCTGACTGGGTCTGACTCATGGGTTGGGTATTTGAGTGTCCAATGTGATTTGCCATTCAGTGGTTGTAGTTTGGAGATATCTGTTCTCCTTGTGTTGGAACTCTGAGTGAGGGGCTTAATTAAAATAGACAAGGAAGATATATCTCCTTTAGCAAAGAGACTACACTTCAGTTAATACATTCAAGAAATTGGTTAAAGAATTAGAAAGGACATCAGGAAATATTTTTCACTTCCAGCCTGGTGGAATCTGAAACCTGAACCAGATGGTATAAACCGAGACGCATGAATTTCAGCCTGTTGCTCAGCAATCAGATGCACACATAACATTCAGATCTTCCATTTCTCACATGTTTATGGACTGCTATAAGCCCTGCATCTGTTGTGTACTTCTAGCTAGTTCCAGTTTAAACATTGCCAAAATTACTGCACCAATCTCATTTAAACCCTTTCTTTCCTCTTGTAGGACAAGGTTAGTGCATAAACAAGGGAACCCACCAGAGATAGATATAAATCCTACTCAAGAGTTGCTAGAATCATTCAGATGACTTTACAAATTCCACAATCTGGTGTGATAAACTGCAGATATTTTGACCATGGTCCTTCTCCTTTTCACCATCCAAGGTGCTCGCAAAAGATCTAAACAGCAAGAGCAATACCTACATGACTTCCCAGTAATACAGGACACACCAGGTATTTCAAGGCATATCCCAGTTGGAAGATAACTGAAGAATTTTTAAGAACACCAAAGGGGCAAACAACTTAGCAGAACTGTGACCACGTGGCAAAGTGGTGGAGGTGAATCACGAACCGTATATAGGGCAAAATTTTGTGTAGTCTAAAGGGATGTCAACTGTTGGCTGAAGGGCTGTTGATGACCCGACACCAGCTCATTTCAAGATGACCCATTACATGCCGCTCCACTCAGACACTTGACAGGCCAATGGTGTACCTTCCACAGCATCAAGGACCATGGCAGTGGAAGCCCCCTCCTCTGAGAGCTGCCAGCTAGTCAGCAGCTGACAGCTCTATGGAATGGCAGTGCCATTGGAGGTGCAGGAGCTGCTGTCAACAAAGTGCACACCCACGGTCAATATCATTGCTGGATTCTAGGCCAGAGGAGAGTGTGTGGTAATGGCATTAGGAGGAGGACAGTCATCAACAAGAGCACGAGAGTGGCTCTCAGTAGTTGAACCCAATTTCCGTGAAAAAAATGACTTGCATTCTATGCATCTGATAATACAATAAGGTTACATTTTAATTAAACTATTTTTCTACTAGCTGCTGTTCCATTGATCTATTGCATTTTCTTTATCATATTTTGTATACATTCCTATTACTTTTCAAAACACAATTAATCCTTTCAGTGGTTCCTGGCATTAATTTGTTTCTACACTGCTGTGTAAAAAGTCTTGAAAACAGGTTTCAGCCATATGGTTCTACACATTTCCAGTTTCCACAATCCTCAGAATTTTGCACCACTTAACAAAACTAACAATGCACTTTAGTTGTGATTTATGTTTCTAACATTTGTTTTTAATTATACTGTAAATTCATATTATTTACTGTTTAAGTATCTTGTTGTTATTAAGAGAACAAGAACTTCCTCTGCTATGAAAATCTCAACTACCTGTGATGAAGGACTGACTAACATGTATCAGATTATTTGATGTTAATACTTTAATATCATAGATTTGTTA
>NC_063338.1:58810927-58821503 GCF_021869965.1 Rhincodon typus | reverse complement strand
TTCACCTGCACATCTGCCAATGTGGTATACTGCATCCGCTGTACCCGTTGTGGCCTCCTCTACGTCGGGGAAACCAAGCGGAGGCTCAGGGACCACTTTGTAGAACACCTACGCTCAGTTCGCAATAAACAACACCTCCCAGTCGTGAACCATTTCAACTCCCCCTCCCATTCCTCAGACGACATGTCCATCCTGGGCCTCCTGCAGTGCCACAACGATGCCACCCAAAGGTTGCAGGAACAGCAACTCATATTCCGCTTGGGAACCCTGCAGCCCAATGGTATCAATGTGGATTTCACAAGCTTCAAAATCTCCCCTCCCCCTACCACATCCCAAAACCAGCCCAGCTTGTCCCCGCCTCCCTAACCTGTTCTTCCTCCCACCTATCTCCTCCTCCCACCTCAAGCCACATCCCCATCTCCTACCCACTAACCTCATCCCGCCCCCTTGACCTGTCCGTCCTCCCTGGACTGACCTATCCCCTCCCTAACTCCCCACCTACACTCACCTTTACTGGCTCCATCCCTGCCTCTTCGACCTGTCTGTTTCCCCTCCACCTATCTTCTCCTCTATCCATCTTCTATCCGCCTCCCCCCCTCTCCCTATTTATTTCAGAACCCTCTTCCCCTCCCCCATTTCTGATGAAGGGTCTAGGCCCGAAACATCAGCTTTCCTGCTCCTCTGATGCTGCTTGGCCTGCTGTGTTCATCCAGCTCTGCACGTTGTTGTCTCACAATGCTGTGCTCCTCCTTCTGGCTTACAAGCAGAAATTGAAATGTGAGGACCCAGTACAGGAAGTAGTGCAGTGTTGATCTGAGGCAACAAAAGGGCTCCTAAAGGATTGCTTAGAGTCGGTGGACTGTTCCATATTCAAGAACTCAGCGATGACCTAAATGAGTATGCCACTACCATCACAGACTTCAGAAGAAGACTGCGTGCCGAAGAGTTAATCGGAATGTTCCCAAACTTGAAACTATGGGTGAACCAGGAGGTCCACTCCCTACTGAAGACCAGGTCTGAGGCTTACAAGGTTCCTATACAGGAAATCCAGGTATGACCTTTGTAAGGCCATCAGAGATGCCAAGACACAATACCAAGCTAAGCTGGAGATGCAGACAATCACACAGAAGCCGTTGTTTGCGGCAAAGATTACAGACATAACGGGTTGCAAAATGAAGTCAAACAGAATTGCAGGCAACAGTACATCCCTGCCTGAGCTCAATACATTCTATGCTCGCTTTGAACAGAAGATCAGTGAAACGATGTCAACTATCCCAATAGCAGAATCAGTTTGGGTTGAGGTCTGGAACAAGAAAGGAGCAATCACTTTGTTGGGGTTTTTTTACAGACCCCTTCACAGAGAAGTGGAGGACCGGATTGGGAGGCAGCTACTGGAAAGGTGCAGAAGTCACAGAGTTGTAGTCATGGGTGACTTCGACTTTCCAAATATTGATTGGAAACATTTTAGTTGTAATAGTTTAGATGGAGAGGATTCTGTCCAGTGCGTTCAGGAAGGATTCCTGACACAGTATGTAGATAGACCGACATGAGGAGAGGCCACTTTGGATTTGGTGCTTGGCAATGAACCGGGCCAAGTGTTAGACCTGTTGGTAGGAGAGCATTTTGGCAGTAGTGATCATAACTCTGTTACTTTTACAATAGTCATGGAAAAGGATAGATACATACGGCAGGGTAAGGTTTATAATTGGGGGAAGGGTAATTACAATTCAGTTAGGCAAGAACTGGGTAACATAAAATGGGAACAGATGCTGTCAGGGAAGAGCACTATTGAAATGTGGAGATTGTTTAAAGAACGCATACTGTGTGTGCTCGATATGTTTGTCCCTAGCAGGCAGGGAAGATGCGGTCGAGTGAGGGAGCCTTTGTTCTCAAGAGAGGTCGAACGACTGGTTAAGAGGAAGAAGGATGCTTATATAAGGTTTAGGAAACAAGGAACGGAAAAGGCTCTAAAGGGATACAAGTTAGCCAGGAAGGAGCTGAAGAAAGGGCTTAGGATAGCTATAATGGGGCACGAGAAAACCTTAGCAGATAGGATCAAGGAAAACTCCAAGGCTTTTTACACGTACATGAGGAATAAGAGAATGATCAGAGAAAGGGTAGGGCCGATCAAGGATTGTAAAGGGAATTTGTGCACGGAGCCTAAAGAGATAGGAGAGGTCCTTAATGAATACTTTTCTTCGGTATTCACAACTGAGAGGTACCTAGTTGTAGAGGAGGACAGTGTGAAACAGGCTGGTAGGCTAGAGGAGGTTGCTGTTAGTAAAGAAGATGTGGTAGGAATTTTGAGGAAGTTAAAAATAGATAAGTCCCCCGGGCCCGATGGGATTTATCCAAGGATTCTATGGGAAGTGAGGGAAGAGATCGCAGGGCCTTTGGCGATGATCTTTTTGTCCTCTCTGTCCATGGGTATAGTGCCAGAAGATTGGAGAGAGGCAAACATCATTCCCTTGTTCAAAAAAGGGAATAAGGATAACCCCGGAAATTACAGGCCAGTTAGTCTTACGTCAGTGGTGGGCAAAGTATTGGAAAGGGCTCTGACAGATAGGATTTATTATCACTTGGAAAGACACAGTTTGATTCGTGATAGTCAGAATGGATTTGTGAGGAGTAGATCATGCCTCACAAACCTTACTGAATTCTTTGAAGAGGTGACCAAACACATGGATGAAGGTAGAGCAGTGGATGTGATATACATGGATTTAAGTAAGGCATTTGATAAGGTTCCCCATGGTAGGCTCATGCAGAAGGAAAGGAGGCATGGGAGAGGGGGAAATGTGACAGATTGGATTCAGAATTGGCTGACCCTTAGAAGACAAAGGGTGGTAGTGGACAGAAAATATTCAACATGGTGCTCAGTTACAAGTGGTGTACCACAAGGATCTGTCCTGGGTCCTCTTCTATTTGTGATTTTTGTAAATGATTTGGATGAAGGAGTGGAAGGGTCGATTAGTAAGTTTGCGGACGATATGAAGGTGGGTCGAGTTGTGGACAGTGCGGAGGGCTGTTCTAGGTTACAAAGGGACATTGATAGGATGCAGAGCTGGGCTGAGAAGTGGCAGATGAAATTTAATCCTGAAAAGTGTGAGGTGATTCATTTTGGAAGGAAAAACTTGAAAGCAGAATACAGGGTTAACAGAAAGATTCTTGGCAATATGGAGGAGCAGAGGGATCTTGGGGTTCATGTCCACATTTCCCTGAAAGCTGCCACCCAGGTGGATAGAGTTGTTAAGAAGGCGTATGGTGTGTTAGCTTTCATTAATAGAGGGATTGAGTTCAAGGGCCGTGAAGTTATGCTCCAGCTATACAAAAGCCTGGTTCGGCCACATCTGGAGTATTGTGTCCAGTTCTGGTCGCCTCATTACAGGTGAGATGTGGAAGTGTTGGAAAAGGTGCAGAGGAGATTTACCAGGACGTTGCCTGGAATGGAGGGAAGGTCTTACGAGGAAAGGTTGAGAGAGGTAGGGATTTTCTCTTTAGAACAACAAAGGATGAGTGGTGACTTGATAGAGGTGTACAAAATGATCAGAGGTATAGATAGAGTGGACAGCCAGAGACCTTTTCCTAGGGTGGAAGTAGCTATTACGAGGGGGCATAGTTTTAAAGTGAGTGGAGGTAGATACAGGGGAGACGTCAGAGATAGGTTCTTTACTCAGAGAGTGATCGGGCCGTGGAATGCATTGCTGGAGAGGGTAGTGGAGTCGGCCTCATTAGGGGCATTTAAGCGGCTATTAGATAGGCATATGGATGATAGAATAAGGTAGGGGTGGAGGACCTGAGGACTAGGGTAAAAGTTTGGCACAACATTGTGGGCTGAAGGGCCCGTACTGTGCTATACTGTTCTATGTTCTATGTTCTTTGGATGCACGCGTACCCACGCCCACTATCACAGATGTTAGATACTAAATACAAATTGAAAGAACTGCGAATGCTGTAAATCAGGAACAAAAACAAAATTGCTGGAAAAGCTCAGCAGGTCTAGCAGCATCTGTGAAGAACAAAATCAGAGTTAACATTTCGTGCCTGATGATCCTTCCTCAGAGGGAGGATTCTGAGGATGGGTCACCGGACCCGAAATGTTAACTGATTCTTTTTTCACAGATGCTGCCAGACCTGCTGAGCTTTTCCAGCAACTTTGTTTTTGTTGTCGTTTATCACAGATGTTAGATTGGCCTTCTTGAGAATGAACCCATGGAAAGCGACTGGCCCTGATGGAGTCCTTGACCATGCACCCAGATCCTGTGTGGACCAGCTGGCGTATTCGCAGACGTCTTTAACCTCTCCTTTACTATAATCTGAAATTCCCACCTGCTTCAAGAAGATCACCATCATTCTGGTGCCAAAGCAAAATCATGTAGCGTGCCTCAATGACTACCACCCAGTGGCTCTGACCTCCATAATTATTAAGTGCTTTGAGAGGTTAGTCATGGCTCATATCAACTCCAGCCTACCAAATTGCTTTGACTGTTTGCAATTTATCTACCAGCGCAACAGGTCCATAGCAGATACCATGTCCATGGCCCTACACTCATCCCTCGAATGTCTGGATAACAAGGATAACTGCGTCAGGCTCCTTCCTGATGACCGTTCCACCTTCAACACCATAATTCCAAACAAACTCATCTCTAAACTCCAAGACCTAGGTCTCAGCTCCACCCTCTGTAACTAGATTCTTGACTTCTTGACCCGTAGACTACAATCAGTAATAATGGTCGACAACGCCTCTTCCATTATAATCCCCAGCACCGGTGCCCCACAAGGCTGCATACTCAGCCCCCTACCATACTCCTTATAAACTCATGACTATGTGTCCAAATTCTGCCACAACTTCATTTACAAATTTGCTGATGACATCACCATTGTACGTTGGATCTTAAACAATGATGAAAGAGAATACAGGAAAGAGATTGAGTGCTTAGTGGCACGATGTAAAGACAACAACCTCTCCATCAATGTCAGCAAAATGAAGGACCTGGTCATTGATTTCAGGAAGTGGAGTGGAGGACATGACCCTGTCTGCATCAATGGTGCTGAGGTGGTGATTGTCGACAGCAACAAGTTCCTGGGAGTGATGATCATCAACAAACTGTCCTGGTCCATGTAATGGTCAAGAAAGCACAACAATATCTCTACTTCCTCAGAAGGCTAAGGAAATGTAGCAAGTCCGCAAGGACTCTTACCAATTTTTATAGATGCTCCATATAGAAAACATCCTATCTGGATGCATCACAGCTATAGCCAGAATTAGTGGAGTGCAGATATTTTTATGTGGTAGAGGAGATTTACAATGAGAAGGAGAGGCAAAACCATGGGAATCAAAAACAAGGATGAAACTTAAAATCAGTACATTTCTTGATTGAAAGCAAATATAAATGATGGGGGAATAGGGACTTACTGATTTATGACATTGAGCAGAGTGTTGAATGATCTCAAGTTTATAGAATTAAAAGGTCGGTGGGACACTAGTCAGGAGAGCATTGGAATGGTTAAGTTTCAAAGTAATAAAATCATCAATGAGGGTTTCAGCAGCAGATGAGCTGAGAAGGGCAAAATTGGGCAATGTTGTTGTGGTGGAAGCAGGCAGCCTTAGTGATGGCACAAATATGAACTTGAAGTAATTCTTGAGATCAGGAGTGACCACAAGTTTTTTGACACACTGGCTTTTTCTCTGACTGTTGCCATGAAGAGAAATGGAGCTGAAAGCCAGGGAATGGAGTTTTGAGTGGGAAATCAAAACGATCAGTTCAGTCTTTTTTTTTAATTGGACAAAACTTACACTCACCCTGTACTGAAGTCGGATAAGCAGGCAAATAACTTAGTGTCAGTGAGGTAGTTGAGACAGGTAATGGTGAGGTAGAACTGGGTATGATCAATACTCATGTGAAAACTACTGCTGTGTCATTCAATAATGTCACTGACATGCACCATGTAGATGAGCAATAGGAGGCAGCTAAGAATAGATCCTAAGGGACACCAGGGGTATTGTTGTGGTACTGCAGCATCATATTAGGCAGATAATGCTTTCCTTTTTAAGGTCAACATCCATGTCAGATTTATTTGAAAGTGGCTTCTTTGAAATCCTCCTCTTCAGAATGAACTTCAATTCATGCCTATATATCTATAGAACCCAACATATTTTCTTGCATTTAATGTCATTGTGTAGGCCATGCTAATTCCTAGTGGGACTTCATTGTCAAAAGGGACTCCAGCAATGCAACTAAGGAAACCTCAATGTGTAAATGTCACTGCACAATCAGAAAGACAGTGAAATATTTTTAAAGGGACGTTTCTGTCCTGAAAATTAGAAGGCTCCAACTGAAAGTATTGTGCAAGACTGAGGCAGATATGTGTTTGAGGTTAATTAGAAAATCTGCAACAAGGACCTCTCTTTCCAGTAAAAGAACTTGGACTCTTCAGCATACCGTTTCAGAGCCAAATTTGATTGGCATTGTGCAAGAAAATTCTTACCCAAGGTTGTCTTGGGAGGTGATGGCCTTGTGGTATTATTGCTGGACTGTTAATCCAGAGACCCAGATAATGTTCTGGGGACCCGGGTTCGAATCCCGCAATGACAGATGGTGGAATTTGAATTCAATAAATATCTGGAATTAAAAATCTAATGATGACCATGAATCCATTGTCAATTGTTGGGAAAAACCCATCTGGTTCACTAATGTCCTCTAGAGAAGGAAACTGCAATCCTTACCTGGTCTGGCCTACAGGTGATTCCAGACCCACAGCAATGTGGTTGACTCTGAACAGCCTGCTGGGCAATTAGGGATGGGCAATAAATGCTGCCTGGTCAGTGACACCCTCATCTCATGAATGAACAAAAAAAAAACAATGGATTGTGTTATCTTTGTGGGAACAGAAAAGAACAGGCAATGTATAAATAAATGAAGATCCATATAGTTATTATCATGGGACATGTCTTTACCACCTTGAAGCAACAGTTTTGGCTTGTCAATGTCGGCAATCCTTTTACCACCTGTTGCACATTGCATAAAATTATAATTAATTGTGTGGTGTTAATTTTAGGAATGGATATCCTGGATTTTGGGGTCATGCAGCAGGGCACATGCATTTTCAAGTGTATGAAAGTATTTTTCCTTACAACTTTAATGTAAAAAATTCACACCTTAAGATGCATGTTTCACTATTTGTATAAACACATTATATAATTAAAGCAACTAATGCATGGTCTTTTGAAGATCCAATACATTTTATCTAATGACACAGATCAGGAAGGTCAGCCTAATAAAAGTCACAAAGCACCAGCCAACTACCATTGTCAACCAGCCTGACCAAGCCATTCATCTATCCCCCAACATCAGGCAGCTGAAGTACACCCAGCCACCTGCCTCCGCTATCAAGTTTTAGCTACCGATAGTCCATCTGTGGTCTGCCACAATGAGCCAATTGTCTGGCACAATTCAGCAGTCAACCACCAACTAATCTGCAGCTCAATGCAGGAACAGAATTGGAAGCCCTAACTGGTGAAATGATGTTAAAAGCGATAGCTGGGATTTGAAGCAATGTGGAAAACTTGTGGAAGAAATTATAAATTAATACACAAAAGTAAACAAAATTGTTGTAATGGTATCTGCTTGTAGGAGATGCAAAAACTGCTTTGTGGTGTTACTCTTAGTTCTGGTGCATTGGAAGTACACTTGATTATAACCAATAATGCTGGAAAGATCTGCTGCAAAGCTAGACTACAAGAACCGAAGCAGAATAAACGAGCCCTCTATTGCTTTCATTCTAATCCCCAAATGTCACCACCCATGCTAGAGCTTAGACTGCACATAAAGGAGGGAGTCTATGCTACCAGGTATCTCTCATAATTCTGTCCACACAAGGTAACACAATGTTTTGCCCATTTCTGGTGTTTGAAATAGAGCAAGCGTGGAGGACTGCAAGATAATGAGTACATTGTGCCCATTGCCAAGATGTCAGGGATGATGGGCCACCAGTGGTTGCATACTAACTATAATTTGAGAGACTGGGATTCCTTTTGCTTCAAGTATGTAGCGGACTTAACATGAGACACACACAAATCATCAATTGGTGCTGTGAATGATGGCAAAAAGTACAGTCCTTTTCCTCCTATTTTCTTCAGTGTGCATCGCCAAGAAAGTTTCATTACTCAGGAATTTAATGGTCAAATACCTTGCCTTTCTGAAGTAGGCAAGAATGTCACTGCTTATATTGCTGCTCAAGCTCTTCAAATTAGCATTGTCTGTAAACCTCATGCAAATGTTAGATTAGTTACCCTGCTGTGCTAAAGGAACTTGTATATAGTTGTTAAATTATGCAAATTTTAAATATCATAATTACATAGCCAGCTGAATGCAATTTTCAAGGGAATAGAACTTCATGGGCCTAATTAATTAAGTAAAAAGACACATGGATATGGATAACATGTCTTTTATTGAAAAGAAATTCACCATTTGATAAAGTTCTTAATGTATTTTGAAGAGCAAATAACAATGATTTTTGATAAAAGAATGTATTTTGACAAGTAACATCTCAGGTGACTTAATGAAACAAACTATGAATAGTCAGTGTCATGTGTGACATAGCCTAATGCTCAGCTGCTAAATGTAGTCGACTGACTTTAAAAATAATGCCCACTATACTGCAGTATCACAAATGTGATATTAAGCCTTAATACAGCTACTGAAACTATTTCGACTCTACCCATGTATAATACTATATTATAGATTTTGTTTAAAAATTAATTTGATAGTTGGTGTCTTGTGCACTTAGTGAATTACTAAACTACAAGTGGCCTGGGAAAATCTGGTTCTTGCAAAGCCAGTCCTGAGTTAGTTATCGGCCAACAAGATTAATAGTAGAGTTCACACAGGAATAATGCTCAATGTGTGCTAAGTATCAGAAACCAAACTCTTCTGAAGAAGAAATTGAAGAATCACGATAGGAACTATAAAAGCAATGTTCTCGTGGTCTAGCCCTTTGAAATATCCAGTTACAAAGAGGTCATAAATGACATTAATGATTTTCGTTTCTTGTTTGAAGAACCCTAAGCTTGTAGTGCAATATTTTGAAATACCATTAATCAAATAACCAATATAGTGATGTATCATTAGTTATATTAGCTATTTTACAATGGCAACAGCGAGTACAGTACACACCACAACAAATCACCATGGCTCCTTAGATAGCACGTTTCAAATCTGCAAGCCCAACCACTTAGAAAGATAAACGCAGCAGATACATAAGAATAGTATGACCTACAAGGTACCCAATGAGCCTCACACCATCCTAACTTGGAACTATCTCATTATTCATGAATGCTTCATTTCAGATGCCAGAGGTGACATTACAAACTTTTCACTATGCTCTTTTGTGTGCATGTGACAATAAAGGCTATTTTATTCTAATTCTAATTCATTCACATCTGCTCTGTCAAACTCCTGGAACACCCTCCCTACCATACCATGGGTGTACCTACATCACATGAATTTGAGTGTTTCAAGAAAGCAGCTCATCACCACCTTCTCAAGGGAATTTAGGGTTGGGAAAAGCAAGGTCCACACCCTGTAAATGAATAAAAAGAAATAGATTATGACACAGATGCTAGTTCCTGAGGAAGCATCCAACCAATCTTTTGTTACAAACTACCCATGAAACAGATGAGATGACTGAGTCATTGAGTGTTACTTTTGTTTTTAGATTGCCTTGCATATAGAAGCCAAAAGACCAAAATGTCCACCAGGAGACTCACTGTTACACCACAGCCGCAATTGATGCATATCACCATTCCTGATCTTTTAGTTGTTTCCAGGCAACATCTGCAACATTTATGGAACAGTTATTGAAATGGTAAATTCATATCATTATTCAGTTCATATTGTCAGGGAACAGTGATAATTACATTCTGCTGAACTAGTTTAAAGGAACTGCACTGAAATATTCATTAATAAAGAGGAAATACATTTTTTTGTTTTAAAGAATTGGTGCATTAAAAATGAAATAATTAGTTTCTCAAAGGAATCGTGCTATTTACTGACTATAGCAATTATTTCTAAATCGGTAAAACATGGTAAAATATTTCTCCTTACCTTATATGGATTTATACAATAAATGCATTTTATGTTACCAAATCTCTTGAGAATCTGTCAGTGAATCAGCCTGTCTGACCTATAATTGAACAGATGCTTTTGTGATTGCAAGGCACAAGACGTATTTTTTTGAGGTTTGCATTTGAAACCAACATATTTCTTTTTGCAGATTATCGATTTCTGTTTTGTCCAAATGTCATTTACTCCCATGTGAAGTGGACCAAAGAACGAGTGGCTATCTCATAAAGCTAGTTAGTGTTCTATTATGTGTTGTCCCAAAAATGTTTGGCAGTTTATTTTATACATTCAAGAGCTGTTTGGATATTGTTCACAAACTTACTTAATCCCTTTTAATTGGTAATAGCTTGCAGATTTTATATTTAGCAATATCGCAGCATTATGAATAACTGAAAGAGATTGAAACAAATTGAAGATTTGGGGTAGTAGGAACTGCAGATGCTGGAGAATCCGAG
>NC_063338.1:58709096-58810427 GCF_021869965.1 Rhincodon typus | reverse complement strand
ACATATAATTGTTATTAGTGTGTTTTGGAAGAATAAACTTACTTGATGGGATAAGTTTCATCTTTTCTCCTTTTTTTCTCATGGTCAGGAAGGGATTCCCATCCAAATGATAGACTCCAGTCAAAATTACCTCTATTATGATTTTGTCCATATGGATTTGGTTTTGCCACTTCAAATGTATTGAGATCAATGCTGGAGATATCAGGACTCACCACAGCTGTGTGATTCTCAGCTATTCTGCTCAACAAAGGCTCCAACCAACCATTGAAGCATTCACCTAACAGAAAAAAAAGTTTTGGTCATAATAAAAATTGTGCTGTATCAATTCTAGGCAAATAATTCCAATTGTCTTGGCACTAATTTGCATTTTAAGCAATCTAATTACCAACTCAAATCAAGTAAATTTTATCTGAAAGTTACTTAATTGCTCTCTACAAGTTTTTAAATGAATAGCAAAAGATTCACATTTTTTGTTTCCACTATAGATAGTCGCAACATTGCTCATAATTTGGGGGGAAAAGGAGTAGACTTACAATACATATGCACTCTTTTTGTATTTTTTTGGATTGGATCAACCTAAAGACACAGGAGTAGAATTAAGCCATTTGGCCCATTGAGTCTATTCAATTATGGCTATGTTTCTCAACCCATTTTCCTGCCTTCCTTACGCAAGTTTTGATCCCTTTACTAATCAAGAACCGCCCCATCTCTGTCCTAAACACATCTAATTTGGCCTCCACAGCCTTTGGAAGCAATGAATTCCACAGATTCACCACCCCCTGGCTGAAGAAATTCCACCTCATCTCAGTTCTGAAGCATCATTCCTTCACTCCGAGACCATGCCCTCGGCCCTTGTCTCCCCTACTGGTGGAAAGATCTTCTCCATGTACATTCTATTCGGGCCTCTCATTATCCTGTAGGTTTCAATGAGATCCGCTCTCCCACCCATCCCTCTAAACTCCATCAAGTCCTCAACCACTACTCGTATGACAAGCTTTTCATTCCTGGGTTCATTCTGGTGATCCTCCTCTAGACTCCCTCCAAGGCCAGCACATCTTTCCTCATGAGGCTCAAAACTGTTCACAATATTCCAAATTCAGTCTGACCACAGCCTCAGCACTATTTCTCTGCTCTTGTATCGTAGCCCTCTCAAAATGAATGAATTTCATTTGCCTTCCTAACAGCCAACTGAATCTGCATGTTAACCTCGAGAGTCCTGAATTAGGACTCCCAAGTCACTTTGGTGCTTTGGATTTCTGAAGCCTTTCCCATTTAGAAAATAGTCTATGCCGCTATTCATCCTACCAAAGTGCACAACTTTACACTTTACCACGTTATATTCCATCTGCCACTTCTTTGCCCACTCTCCTAGCCTGTCCAAATCCTTTTGCAGCAGCCCCGCTTCCTCACCATTACCTGTCCCACCACCTATCTTTGTGTCATCAGCAAACATCAGCCCTCAGTTCCTTCATCCAGATCATCAATGTATACATGAATAATTGTGGTTCAACAGCGACCCTTGCAGAACTCCACTGGCCATCAGCTTCCATCTTGAAAAAGACCTCTGTAAACACACTGTGTTCTGCCAGTCAGCCAATCCTCCATCCATGTCCACAACACCATGCGCTCTTATTCTATTTAGCAGCGTCCTGTGTGGCACCTTGTCAAAGGACTTCTGGCAATCCACATCAATCACTTCCACTGGCTCTCCTTTGTCTAACTTGCTCATCTTGTCAAAGAATTTTAACATGTGTCAGGCATGAAGAAGACATGTGGACTAGAGACACGCACCAGGGCAAGTGACCTTTCATCCAACTTGTCCATGCTGTCCAGGTATCCTAAATTAATCCAGTCCCATTTGCCAGCATTAGGCTCCTATTCCTCTAAACTCTTCTTATTCATATACCCAATCCTGATGTCTTTTAAAATGTTGCAATTGTACCAGCCTCCACCACTTCCTCTGGCAGTTCATTCCATACACGCACCATCCTCAGCATGTGAATGCTGCCCTTTAGGTCCCTTTTAAATCTTTCTCCTCTCAACTTAAACCCTCTAGTTTTGGATTCCCCTACCCTAGGAAAACAACCTTGGCTATTAACCTATCCATGCCTCTTGTGATTTTATATATGCCTCTATAAAAGGTCACCCCTCAGCCTCTGATGCTCCAGGGAAAATAGCCCCAGCCTATTCAGTCTCTCCCTATTGCTCCAGCCCAGCAACATCTTTGTAAATTTTTTCTGAACCCTATCTCGTTTCACAACATCTTTCCTATAGCTGGGAGACCAGAATTGAACGCAATATTCCAAAAGTCACCTAACTAATATCCCATACAGCCACAATATGTCATCCCAACTCCTATACTTCTATGTACTCCCCAATAAAGGTAAGCATACCAAATGCCTTCTTCCCTACCCTATCTACCATTTTCAAGGAACTACACACCTGTACCCCAAGATCTCTTTGTTCAGCAACACTCCTCAGGGCCCTATCATTAAAGTGTATACATCCTGCTCTGACTTGCCCGACCAGAATGTGACACCTCACATTTATCTAAATTAAACTCCTTCCGCCACTCATCAGCCCAGCTGATCAAGGTCTCATTGTACTCTGAGGCAACTTTCTTCACTGTCCATTACATCACTAATTTCAGTGTCATCTGCAAACTTACTAACCATACCTGCTTTAGTCACATCCAAATCATTTATATAAATATTTTTTGTTTACATAAGTTTTAACAAAATTTATATGAATGACTCCACCCTATTTTACCAAGAAAAAAGAAACAACAAAAATGTTAAGGGATCTCCCATTAAATACAATTTTGCATTTGATCTCTTACAGGTTCAATTTTTTTTCAATATCTTTAACTTATGTAAAGTGCTTGGCCACAGTTTGAATAAGTATTGCGTTCCTTCAGCATTATAGGTAATGCATAACTAGCAGTGATGACAGACTAGAAGAGGAAACATAGTAAACTAAGTCAGTCAATCATAAATTCTGATTATTTTCAGATCATTTATTTCGATTTTCATTCTCACTACTTAATTTTAATATTTGCATTTATTTCACTCATGTATTTATGGACTAGGAGTTGTTATGGAGTGGGTGAAACAAAAAATTGTAATGGTTATAGTTACCAGTAAAAATCAGTTGTAGTAGCTCGGGGTGGCCCACAACTTACTTGAGGAATTTTCTTTCTTCACATTCATCATGGGATGCAAGCATCACGATCAAGACATATGTTTGTTGCCCATTGCTATACAATTAAGTAGCTTTTAAGTCCATTTCAGTTATGAGTCAACTAAATTGCAGTGGATCTGGAATCTGCCATCTCATAAGGATGTCAGATTTCCTTTCTAAAAGGACATTAGTGAACCTGATTGATTTTTATGACAATCCAGTCAATTCATTGCCAGCATTATAGAGTCCAGCCCTTTTCTTTATTATTTGTTCACTATAGATGAAGGGCAGCAGAGTGGCTCAGTGGTTAGCACGCTCTCACAGCGCCAGGGACCCAGGTTCGATTCCAGCCTTGCATGACTGTCTGTATAGAGTTTGCACATTCCACCAAGTGCTCCTCTTTCCTCTCACAGTCCAAGGATGTGCAGGTTAGATGGATTGGCTGTGCTAAATTATCCATGGTGTCCAGGCATCTGCAGGCTAAGTGAATTAGCCATGGCTATTGTGGGTTTACAGGAATAGGATACAGAGTGGGATTCTCTTTAGGGGGTCAGTGCAGACTCAATGGGTCAAATGGCCTCTATCTGCAGCGTAGGGATTCTATGAGATAGGAGTCACTGGCTGGGTGAGCAAGTGTTTATCACTCATCCTTCAATATCCTTGAACTGGGTGGCTCTCTGCCCTTCAGAGAGCAGTTAATCATCGACTACAATTCTGAGAGTCTAGAGTCACAAGGAGGCCAGACCAAGTAAGGATGACAGATTTCCCTTCCTTAAGGGCATTAATGAGTCAGATGGGTATTAATCAACTATCAACAACCATTAAATGGTTGCCATTAGGCTGGCTTCAAATTTCAGAACCTTACTGAATTTAAATTTCATTATCTCCCATGACTTATCTCCAGACTTAAATAGTTAACTGAATTCAATTTCTGTAACTGCCATGTTGATGTTTGAATTCATCTCCCCAGGTAATCAGCGTAGGTCGCTGGATGACTAGTCCAATAACAAAACAATTGTATCATATCTCATTCATAATATTTGTAAAATTAAAACCAGTGGAAGGTTGTGCACTCCTTAGAAGGAATAGACTAAACAAATACATACTTCAAGTGCTAATTTACTTTTTCAAAAAGGTAATGCTTACGTCACAATTTTGTGACTAATAACCAATCACTTCTCCAAATGTCAAAACTAGTCAACTTACAGTGTGCATCCAAGAAGGTGAGGACCTCTCCTGTTGCTATTGAGGCTCCTAGCAACCTTGCAGTAATTAATCCTTTCCTTTCCCGTTGCCGAACAACTTTAACTATCTGAAACGGCTTCACGTAATTATCTAATTTATCCTTTAAGTAATCTGTAGATGGAAACATTAGTTGTCTTATATTTCTAATACAGCTATTTCAACAAGCATAATCCGTTAAATAAAATTAAGAAATCAGATAGCAAATAAAAGCATTGAGCAAAGACATTTGATCAGTGTCCAAATTTGTTTCTCATGATTCTAAAAATACATATGGAAAGAAATGTGTTATTCTAAAAATATTAAAATATACTCCCATGATTAACCAGCTTCTGAACAGACACAAAATGATCAAACTATCAAGGAGGGCACTCACCCTAAATTCATATGCAATACAAACCGTTATTTCCTATATCTTTTGCTTTTTAATGTCAGTGTTTGATTATTTAAATTACCACTTATGTCACAAATATTTTGAGTAAGTTAATGTGAATACTTAAGGTCAATCTCAAATTAGTGGTATTCACACATTTTCCAAGATATACTCAATGGGTTTGATACTTTTCAAACTTACACTCAATTTTTTTTTTAGGAACATAATATACACACATTAAAAAATATCAAACAACTAAACAGATACCACAAAATACTTCACTTTTGTCAATCATAAGAAAAAAAGAACAGTATGGATGATAGCTTGTACTTACCATCTGTACTTGCATCATCCACCATAATTATCTCCTTCAAAAATATAGCAGGCGAAGTATGCATTACACTGAAAACAGTTCGGAGTAGCGTAGACCAAGCTTCATTGTGAAACACTATAATCACACTAGTAGTAGGCAGGGGAGGACAGCGCTTAAATTTCTGCTCAATACATCTGGACAGAAAAACATTTCAGACAGGATTTGGAAGATTTAGTGAAATTTATGAAGACAAAATGTCATTCTTGGCTACATATTTAATACTACAGGCTTTTATTGGATTTATTTTGTTTATACATCTAGAAAAACTGCAAAAAAAAAGTCAAATACTTCCATTCCATGTTTAGTATATCTAGTTTTTAAGCAATTTCGACAAATGTTGCCCAGTAGAAGCTATTAAATGAATGGCTAATTTACTTTGTTAATTTTTCATTGAAGACTTTCAGAGTAACAGGCATACAATTACAGATATATTTCAATTTAGCAGAATTTCATCATTAAGTTCCATGCAATGATTAGAAATTACAAGTTATTAACATTTGTAACCTTCAAAATTGTACTAATTACATGCTAACTACTTTTATAATCAGAGCAAAAATGTTCAGCATCCAAACTTCCCTCCACTTCGAATATAAAAATATTACGAATTAGCCAGCATTCAGCACTAGATGTCTGTACATAAATATTATGCTTTTTACACTAATGAAAATAATATTAATTCAGGAGTGTATTACATTTGGATGTTTTTAGGGAAATAAATGACGTACATATTTTTCAGGCATTTAATTCAAAACTAAATGTGCAGTTGCTGCATGATAGGGCCTTCCTTACAGCATTCTGTTACAGTTCATAAATATGCCAAGTAATAGAATGCAACTTTGTTTAAACTGACAAATTCTTATTTGAGGAGTGTACATATACAGACAGTTCTTTAAGTTGTTATACAAACTGGAACACTTTTTTTTGCAGGGTATAAAGTCATTTGCTTATGTTTCACGGCTTACATTAGAAATTCAACTCCATAATCGATGTTATTATAAATTGAGTTAATTAGAAATCTTTATTCACAATCAATGCATTAAATCAATTACTCAAAAAGATTTTATATTAATTCTGAAAGCTTTCTGAACTTTGTAAAAAAAGACAATTAAATTACATTTGACGGTCACACATTGGAACTTTCAATGCAGCCACCAATCCAAGACCAATAGTTGTAGTTCAGCTTGCACTTGGGTAGAATGCAGTTGTTAACTCCTGCTTGCTGGAACTACAGATGTAGAGAGGGATCTTCATAATCGCTGAACATATGCAATGGTAGACAGGCCTTCCAAAAGATTGGAGTATTTGGAGACCAGGTAGAGGAAATTATCTATATTCTAAACACCTAAATGACCTAGCATATATTTTTATCCAAGTAAACCAAGTTCAACTCCAGGCTGGATTTACACTTTGTATAGGGATCAGAGATTACCGCCTCCACTGGATTTTAGTCTCTATCAATACACTTAGGCTGGGTTCCACCTTCTAATTTACACTGCAAATCAATGCTAATTTGATAATAATCTAAGTTTGCAGTACCAGAACATTGTCTAAAATGTTTGCTGTTCACTTGATCGCATTATAACAATTTCAAATGAATTCTAAATTATTTCAATTGCTTTTACATTCAATTGTGAATACTAACTCCATGTTTACATTGAAAGGTCATCTCATTAAATATAAGCAAATGAATCATAATTCACAAAAATGATAGATTACTTTAAATCATATGCAAATGTTAAAACATACTCAGGTGGTCGCGTATCAGGTCCAAGGCCTCTGTGTAAAGAAATTCGGTCACTTGCAAAAGCATTAAAGCAGTGTTTCTCATTTCCTTGATCTTTTTCCTTCTGTTCCTCAGGGGACAGATTATCAGTGTGAAATGGCTTCCCAGAAGCTCCCGGGGCATTTGAATCCTCAGGTGGTCGCTCCATGGAAGGTTTCAATTCTACTGCTGTGTAATATCCTGGCAAACAGGGTTTTTTGATGTCTGTTGAGTCTTGCTGTCTGTTAGGTGCTCGTATTTGCATTTTTGGAATAGAGTCTCTTAGATTGTTCACTGCTCCCATCATCATGTTCAACACATTATCTTTCTTTATTACCATTTCTTTCAGCCATGGCTCTTGTGTAGTAGTACCAACTACTTCCCTATGCATCAGGAATATAAACGTGATAAACACAAGAGCTACAAGTACAAGTTTCCAGGGCAAGTATCGTTTTCTCAAGAGCCTTCTAACTACAGGCATATTTACTACAAAATAAAATCCACACCAGCAACGTTGCTTTTAAGTACCAGAAGAATATCCGGATCACTGCAGCAAAGCTCTGTCTCAAATTTGTATGAGGTAGTAAAATCTTAATTCTGGAAAACAAAAAGGAACTATAAATATTATGCAGAACAAATTCAGACTAATGATTAATATTAGTCATTTTTTTTCCAGATATGTGTAAGTTGTGACTCCTAGACATGATTTGAAAAACTTAAAAAGTTAGTAACGGATTGATTATACATTTTATCTGTGAACAGGCAGACACAGAGACAGAGAAAGGGACCTTTTCAAAAAGTTCTTTCTCTGAACAGCACAAAATATTGCCTTACCTGTAAAAGGGACAGCATGCTTAATAATTCTCACGTACCTCAGTAGAATTGCTCACTTTTACAGATATTGAAAAAAAATTAATCATAATTCGTCTGCATTTATTGCCTTTTTAAAAGTATTTTAAATTTAATGCTTCTGCCACTGAACTTAAAAAAGCTTTTCCCACTAATTTTGGAATCAGCAGCATTTTGGATTAAATACTTCAGCTAAGTGATTCACATATTCTGTAGTTGCCCAAATGACTCGTGTATCCTGTAAAATGATTTATAATAAAGGAGACACAGTCACTGAACTACTGGAAAAATTATGCACCTCAAAAAAAGATGCATCCTGAATCTAATTTGCATTCAGATTGGTACTGCAACAAAAGACAGTAAAATTTCATAGATGAAGAAAAATTTATCTAAGGAATTGCAACTTGCTTTTGAGGGAGGGTAACAGATATGCACTGGCAGAAAGCTAGAATGACCTCACATTAATGTAAAAATGTGAACTCACGGCAATTACAGCTTTGAAACAGACAGTTTGGCACAGTCAGTGATGTTCATTTAATGAAATATGGAATATTAGTCATTGAGTCATTACGATACAGGAATAGACTATTCTGAAAAACAGTCATATTGTTAACCCTGTTTCTCTCTCCACAGATGCTGCTTGTTTCTCTGATAACACAGTGAGCAGCAGAAAAGTTGACATTTCGGGTCAGGACCCTTCTTCCCGACCTGAAACATCAGCTTTCCTGCTCCTCTGATGCTGCCTGGCCTGCTGCGTTCCTCCAGCTTCACACTTACCTCCAACTCCAGCATCTGCAGTTCTTACTATCTCTTGTTTCTCTGGTACTTGCTTTTTTAAAAAAAAAATATAGATGAACGGACCATTTGGCCCACTGAATCCACAGTCAGTTCCACTCACTAGCTTATCCCTGTCGCCCTGCAAGTTTACTCCTTCAAGTGCACTCTTTGAAATCATTAATCATCAGTTTCCACTTTCCTCCGAGGGAGCAAGTTCCAACTTTCTTCCTACAATAAAGATTAACTGCTAACCCTGTTGCCTGTATTTTCTAAGCTGTCATACTTTGACTATAAAGTCAGCCATTCAACAAACCTCCCTACTAGTTAGAAACAATTTGCAGCACAAACATTTTGAACCAAAGAGTAGGTGCAAATGTCTAAATAATGAGACACACCTAGCAAATTCTGAGCAACTATCTTGGATTGCAACGACTGGTCATTTATGTCATGGATATTAAAATACACCCAATTTCTCGTCCATTTCCAAATATACCTACTAAGCCCTAAATCTCAACCAATGCTATTCAAAACTGAAAATGAAGAATGTAAGCCCAGTGAGGGCATCTTTTATCATGGCGTTTGATGCTACACTATGACAAGCTGGGTTCAAGACAGACTAGTTAAGGAGAAACTAAAGTCAAGAAGTATTTTCATGCTTAGACTTCAAATAACATTATTACAGCTCTACATGTCAATCTTAGATTGACCAAGTCCTGATGTCATAGTAGTTTTTCTAATGAAACTAAGCTATCTTTGTGTGCCATGTGTTTTCTCATTCTTTCCAGTCCAGTGCAGACTATTCTGACCTGGTCTACACTGTGCTATTTGTAAAATGATGTGCAGCTCTATGCTATGATCGAAAAGTTGTTACAGGGTACTGAAGGTTTTACACTATAAGGTTGTTTAAGAAAATAAATTAGCGAATGCAAAGTATTTAAATAAAACAGAGTAAAGAGCAACACCTCTAGAAGCCTTCCTATTTTCAAGTTTGACCCGGACGCTCCAGTTGTTACATTAGCAGGTTGAGGTTAGCATCTAAGAAACAGAAAGTGTTGGCTTAGTGAAAATATTGAAAAGTCAACTGGTAGTAGAGAATAAAAACCAAAAGAATTGCGGATGCTGTAAATCAGGAACAGAAACAAAGTTGCTGGAAAAGCTCAGCAAGTCTGGCAGCATCTGAGGGTCACCGGACCCGAAATGTTAACTCTGTTTTCTCCTCCACAGATACAGCCAGACTTGTTGGTAGTACAGAATTACTGTGGGAAAAAAAATTGCTGAAGCTTTTTGGCTTGCACACATTAAGACAGTTCACAAAAATACTGAATCAAAAGAAAAAGCAGTACTAATATTGCATGAAAAGAGACTGCTAGTTGACCTAATTGACCTCATGCATATTGCCGATATGTGGACAGACTTTTGCTATATTTCACTGGCAGCTGCTGGTAATACTGTATCCAAATAGCCTGCATTTGCGAAACTTGCAACCAGAATTAGATGCAATTAGACAACATCTTCACGATGATCCTGAGTGTAGGAAGAATTATGCTAACAACAAACATGGGTTTGTCTGTTGGGTTCACACTGCAACACACCTGTGTGTACTAGAAGCTACTGATATTGACACACAGGGTCCTGTTCCTTACACTCAACAAAACAGGTGACAGCTATTTGCTGGTTCATTTCTCAGGGCAATGGCCTGACTATTAACTATCATTATTTGCCACATCAAGAACAATGGCTCTACCAAATGGAGTCACTTGCCAATCAATCATAGAATCCCTACAGTGTGGACACAGATCATTTGGCCCACCGAGTCCACGCCAGCCGTCTGAAGAACAGCCCACCTAGAACCACTCCCCTAACCCTGTAGCCCTGCATTTCCCATGGCTAACCCACCTAGCCTGCACATCCCTGAACACTATGGGCAATTTAGCATGGCCAATCCACCTAACTTGCAGGTCTTTGGACTGTAGAAGAAAACAGGAGCACCCAGAGAAAAACCATGTAGACATGGAGAGAATATGCAAACTCCACACAGGCAGTCACCCGAGGGTGGGGCTGCAGCGTTAAACACTAAGCCACCAAACTGCCCAAATCAGTACATTACAAATTTTGGCTTTCCCCTAGAATTGGTGTTGTTGTGGATTGACCTGATGCAAGATAAATAGCTTTGACAAAATAGGTCTTTTTTTTTGCCAGAAAATACTAAAGCTGATCTGTGCTTCAATAATTATATTAATTTAGTTGACATTATACCTTCGAAAGAAAACATGCTCCCTTCTCAACATTGGGTGCCCTGCTAATCTGATTCAAGAGATGCATCTATACATACACTTAATCCAGCTTCTAATGCAAATTAATGAAAAATCAGCATGCAGATTCAAACAAATGTCCTCCAATGCATGGTAAACCTCAGTTTAAAAAAAGCTGGAAGACAATACAACCCATTGGTACTAAGATTTGCTGCTGTACATAATTAACAGTGAAATATGTTGCAAATAAGGCATCTGTGAAACATTTAGTTCAGCAGGAAAGTTTTACACTCTGATCAAGAAACTTTGAGCAGTTTCCCCCAGATGGCTAAAATTGGAAATTGCACTCCATGGTATGGGATTTCAGCTGAGGGAATGCAAGCACCAGAAGGAAGAGGAGAATAAGAAACAGCCTTCAATGTTTAAAAAACACCAAGAGCTGTAATGGTAAGTTTTGACTGGTGCAAATTATTTAGTAATTTAATAATAATATCATTGATTGCTTTGATACCAAATTTTATTTTATGCTATTCCAACAAATTCAGGTTTATAATCCAAAACAAAAACAGAAATTGCTCATGAGACTCAGCAGGTCTGGCAGCAACTGTGGGGAGAAAATGGAGTTAATGCTTTGGATCAGATTCATCAGAACAGAGTGCTGAAGAGTTGCTGATCTTTCAAAGAAAAAGTCACCTTCACGGAAACAAAAATCAAAGACCCATTTAACTTTAGTTTAGAAACCAAGGTTTGAAGTAGCCTTCATCATAATTGCATTACTAAATAAGTCTGCTGTGTCTTTGATCTGTTCACTCATTGCTAAAGTTGTACAGTAACATAGCTGACTGATAGGCCATTGCCCACCACTGCTCAGCTAATGACTAGTTCATTGTTTCAGTGTAGCTCCTGCCCAAAAATCACAGCAGTCCATTTCTTCATCTTATGGAGATTTCCACTGCTTCTTGAATTGATCATTTCTGTCCCCTTTCTTTCTTGCCCTGCCAATAGCTCTTCTGTCCTATCACCATTCCTCCCTTGACTTCCCTCAAGTATTACATCCTCCTAAATTTGTAACTTGATCTTTAATCACTCCCCAAAATTTCCTACACTTAGGCTGCTATTCTGTGATCAGCTCCCTTTTAGATAAGGCTACAGCTTCCTGTTACTCCTCTCTTGCATTCTCCAAGTAGCTCATCTTAGAACTCATCATCCATACTTCTCCTTTGGACTGACTTTACAGCACAACCACTAGCAGCTGATTTTTCCTACTTCTCACCAGCCCCACTCATTCCTCCTGGCTCTTGAAGTCTACGTCACAAACACAGCACTCACCCAAACTCTTTGCATCTCCTTCCACGCCACATTATCTAGGAAGGTCTGGCAGGCATGGCCTAACTAAACTGGAACTAGGGAACATTGATGGTTATGTTAATTAAGGGACAATTGGTTAAGATCGTGCATAAGTGTATATTTAAGGATCAAGTAATCAGCCGGATTGAAGTTTTGTGATGTGCAAGTTGAAATAAAACTGACTAAAAAGCATAATTTGGATCCTGTCTAACCAACTTTGCGCCTCTGGCATTTAAAACTCCAGAATAACAGCTCACTTGTGAACAAAAGCCCTTGAGTTTATTATGGAAAATTGCACAGGCATCAAGGACTTGACACCACCTTTCTGATGTACTCATCTCATTTAAAATCTTGTTCTGTAATACTGAGTTAAGTTTTTCACAGGAATATCTTCATTGCTTTCCTCCCTCCATTTCAGTATTGAGCAACATCTCATTCTCAGTGATTTCAATCATGGTGATTTCTGGAGTTCACTGTTCTTTTGTCCTTCCTAAATGTCTCCTTCCATATATACTTCCCCAACCACAGATCCTGCTGTTTCTAATGAAATCATATTCTGGCAAATATTCCATTGCACTCCCCCACTTATCTGGATGAGCGCAGCTCCAGCAACGCTCAAGAAGCTTGACACCATCCAGAACGAAGCAGCCTGCTTGATTTGCACCACATCTACAAGCATCCACTCCCTCCACCACAGCACTATCCACAAGAAGCACTGCAGAAATTCATCAGAAGATCCTCAGACAGCACCTTCCAAACCCATGACCTCTTCAATCTATAAGGACAAGGGCAGCAGATCCGCAGGAACACCACTTTCAGGTTCCCCTCCATGCCAATCAGCAACCTACTTATAACTATTCACTGTTCCCTCACTGTACATGGGTCAAAACCTCTCCCTGATGGCATTGAGAGTCAACCCACAGCAGGTGGACTGCAGCGGTTCAAGAAGGCAGCTCACCACCACCTTTCTCAAGGGCATGTAGGAATAGGCAGTGATGGCCAGCTAGCAATGCCCACATCACACAATGAATTTTTAAAAAGATCCGTGAAGGTAGCCAGGCAAATGGAAACAGTTATTAAGAAGGCTTGTAGGCTCCTTGGGTTTACAAACAGAGGTACAGAATACAAAAGCAAGGAAGTGATGCTACACCTCCACAAATCATTGGTCAGATCACATTTAGAGTATTGTATTCAGTTCTGGACACTATTTAAAGAAGGATGTTAAAGCCCGGGAAACAGTGCAAAGGAGGGATTGTAGATATTAGGAACAATTAGAAAAATTGGGCATATTCTCTTTAAAGCGGAGAAGATTAAAAGGTGACCTTATTGAAATGTTCAAAATACAAACAATTTTGACAGGATAAAGAAGGATATTTTGTTTCCACCAGCTGGTATGTCAGTAACTAAGGGTCACAATTTCAAGACTGTCAGCAAGAAAGCTAGGAACGAGAGATGGAGAAACTTCTTCACTCAGTTGTTAAGATTTGTATTGCACTGCCTGAGAGAGTGTGGTGGAGGCAGATTCCATATGAAGTTTCAAGAGAGCAGGTCATATGTTTGAAAGTGATGAAGTTACAGGCTACAAAGATAGGGATGGAGAGTGGGACAAGCTGGGTGGCTCTTTTGGTAGCCAGTGCAGACACAATGGGTCAAATGGCCTCCTTCTGTACTGCAAAATTCTGTGATTCTAAGAATAAGAGATGGCTTGAACAAAACATACAAGATCCTGAGAGGTCTTGACAAGAGTGGATATGGAAAGGATGTTTATTTTTATAGGCCAATCTAGAACTAAGATCAAAAATAGAAATTACTGGAAAAAACTCAGCAGGTCTGGCAGCATCTGTGGATACAATGCAGAGTTGACATTTCAGGTCAAGTGGCTCTTCTTCAGAAGAGTTCCCTCATGTTGCCAATTTGTATTCAACTCCCGAAAAGATAAGGCTACGCTTTCTGTTATTCCTCTCCCGCAGTTCACTCAAATCTGAGGGAACTGAGTTCTGAAGAAGAGTCACTAGGCCCAAAATGTTAACTCTGCTTTTTCTCCACAAATGCTGCCAGATCTGTTGACTTTTCCCCCCAACAATTTCTGTTCTTGTTTTCAATTTCCAGCATCCACAGTTCCTTGGGTTTTTTTTAAAAAGAACTAAGAGTCATTGTTTAAAAACAAGGACCAGCCAATTTAAGACAACGATGAATAGAAATTTTTCTGATGGTCATGAGTACTTGGAATTTCTTTTTCTTCAAAAGGTAGTGAATTGTTTTAAGGCAGAGGAGATTATATTCTTGATAATCAAAACAGTGAACGATATCAGGTTAGGAAGGAGTAATCAGATCAGTAATGATCTAATTGAGTAGTGCAGTAGACTCAGGGACCAAATGGCCTTTTTAACATTGATTCATTAATGCGAGAATCACCCATCCTCGGCCTGGACAGAGTGGATGTTGGTAAGATACTTCCATTGGTAGCAGAGACTAGCACAGCCTTAGAGTAAAGGGAAGACCTTTTAGAACAGAGATAAGGAGAAACTTCTTCAGCCAGAGAGTGATGAATCTATGGAATTCACTGCCACAGAAGGCTGTGGAAGCCACGTCATTGAGTACATTTAAGACTGTGATAGATAGATTCTTGATTATTAAGGGGATCAAGGGTTATGGGGAGAAAGGGGGAGAAAGGAACTTACCAGCCATGATTGAATGGCGGAGCAGACTCGATGGGCCGAATGGCCTAATTTCTGCTCCTATGTCTTATGGTCTTATCCCAAATTACCCATGAACTTAGTTGCTTGCTTGGCCACTTCAGAGAACAGTTAAGAGACAACCTAATTGTTGCACATCTGGGTCACATCCAAGCCAGTTCAGGACAGCAGACTCCCTTCCCTAAAAAGAACATTAGTGAACCAAATGGGTTTATGACAATTGACAATGTTTACCTGGTCACTATTAGACTGGTTTTAATTCCAGACTTTAGGGATTTCAAATTCACAATCAGCCATGTAGGAATTTGAACCCATATTCACAATATTAACATGGATCTCTGATTATTAATCTAGTGATGTCATTACTTACACTGCCATCTTCCGCTCCTAATTCATGTGCTGGTACAGTCATGATCAGTCTCACAGCAGACTATGACGGAGAGATGGCTGGATCAAGGACATCATCCTAAAGAATTTATGGACAAAATCCTGACGCTATGATAATGAGCCTCCCACAGTGATTTTCCTTAGTGTTACATATGACTCCAATAGGGGTTCACCGGGAACGCACAGTTTTAGTCGTAATCTGGTACACAAAAGACAAATATCGCAAAGAATTTGCATACTTTTCTTTTGTTTCCAGTTATCCTCCAAGACCGCGAAAACCAAATGTTGCTCACAACTTCTTCACTCAAAATACGATTCTAACAAAATTGCAATTATCATGACAGCAACGTGGAAGTTGAACAAAAATTATGCGCACACCTAATCAGTTCTGACGCGTCACATACAACTCCCGAGTATTTCCAGCAGTTCAAAATCAACATGTGTATGTACTTAAACATAAAACCTTTTTCTCACTGTTGCTTAACGAACTAAGCAAAAGGTGACTTACTTGCTGGTTAAAGAATTTCGATAACTTTCAATGAACGAAAATAAAAAAAGAGCTTAGAAACAAACTGAAGATAATCGGCTAGGCGACCCTAAAGATCCTCGAAACGCTGGAAGAAATTGCACGGAGTACCTAGCGAACTGGATCTGTCCTCTGCACCACCAACGCCCCCCAGCACAAACAAAACCCAGCAATCCAGTCAAAACATTCAGAGAGTAAGGATCTCGCCGGTTTGAAAATGCAGTGAGATCGAGAATGAAAAAGCTCAGCTTCCATCACCTGTGGAGCCCAGGGCGCTACAATCCCGGGAGTCACGGTCAGACATCAGTCAGCACTTGTTACCGCCAGCCGGCCTGAACCAACACAGCAACCGGACCCAGGGAGCGGCTCACCCTCTGCCAGCGGTGCCTTGCCCACCTTACCCTGGCCCTCACACTCTCAGCACCAACTTCCGCCTCGTTGGAAACAGGTGTGTACACCCAGGTAAGGCGGGGGGGGGCGCGCATGCGCTAGCTCGCCGCTTCCAGGTGAGTTCGCTCCGGGCTCCCCCGGGGATTTAAAGGGACCTGCAACCTCCCGTGTGCACAGGGAGAGCTGTTACATCCGTCCAGCCGTCCCAACGCGAGCGTCCATCTGCAAATCAATCAATCAATCAATCAACCTACCATTCTTCCCACCCTGCAGACTGCGGAACCTGAGAACCATTTGTATTTTGGAAGGGATAAAGCGCAGCGCTGCTCCGGGAGCTGAGTGAAGCAGACTCCGGCTGTCGCTCATACAAAGGGACCACGTGCGGGTTCCAGCCAGCTCCCGGGGATGAAAATACAAGGGACAGCACCATACCTCGGCCCCGGCATTAGTCAATAGTCACACACACACACATTCCACATTCATTCCAACCACTCTGTAAAAGTTTACCATTTTCGTTGTAGGTTGTGGACTAAGAGATTCTCGTGATCGAAACTGCATTCTTTCCCCTTGTGCATCATCAATTTCAAAAAGAAACAAACTGCATTCTCGCTCTGTGACCAAAAGTTAGTTTGTAAATCCAGCGGACTCGATGCGATGTTTCAAAAATGTCCTGAAAACCGAAGTCTCATTCTTTTGCTTAAAAATCCGCATACTGATACATTGTCAATTGTGAGTTAGCCATACACAAGAAGTACAAACAGTAGGCGAGATTTAAGCTCATAATTGAAAACGCTAGTTCCACTCTCCTGCTGTTATCTTTTTGATCTGACCGCAGCAACAAAATACGGGGTTACCTGGAGACAGCAGTTTCTATCTGTCTAAACCAGGGCTCGGAATCATGCTAAGATAACAAGGTGTACAGCTGGATGAACACAGCAGGCCAAGCAGCATCAGAGGAGCAGGAAGGCTGACGTTTGGGGCCTAGACCCTTCTTCAGAAACGTCAGCCTTCCTGCTTCTCTGATGCTACTTGGCCTGCTGTGTTCATCCAGCTCTACACCTTGTTATCTCAGATTCTCCAGCATCTGCAGTTCCTACTATCTCTCATGCTGTCAGTTTCATTTATTTCAACGTTCTGAAATCCTATAAATGGAAAATGCTTCCTCATAGAGTCATAGAGATGTACAACAGGGAAACAAGCCCTTCAGTCCAACTCACCCATGCCAACCAGATATCCTAAATTAATCTAGTCCTATTTGCCAGCATTTCACCCATATCCTTCTAAACCCTTCCTATTTATATGCCCATCCAAATGCTTTTTAAATATTGTACCAGCTTCCACCACTTCTGCTGGCAATTCATTCCATACACACATCACCCTCTGCATGAAAAAGTTGCCCCTTATGTCCCTTTTATATCTTTCCCCTCTCACCTTAAACCTATGCCCAGTAGTTTTGGACTCTGGGGAAAAGACCTTGACTATTCACCCTATCCATGGCCCTCACGATTTTATAAACCTCTATAATGTCACCTCTCAGCCTCCGATGCCCCAAGGAAAATAGCCCCAGCCTATTCAGCCTCTTCCTATAGCAGAAACCCTCCAACCCTGGCAACATCCTTGTAAATCTTTTCTGAAGCCTTTCAAGTTTCACAACATCCATTGTCTTGTTAGATTGATTTACATAATAGTCTAATTTTATGATCAAGTTTTCAGGAAATAATATTTTGCCACAAAGCTTTTTGCTTTCTTCATGCCTCAGATCAGTTGAATTGACTAACAGTTTTTTTCAGGAAAGATGACAGGAACATGTACATCAGGTTCAGTTTCAAATCACAATAAGCACTGAATTGTTATGGTGCAGAAGGAGGCTATTCAGCCCATCGTGTCTACTTTGGCTCTCTGAACGAGCATAATGACTTAATACTATTTTCCTGCCTGAAATAACTCATGGGAGACTGCTATCCCATTATCAAGTCACCCTTTATTTACACATGAATAGTCCTTGATTTTAGTACTGCCTCATACAGAGTCAGGCACCAGAGTGGCAGTATCTCTGACACTCACCCTCTTTATCTCAGCCAAGGCTCCCTGATTGGACCAGATTAACAACTTCGATCAGGGAAATCATATTCTATGAGCTCCAGCTGGATGACCTGGTTACTATCTTTTCCCCGTAACCCAGAATATTGTTTGTATTTAAATTATCATCTAATTCCCTCTTGAATGCCTCACTTTAATCTGATTCTACCACATCTCCTGGCTTTCCATTGAGCTTAACAACGTGAGAAAAAATGTTTTTACTCAACTCACATTTGCTTCTTTTGCAAACACTTTAAAATCGTGCCCTCTGGTTTTCAATTCTTTTCAGAATGGGAACTGTTTCTCCCTATCTGTCTAAGCCTTTCATGATTTTCAAAAGTTCTATCAAATCTCTTGACTTTCTCCTTTATAAGGGACACAATCCTAACTTCTTATTCAAATTTTCCTCACAACTGAATTGTCTCATCCCTGGAAACATTCTCTTAACCTTTTCTGAACTCTCTCTAATGGATTCATATCCTCCCTATAGTGTGCCACCCAGAACTGTTCACAATGCTCCAGCTGAGATCTTCTTGTGCCTTCTACAAGTCCAGCATAACTTCCTTACTCTATGATCCTATTAATGAAGCCTATGATGTTGTGTGCTTTATTAATTGCTCTCTCTACTTGTTCTGCCACTTTAAGTGATCCATGCACACATACAGCCTGGTTTCACTGCTTCTGCACACTCTTTAGGGTAGTGTCCTTTGCTTTATATTATATCTCCATGGTCTGTCTACCAAAATGTATCACCTCCCAGTTCTTTGGATAAAACATCATCTACTAGCTATATGCCAAGTCTGTGAACTTGCCAATGTCCTTTTGTAGTTTTACATTGGCATCCTCACAATTTACAATGCTTCCAAGGTTTGTATCACCCTCAAACGTGGAAATCATCCCCTGCACGCCAAGATCTATATCAATATATATCAGGAAAAGTGAAGATCCCCAATCCAACCCCTGACAAATTCCTACACAAACCTTCCTCATTACTCCTGCTCTCCATTTCCTAACCCTCAGTCAATTTTGCATCCATGTTATTACTGTCCCATTTATTCCATAGCCAAAACCGTTCACACAAATCTGTTGTATGACATTGTCTTCAATACCTTTTGGAAGTCCATGTATACTGCATCAACAACATTGCCTTCATCAACTCTTTCTGTGACCGTTTCAAAAAAAACTCCAGCAAGGTAGATAAACATGATTTTCCCCTAAAAGCCCTTGCTGGTTCTTCCTAACTAACCCACAATTTTTCATGTGATTATTCTCTCCTATAGAATTGTTTCAAGAAACATTGAAGTTAAACTGATTGGTCTGTAATTGCTGGGCTTATCAATATTCTTGAACAAGGGGGTTACATTTACATTTCTTCTGTCCTCTGGCAATCTTCCCCAAGTCTAGGGAAGATTGAAAAATTATTGCAGTGCCTGTGCAATTTCCACCCTCACTTCCTTCAATATCCTTGAATGCATCCCATCTTATCAATTTTAAGTACTGATAACATGCCAAATATCTCCTCGTTATCAATTTTAAACTTTTCGGGTGATTGAGTTTTTGCCTTTGTCACCGTGACCTTGGCAGCATCTGCCATGTATGTAAACAGTAATGCAAAGTATTCATTTAACACCTTTGCCATGTCACCTGCCTCCATGTGTAAACCCCCTTTTTGGTCCATAGTCAGGCCTACTCTTCATTTTACCAATGTTTTACTGTTTATGTGGCTATACAAGATTTTAAGATTTCTATTTGCAACAGCTGCCAGTCTTTCTTCATAATCCCACTTTGCTACTCATTTTTGCAGTTTCATCTGCCCTGTTGAACCTTATCTGTTCAGTGTGGTTCTCAGTTGTATTTTCTACCTGATACCTGTCATAAATGCAATTTCTTTTCTTGCGCTAAACCTTCATCTCTTTTTTCACCCAGGCAACTCTAGGTTTCTTTGTTCTACCTTTCTCTTTTGAAGGAATATATCTCAACTGAGCCTGAACCGTCTATTCTTTGAAGGTTGTTCAGCTAGGTTTGGCAGCCAATCTTCAATTCCAGTCTATCTGGTACAGCAATACTCTTATCCCAAGATGTCATTCTACCCCAGTTCATTATTCTTACTCTGGATTTTGTTCTTTTACACCCTCAACCTATACCTTCTGATGCAATGACCACTGTCCCATAAATGCTCTTCCACTGACACTTGCTCTACTTTGTCTACTTCATTCCCAAGAACCAGGTCTAGTAGTGCCTCCTTTCTTGTTGGACTGTAAATAATTACAACATTGTCAATCTGCATCTGTAATTCACCAATCTTATTGACTAAACTCACATACATGCAGCGAATCATTGAATTAGACTTCATTTCTTCCTTTCTTTGATTCCACCAGTAATTTACTTTTCTCTATTTTCATGCACTGTGGTATTACTCTCTAACATGTTCTTATATTTGCCGCACCCTGCCAAGTTAGTTTAAAGCCCCCCTAACAGCAACATCAACAGTAAAGTGCCACATAAGGAACTCAGTGCCAGTTCTATTCAGGTACAACTTGTCCATCTTGAACAGGTGCCATCACTTCTAGACACAAGACCTAGCATCTCAGAAATTTAACACTCTCCTGTACCATCTTTACAGCCACACATTCACCTGTCTTACCTCCAATTTCTGTACTCACTTGCAAGTAGCTGCAGGAGTAATCTGGGAGATGACTACTTTTGAGGTTCTGCGTGCTAATTTTCTACGAGGCTTTCTAAATGCTGACTGCAGGACTACATCCTCTTCCTACCTATGCTATTGAGACCAATGTGGACTCTGGCCCCTGGCTGTTTGCCATCCTCCCCGAAGGGAGGTAACATGCTATCCTGGGGTCATGTCTACAGCCATACAAATATCTGTTACCAAACTGATTATTACATTGTCACTGTTGCACTCCTCTAAGGAACCATCATCTCATTGGTATCCAGAATGGAAAACCAATTAATTAGTTAATGGTACCGCAGGGTACACCTGCACTATCTGCCTGGCCCTCTTAAACTGCATGGCATTCACTTATTCTCTACCTGCATGTTTGCTTCTACGCTGTGGTGTGACCACCTCTCTGAACAAGCTATCCATGCCATTCTCACCCTTGCAAATGCATTACAGTGACTTTGCTGCTTGAGATCTAAAACCTGTTGCTCAAACTTCTGTAGGCCGTGACACTTTCAGCACTTGTGCTTGTCTAGATCACGTGAAGTGTACACAAATCGCCACATGCCAAACGGTTAGCAGTTTATGAGCTAGGTTGTTTAAAATAAAAATGCTTTTTAGAATTTCCCAACTTTGAGACACCGTCCCTGATGGCATAGAGAAGCACCTCCTCCCCACTTTTATGGCACTCAGTCACTCAGCAAGTTTACTTTCTTGCAAAGAACTTTACTTAAAGCTCCCCTTTCCCCCATGCACCAAACTCTTTGAGTCAAATTCCCCAAGTATTCATTTGGTTTTTATCTCGCTGGCATTGTTTGACTTTATTGGCCATGCAAATTAAAAACTCTCTCTTAAAAAAAAACAGACTTTGATGAGTCACCACCTAATTGAAATGCTGAGCAAAAATAATAGTAATTCAACTCAAAGTAATATTCTGGACTACTGGAAGTGATTTTAGAAAAAAATTGGCAGGTGGAGTATACTGTGGAAAGATGGAACTAACCCAGCTTGACAGGAAGAATAGAAAAATGTATATTATTTTACTCTGCAATACAGAGAGATCTTTGTGTTGGTACATGAATCATGTAAAGTTAGTAAAAATACAGCAAGTTATTATTAGAAAAATAAATGGAATGCCGTTTATTGCAAGGGAAATGGAATAGAATCATAAAATCCCTACAATATGGAAGCAGGCCAATTAGCCCATCGAGTCCACACCGACCCTCCAAAGAGCATCCCACTCAGGCCCGTGCCCCTACCATATAACCTATTTCCTATAGTCTGCACATCCCTGGACACTCCAGGAACCTTGGCATGGCCAATCCACCTAACCTGCAAGTCTTTGGTCTGTGGGAAGAAACCGGAGCACCTGGAGAAAACCCATGCAGACATGGGAAGAATATGCAAACTCCACACAGACAGACCCAAAGCTGGAATCAAATCCGGGTCACTGGCAATGTGAGGCAGTAGTGCTAGCCACCATGCCACTAGTTATTAAGGTTCAGAAAATTTGTCACAATGGTATAGGACATTGGTGAGACCGATCTGGAGCACTGCGTGCAGTTTTCAAATCTTTACTTGAGGAAAGATGGTATGATGTATAATCAGAAGCATTTCAGAAAAGATTCACTCAGTTATTTTTTGGGATGAAGGAGTTTTTTTTGTGAGGAAAGATTGCAATGTATCCGTAGGAGTTTTGAAAAGTAAGAAGTGATCTTCCTGCAGCGAGTATGTTTCCCCTCTGGGAGAAACTACAACTAGGGAACACAGATTAAAAGTAAATGCTGAATCACTATTGTCAAAAGTGAGGTTTTTTAATCTCAGATGGTTGTTGGTCTGTGGAATTCAGTTCCGCAGAAAGCTGTGAAGCAGGATCATTGAATATTTTTAAGGCTGAGTGAGACAATTCATTGATAGGGGAGTCAAAGTGGGTAAGAGGTTGACTGGAAAGTGGAGTATAATAATATTTAGTAAGCTCTATGAGGTTGGCATATATTCAGATATGTTAAAAAGTAGGATCAAGCATAATGTCCAGATATTATGAGGAATGTTGTATATCAATTGCCACTTCTGGGAAGCATTTGCAAATTGAATTATAGGATGAATAAGGAGCAAGTCAGTGATATTGTACTTTATTAATAGGTGTATGAGATAAAAATATGATAATGCAAGATAACTGTGTTAAATATTAACCAAGCAGCATCTTGGAAGATGGCTACTAGTAAACAATATTTATCTAAATTAAACATGAAAAGGGAGGAATTTGAAGTATAGATAAGCAAAATGCCTGCTGACACCAACAGTACAATGAAATTTTCCAACTGTGTATATCAGCAAATGCAGCATTTATAGTATTTGATTCTTTTACTTCATTGTTTAACTTGTTGACACTACTGTGCCACAGTCACACATCTTCAACAAGTTTTGTTCTTCTTATATCTAAATGTTTTGGGGTTTCTCCCCCCTTATTTACAGTTTTTGTTTGTTAGTTCCATTGGATTATTATTCTGCTTAGGCTGTATTGAAAAAAGTACAATTAAACAAAAACCAAACACTTCAGATAAAAAAAAGCAAAAACAAAAACCAAATACTATTAAAAGTCTAAGTTTCTGTCTTCCCTTATGCAACCCAGCCTGCTGAGTGTTTCCAGCATTTTATGCTTTAAAAACTAAAACTGTTAGCTAACTATGTAGAACTATCAAATATGTATACCTGAATAGCACATGTATATAAAAGATGAGTTGGAGAACAATGTATCAACAGGAATTATTGCTGAAAACATTACAGAAACAGATTAATTTCAAAAATGAAATGAATTCAATATTGAAGGATATAGACTATTCCAGAATGAGTAAATTCAAGACAGTAAGAACAGGTTCATGTAGGGAAATTGCACAATTAAAAAAAATGAAAATGATGGCCCTCCACATCTACTCATCTGCAGTTCAAACTCTAATCCACTCCTCTATTGATGCTAGACTTTATTATTCCAATGCCCTCCTTATTGGTCTCCCTCATTCTTCCCTCCATAAATTTGTAATCATCCAAAACTCTGCCAGTTGTGCTGTTACTCACAATAAGTCCCATTCATCCATTATCCGGGCTCACTGAGTATTCTTCTTGTTCCACAATACTCCAAAGTATTTACATATCCTGTTTGCATTATTTTGGACTCCCCAAAATGTAATTGCTCTATCATTAATGCCCATGTTTTCAGCTACCATGGCCACAAGCTACAGACTTCCCTCCCTATAGCCTCCACCCCTCCATCTTTCTTTCTGGGAACACAGCAGGAGGAATCTGAAATGGATCATCGTGAAGCTTCAACAGAGCCAGAAACAATGACTTGCTGAGCATTTTGATGACACTATTGGAGATGGTTTAACCTAACTTGGCAGGGTTGTGAGAACCAGGAGGCAGTACAAGGCAGGATTACTAATGTGCAAAGAATATTGGAATAGCACTCAGGCAGGAAGTTGTACTTGGTTGGCTCAGCATTATAATGAAAGTAATAAATTCTACATATGGATTATATTTCATTCATGTAAATTCATGGAGTGAAGAAACACGATTGATGAGTTGCATACATAGATCGCTATTGTGAAAATATGATAATAGACATGGGGCTCAAAGAAAGTCCAAACTTGGTATTAAATATTCTTGGATACAAGGTGGTCAGGAAAGATAAGAAAGGCACAAAAAGAGAAGGGGTTGCAATATTCATGACAGAGAACATTTGTGTTGGACAAAGAGGAATCCTTAGAGGGGTGGAGGTCTGAATATATTTGGTTAGAACTAGGAAATGGTAAACAGTTTTTGAAGGCACTAGAATAAATCACTGAAGGTGGTAGGACGAGCCAAGAGTGTGGTTAACAAAGCATATAACATCCTGAGTTTTAACAATAGGGACGTAGAGTACATAAGCAATAAAATTATGTTTAACTAATGTATAAAACTGGTTCAGCTTCAACTGGAGTATTGCAGCCAGCAAGTTTAGTGCCTTCACTTTAGGAAGGATATGAAGACCTTAGACAGGAAGCAGGAAAGAATCATGAGTGTAGTTCCAGGGATGAGAAACTTCAAATTCCATTGAAAGATTGTAAAAGTTGAAAATATATTGCCTGAAGAAGAAAAGGTTGAGGGGAGATCTTATTGGGGTGTGAAAAAAACTTGAGGGGTCTCAACAGATTAGATGAGGAGAACTTGTGCCCATTAGTGATAAGATCAAAAATTAGGTGGTATAAATCTTTAGGCAAGTGGTAAAAGAATTTATGGTGACATAAAGAAAATTGTTTATTCATCCGGCAAATGTTTAAGATCTGGAATGCAATGCCTGAGTGTGTGGTAGAAGTAGGGTAATTTGATACTTCCAAAAGAGAATGGGAATAATACTTAAAACTTAAAAAATCTTGCAAGGTGTAGGGAAAAGGCAGGGGAATATACTTGGCAAATTTGGCTACAATAGTTGGTCCCTCTAGCCGGTAATTAATATTGAATAGTTGAGGCCCAGAACTGATCCTTGTGGCACTCTACAAGTTATAGTTTCCAACCTGAAAAAAATGTTTATCTAATCTTTGTTTCCTGTGAGTTAGTCAATCATTTAATCAATGTTAAAATATTACATCCAATACCATAAGTCTCATCTTCTACAGTAGGCTGTTATGTAGTGTTTTCTTGAATGCCTTTTGATAACCAAATATACTACATTTGCAGCCGTAAGATGTAAGGGCTTTAGAACCCTGGAAGAGTATTGCAATGAGGCTCCTCACTGAGCATAGGTAACACAGTGCAGAAAAAATTAGAAAAGTAGTGAGAAAATGAAGAAGTTAGAAACACATGCAGAGAAGCATGTGGAGTGAAATAATTCTTATTAGGCAATAGAGTTTATAGAATGGTCTTTCAATAATGTAATATTAAGACAAGAGTCTGGTATATCTCTGATTACCATATATTTTAGTATTTATTATTAATATACAAAACAAAAAGTTATAAAGAAGATAGTTCTTGACTTTGCCTCTATCTTGAACACAAACTCTTGAATGTGGGCATAAAACCATACAACAAAATACACTCTGCTTGTTAAACCCTGAAAATAAAATCAAATAAATTTATCAAGCATGATTTTCACATCACAACACCATGTTGATACTGCCTGATTGTATGATGATTTTCCAAGTACCTTGCTGCTTTTATGAAGGTTTCTTGCATTTTCTGAATGTTATACCAGCAGTTCCTGGTTCTGCCTAGCTGCTTTTTTGTGTAGCTGTGTCACACTTAATGTTTTGTAATTCTTCGGGATCTTGCCCGAATCAATGGAATTTTGAAATTTTACGACCAAAGCATCTACTATCAATGCAGCCAATTTTTTTTAAAGGTCCTGACGACTTATCAGCCTTTGATTCCATTATTTTGCCTACTAACTTCTTTCTGTAGTGATCATGATTGTCTTAAGTTGTTACTGGCTTTTCTACCATTTTTAAAATGCTCTTTGTGCCTTCTAAAAAAAAAGCCCTTTTCAAAGGCTCTGACATTTGCCCTGTTTCCCATTATTATTTTAGCAGCCTCACCTTCTATGGGGCAGATGCTAACTAGCCTTTTTACAGACAACTCTTCCTTTTCATATACTTGTAGAAACTTTTACTATTTTTCACATTTCTTGCTAGTTTTTTTCTTATATTTCAATTTCTTTCTGATTGTTTTCTTCTAATCATGTTTTACTGGTTTCTGAAATACTCCCAGTCTTCTGGGCTATTACAAATCTTTGCAGAATTGTCGATAGTTTATTTAAATTTGTTACAATCCCAAACTTCCTTGGTTAGCCAAAGATGGTTTAGCCTTCTTGTGAAATTTTCCTTTCTCACTGGAATATATATTAGTTGAGAGTTATGAAATGTCTCCATAAATGTATGCCACTGCATCTCTACCTTATTTTCCCAGTCCATTTCAAACAAATTTGTCTTCATGCTGTTATGAAAATGATTATTAAATATTTCATTGAGGAATTAAATTTCAGGGTTATGGAAACAATTTCAATTTCTCTTTGTTTACCAGGATAGGTTTACAAAAAGCAATTGAAAGGATCTTTAACATTGAAACCTTTTTTTAAAATCCTGGAAATTGTGTCTTCAGAAATTTCCATGGACTCACTTCTCACATATCACCTGCTTGAGTTATCTGGCTATTTGATTGGATAGCGACTGGTTTAGAAAATTTCTGGTTTATGTGTGAGCTTCAGTTGGAGGACAAATAATCTGTGAGGAATGGCACCCCAGTCTATCTCTCCTTCTTCTGAAAAGAACTCTCTTGTTGAGTACCTGTGAATCCTGTTTGCTCTTCTAAATGATTAATTTAAGGAATATTTTGATATTGTCTTTCCTGAGTAAACTGTGTTTTAAAGACTCCAGAGACTACTATGTACAATAACTGAAAAATGAAAAAAAAACTGTGGATGCTGTAAATCAGAAACAAAAACAGAAATTATCGGAAAAATTCAGCAGGTCTGGCAGCATCTGTGGAGAGGAAGTTCTGAAGAAGAGTCACTGGACCCAAAATGTTAACTCTGATTTTTCTCCACAGATGCTGCTAGACCTGCTGAGCTTTTCCAGCAATTTCTGTTTTTGTTTATGTATAATAAGTGCTTGACTGCGCATGCCAGAATATCACAGTAAAAACATCCTTTTTGATAATAAACCAGTGATCGTAGTTAATAAGAAACCTGGTTGATAGCTCTTACTTAAAGCCTATTATGGGATATTTAACTTGCAACTCAGTAACTAGAAAATCTCTTTTAATGTTATATTGTGACCCTTGAAGTAGTGGAACAAGAGCAACAGTGCTCTCCTCAAAAACAAACACAGAGAATGCTAGAGAAACTCAGCAGGTCTGGCAATATCTGTGGAAAAAGAAATAGACTTATGAAACAAGAGTAATACTGGGCTTGCAACGTTAATTTCTTTTCACCCTTCACATGTTTTCCAGCATTCTCTATGCTTGTTTCAGAATGCAGCATCCACAGAGTTTTGCATTTATTTGAGTGCTCTCCTCCACCCTCAGTCATACCAATACCCTTGTGATTGATTTTATTTAAGTTTGATACATTAGTTCCAGATTCATATATCTCACCCTTAATTTGATATGAAATGCCTTTATTTTACGTTCACTCTTACGTAGAGGATCATTTATTGTGAGGTCATTAATTAATCCTGTCACATTACTGTGTCTAAAATATCCTGTTTCATTCCAGTTCATATTTATCAAACAAACTATCACAAATATACACCATCTACTCATCTTCCAGTCCATTTTTGCCAATTTATGGGATGACTTATAAAGTATTCCCATTCATGACATCTTACCTCCACCCAAACTAATTCCACAGGTTGATCCTCCCAATTAAAATGATCCAACATCATTTCTCATTACTGTGTTCATTTCATTCTTTAACAGAATCAACCTAATTCCTTGGCTTTTCTTCTTACCCTTCCAAAATGCAAAATGCCTAGTCCTAGTCTTGGGCACTTTGTAAATATGTTTTAATAATAGCCCCAAATGTGAATGGAAAGTTCATCCAAATTCTATGTCACTTAATCTCCAGGTCTTTGGTTGGCTGCATAAATACCATATAAGAAAAATATCCTGTTCTTCATCCTAACCATCTCATCCTATCCTTTGATAAATGCTGAGAATCCTTGCAGGTTAAAATTTTCCAACGCCCATTAATATTTCAGAATTACCTGCAATGTTAGGCATGAAAGCAATACTTGTGCAATGTAAACAACCTATTTTCTCAAATGGATTTGTTTTTGCTTCTAATATAAACTACCATGAGCGGTAAGTATAAAACATGTTAATAGCACAACCTTGTTTGGGGACAGTGTGATAACATAAGACAGAACCACACTAAATTAATTTAAAAAAACACTCTATTTAAAAGCAATTAAGGAAATCTCATGGACACAACATACATGGGAGACCACGGCTGGATTCTCCCACCCTGGAGAAGGCACTCATTCTTTGGGATTTTCAAAGGTGTTGCCAGGCATGGACTCAAGGATTCGGTGGGTCTTCAGCTGTGGTGGTGTCAATGCCTGGAGTGGGGACTCCTGGCTGTGGTGGCAGGTTGCTGCAGTGGAGACGGTGCCCAGAGTGGGGACTCATGGCTGCAATATGCCTGAAGTGCGGTTGTCATTGCAGTACCTGGAGCGGGCACTCCTTGAGGCCTGGGACACCGTGCAGAGGCTGTGCAGAAGCCCTGGAGCTGTGTTTAAAGACTCTTTGTACTGAAGATGAACTCTATTTACGTAATTTCTTTTTAATTCCTTTTGTAACTCAAAATTGTGCTGGATTGTGGCAACAAAACACTTTTCACTGTATCTTTCTAGACATGATAAATAATTTATCTTTGTCCATTTGAAGGTGAGTGATTCAATCATCCTGCAACACGTAGCCCTAGTTGACCTGGACACTGTGCTTGGTCTTGATTCTCCATATGAAATACCATGCCACTGCATATGTAATATCTCAGATCTTTCAGTCTCCAGATAGTTAGAGAGCAGACATACCCAGAAGATGCAGTATAGGATGCCTCAGTAGTACCAATGGTAATTTCGTGGGAATTGCCCAGGATGTTTGTACAGTTCTCCGGCACCCAAGGACCCTTCGAGAAAGCCACCAACTCTGAGCTAGAATTGGAGACTTTGGACAGCTCCAAAATTCCTACCTGACTGGTTATCCAGGAAATGTTAGAAAAATCCTTGTTTAGCTTATGGGTAACCATAAAACTTAGACCCCCCAATCATTCAAGTTGACAGCTACTGAGTTTGCTGTGACTCTCCAGCTACACCTTGAACCCCAACTCCTCCGCAAAATCAGTGGCTGACCTGACCTAGCCACCTGATCAACCCCCAATACCTTGTCTCATTCTGTATCACAACTCCAAGACCCAACCTGATTCCCTTCCCAACTCAATTGCCCCAAACCACCTGATCCTGTCCTAATTGCCACCACACCAAACTTCCCCACCACCTACCAACTTACTACCTTAATCATCTGCATCCCTACCAACTTAGCTAACTGCTGTCTTGGTACCTCGCTTCCTTATTAACTTGCCATCATATCCATCTGTCATTCTATTCTTTGCCCACTTAGCTCACCCATTCTACCTCATTACCCACTATATCCGATAACACACTTACCTTATGCATTTACTTTCTCTTTGTAGTTTTTCAAAGATGCTTTGTCATGTTTCAACTTGACTAATACTTTATCTAGTGCTATAGCAAGGGATGTGGCTTCTCTGCAAATTCTTTGCAAGCTGCTGTATCTGAGGTTCGCTGCGCTGAGTCAGTTGTGAAAGATCCTCCATTGGAAGATTGCTCAGAAGAATGGGAGCAACGTAAATGTCTATTTTGTTTTGTCTGAAATAAAGACAGGAATTTTCTGGGCACTCCTGGAACTTTTAAAAGGGCGGGTGGGATAAGTTATCACCTGGGAAGAAAAATAACCAGTTTCATGACAGTAGATCAAAGCCTTCCTATGACGGTCTCAGAACCTTTCAGGTGGGTTGGCATTCATAAGGATGTCATGAATACTCAATAACACCCAAGTCCACTGGAGTTATGTTCACACGTATAATCGTTTTGCTAAAAATGGGAAATGTGTGTTCACAAAGACAACTGTATATATATGTGGCAAGTTCCAGGCAGAGTAAACTTCTTCCTCTAAGTTCTGGTGCCATTACTTGACTCAATCATAACCAACCCATTTCTTTGCACAACATCTACAGTGTATGGGGTGAATCCTTTCTATATTGATGAGCACATCAGAAGTCTTAGACTTACATGGTCTTGCTTGCTGTGGTGAAGTGCTGACAGTGTAAGGGGTAAATGCTGACTGGGTCCAGTAGGCTGGCCAAATGATGTAGCCACATGTGCTGACACCAGAAAACCTGATTGGGATAGGCAAGCAGATTCAATTGAACAGGGGCTGAGAAGGAAAAGGGGCTGTACTGGAATGCTTCACAGAAATGTGGGCTGCATGGGATGGAATAGCAGGGAATGGAACTTAAAAAGGAGTGGTTACCAGGACATTGGCAGCACTCTTGGGAATGAAGGATATCAAAGTGGAATGCACAGGGGCAAATCACAATGATTGGGGCATGGGGAAAAGGAAGATTGGCTGCTGTATAATAAGGGTGTGAAAGCACAATGGGGTAGTCAGGTGTGCTTGGAAGGGGGAATGAGTACGTGAACTGAATAAGGTGGGTTTGTGTAAAGTTGAGGTTGTGGGGGGGCTCTTGTGGTGTAGTGGTAATGTCACTGTCTCTAAGCCAGGAGGCCTGGGTTCAAGTTCCACCTGCTCCAGAGGTGTGTAATAACATCTCTGAACAGGTTGATTAGAAATTATCTAAAGTTGAGGTCAGGCCAATGGGGTGACAGCGATATATTGGTTATGTCACTGGATTTGTTGTCTAGAGATCTAAAGTTGAGGTTGGAGGGCTCTTGTGGTACAGTGGTACTGTTCCTACCTCTGGGCTAGAAATTGCAGATTCAAGTCTCATCTGTCTTAGGCATGTAGCAACAGATCTGAACAGGTTGATTTAAAATATCTAAATCTAAGGTCAGACATAGAGATCTAGATAAGAGCTGGATCAGGGTGAAGAACAGGAATATCGATGGTGATATTGATGACCAATAGACACAGGGAGGTTGAAGAAGAACAAAGGGACCACCAGAGGAAATGAGAAGGCCACCTACATTTATGTGGGGAAACCTGTAATCTAAGACAGGGAAGTATGAGGCCAAACAATAATTTATAATCACCATCTTTTTCAAAATTGGTCCTCAAAATCAGGCTTCTCACAGAATGCACAGTGCATATAGGAGGGATCTCAAATCTATTTGTACACATTCCTGCACAGCACAGATACACTCAACTATCAAAACAGAACTTGAGAAAAATATTGTATAAGGACACAGCTAAAGGTTTAAAACCAGCTAGATTCCTTAACAAAATGTGATTTTACTCCATTAATGTCAGCTCATTTGTGACCACAGGCAACCATATTTTTAGGCATGCATCCATTAACTAGGGAGTTGTCACAACACTTACATTCTGCACAAATCCCTAATTCCATGAATGTTCATCATCTCATGTCATCTCCATTGGCTCATTGATGACAAAGGGTATACTTAGAAGGCATGGTATCGAACCTAATATGCAATTTCAAATCTGGTGGTGAACAGCATTGGGATGCTAACCATGCATCCACCAGGATCATCACTAAAAAGATGATTAGTCTTCTGTACATAAGTTACTCTTGCTTGAACTGCTCAGGAGGAGTACTCTAGTACTCACTGGACAGGGTATCCTGCGTGGTGACTGCTGCTGTGCCCTGTACAACCAAGCTTATCTATAGTGTAAGATGGTAAGATTAACCCTCCACCTGCCTACACAGATGAGGAAGAAGAGGAGTGTGACAGTGATGAAGATGGTGAGGGATCCAACGGTAATGATGATTTTTTTCATTCATTTGTGGGATGTGGACGTCGCTGGCTGGCCAGCATTTATTGCTTGTCCCTAGTTGGCCTTAAGAAGGTGGTAGTGAGTTGCCTTCTTGAACTGTTGCACTCCACCTGCTGTGGGTTGACCCACAATGCCATTAGGGAGGGAATTCCAGAATTATAACCCAGTGACAGTGAAGGAACAGCAATATATTTCCTAGTCAGGATGGTGAGTGACTTGGAAGGGAGCTTGAAGGTGGTGGTGTTCCCATATATCTGCTGCCCTTGTCCTTCTAGATAGAAATGGTCATGTGTTTGGAAGGTGCTGTCTGAAAGTCTTGTTGAATTTTTGTAGTGCATCTTGGAGATAATACACACTGCTGCTATTGAGCATTGGTGGTGGAGGGACTCGATGCTTGTGGATGTAGTGCCAATCTAGCGGGCTGCTTTGTCCTGGATGGTGTCAAGCTTGAGTGTTGTTGGGGCTGCACTCATCAGGCAAGTGGGGACTATTCCTTCACACTCCTGATTTGTGCCTTGTAAATGGTGGAAAGGCTTTGAGGAGTCAGGTGGTGAGTTACTCACCACAATATTCCAACCCTTGACCTGCTGTTGTAGCCACGGCGTTTATGTGGTAAGTCTAGTGGAGCTTCTGGTCAATGATAACCCTCGGGATATTGACAGTGGGGGATTTAGTGATGGTAACACCGTTGAATGCCAAGGGACAGTGGTTAGATTGTCTCTTATTTGAAATGCTGAGGAAGCCAGGGCAGTACTGACATGAGGCAGGCAGATTCATAAAAGCTTTTGGAGACTAGATTTGTGGGTGAATGACTTTGTATTAACACATGGTGACTATAAGCCAATAACTATGAGCCAGTTCTGGTACAGAAGCATTCCTGCCTTCAATGGAATGCTTGGCTTACAAATTTATAACACTAATCTACTTTGTTTGGCATGAATTGTAAGTTCCCTTTGAGTTTTGTTCCCTTCACCACAATGGCTTCCTGTTCAGTTTTCTAGCCAGAGCATCAGTATGAAGTTATGTAGGATTACACATGGGGTGCACTTATATGACTCAAACTATTATTTGCAAAGGGCATTCATCTCTCACTGAGATGTCAAGATAAACTGTGCTGATTGACTCCCAAATCTCAACCATCTAGCTCAAATTTCCCTTTTCTAGATGTCATGTTCCTCCCAGAGGACAGTAATGAATGAGTGCTCCAGACTTTTTGCACTGCTGCACATGTAAGTGCCCATGGTGATCATTATACCCTAAAGTAGTCAGCAAGGATAACTTTAATAGTCAGAAACCTAAACAGTTTGAAAGAGACCACAAGACTGATGTACAAATGCTATATTTGCATCATATACAACACACATGTACTCAAATCATTCTTTACTTACTACTATACTGTGGTGTGGCCTTGGCCATAAGGAGGCCTGATGCTTTGCCATCTTGCTACAGGCGACTTTAGTGGTCATCTTCTGGTGGTTTGGTGCTTGAGGACTCTGGCATACTGGGGATTTCCTGCAGAGATACAGATGTAACCTCCTCAGCCTGATCTGATGGAGATGTTTGTGTTCCTGGCAGAGGGAATGTGATACAGCAGAGCTCCTCTGAGTGTCCTGAGATGACAGTCACTGGTTACCTGGCTGTGGCTCCTCCTCCCGGTTGGTGCACAATGGCACCTCCCTCACCCCTGCAGGAGACTAGGCACCTGAAAGGAGATTAAGGTTCTTTAGCCTCCTCTTACTGAGCCAGTGAATGAATGGTGGAATGAAGTGAAGGTCTGAGCACAGAACTGAAAGTACTGATTGTTCTGCTGGACTTGGATCTCCACTGCAGCTACCTTTCGGTCACAAAAACAGCCAACCGCTCACATGCTGGAGGCAGGACATCAGACAGAACTTGAGCAGATGCCTCTAGCTTTAGCTCCAAATCGTACATGATCTCCAGCACCTTTGGCAGAGATTTCCCTTTTTGTCTATGCATCTCTGTCAGAGACTCACAACAGTTTCAGAGATGGGCCTTAGGGCCTGGGGCATTTTGTCATGGTATGGGAATTGGATCCAGAGGCTTTGTTAATGTTGCAAGGTCCAATAGTGTGGCAATCAGAACTGCACACAGCACTCCAGCTGTAGCCTAACCAAAATTTTGCACAGATCCAACGCAGCCTCCCTGCTCCTATCATCTATGCCATAGCTGATAAAGGCAAGCGTCCTGTGTGTCTTCTTAACCGCTCTATTAACCTGTCCTGCCACTTTCAGGGATTTGTGGAAAAGCACCCAAAGATCCTCTGAGTTTGCTAGTGCCCTGCCATTCATTGAGTATTTGCTTGTCTTATTACTTACTACAAGCACATCACCTCACACTTTTCAGGGCTAAATTCCATCTGCGACAGATCTGCCCATCTGCTCAATCCATACCTTCCTGTAACCCAAGATCTTCTTCCTTGCTGTCAATCAGCCAGCTAATCTTCATGTCACCCGCAAACTTATCATGCTCCCCAAAACCTCCCACACCCATCCCCCACATCCTCATCATATTGTTTATATAACTGACAAACAATAAGAGACCCAGCACTGATCACTGTGGTGTGCCACTGCACAACAGCTTCCAGCTTCCAGTCACACAAAGAGCCTTCTACCACTACCCTCTGATCCAAAATTGGCTTAGTGGTATGAGACAATCTTTGCCAAGTTACCATAGATCCCATGTGCTCCTACCTTCTTCATCAGACTCCCATGTGGGACCTTGTCAAAGGCTTTGCTGAAATCCTTATAAACAACATCTACTGCACTATCCTCATCTACACAGCTGATCACCTTCTTGAAAAATTCAAAGAAGTTCCTTCTGACAACGCTGTGCTGACTGTCCTCAGTCAAACCTTGCCTTTCCAAGTGGTTATTAATTCTTTCCTTCAGAATTTTATCCAGTAGTTTCCCTACCACTGATCTGAGACTCACTGGTCTGTAATTCTCTGAGTTATCCCTACCATCTTTCTTGAAAAATGGGAGCGACATTAGCTGTCCTTCTGGCACCTCCCCTGTGGCAAAGAGAAATTAAAAGTTTCTGTCAGAGCCCCTGTAATTTTCTGCTTCACCTCCAACTGCAGCCTAGGATACTACATATCCAGATTTGGGGATCTGTCAACATTTAAGCCTGGAAAAACTTCCAATACCTCATCATTCCCTGTGTCAATCTGCTCAAGAAATTCATTGACCCTCTCCCCAAATTCTGAACACACATTCACTCCCTGAGTGAAGAGAGAAGTACCTATTTAATATCCTACCAATATCCTACCTATGCACAGATTGTCCATTTTGTCCCTAATAGGCCTCTTTATTTCTTTGGTTATCCTCTCCCCCTTAATATACTTACAGGTTATCTTGGGATTCCCCTAATTTTACCCACTAGTGTTTCTTTTGCTTCCTCTTTGCTCTCCTAGTTTTTCTCTTAAGTGCCTTCTGCACTTTCTTTACTCCACTGTGGCCTCTGTTGATTCATTCCTTTTCCACCTGCGAAAAGCCTCTCTTTTCCTTGGTATCCAATCATGAATATTCCATCAACTCCAGGCCACATGTCAACCTAAGGGAACAAAACACATTAGAAGGCATTTTGAATTAAGCCCCTTTTGTGCTCTGTCCTGCTTGCCTGCGATGATCAGGTTTGCTGACGTCAGCCAGTTTGGTAGGCAAGTTGGCCTGGTCAGGCTCCACCCATAACACTAAGCAGTTCACAACTAGAAGCCAAGCCACAGGAGATTGAAACTGCTTATGAGCTGATCAATATGGAATGGCTTTACCCCGAATGCTGGAATCATTTGCACAAAGAAATGCTTTGGTTATGAAAGAGCCAAAGTAACTAAACAAGTTGGTATTCATTCTAGCTTGGAGGAAGACATCTACCCTGCCAGATACATGCTACACAATTAGAGTCAAGGTCAAAAATCACACAACACCAGGTTATAGTCCGACAGGTTTATTTGAAAACGCAAGCTTTCGGAGCTTAGCCCCTTCCTCAGGTGTAGTGAGAGAGAGAGTATAAAACACAGAATTTATAAGCAGAATGGTAACAACCCTAAAATTGGCTGCCTGTTGTTGAATCTTTAATCAGTCAGGAAGGAGACTAACCTGGTGATTTTTGACCTTAATCACCCCAATCCAACACTGGCATCTGCACATCATAGATAGAGTCAGGTTTGTGAATAGGTATTTTCCTTTTTTGGCTAACATGATTGAGCTAGTGATGCTGATGAATATCAGGGTTCAAACAGTGAAGGTCATGAAACCTAACTGACCTGAAAGTTTTGGGGAAATTAGTAGCAAAACTTTAACACATCGTCAGGAAACTGGATTTTTTTCCTTCAACCCAATTAAGTTGCCTCGCCCAATGAAAAGCTCCAGGCAGATCCATAAAATGTTGCTCTTCGGCTGAAAAAACACAACTTCCCAATCTCCAGGGTTTCCAATCCTGATCAGAAGATCTGGGCCAATATCTTTTTTGAAAAACTGAATAAGAAATGTTGGCTCAGTTGCCATAGTTTCCTTGAATAGCAGCAGGATAATTTGTTAATGTCATGATCCTGCACATTCAATCCTTTCACTGAAGCATTGCTTGGATACAGTATCACATAAAATTCAAATAGGCTGCATGGGCAATGTTCACTTTTTCTTTTTAATGCAAATTCAAACTTAATTACAAGAACAAATCTTATCGGAATATTTTTACATTTACAGAATTTGAAAGACATTGGCCTGAATCTTCCAGTTAGTGGCAATGCTGCATGCATTGCAATCTTCAGATATTGACGTTTAGAGAAATATGTAGGATAGCATCTTTCTAGAAACTCATACAGAGTGGAGAAAGAGCAGAGTTAACGTTTCTGGCCCAGAGACCCTTCTGTTTTTGTTTCAGATTTCAAGCATCCACAGTTCTTAGATTTTCAGAGTGGACTAGAGAGAGGGGGAAGATAGGGTGTATCCTGTTTTCACAGCACTAGCTACCATATTCAGGTAAAATTAAAAGTGCAGCCTTTAACTGTGGATCAGCGGATGCATGATTAATGCATGAGTTAATGAGGGATGTAAGTGGAAGAATGGATAGGTGGTTGAGATGGGTGACAGAGGATAAGTGGATGTGTGGTTAGGTTGGTAAGGAAGTAAGTAGATGAGTTAGAGATAGGTGAGTGAGTGATTGGGTGAGGAGGATTTGAGGCTGGCAACTGGGTGAGTGGGGGGTAGCCTGGTTGGCAGGGTAGTTTGGTTAGGGGTGTAGTTGCACAGTTGGAGGATGGTCCTGTTGTGTCAGGGATAGACAGGTTTTAAGAGTTAATTTTACTGATAGATGGTGGCATAACATGAATTTCTTTAAAATCTGTTATGAAAATAATGGTATTTCGGGATTGAAAATATAAAATGAATTGACAAATAGTCAATATATAATAGAAATCTGAAAACTCCTGCTGGTAATTCCACATCTGCATTTCCATTGATCCTATTTTAAATGTTACGGTATATATGGAGTCATTATAAAACAAACAAAAACAAAGAAAATTATGTGCACATTTTCGTGCTTCATTGTGTTAAACAATTAAATTGGAGTCTTCAAAGTACAGCGAATGCATGACGAATTCACAGAATCACAGAAATGCTAAAGTGCAGAAGGATGCCATTCAGCCCATCCAGCTAATGTCAGTTGTGGCTGTCGTGTGCCCTAACCTCTCTCTGATTAGTTGGTGTAGTCATATGACAAGCTTGGCCAGTCTGGAGTTTCATACAGGTTTTCTGTCCATGAGTCCTAGCACAGTTTCTTGTCCTATGATCCCAAAGTCACCTCTTTAACTATGCATCTGGTCCCAATAACAACCCTCCTGTAGACGATTTTTTTTACCATTTCTGGGACGTTTCAGGATCTCTGGCACTGTCATTGTCTTAGAAGCCCACCTGTACAGTGCACAAGTTTTAGCAGTCCAGAGTTGCCCTTCACTGTGCACACAGTGAACTACAAACTAATGCTTCTTACGGCACATAAATGGCACATCTGATACTTCATTGCACATGCAAGTACATACTTGTACAAGTATTGCTGTTTACGCACCAAGCCACACAGCTTATCCATCTTCAGCTACTTCCATCTTACAACCCTCTCTAAGACAGTACTATTATTCCCCAATATCCAATATAACCCAGCATCTTATTGATGTCCAATGTGGGATCATCACATACAGGAGAACATTCGAACACTTCAAAGCATTCACTTTTATTCAGTAATAGCAAATGTGAGCCAAAGATAAAAATTGACCCTGTATTTGCTTCTCAGACAGAAACAAACTGCTTGCATTTTGAGCGACAATAAGTTTACAGACTATGAGTGATCATTACACCCAGCTCTTATCTACTGGAACCCGGAGTCAGTAAGTCCTGTCTACTCACCAAAGCTACTGTGCTCTGTAATATAGAGTGTGTTTTCCTCATGTTTAATATCATCATCTTCCTCTTCAGAAGAATGCTCTCCCTCTCCTAACTCTTCAGCCCCCATCACTAACAACTTGTGAAGAGAAATGGTAGATGGAACTAATCCGCACAATTGCGAGGTGATGCATTTTGGGAGATCTAATACAGGACGGAAGTATATACAAAGTGGCAGAAACCCTAGTAGCATCAAAATACAGAGGGATGTAGGTGTACAGATCTACAGTTCCCTGAAAGTGGCAACGTAAGTGGGTAAGGTGGTCTAAAAGGCATATAGCATGCTTGCCTTCATCAGTTGGAGCACAGAGTATATAAATTGGCAAGTCATGTTGCAGCTATATAGAACTTTAGTTAGGTCACATTTGAAATATTGTGTATAGTTCTGGTTGCCACGCTAGAGAAAGATTTACAGGCATTGGTGAAGGTTTACCAGATGTTGCCTGGTTTGGCGGGTATTAGCTATGAGGTGAGATTGGACAAACTTGTCTAAGTTTAGAGGAGGTGTGAGAGGCAGATTTTTCACAGAGGTTGGTAAGTGTCTAGAATAGGCTGCCAGAGGAGGCAGATACAATAGCAATGTTTAAGAGGCATCTTGACTGATATATGATTAGGTAAGATGGTGGCAGAGTAGGACACTCCAGCCGGACCTCCGCTGCTCCATCGGTTCTTTTTCTTCTTTTCCTTTTTTTCTCTCTTTTTCCTCCCTCTCTGCTCCCTTCTCTCCATGTCTTAGCCTCGGACACCCAGCCTTGGTCTCCGAAGCAGGATCAGCGGTTGGCAGAGACGCCAGTGGCCAGAGCAAGGACGCCAGCGACCAGCAGCCTGGTGCAGAGCACAGCAGCAGTCAGCGGTCAGACCATGTGGAAGCCTCCTTTACTGATCTGCTGCAGAGAGCCTTTGGAGAGACTCTGTGATGTTTGTCTTTTTAAACTTTGCTTCTTGTTTTTCTGACTTATTGTTATACTGTGTATAGCTGCAGTGTAACTTCTTTTTTTCTTCATTTCTCTTTTCTATAACTAAGGATTGTACCTAGATACCTTTGTACCTAGGATGGCGCTGTAAGTGGCAAATTATAAACTTTTCACTGTACTCATTTGAGCACATGTGACAATAAAGCTAATTCAATTCAATAGGCGGGGAATAGAGGGATACATACCATATAGAGGAGGAAGATTTCTGGTTCAGAAAGGCATTCTAAGAAACAAAGACATCATGCAGTCTTGATGGACTGAAAAGGCTGTTCATGCGCTGTACTGTTCTGTTCTATCATATCCCCTTTTTGCCTGCTCGCAATGAGCAGAGCACAGCATAGTAGGATTTTGTGAGCACTCTATCTGCAAGGCCCCCAAGATGGAAGCAGTAGAACCTCATCTTCAAGAGGTCTATTGTCTGCTCTACCACGGCCCTGGTAAAAGAATGAGTTGCATTGTGACTACACTGAACCACAGTCAGGAGTTTCTGTTACACAGTCATCAGCCTTGGTGAAAGAGGGAACACTTGCCCCTTGTAATCATCCTAGTGAACCCCAGTCCAACACCAGCACCTCCACATCATCCTAGTAAGGCATCAGGCCCTTGGAAAGAATCAGGAACATGAGAGTTCTTAAGGATACCAGCTAGATCCATCAGTTATACTTGCAATTAAACTGTAGGGACTATAAGAAATGCACTGTCCCATTCCTATCCATTCCACTTCTAGTGGAAATATTTACTTGAAAAATATTTCCAAGAATTTTCATTTTTAAGCCCAGCATCGACTGCAAATTATATTAAACTAGATTCATGACAAATTAATGCATATCAACAGCAAACTATGATATAATCGATTAAGATTGTAATTTCTAAACTAGCAAATTACTAACAAGTCTAGAAATAAAATTTCTTACATGTTACGTTTTGCATTTCTATTTTAGCTTGAAATTCATAAAGAGTAAATTTATGCATGTTTCAGTTTAGCAACAACACGCTCATAGTTAATGCTCATTATGTTCATATTTAAAGTGTTTATTAAATTCAACAGATTTATTTCATGTGTGTAGTCTCAAAACAATTTAATGGTAACCAATAAATGAATTATTGCTTTAAGTTTCCATAGAAACAGAAAATCTCTAAGTAAACAGCATCAAAAGGAAAACAAATTAAGGGATAGAAATTACTCACAGTGATATTGCGGGTAACTGATAAGCCTATTCATGTAATTCTATGTCAACCTTATGTAACACATTTTTAAATGCCAATTAATTATTTTAAAAGCTACTACCTTGTTATGTAATAAAAGCAGCAAGAGAACTAATGTAATGGAATTTTGTCTATTCTTAAGTTATCCCCTGCTTTGGTTCAAAAATACAATTACAAGCCTGCAGGAGAAAATTATCACATCCATAAAACACATACAAAATGATCTTAAAATATGCATAGTTTCTAACAACAATTGTGAATCATAATGAAGAATCAATTCTTCATTGATAATATTCATTCATCAATCAATTCTTCATTGATAATAACATGGTCCTTACAATTCTTATAAAGGTGTTATTTTGACCACAACCATACCTCACTAGGGTGTCACTGCAGTAATTAACCTTACATTTCTTAACTTTACATTGGCCTTAATCTTCATTTATCATTTTAAAAAGATCTTGAGGAACTTACAACTTTTTTAAATGTATTGGTATTTTTATTACAACAAATTAAAATGGATGGATTGATAAACAGAACTTCCTAAAGCTGAAAAATGATTACATTTAAAATATGTAATTTTGTCATGTCTTCATATAATCAAGGTATTACCAATTACAAATTTGTTATTGCAACCCTCTGACTTGGTCTTTTTTTACTTATACTCAGCACTGTTAAATTAAAGATTGTGAACTAGAATTGCTTGGCTTTTGCTTTAAGCTAATGTGCCTCTTTGTACATGGATAGCAGTCTGGTAAAAACATAGACAGATTTAACATAGTTTTACACCAAACAAAGCTTTGCAGATTGTTTTTATGTATTGGTCAACCATACAACATTCCAAGAAACAAACTTTTTTTTGCATGGATTGTAGTACTGGTTTATGCTTCTGTACAACACAGATTAACAACACATTATTCTCCTACCTAGATAATTAAAACACCATGGGCTTCCTACATCTGTCTTACAAGTGAAGATCTATCCATTCTCCAGTATTTTACAGAACGCTAAGAATAGCAACAGTTGCTACAGAATTGACTTACCAAACTTCATCAGAAACTGAAGCATACTCAAGGATTTCAATCTTGTCAAATCCGTACCAAACTTACATCAACAAAGAAAGCAAAACGTTCAGACTAAAAAAAATGGAATATAGTGGTCAGTAAGGTGAAAAGTTACAGCTTATTGAGAGTTTCTGTCGACACTCTGCTCAGCCCAGCCCCCACGCAGAGTTAAATCAATAGTTGCAGTGACCACCACATACCTTCTTGGCCTCTTAGTGACTGGATTTCACACAAACTGCTAAGTGAGTCGCAAATAAATATTGCTGCTGCATATTTACTTAAGGTAATAAATACAGCATTACATTATATTAGAAAGAAAATAAGAATCCATGTATTGCAAGCACAAAAAGGCATAATTTTACAGAAACAAATCAAAACCGTTGTCAGCTTGGTCTGTCTCCCAACTGATCTTATCTTTAAGATACAGGGCAATCATTCTCCAGGGAGATGGTATTCATTTACTCTGAAGACAATGAATAGATTGTGTCTGCATTTGTTTGTTGAGTACAAGTCTTTAAAACAATCAGTGGTGAACCCAAAGTTGATAAAGATACATCATTAATTTTAAATATAATTAACTGAAAAGTTGGTGAACGGTTGAATAAATAATCTACTATATTTAAATATAACAGAACTCATTGAGTGCATTTCAAAAACAAGAATAAATGTTGGAAGTTTCCTTTGCTGGTACAAAATCAGCAGAAATCCCACATATGTAAAGCCTTTGACAAGGGTCCACATGGTAGACTAATTAGTAAAGTTAGATTACACGGGATTCAGGATGAGCTTGCCAATTTGATACAAAATTGACTCAACAGAAAGAGACAGAGGGTGGTGGTGGAGGGTTGTTTTGTGGACTGGAGGCTGTGACCAATGGTGTTCCACAGGGAACGGTACCGTGTCCACTTTTGTTTGTCATTTATATAAATGATTTGGATGAGAATATAGGAGGCATGGTTAGTAAATTTGCAGATGGCACCAAAATTGGTGGCATTGTGGATAGTGAAGAAGGTTATCTAAGATGACAAAGAGATCTTGATCAATTGGGTCAATGGGCTGAGCAATGGCAGATAGAGTTTAATTTGGATAAACGTGAGGTATTACATTTTGGTAAAACAAACAAGGGAAGGACTAATACAATTAATAGTAGAGTGCTGGGCAGTGTTGTAGAACAGAGAGACCTAGGGTTTCAGGTAAATAATTCTTTTAAATTTGCATCACAGGTAGACAGAGTGGTTAAGAAGGTATTTAGTATACTTGCCTTCATTGCTCAGACCATTGAGTATAGGAGTTGAGACATCATGTTGAGGTTGTACTGAACATCAGGGTTGAATGTATGACCAACGGGGAATTCCAAATCTCAGTATACAGAAAAGCAACCCGCACTGACCAAATCGTCAACTTCCACAGCAACCATCCCAATGTCCACAAACAAAGCTGTATTAGGACACTGTTTAACTGGGCCACCACTCACCGCAACATGCCAAAACTACGCAATAAAGAGGATGAGCACCTATACAAAATCTTTGCTATGAACGGATATCCCTACAACTTCATCCGCAGGTGCCTACTAAACAGATAGCAACAAGAGGAAACAGTACGCCCTAACACACTTGGCACACTGCCCTACATCAAGAACATATCGGAACTGACAACTAGATTCCTATGACCACTAGGAATCATGGTAGCACACAAGCCCACATATTTTGAAACGTATGTGGTACAGAAATATGAATATATGCATCCAAAATGTATTTATGATATTTTCTCAGATTACCACTTTCAGTACCTTGTCTATTTGCCACCTCTGTCAGTACTTAGCATTGGGTAAGATAAGTTTGAGGCAGTTTGCTGCCACTAGTTCTTCTTTATCTTTCTTTACTTTGGGCCTCCAACGTAATTAGTGTTAGAGGATACACCACTATAAATATTGACAGAAGAGGTATTGTTCGGAGAAAGTTTATTGCAGGATAGCAATAGGTACAGCTGTATTTGGTCAGAAATAATTACTTGGACCTCAGACAGTTGATACAGATATATCAGCCCCTTCCAAAAGTTGGAGGCAGAACTGCTTGGCTCCACCTACAAACTGTGTATGGCATTAATAGAATGAGTGGAGTCAAGGTAACTTAAGCATTAATCTTGTCAGAATCATTATCTGGCACAAAATCTCACCCCAGCTTTTCGCCCATAGTTAATCTTTTATACAATCATCAATATAACTATCCCATTTACCACTATCTCATCTTGCCCCAAATCTCTGATTTTACAAATGTAGGTGGTCTGGACAGTTGATATTTTGGTCAGAGCATACTCTACCTTTGGACTTGAAAGAATGGTTGCTCTGTTGCTTCAGGACTGGTTAAGATTTATGGGTCATTTCTCCGCTGAAAGATCTTTTTACTCTCAGATATTCTTCAAAGAAGATGCCATTCTTTATCAAATGGTCCACTACCTTACCTTCATCTCTTGAAATTTCTTGGTGGAGAAATTTTTCTAGCTCAGGTAGTTACCCCATAAGATAGAAAGATGCAAAATAGGAGCAGGAGTAGGCCTTCAAGCCTTCTCTGCAAATCTATACAGTCAAGCTGACCATCTGACTCAGTACCTTTCTGCTTTTGCCACATCTCCTTTGATGCCTTCAGCCCAAAGAACTATACTTATCTACTCTTGAAATCATTTAATCCTCTGGTGAACTTTCATAACTGCTCATATGGAAGAGAGCTGTCATTTAGTATCTTAGATTTCTGGTTCAGACAATTTCTTAGTCTCCTTTTTGCAATTTCCCAAATACTTAGACCAGGTAATTTCTTCCTCTTGACCATATCCTTGGTTTGAGGAAATTGCTCTGCTCTCATGAAGTCATGTGCAGCTTATCTTCCTCAAGTTTTTGATCAGGCTGAACACCTTTAGTCATTATTTGTGGTTGTTTGATTGGGGAAGTATACTTTTTCAGGCTCTCAATCGTGTCATTAAAAGCTGGTTGTTCTGCACTATTTCTATCACTGTTCTATTGCCTGAATGGGCACAAGTGGGTTGTGCTTCTTATTCTTGTTCTTGGTATTTGTTTCTTCTGGCAAACTTTACTGAGCCTTGACTTTTGATCTGTCAATAATGATGGTCAATAATGATAAAAGGAATGGTTTTCAAATATGACAATCCTGTGGAATCACAGATATCAATGTGAGTTATGAAATCTTCCATCTCTTTTAAAACCTCTGGTCACCAAACAGCTGGCTGTATAGCCGCAACACCGAAATATACCTGTGTATCCTTTCCAATGCACCTTCCTGAAGGGATGCTGAGATAACTAGTCTTCTGTCATACACTAGTAAATCATCAATACGCTCAAAATGCAATTGGTGTTCAAAGAATATGTTCTTGGCAGACTCCCTGGGCTTTTGATCTGGTCGGCCTTCAACACAATAATGGTGAATGATAGCACAGTCTTGGTCATACTTCGGATCTTGACGAATTTGGTTGAGTCTCTTTTGCCTTGCTCGTCTTTGGTTCTTTTATGTCATATAATATGTAATCTCGACAGAATCTCTTCTTTTTGAGTTCTGCCATGAATCGAGGAAGCCCAATAAAATCTTCTACTAGTTGTCTCTTGATCAGTTGGTCAACCATCGTTTGTTGTTGGCTCAGTGTTCCTACAACTGTCTTCTCCTGGACCAGTGGTTTAGTGAACGTTGGTATCTAGACCAGTTGTTCTCTTAGAACTAATAGAATTTATTCTGAATTCTTAAGGAAGTTGAGGTCTAAATATGCATGTGGCTCAAAAGTTAGAAGTGCTGATTGTCAGCAATGTATACATTTTCAACTGTCTTAAGCTCTTTGAGTTGCAGTATAACTTCTCAGGGTTCCTATGCTCTTGATAGCTATTCCACCTACATTATATAGTATCACCTCCGAGGGGTTTAGTTTCTGCTTCTTCAGCCATGACAGCAGATTTGAAATCAAACTGACCTCAACACCACTGTCAAAGTTAATGGTAATAGGTACAGAAACAAATGAAGTTCCCCAGTGATATGAAAGTGGCTGAATAACAGTTACCTGAAGGCGATATGAAGTAAAAGAGAAAAAAAAGAAAAAAAAACAAACCAATTCAAAGAAAAATGAACAAAATTGAGGCAGACGTTATGACCTAAGGTAGTTAAATTCATTAAGTCTGAGAGGCTGTAGAGTACCAAATTGAAAGATTAAGCTGCAAGTTTCTTGCTTGTGTTGAACTTTATTGGAACAGTAGTAGATGAATGTCAAAAAAAAGAGAGCAAATAGACTAGTCTGACCTGCTGAGTATTTACAGCATGTTCTGTTCTTATTTCATATATTTCAGCATCTCCAACATTGTACTTTTGCACTGGAACTTTGTCTAAGGCTGTAAAAAGAATTGAAGCTTACTAAACTTTAATGTGTAGGTTTATTAGTAATGGAAGTTTCATTCAGTGTAATAGAATCATAAAGATAACTGACAACTTATGTATGTATATATTACTTCTAACATCATGAAACTTCCCTAGGTATTTCACAGGAGAATTATAAAGCAGATTGTAAATTTGACACCAGACTGCATAAGGCAATACTACAGCAGGTAAACAAGAAAGCTTGGCCAAAGTGTAGATTTTAAGAAGCAGCTTAAAGAAGAAAAGCATGGTAACAAGTTGGAGAGGTTTATGTAAGGAATTTAGTTTAAACTACACAACTGAATATACAGACACCAATTGAAACAATTAAATTTGGAGATACTCAAATGAAATGACTGCACAGAGGTCAGAATCCCATCACCAAGTCACCCTTTATTTATAATGTGCACTGTACATGGGCTGTGACCAGCCAGATCAAAGCCAGTCCATAGGCTGAGGAGATGTTCTGAATCTCCTGTTTATATCTGTCAGCCAGGGCTCCCTGATTGGCCCAGGGTAACAATCAAGACTCTCATAGTCAATGAGATCCGCCTGGCTATGGTTCCAATCACTATACCCCTCCCTGCAAGATGGAAGGGGATAACCCAGGGTTTCTGACGGCCTTTCAGGCTGTTCTGAGGGTCTGTCAGAAACTCTATCTAGTGTTGAGGAAACCTCAGAATCCGAGATGAATACAGCCTCAGTACCATTACCAATGGAAGAAGAGAAGAAACCTCTCCTGAGTTGAGATGCTCCTGGTGCAAGAGGTGGGCTATAGTCTGGTACATGCTACCAATGTCTGAGTCAGAGGAACCGGGCGAAAACGTCCCAGGGGAAGCTACAACAGAAAGAACACGCCTACATCGCTGTTCTTGTGGGTGTGCAGAGGGAAGGAGGGATGTGGTGATTGGAACATTGGCCAGGTGGATCTCATTCAGGGTTAGCTCAAAATCACATGTTCTCGAATAGCCAAATAAAACAAATAGCATCTCAGAATTAGAGGAGGTGTGGGGTCGTAATATTTCTTACCTAAATCCATTAACCTTTGAAAGGTTTTAGTGTCTAATGATGTTAGAAATGTTTACCCCAACTCCAAGAAAATTTTGTTCCGGCACATACTGCTTTCTCTCGTCGCCGCTGAAATAACTGCACAGAGGCTGGGATCCTGTCTCTAAGTCACCCTTTATTTACTATACACTGTACATGGGCTGTGATCAGCCAGCTCATAGACTGAGGAGACCTTCTGAATCTCCTGTTTATATATGTCAGCCAGGGCTCCCTGTTTGGCCCAGGGTAACGACCCCAATCAAGACTCTCATAGTCAATGAGACCCACCTGTCCATGGATCCAGTCAATACATCAAGAGACCAGAATTATGTCACCGCAAATATCTCAGAACATAGAACAGTACAGCACAGGATCAGTCCCTTCGGCCAACCATGTTTGCACCAACCATGAAGCCATTCTAAACTAATCCCATCTACCCGCACATGGTCCATATCCCTCAATTCCCTGCCTGTTCACGTGCTTGTCTAAATGCGTCTTAAACATTGCTACCGTATCTGCTTCTACTATCTCCATTGGCAGTGTGTTCCAGGCACCTGCCAGCCTCTGTATGAAAAATATCTTGCTTTGGTCATCTCCTTTAATCTTTGCGCCTCTCAACTAAAATCCTGGTATTTGATATTTAGAATCATAAACTCTCTGCAGTGTGGAAGCAGGCCATTTGGCCCATCGAGTCCACACTGCCCCTCTGAAGAGCACACCACTCAGAACTATGCCCCACCTTATCCCTGTAACCCTGCATTTCTGATGGCTGATCCACATAGCCTGCACCTCCCTGGACACTATGGACAATTTAGCATGGCCAATCTACCGAAACCACCCTGGGGAAAAGACTCCAGCTATCCACCTTATCCATGCCTCTCATAATTTTATATACTTCTGTCAGGTTGCCTCTCAGCATCTGAGGCTCTACCGAAAACAATCCAAGTCTTTCCAAACTGCCCATATAGCGAATACAGAGATAGTAGCAACTACAGATGCTGGAGAATCTGAGATAACAAGGGTCTGAGAAGAAGGGTCTAGGCCCAAAACGTCAGCTTTCCTGCTCCTCTGATGCTGCTTGGCCTGCTGTGTTCATCCAGCTCTACACCTTGTTATCTCATATAGCGAATACACTCCATTTTCAGGTGACATCTTGGTAAATCTCTTTTGCACCCTCTCAACATAATTCCTAGGTGTGGCAACCAGAACTGTACACAATACTCCAAATGTGGCCTATCCAAAGTTTTGTACAGCTGCAACATGACTTGCCAATGTTTATACACAAAGCCCCTAAGGATTGCGGAGCTGAAGGAAATTAGACACGGGAAGGGAGAGGCCCTAGAAATCAGGAATGAGAGTAACCAGGAGCCAATATATGTCAGCAAGTACAAGGGTGTTAGCTGTAGTTAGATCGTACTGAGTCTGTCTTCACATTGGTAAGCAGTAACCTTTATTAACTATTTACACTACATATATGGTGAGTAGGAGAGAGCTTTTCTAGATTCCTGACTCATTCCAAGTTCCAAGCGTGTCTTGTCAGCAGACATCACTAATTACATATTATATTCAGTAACACAATAAAATGTAACCATTATCATACAATAGTTGACTGGGACTCAGTGTGAATAAGGGTATTAGCAGCAGAGTTTTGAATAACATCAAAGTTATGGTGAGTAGAATGCAGGACACAAGTATTTGTATTTTTTGAGGGCTACATTTTCATTCTCGCTAATTTCTTCATTAGATAATGGTGAAATTTACTAACATTACCTTTAGGTATTTCAGTTGCATAAAGGGTACTTGAACTCACACAGGAACTGAATTAGAGGGATTTTATCAATATCCTGAATAATTATCAACCCTATTAAACTTAAAGCTACAACACCCAAGGCAAGTATTAAATTCCAAGATGCTGTAGTTTTTAAGTTGGCACAAGACAACAGGCATAACTCAGCAACAAAAGACTATTGTGAAATAATTGACACACTTTGCACTCAAGAAGCCATCTTCTAAACACATCTTCTGCAGTCTGAGAGGTCACAGTTGTTTTCATCACCTGCATATAAAGCAAGAATATTTTAACCAGGTATTTACTACACTTTTCACTACATCTCAAGTTCAAATGTAACTATTGACAGTGTTCATTACAATAGCATGCACTACATTTTCTCTCCATAATTTCTGAACAAGTACAACCTTAAGCTAGCGATTCATTCGTTTACATTCATTTGTGAGTGTGATTCAGTGATTTCAGGTCGTCTTGGCTCCTGATTAGTTAAGTATTTCTTATTGGATGGATTTCAAATGTTTTCTCTTCCTTTCAGCATCCCTCTCCACTTATGGATTTCCCATCATATTTCCCCACACCTTCTTTGTGAGCTCCTCAACTCTACTCATCTGTCCCCTTCTCACCGTCCCTTTGCGGCTTTTTTCTCTCATTTGCCCCACACCCTCAGCCCCTTGGGACCCAATCATTTCCAATACCAAACCTGCACATTTTCCCTTGCCAGGTAGAATGAAACTTAAATTACGTTTGTGGCTTTCGTTTACTTGGAGATGTCTGATGGGTTTGTTTATAGAATTTAGAATTTAGAATTAGCTATATTGTCACATGTGCTCACATGAGTACAGTAAAATATTTACAAGTCGCCACTTACGGTGCCATCCTAGGTACAAAGGTACCTAGATACAGGTTCTGAAGTGCAGATTTTGAGAAAAAAAGTAAAAAAAAAGAAAATCAAAAGTCCAGCATTACAGATCATAAGAATAAATAAAGAAATAAAAAGTTCAGAATAACAGTCCTCCCAATCCAGTCCATGATGGCATCTAGCTCTCCAATCCATGCCAGGCCTCACCATGGAGGCCACGCTGGGCCAGGAGACTGCCACAACAGGCCAAGAGGCTGTCATGCCGCGCTGAGAGATCACCACACTAGACCAAGAGACCACCATGCTGGCCCACCGAGAGACTGCCATGCCAGGCAGAGAGACTGCCACGCTAGACCAAGGGATCACCACACTAGGCCAAGAGACCGCCACACTGGCCCACCGAGAGACTGCCATGCTGGGCCAAGAGATCGCCTCAGTTTGCTGAGGTCAGGAATCTGAGTCCATGCTGAGGCCAGGACATTGCTGATGTTGTCCAATGATGGTAGGCAAGAATAAAGAAGGAAATAAAAACACAAAAAGGAGAGAGAAAAGAAATAAGAAAAGAAACGAATGGAGCGGACGATCTCGGGCTAAAGCATCCTAATTCACTGCCATCTTGGATTACAAAGTTATCTCTACATAGAGCCTTCATCTGGAATGCTACAATGCAGATTGCCTGTGGCCTCTAGTCTTAAAGGACCATCACTCTTAAAATGATAAGGGCAGATTTTAGGGGTCTAAAGGATGAATAGAGCAGAATGAGAAATAAATATGGACTGTCCAAAGCCAGAATTCTCTGGATGACTGAGAATATTGATGAGACAATCAGAAAGTAAAAGGGCAATATGATGCGGAATAATAATAGCAATAGAAATAAGGAAGAGTATCCAAAATGCAAAAGAGAGGCTAAGGCTGGAATAAGGAATTTTAAGTGGAACCATGAGAAAAGGATGGCTAGCTGTGTTAAAATGAATAGTAAAATGTTCTTCAAGTATATTAATAGATAGTCATTAGTAAAGGAGAGTGAGACCCATAAAAATAAACACTGAAGCAAAAGGTATAGCAGATGAACCAAGGGAATACTTTGCTTCTGTCTTTACCAAATTAGAAGATAGTCATAAGGGCCCAATTGAAAATATGGGTGTTGAGCAACTGAGCAATATAGCGTAGATAAAGAAGAGGTGATAAAAAGGCTGGGAGTATTTTAGGTAGAGAAGTCACCAGGTCTGGATTGGATGCATCCAAGATTGCTGAGAAATGAAAGGGAGCAAATTGTGAAGCCGTTGACAGAAACTTTGCAGACCTCTCTGAAGATAGGACTAGTCCCAGGGCTCGGAGGATTGCAAATGTGAAGTTTTTTTTTAAGAAAAGGGCAAAGAGTAACCTGGAAAACTACAGATCTATCAGCTTGGCATCAATAGTCCTGATGGAGGCCATAATATGGGATGATAAATATACAATTGGAGAAAAATATATAATAAAAATAATACTAGACAGTCAACATGTCTTTATGAATCGCATGAGATGTATGACAAATTTCATTGAGTTCTTTCATAAGGTAACACAGGCAGTAGATGAGGGTAGTGCTGTGGACGTTGTATATTTGGACTTTCAAAAAGCATTTGTTATAGTGCCACATGAGCAGGTTGGTTAGCAAATTAGAAATGTTTGGATTGGTGCAACATGGATTAGAAGTTAGCTAAAAGATAGGAAACAGAATAGGTATGGATAGGCATTTCTCAGACTGGAGACAAGTTGAAAGTGGTGTTCCCCAGGGATTGGTGTTGGAGCCCTTGGTTTCTCTAATTTATATAAATGATTTGGAGATGGTTGTTGAAGGGAAAAATCTAACTTTGCAGATGATACTGAGTGGATTGTGAGAATAATGCTGAGCGACTTCAGAGAGACATTGGCAAGTTGGCCAAATGGCAGAGAAATGAGAGATAATGCATTTTGGTAAAAGAAACACAGAGAGACAATACAGGCTCTGGTACAACTTTTCAGTGAGTACAGGAGCACAGGGACTTCGGGTTTAGGGTGCATATTTCCCTGAAGGTGGCCAGCTAAGTTGAAACAGTTGTGAAGAACGTCTACAGCATCCTTTGGTTTATAAATAGAGACATTGAGTATAAAAACAAGGAAGTGATGCTACACTTTACAAATCATTGGTCAGGCCATATTTGGAGTATAGTGCTCAGTTCTGGCCAACTTCATTTAAGGAAGAATGTTAAAGCACAGGAGAGAGTTCAGAGGAGATTTACTAGAATGTTACCAGGAATGAGGGACTTTAGATACAAGGAAAGATTGCAGAAATTAGTCAGGATTAGAGGGTTTGAGCAAAAGAGACAGGGTGATTAGGCTGGGGCTTTGTTCCCTAGAGTGTCGGACACTGAGGGGTGACCTTATAAAATCATGAGGGGCATGGATAAGGCAATAGAGGCTGCAATAAAAGCTTTATGATTTATTTATAAATGTCATTTCTAGACCTGGGATTTTAAAACAATGGCATATGTGTGTTGGTTAATTTTGTGAATGTTGATTTTAAAACAGAAACTATGTCATAATGTCCTTCTGGAACTTTGCCTCAATCCCCTGTGTTGGACAGCAGAAAATCCATAGAGTATTCATGGAAGATTAGTTTGGACTAGTTTGAGACAGGTGGAGTGAAAATTGAAGGTCTTTATTTTTCTTTTCAATGAGACATCAGGGTGGCATGGTGGCTCAGTGGTTAGCACTGCTGCCTCACAGTGCCAGGGACTGGAGTTCAATCTCAGCCTTGGGCAATTGTCTATGTGGAGTTTGTACATTCTCCCCGTGCCCGAGTAGGTTTTCTCCCACAGTCCAAAGATCTACAAGTTAGGTGGATTAGCCATGCTAAATTACCCAGAGTGTTCAGGGATGAGTGGGTTAGGTGCATTAGCCATGGGAAATGCAGGGTTAAGGAGATGGGTCTATGCAGGGTGCTCTTCAGAGGGTTGGAAAGACTTGTTGGGCTGAATGGCCTGTTTCCATACTGTGGGTATGGAATAATAAAAGGGTTCATTTTTTAAAAAATAATAATTAAATTTAAAAATCAAGGATTGAAACTCAGCAGCCTCATGTGAATATGTTTCAATGAATAACCGATTAGATTTTATTCTGGAATCAAACATATCCCATAATACCATCAGCTGCAAGTGGGGGCTTGTTCAGAATTTAAAATCATTGAATCAAAGAGGAATCTGTGTGTCTTTCAGTCAAAAAGAATTCTAGCCCCTTGGAAATCAGCTGCAAATGGCTTCGGAGGTTGTAGAACAGGGCTTCCCAAACTATTTTCCAATATAACCCCATTTTAGCAGTTGAAAGATATTGTGAATCGATATGCCAACAAAAACAAAACAGCAATGGAGTAACATAGTAGCATTCAGTGTATAATTATTATAGTTCACATATTATAGACCAATATGACATCATATAAATATATACATCCCTTTCTGAAGTATTATGATAACATGTTATCTTCTTAGGTCCTCACCATTCCATTTCTTTGTCTCAACTGCTCCAGCCCATGGACTACGGCCAAGAGCATTTAGTGATCGACAAAACATTACAGCAGGATTCATAAAGACCATTGTTGATTTTAATGGAAGATGAGTCAAATAAACGCTTTACATTTTACTGAGGATTTCAAATGATACAAATAATATTTACAGGCCCAGGGACTGTCGTTTCACTGGATTCTACTGGAAGAGTGGAACACCTCGGATCAAGCATAGAACATTAGATTTACCTCTGGTGAAAGGAGGCTCATTTTTAAAAATTTAACCTATTTTTCTAATCAACTTGTTCAGAAATGTTACTACACACCTCTGGAGCTGGTGGGACTTCAAACCCAGGTCTCTCAATTCAAGGGTAGGGAGACTAACACGACGCAACAACAGGACTTGTCAATGAGACTTTAGGGTGACACGGTGGCTCAGTGGTTAATGCTGTTGCCTCACAGTGCCAAAGACCCGAGTTCAATTCCAACCTCGGGAGACTGCCTGTATGGAGTTTTCACATTCTCCCCGTGTCTGCGTAGGTTTCCGCCAGGTGCTGTGGTTTCCTCCCACAGTCCAAAGATATGCAAGTTAGGTGGATTAGCTATGCTAAATTACCCATAGTGTTCAAGGATGAGTGGGTTAAGTGCATTAGCCATGGGGAATGCGGGGTTAGGGGGATGGATCTGTGTGGAATGCTCTTCAGAGGGTTGGTGCGGACTTATTGGGCTGAATGGCCTATTTCCACACTGTGGGGATTCTACGAAACTTCTTTCCACTACTCTCAGATTGTAATCAGCCTCACTATCAAGGCATACACACACTAATCAGCCCATCTCCCTCAATTAAACATATTACAATTTGCTGCTTTCGCCATAACCCCCATGTAATCAACATCCATGTCCACTTTATCTAACTCACATACTTAGTGTTAGTAAGCAAGTACAGTTAGTACCCAAACCACAGACCCCCACCCAGCATGCATTGATATACGTATATAATCGCCAACAAGGAGGCAAACAGCTCTAAAAGTCTGAGCTGGAGTTCAATACATGCAGTACTGCAAGTGACATCATCACACGATCTTTAGGAGAAGAAGGAAACTTAAGACAGAACGATCAGGATATAAGCAGGCGTGGATACAGCCTGGGTCTCAGCATGGTACACAGGAGCGCTGAGATACAGAATTTGAGGTTTGTTGCTTTAGAAGGCCCAGCTCCAAACTCAATCACTTTGCCATAGGTGGGAGCAGATATGACTGCAGATTGACAGGCTGATGAGGGCACTGGCACAACTTGCATAAAGGTTGTATGCTTACTACACTGAAAGCAATGGGCCAGGGTAAATCTTGCATCACGATCCCTGCATCTGTTAATGGGCCATCTCCATGTTAGCCTCCATATTGTCTGGGGAAGACATTGTGGTGGGCATAAAAATTTTTCCAGCAGAGTTTCTCAATATTGCAGAATCTTGCAGCCTGACCAGGAGAAGACAAGGAGGAGACTTGGGTAGTTGTTGAGTGTCCTTTGCAACTGCATTCCTAATTCTCAGGTTCTTCTCCTAAAAAGGTAAAGCCCCTTTTGTTCCTTCATGTGTCTCCATCACTTTTTCTTCCATTATGAACTGGTGGTTACTTTTAAATTCTTCCCAAAATGAAGTAAACTGGTATACTCAACGAATTAGATACAAGCAACATCCATGCTGTTTGTTGCTGTGATATTCATTGCATGACCAGCTCTATTAAAGCACCATTTTTGATATTCATTCAGCTGTTTCATTCTTACGTTGTTATTTCAACATGTTACTGAAAATTCAGTCATCAACTCTTATGGGAAATAAATCTCCATTTTTCATTCCTTTTCAATTTGTCAGATTTTTCTAAAGCACATCTCCTATGAAAGCAAAGCCTCCTAAATCGGAAGTAAACTAACTTCCAGAAACAGAAACTCACAAGTCAAATTGTGGGATGAAAGTATAGTGCTAACTGTACTAGACTGAATCTAGAGGCCTGGACTAATGCTCCAGAGCAATGAATTTAAATCACCGTTGGCTTCACCTGTTACTTAAACTTTTGAAATACCTTACCCTTCCAAGGTAATCTGAGGTAGACCAAGGCACTCAAAAAATATGAGCAACAAGTGAAGCTAACTGTTTCACTCTGCCACTATGCCTTAGCAATCCAAGTTGTGTTTGGCATTAACAGGATCTTGCTGAAAAGACATTCTACGCATTGTACAAATGAGTAATATCATATATGAATTTCAGACATTTAGGCTATACATCTAAAAGCCTGGCAGATCATGTCAAACAGCATATTCCTTAGTCTGTTCACAACAACCCCTTACCCAACCAGTCACTCTTGAAAAACTCACAATACAGTGTCCAGCATCAGAAGGGACTGCAGTTAGACAACACTTGTTGGACAAGCGGGGGCGGGAGGGTGTGGTGGTGGTGGTGGGGTGAGAGGGGGGGATTCAGAAGTACTGAAGAAGTGGACTGAGAATTAATTCAGAATTGGCATACTTTACTGGAAGCTACACTGTTGAATTCATAAAGCCATGTTCTTTGCAGACACAAGGAACATTATTGTCCACTTGTTTGAACTCAACAAAATAAAGTGGAAATCAATGGGAAGTTCACAACTGAGTCATCTGCCAAAAGCATTGACAAATCAACTGAGGAAGATCCATCACCTGTTCACTTAAAATAAATTGGAAACTCAGGATTTTCTTAAATCTGACATGGTTGAAGTCAACTGTCAAGTGATACGATAAAAGATCAAGAACTTTGAAGAACTAAACCCCATGTTTACTGATACCAAATGGCTTTCAAAACTCTATGCAAAGCAGGGCTATTGTTCCATCAGTTTATCCAACATCTCAGCTGCTCGCAACATCTAAACCATTTATGATATACTATTTCAGATGACTTCTGGTTTGCTAGTCACGATGTAATCCCACAATAGATGGATACATTAACAGAAATTGCCCCAGTCTGTATCTATACAGCCAATGACACTGTGATGATGGGATAGAGCAAGTTAGAACATGACCAAAAATTGAATTTGCTAATGCAATTTCTTTCTTGTGAGGGCCTCGTATTTTATAGAAAGAAGTGCCATGACAACAATGTACACACCAACTTCTTTGGCACCAAAGGAATAGACTGAGACCCCAACAAAACAGAGGATGTCAGAATCAAGAAGCTAGAGGAATTGCATTAGTGCCTAGTGTTGATCAATGTTTTGGCTCCATTTTGTCTGTAATTCTGTTGAATGAGCAACTGTGCTCACTGAACTTCTTCACAAAGATAAACCCCATGTGTGACAGAAAGATCAGAGTGTTTGGGTCTTTCTAAGCAGCATTATTGAACCAGGATAGCATATTGCAATGCTGCTATCCAATCAAAGGGACCATTTTGGAAGTTGATGCTTCCCAGAAGCAATTGTTTACACACTGCAGGAAAGGAAACTTGCGCTGAAGAGTTTGTCACAGACCCAGGTTATTTGAGCAATGAGCATGAATTCTTAGCTGTGCTGTTCAGCCTAACCAGATTTCATCTTTCTGCTCCATCTTTCTATGGTGATGTAGGCCAAGGAGCCTCTGCACTGCAGGTTGTAGAAACATAGAAGATAAGTCTGTGAGCAAATGAATCATGCAAAATACTTGCTTGATGTTATTACAATTCCTACAACTCATGCCACACCACTTCTTGTTCATTCTAACCAATTTTGCAAACATCAATCTATAAACAATCATTAAAAGTACCATTAGAAAGCAGTTAGCAACTAAACCAAAAGTGTATAATGGTTTCGTTAAATAGTACTAGTGGCATTGTTTAAGTGTGTGTGTTAACTGGAGTGTTGAACTCATTAGCACACATGTTGACTGATATTACAGTCTGTCTACTTTGTATACTTTCAACGGATGATCTCACTGAAATAGGACTGGCCGTGACTTACATGAATAATATGCAGGTGACAGTTCAGAGGAAATGGAACTTCTCGTGGCGGAGAAAAAAAGTTGCTAAGGAGCTTAATTTGGCAGCTTATTTTGACAGAAGACATATTCTATGAGCAATATTATGTCTATGTATTACACAAATACAACAAAAAGCTGCAATTCAATATTAAAAAAATCAACATTGCCTATTTATTGATTTTTACTTTGAAATAATCAGATTGCAAAAAATTCTTGTTTTTAACAATACAACCATAAGTAGAAAGCACTAATTACAGAACGTCCCTTTACTCCACTCAATAGCAATATTTGTAAATTAATTCAGAAATACAAAAGGTACCAAAAAGCAGAATGCAAACAAATTAAGACAGAAAAGTGAAAGCTTAATAAGAACTTACTAGTTTTGAAGTGGAACACGTGACGATCTAAACTATGCACAGCAACTAATTTTAAGTTGCATGCATTGGAAAAATACATTGGCATGTTTTGCAGGTTCATAGAAATATACAACATCTAATCTAGTTTTATTTGTTTCTTTAAAATGTCTTTATAGATACTGTGATTTACTACATACAGATCACTTTTTAGTTTAAGTCAATCAGAATAGACAGACTCTTTCCAAAAGCTCAAGACAATAAACACTGACATCAAAGACATCTCAAATTAATTTGTACTTAAAATATCTATCAAGTGGTTTGAAAATTCTGACGCTTGCAGGATCAACTCCTTTAGGGAATCATCTAAACTGAACGATTGTGCTTTACATCATTGACGTGTTGTAGAAAATTAGAGAATTATACATATGCAAATTTATTTTCACAGATACTCGTAATTTAAAAAGAAAATAACATTGTTGTAAAAACAATGAAACACTATTATGGAACTTTGTATATAAACTACCATGGGTCATAAAGCATACAAAAGTAATACATCTAGATAATTATACATTAGAAGCAATTGTACATAATGCAAGATTGGCATGTCAAACAATATACATATACTTCAGAAATATCTGAAAGCAAAGCTAGCATCATATGACCCAATTAAGAACGGAGAGCTGCTCGAGCTTTGTCAAGAATATCTTTCCTCATTTTTGGGTAATTGGGATGGGCGGCTAATACCTACCAAAAGAAAATAAAATATCATTTGTTTTAAATTATAAATGTTTATTCAAAATTTTTAAAAAATCTTCTTAGTTGTCATGACTTGGTAACTTAAAAGGAAAAGTGAGCAGCTACACCTAATATGCAACAATGTAACAATTCATTAACTTCTGTTATTTCTAGAAACTAACATTGTTCAGATTAATAAAATTAAAAAAAAATTGCAGATGCTAGAAATCTGAAACAAATAGAATGCTGGAGAAACTCAGCAAGTTTGGCAGCATCTGTGGAAAGTGTTCACATTTCAAGTCTAGTATCACTTCCTCATCAACGTGCCACTATTTTTCTTATTCCCAAATCAGATACATTATCTTTCAAAATTATTTGTTTCTAAAATGTTATTACATTTCTTTCTTTCCTGGTGTTTATATTTCATTAACTTTTGCTGCTGATATATTTTTACGCCCCAGATTTGCAGTCTCTGTCAACAAAAATGTCACTTCAATGTGATCTATTGATTTTTTTAAAAATTCCCAGCACTGCTCTGAGGAGTGCCTGCTTCTTTCCAGTCATTCACATGTGCTATTCACTATCTCTGCCCTGTTCTTCAGGCCCCATTATTTTCTCAGGAGTGTTTATGGAATTTTATGGAACGTTATTTGTTGATGTACCCTGTACTATTTTAATCTGAAATCTTAAAATAAAGAACGAGAATGAGTCTGCAATATTTGCAGTTTTCTAAAGCTAAGAATCACAATAGCTGAATTTTAACCCTTGCTTACAATTCAAAATTCTTTGATTCTTAGCTAAAGAATTAATGCTAGCCCATAAGAATTAAAAATGTCCAGAGAATTCTTAATCCGTGGTTAAAAAGAACAATTGACAGATGCTGAAATTCAAGTCCTTCAAGATTTCTGAGGTTGGAACAGAACTTTATGCTGCATTTAATTTACTCCAAAAGAAACCTTAAATCCTACACAAAGCTTAAATGAACTACTGTTCAAAAAGGACACATTTATATACATATGATACAAAATTTACCTGTTGAGGTTTATTGCTGATATTTATTATGCCTTTTAGCTGGTCTAAGATTGAAGTCTAGAAAAAAAACTACTCATTGGAAAAAAACTTGCAACATAGTTCATAAGTCAAAGACCTTTTCCAGAAAGTTTTCTAAGGAGACTTACGAAATAGAAATTTGTAAAATTAAATATTTTCCCATAACAATGGTACTGGTTAGATGATATAATGTTAATGTTTAAGGATACTAAACAGTGGGACAGGTAAAGAGAAGCAGTGTGCTTCCAGTAGACAAGGGGTCAAGACCAAGGACCTTGGATATAACACAGAAACAGGAGTAGGCCATTTATCCCCTCGAGCATGTTCCATCATTCAATGAGATCTAGCTGATCTACGGCGTAACTCTAACTGCCTGTGGCCCAAATCTCTTAATAGCTTTGCTTAACACAAATTTATCTATCTCATATCTAAAATTAATAACCAATCCAGCATCCACTGCCATTTGTGAAGGAGAGTTCAAAACATTTACTACCCTTTGTGTTAAAGTGTTTCCTAACATGTCTCCTAAATAATCTGGTCCTAATTCTTAGACTATGCCCCCTAGTGCTAGAATCCCCAACTAGTGGGAATAATTTATCTTCACCTAACTTCCTGTTTATATTGTTAAAACAGATCACCCTCTTAACATTCTAAATGCTAGAGAAAACAGGCCTTATTTGCATAATCTCACCTCATAATTTAAATCTCCCTGAAGTTGGGGTATTAATCTTGTGAACCTATGTTGTACTCTCTCCAAGACCAATAGCCTTCCTCAGGTGTAGTGCCGAGATCTGCTCACAGTACACCAAGTGGAGTTTAACCAGGGTTTTGTATAACTGCTGCATAATTTCTGCATCCTTATACTCTGGTCCTTAAGACATAAAGGCCAGCATACTGTTAGTTTTCTTGATTATTTTCTGCACCTATTTATGGCATTTTTAAAGATCTGTGCCCCTGAACACCCGAGTCTCTTTGGGCATCTACTGTATGTATCTTTGTACCATTTAGAAAGTACCCAGATCTATCCTTTTTTGGTCCAAATGGATAACCTCATAATTGCCTATATTGAATTCCTGTTGCCCACTAACTTAGTCCATCAACATCCCTTTGTAATTTTATACTTTCTATACAGTCTATAATGTTGCCTAACTTTGTCTCATCAGCAAAGTTGGATATATAATTTTCTATGCAATTATCCAAGTTGTTAATAAATAATGTGAATAATTAAGGCCCTAACACAGATCCTCATGGGACAACACTGATCACATTCTTCCAATTTGAGTACCTACCCACTATCCCTACTTTCTGTGATCTGCCACTCAACCAATTATCTAGACTAAATGACTGAATGTAACAGTTTTATAAACAATGAGGATAAAATTACAAACAGTTGTAAGGTTGTGTAATGTACTTCCAGGATTCGTGTTTGAAATAAAAACAACATTAACATCAATGATTAAAATGGGATAGATGGGTGAGAGAAAATGGGAATGGGGAAATATTAGAGCATGGTAAATGCCATTAGAACTGTTGCTTGGTTGTTGCTAAATGACAAAATTCACTAGTTCAGCTCAGTCACATGCTTAAGTGATGCCTATGCAATGTAGTATTTTTTTTTTAATCAGGGATTAAAGTGAAAACATAAAATGATATTATCACAGTTAATTTATGGTAACTTAAATTTTTACATTGAGAAAGAGAAACAATATTAATCTTACTTGAAAGGATCTCCACCAGTTGATACAAAGGCTGATCGATTAAATTGCATTAGATACTGTATGTGCTATGTATAATAGATCAAATACTGTACATTTACCAGTTCCCCTCTATTAACAAGTGTTACCTCCTCTAAGGACTCCAAGAGAATGGTTAAACTTGATTTCCCTTTCACAAAACTGTGTTGACCCCACTCAATTACCTTGCCCATGTCCTAGTGCCCTGCTGTAACATTTTAAATAATAGTTTCTAACATAGTCGTTCAGCTAATTAGCCTGCAGTTTTCTATTTTCTGCATCACTTTATTTTTCAATAAAACGGCCCCATCTTCTAATCTTGTGGAACCATTCCAGAATCAAGAGAGTCATAGGAAATTAAAGCCAATCCATCACCTATCCCATTAGCCACTTCTGTTCAGACCATGGGTTGAAGTCCATCACGATCCACGCACTTGTCAGCCCACAGCTCCAACGATTTACTCTGTACAATCCTCTCTAGTGATTGTGATCGTGATTTTTGAGTTCCTTCCTCCTTTCCATTTCCTGATATATTGCTGATTCTGGTATGTTACAGTATCTTCTACAGTCAAGACTGATGCAAAATACCTTTCAATTCACCTGCCATTTCCTTAATTTCATTTACTAATTCACCAGTTTGACTTTATGCAAGCTCACTTTGCTAATTCTTTATAAAATATTTAGCTTTCTTTCACTCAAGTTTTCCCTTTTTATTCTTTTTAGTAATTTTAAAAAAAATATCTGTTATGCTTAGTATAGTAACAATAAGAACCTCCCTCTTAACATTTGTCTAATTAAGTTAGATTGTAAAAAAATTGTACCTTAATCTACTTCATTTTATGCCAAAACAATTAAGATGTACATTTGTAAAGGATCACGTTGTATTCCTCAAAAATCTTAATACTTTACACACAATGAATGACTTAAGTGTTTCCATATAAAATGGTTTATCTTTATTTGGTACTGCCACAAAGTAGAATAGTAGGTTATATACTGCTTAATGTGGTATAAAAGGAAAACACTGCCGATGCTGGAAATCTGAAACAAAGACACTGTTACAAAAACTCAGCAGGTCTTGCAGCATCCATGGAGAGAGAAACAGAGTTAATGTTTAGGTACAGTATGACTTTTCATCAGAACTAATACTAGTTAAATGTGATGCAAAACAAGAATTGCTGGAGCAATGCGGAGAGATATGTTGACCAGGGAACACAGTCCATAAAAACAACTCTAAACTTCCCGTTGCCTGTCACTTCAACAAACCATTATGTTCCCTGGCCAACATGTCTGTCTCGGACCTGCCTCGTACTCCTGTGAGGCTCAGCACAAGCTTGAAAAACAGCATCTCATCTTCCACTTAAGCACCCAATGTTGAGTTTAATAAATTTTAAGGCCTGAACACTCACCCTCGCACTGTCATCATGTGGGCTGCTTTTAGCACAGCCAACCCATTTTGACCCACTTAGGGGCTCCATTATCAGCTTTTTTTCCTTTGTCTCCCGAACCGTATTATTCCTCTCTCTGGGCTCCATCTCCATCTATCCACTTATTCCTCTCCTCCGTCCGTCTTTAGCATATATACCACCTTTTCCTAGCTATCAGTTCTGAAGAACAATCATTGGATTCAAAATTAATTTTGCTTTCTCACCACAGATGCTGCTAGACCTTCTCAGTTTCTCCAACAATTTCTGTTTTCATTTCAGATCTTCAGCATCCGTAGTTCTTTGTTCTGCTTTATGCAGTATTGCAATGAATGTCAGTTAACATCTGAGATTCATGTTAATGATAAAGTTATTAGAATAGGCATAATCAGTTATTTACAATAAGAAATTCACAGCATAAAGTCATGACAAAGAACAATAACTATTGTTACATCTGAAATACATTTATACAATATTGACTGGAGAAAGGAATTGGTAATGAATTCAAATTTCTAGATTGATGATGATTATGAGTGAGATTGTCAATCTCATTCACCTTGCAGGGGAGGAAAAAAAACTATTTCTCATCCATAGCCATTGAAGCAAGACAAGGTGCTAAACATTAGAGATTAAGGAGTATTAAATTACAGCAAGGGTAGCAAATTGAATTAACAGAATACTTTTCATTCACTATTTTTCAATGACTTGGAAGTATACCCGGAAGGAGTGGTTTCTAAATTTGCAGTTAATACTTTAGTGGGAGGCATTGCAAATCATTGAGGACCAAATGAAGCGAAAAGAAGCCATTACTAAGATGGTAGAATGGGCAAGATCTAACAAACGGAATTTAATATCAGCATTTGCAAGCTTTTTTCCCATCTTTACCAGTTCTGATGAAAAGTCATTAACTTGAAACATTAATTTTGTCTTCCTCAATAGACACTGCCTTACTTGCTGACTATTACCAGCATTTGTTTTTATTTCAGCTTTATTCCAACAACTGCAGCATTTTGGTTTTTTTAGGAGAATGTAGGGTGATTTAAGAGGTGTTTATGATGGAACAGGACAGAGTTAGTAGCAGATCATTTCCAGTGATTGAGGCTTCCAGGAGGACACAGATCAGAGAAATGAGGACAGATAACCAAGATAAACATTAAAGAAATACACACACACATTCACACAGGAGAGTGAGAGTGAGAGCGAGCATGAGAGTGAGAAGTGACAATTTGGGATTCATCACTAAACCTGTTGATTGAAACAGATGAGGGGATGATGTGCTACAGGAGTAGATCAGTCACTGCTTGTATAGAGGATACTGTTTTATCAATATGCCTCGATTGTTATTGGTCTTCTATTCTGAAGACAAGATCAAGGATTGAATTTAAACATATTACCTTATGACAAATGTCAATAGCATCAACATATCGTTTTGCCTTCAAATAGTTAAAAGCCAACTTGTACCCTGTAAAATTGAAAGTAGTGTCAATTTTTCAGAAGCAGTATTGCAAATGCATTTAATATCTATAGTAATATCTGATTGTGACAAGTCCGGGTAATTTTGATTTTACCTATTGTTGGATTTGTCTGGTTACAATACTTCCAAGCCATCTCATAATTAGTAGCTGCATCCTTATAAGATTGTTCTTTTTCCATAATGTATCCCATGTATTCATAAGCCTTGCAACAGGACTAAGAAAATAAAGATTTGTTAATAGATTCAGAAACAAAAAAGAACCATGAACAAAGGACACAAATTTCTACAAACATATTGGAACAAAGTATGTCTGATGTGACCTACTATACGACTGTTGCTAAAGCTCATCAGATTGGGATAGTGCCTTGTTTGAGAGACAATGACAAATGTTATTTAAACATTCCAGACTACTACTTTGGAGATTGAAATCTTACATCTGACCTTGTCTCTGTCATATACTTGAAGATAAATGTTTTTCAACAGTATCCTAAGTTTATTCTTTTTAGTGAGAGCTTTATTTCAGTGAACCACACGATATAAAAATCTTGCAACACAGATGACTAGCTCCCATATTTATATAACCAATTCTCACCCAATTAATCCTTAATTAATATATCTATTACCTGTTCCCAATTCTATTTAGACTCAGACGTCCCTTCAAACCTCATCAGATGGTAACAAATTCTATTCTTTTTAAATAAATCTGTATAGATATACAAGAACCAAAATAAACAAAAGCACAACACATTCCATTCTCTTTATTTTTCTTTTCATACTAAAGTTCCAAGTGTCTTTATTCTAACAGGTCCAACAGTTTCTTATGGCTTGCTCCTTTCTTTGTTACATAATTGGATAGTTGATTGCTGTTATCCACTAACTCCATTTCAGAAGTTTCTTCGTTTTCTGGCATCTCTTTTAAACTGCAATGTCAACTCCCAGTCTGTTATTAGTCACATATTTCAATGAGCGCACATTATCTCATTCTGACTTATTATCAATGGAGCCCTCAACAGGTATTGCTGCTGAATTACTTTCTGGAATTTCTTCCAATATTTTTGCTAAGCAAAATGCCTCTACCACTTGAGCAAGAGTTAGAGTTTCTGCTGCTAAGGTACTTTTTTCAACTCTCTTGGTCTTTTTAGCTTCCCAAACAAAACGGCTACATTTATTTCCCTTTCCCACAAGAAAATAAACTATAAACTTTCTTGCAGTTGATAACCCATCAGAGATTTGCATAAGAAGCATCACTAAACACAACACATTTCTGCTTCCCGATATTTCCCAATAATGGGCATTCAAAGCACAATTCTCCATCTTTAATGTTTTTTTCAATGTTCTGTTCACCCAAATAATATCTTCTAATCTGGAGTTTTGCCACAGTTGAACTCAACTCTAATACTTCAAAACTGGCATCCAGCCTTGTTTCAGTGCTTAGCCAATTCAGCTATCCAATTAGATGCTGCAATTCCTTTATTTCAGTTTAGGAAGCCGTCTTTTTATGAGGCCCTACGATGATCAACAGCAATGTAGCTAACATTTTCCAAATAAGATTGCTGATGCAAAACATATAGTCAATTCTGCCTGATTTCCAACTTTTAATTCTATTTTAAGCCCATTTATAATAAATTAATTGATACTACCCCACAAGAAATCATAAAGACGGCTGAAAGCTGTCCCTCATGATGCCAGTAAAATATAGCAAGATCTGCTTTTAAATGAAGACACCATAATTTTACTAAGACCTCTCCATTCTTTAAGCCCCTCTCTCTTTCAATAATCCATGTCTTTTTGCTTGAAAATGGTTTCTGAAACTTGAGGCTCACTAAATTCTTTAAGACTTTGTCTTAATTGTAATCCTCTCTGCCTACATTGCAGCCCCTTCCCAAGGAGGGTGCTGATCACTTACTACTTAATACAACTTTAGGGTTCCTACCAAATACTAACTGATGTGGACCATATCCTCGAACCATCTGCAATGAATTCCTAGCATGGGCGATCAACACTAGCGCACATGATAATAAACAGTTTGGCTGATCTGCCAAAATATTATGAACCATTTCATCTATTACCGCAAGGTTCCTTTCCCATTTTTCATACTTGACAACATATCTCTAAATTGACTCTTCACAAATTTCACAATCCTTATCAGAGATAAATTTTGCTGGGGTTAACTATGCATTGCTGTTGACTGACAAACCTGGTTGCCAAATGTACAAACGTAAAATGAACTTTTCTTTTCCCCTTTATCCCTTATATCTCAAATCAATAGTCACTTGCTTGTTGAAAGCTCTTGCTAGGCATAGATTTACTATTGGCTATGATGGCGTCCTTTTGTATTTCTTACAAATCTCATATCTATCACATATCTCTTCTATGAGCTTCTCATACTCTCCATTCCATATTCTTGCATTCTTTAGTAAAATTTTCAACATTTTAGAGGATAGATGAGCAAATTGTCAACGTAATTTTAACAAACTGACTCTTTGGTCTCCAAAATTTTTACCTGCAATGTCAATTACACTTTTTCGATTTGTCTAGTGGAGAGGTTATGTTCCACTAATGGAACACGATAAACTCCTGATTGTAAAAACTGCAAATTCAAAGATTTTCTCAATTGAGTAGTTTTGTTGTTTTCCATATCTGGTTTCATCACTGCTTTCTTCATTGATGGTCTACTTAATTATAATGGTATTTCACTGGACCTTACACTAGCGCTCATAAAACGATTGATTTCTGCTATTTGTAATGAATGACTACTTTTTAAAGGATTTTAGTGTGTCATCATCTTCATATCTGATGAAACTCTCAAAATCCTTAACTGTGTCCTAATCGTTGTTACTTAAGTGTCTAGTTAGGATTTAGGCCAGTCCAAACACTGTAAAAATTTGTTCATTGTCTGATATGGCACAACTGAAAGACTCCACCACCAACATATTCAGTTCTGAGGAAGGTTCATTGGACCCAAAATGTTAACACTGATTTTTGCTTCACAGATGCTGCCAGACCTGCTCAGCATTTCCAGCAACTTCTGTTTTTATTCCTGATTTACAGCATCCGCAGTTCTTTTGATTTTTACCAACATATTCATCACTTCTTGTGCCCAATACAATGCCTTCTCCTTGATCCAAATCTCCATATTTTACCTGAATGTTTATTATACCATTTGGGACAACTGATGGCATAACAGTATTTGAATCACACCTGAAACATCAATTGGCTACATCCTGTGCATTACTGGGGTTATTCGCTTGTTGTAAATCCCAACTATTCTTTGCTTCTGAAAAACATCAATACATGTCTGTCCTTCCTTCTATTAGTTACATTTCTCCTTTCATACTTTGTTGCCAGCACCCTGCATCTAGATGATCTCACCAATTTATTAACATGGTGCCATCGATTTTCTGTTGTATCACAGTTACCCCCTTTACTCTACAAATGCCACAAGAAAGGAATGCCTTCTTAGGAATGTTGTTAGCACTTTGACATTTGTTTCATTAGTGTATATATACCTGCAAAGTTAATTCCTGTCAAGAACAGAAATATGTCCATACTTGATATACTGGCACAACCCAATAACTTAAAGCCAGCACAGATCAGGGAATTCCCAAATTAAATTTCTTCAGGCATGCATACAATCTATTGGAATTCCATTAAGCTCACGTTATTATCTTCAGTCTTTCTAAATTTGGCAAAATCTTACCATGCCTTATAGTCAGTCAATAAATTCTCTTTTTGATAAAGTTTACCATGAAAGTTAACAATCATTCAAACCTCCACCTGTGTTCAAATCGTGAAGCTCCACTTCAGAAAAAAGTTGCATCTTATCCTGATTTCCAACCCCCCTCCCAACAATAAGGTTCTTCTGATATTCAAAGGTATGCAACCCTCAACCCGTCGAGATTTGATCCTTCTGTTTCTTACACAGAATATACAGTTTGGGGAGGCTAGAAGTCATGTACCAAAGGGTATTCCTCGAATCCCAGTGATTTGAACTGGATACACTGAATCCTGGCCCTCTTAAATTTGCTGATGACACCATAAGATAGTACATTCGGCCAAACCTTCATTATAACACAATTATTTTTGAGGGCAAGAATAAGTTATGGATACCTTTTGCCAGATGATTACTCCATCTCCCTCTTTACTCTGTACTCTCCATCCTCGGCTAAAATATCTGCTTCTACTATAAGATTGGGATCACTGGTACAGCTACTCCTGTTGCTACCTTCCTTTCTTTCTAAAAATCTTGTCACCTCCCAGTCAATACTTCCTGAATCCACTGCCATTTTGTATTGTTTCTCATTTCCCTACATTCTCTTCAAAGTCATCTTTCCCATGGAGTTTTAATTGACACAGGAAAATACATAATATTTAGAGCACATAAACAGGTCATTTGTCACAAAAGGTCCATGCCAAACAGGTCCACAAAGTCTCCTTCCATTACACTTGATCTAACCGCATCAACATTTCCTTCAACTTCTTTCCGCCTCATGTTCTTAACCAGCTTCAATGCCTTTCATCTCATCTACCTCGGTGATAGTGTGTTCCACAATAATATGTTGTAAGTAAACAGTGCAACAAATTTAATGCATGTGGTTAAAATAAGGAACATATTTTTGAACGTAGCCCAGAGTCCTTCCTAGTTCTGTAAGTTTTGAGTATAAGAAAACAAAAAAAAAATCAAAAGAACTTAAATAAACATATCATATAATTGAAAAAAAATGAAAACAACAGTAACTCAATTTTTAAAAAAGTAGAATTAAGAGTGCAAGATAAGTGGGTTACACTAGAAAAAGTTACTCCGGAGTTTGCTGTTCTGCACAGGCTCCTAGTCCTAACACGTAGATTTCAAAATTCTCATTCTGAAGAAGCGTACTCAGTTCTGAAGAGTCATATTAGACTTGAAACATTAACTCTATTTCTCTCTTCAGATGCTGCCAGACGTCCTGAGATTCTTCAGGATTTTTCCTTTTTATTTCAGATTTCCAGCATCTACAGTATTTTGCTTTAATTCCCTGCCTCTTCTTCCTCCAGGTATGCCCAACTTGAAGAAGTTCTGGTCTTCTCTCCAACAAGTTTGTTTTATTCCTTTGGCTTGTTCACCCTCATTCCTTACAAACTCCTGCCTGGTGTTTGATAAAACTTTGCCAAAAAACTCGTTTTCACAGCCAGTTCTACTTCCTCTGTGTCTGTCTCTGGCTCCAGCTTACTACGCACAAATTCTAACTAAAATTTCATCCTTCATGTTTAAAATCCACCCAAGATCTCAGGTACCTCTGTGACGTACAACACTGTTCTGACAGCTGTTCCCACTGCATCCCGAGTGGCATGCCCCACCACATTGACACACTTAATTTCTCTCTTCAGTGGTTTCCACTAGCTTAAAGCTCGCCAGTTCCTAGTTCCAACTGATTCTTCATCTCTTTTGATGCTTTAACAAGAAACTTTTTCTCTTCCTTTCAGGTGTTAACAAACACAGCTCCAAAATTCAATTACTGATGCTCTTCTGCATTATTCCTCCTCTCCTTTTCCCTCTCAATCCATCCCTTCTTCTAATTTCACTTCTTGCCGTATATTCACTTTACCCTCTGGTACTCTCCCATCTGATGCTGAACAATCTGTGTTCAGCAAAGGGCTTTGTTCCATCTCTTTACGCTCTTATCTTAATCAATTTCAGGCACAACATAGTGTCAAACTTTTCTTTTGTTGCCCTGGCCTCCATGCCCAATTCTTTGGATAGGAATCCTCTCCCTATTCCACAGATTCTTTCAGGTGTCTCCAATATTCTTACACTATCTAGACCCTTCCCTCTGGCTTTTTACCTGCATGTGATCTCTTCATTGAGAACAGGTTCTGAAAAAAAATTCACATTGGACTCAAAATGTTAACTGTTTCATTGTTTTCATATAGAGGCTACCAGATATGCTATGTTTCTCCAGCATCTATTCTTTTTATTTTAAAATTTTTATCCTTGTTTTCACATCTCTCCAATAACTTGCCCTGTTCCCCATCTTTGTAACCTACTTCAAAACTATAACCTTTTGACATCTCTATGCTTTTCAAATTCTGGCTTTTATGCATTTCTGATTTGCACTGCTTCAATTCTATGCCTTCAGTTGCCTGATTTGAGACATGATAACACTACTGAGGTATGAACGAAGATATTGAAAAAGACATATTTACCTCTATTTACAAATGATAGGAGAGGAGAGATCCATGTATATAACAGGAAGTGGAAAAATGATCAGAAACAGCTGTAGAAAAGGATTTGGTTTGGAGGAACATGATGCTTAAATCGCCTGGTCCTGATGGCTAGCATCAAAAACAGTGGGTTCTGGCCTTAGACACAAAATATTTTCAATGGCAAGAAGTGATAGGAGGGAGGAATAAAATGAGGGGAAAAAATGTGACGTGGTTACATGTTGCAACCAATGTGCACACAGCAAGATCTCACAAAGACATAAATAACTCACTTATCGGTTCTGACTGAGGTTTTGGCTGAGGCACATCATAACAGAAAGCACTACTTTTAAAAGGGTGGTGACTTGTCATTTGCACAGGAAATGCAATGGATTTAGTAAGACAAGTGGGACCATGTAAATAATATAAATGTCCAATGAACCAGAAGGCCTTATTGTATACTGGGAAATACTAGAATAAATGGCCAAAATAACAGTATGCAAGTCTGCAAACAAATTTGTTTAAAAGAAACATCAGATGTTTCAGTTAGGGGTTAAGAAATACCGTTTGCTATTTACTATGTTGACAGCTGCCCACAAAGAGGAATTTCTTCAGCCAGAGTGTGATGAATCTATGGAATTATTGCTGCAAAAGGCTGTGAAAGCCAAGTCAACGAGTGTATTTAAGACAGAAAAGATAGGTTCTTGACTAGTACGGAGATCAAACATTATTAGGAGAGGGCAGGAGAATCGGGTTCAGAAATATATCAGCCATGATTGAATGGTGGAGCAAACTCAATGGGCTGAATTGCCTAATTCTGCTTCGATATCTTACAGTCTTATTTTGTGGTTTATGAGCAGAAAATTGCTGTCATCTGATGTCTCATCCAGCTTAATGGCCTTTACCAGACATCTGTGGCAGGTGCAAGCTGGAAAAACAGCAAGATTCTTCAATCAATAAAACCGAAAAATCTTCACTGAAGTATGGAAAACCTAAATTGGAAGTATGAGCCAGAAATTAGAGTTGAATTATGTACACAGAACAAAAGGATTGGCCAAGTTTAGTGATTGTAATGAAGTCAGCCAGGTGGACCTCATAGAATATTAGCTCCACAACTGGGGCTGTTGATCTGGTCCAACCAGGGAGCCCTGGTTGACAGATATAAACAGCAGTGTCTGACATCCTGCTTACTTTGAGAGCTAGCTCTGACAGAGGTGGATCAATAAAGGACTCTCCACGTGTAAATAAAATGTGATTTGGTCATGAGATACGGGCTCTGTGGATTTATTTCAAAAGAAAGTTGAGATTGAGGGAGAGATTGATTAAAAAGACAAGATATAACATTAGCCAGTAACAATTTGTTTATATTTGATAGGTAAACACCCTTGCATTGATTTTAATTTTAGAGTCCTGTTATAATGCAGCATGTGGAAGAACTAAGTAACAGAGTGCAACTTCCAGATGACGCAACTTCCAGATTTTTATCTTTAACCGCAAATGCAGACTTCACAAGTTTACGTTCAATTAATTCTATAACTATGAGTGTTGTTAGGAGAATTGAAAATGACAAACTGAAATTTAACATATACACACACTCAAATATATTAGGAATAGCTAACTGTCTGAATTTAATAGCCTACCAGGTGGTAGAAGCAAAATATTGGGCTGTTCAGCCAACTACTGGAAGTTACAATGGGGACTTTAAGAGATCCAAAGGGCTAGTTTGATGAGCTAAATGCTCTCCAGCTCTTGTGTTACTTATGTTTTTATGAAACAACAGAAATAGGCTTAAACTCAATGGATAAGACTGTAGTCCTCAAGAGACAATGGGGTAAATTTGCATTCTCACCATATGGGTGATAGAGTGGATGGTTTGCCCTCTTGTGGAACCTGTCCAATTTCTAGTGGTTTCACTGATTTAGGCAGGTTTTATAACAGGTGCTAGATTGGTATTCATTCAGTAAAGGGAAATTTCCTCCAGTGTTTCTTGTGAGGTCTCCAATTATGCTCAACTGGTACAAACTACACTTTACTACATTGTTTATACTAAAAAAAGGATCATGAATATTAAGTGTAATGCATGTCTAATTCTGTTTTTTTATTTTTTTACAATCTGACAAAATAAGAATCTAATTGCTTTTACCTTATTGTGCCGTAGACAGCGTTTAAGAAGTTCAACTGCCATATCAAATTTTCCAGACTGAATGTAAACATCAGCTAGAAGCAACCAACTCTTTTCAAATTCCTCAGCATCAGTGGCATTCCAGTTTAATTTTGCAATACGTTTTAGCTGATTCCTTGCACGAGGTGTCTGCTTTAAAATCATATATGCTGTGGCCATTCCAAAGAGCGCAGGAATGTGGTCCTTCTATATTATATCAAGAATAGTTATACAAAATTATTAATTAATTTAGTACATTGTCATTCTCCTACAAATGCACTTTTTTTGCTCATTTGCATAGAATTGAACAGAGCTTAGCTTAATTAACTGGAGCAAGTGTAGGCCATTCAGCTGATCGTAGTCAAGGTCTCAACTCCATTTTCCTGCATGTCCCCTGGAAACTTTGACTTCCTTGTCTATCAAAAAAACTTTGTCTTGAATAAATTCAACATCACAGCCTCCAATGGTTTCTGGGAAAAGAGAATTCCACAGACTAAAAATCCTCAAAAAGGAAAAAAAAACCCTAGTTTCATCTTCTTCAGAAGAGGAATTATCCTCTGAGAATCGACCCTTTCAAATCTTTCAGCATCTTACATATTTCAATAAGGTCACCTCTCATTCTGCTAAATCCCTAAATGACGATAACCTCTTCAGCTTTCTTCAAAAAATAAAGATTTTATTCCACTCTACTGATTGAACCATCTCTGATTGCTTTTAATGAATTATAACTTTTCATTCTAATAAATCAACCAAAAACTGTACACAGTACTCCAGGTATGGTCTCACGGAGACCCTGAGCAGCTGCAACAAATTTCTCTACCTTATAGATTTTATCTCCTTTGCAAGAAATGCTTATATTTCATTTGCCTTGTGAATCCCTTGTTGGAGCAGCATAATAACTTCTTTTGATTCATAAACCAAGACACCAAGATCCATTTGTATCACCGAGTTCTGTAATCTATCTCCAGTTAAATAATTTACTGCTTTTCTAATCTTCTGTTCACATTTTCCTACATTCCATCTACTAAATTTTTGCTCACTCACTTACTCTAACATTACCCCTTTGCAGACTATTTTCTCTTGCCAACTTACTTACCAACCTATCTCCACGTCATTAAGAGATATAGTCAGCTTTAATTTGGTTTCTATATCCAAGTCATTGATACAGATTGCAAATTCTTGAGGATTAGCACTGATCCCTGTGGCACATTCTATTTACAGTTTGTCAACAGGAAGAAGGTCAGAAATCACACAACACCAAGTTACAGTCCAACAGGTTTATGTGAAAACACAAGCTTTCGGAGCCTCACTCCTCCTTGTGTATTCAAATAAGCCTATTGGACTACAACCTGGTGTCGTGTGATTTCTGATCTTGTTCACCTCACCTTCACAACAGGAAGAAGACTCATCTAAGCCTACTTTCTGCTTCTTATTGATTGATTCTTTATCTATGGAATATGTCAACCCCAAGTACTCTCATCTTATACAGATGCTTTAATGTGACACTTTATCAAATGCCTTTTGGAAATCTGAGTACATCATATCTCCAGCCTTCCTTATCTACCTTGTTTATTACATCCTCAAAAAGTTCTAATTAATAAATTTAACATAATTTCTCTTTCAAAAGATGAATCTACAAATGAATTAATTTTGCAATGTTTTCATTTGCTCAACATGTGTTTCAGAATTTGCTATCCAGGACAGCTGATAGTATTTTTCAGAAGATTCTAAAGACTTAGGGTAGAAAGTGTATCAAATAAATAGCATACGCAGATTCAGAGAAGGAAGATCCTGCAAAACCAAAGTTCTTGACATCATGAGAAGATGACAGAGCAGATAAATCTACGAGATGGTCTTCCAAAAATCATTTTGTGAAGTTCAACACATACGGTATTATTTTTGCTTAAACTTTTAAGGAATAAAAGGTTAATCATGAAAATCTGTAAGTAGTTTTCTGAAACACATAACAAATGGGCAGGAACACAGGAACAGGAACAAACCATTTAATTTCTGAGCCTATTCCATATTCAAGACAAGGGCTGGTCTGGAAACCTAATTCCATATACCTGTCTATTTCCGCAAATGTTTTAGGAGCTTTGGCTAACAAAAAATGCATTAATCTTCGTTTTAAAGTTAAGATTTGCCATTTGCAAAAGTTGAAACCATATCCACCCTCATAATTATACATTCTACCATTTCACAGTTGCTAACAGGAGCCTGGAAATAACTCCCACTGTTGCATTAAATCCTTTTCTCTTCCTTAATTCTACTGTAAGGCATCTCCTGCCTGCTCTCATTACTCTCATTTATGATGGATGTGATTTTATACTTATGCTCGTTATTAGAATTCTGTCAGGACAGAAGTAAGCAGTGGTATGATTTATCAGGGCATGGTTTTTAGATAAATACAATCAAACAATTGCATCAATGACTTGGATTTTGAAGCTCAATATGCATTGGCCTGATATTCAGATGAAGGATTAGAAGAAACAGTGGAACTGGACCTTAACATTACAAGGTGAATGAAGTAAAGGGTAGGATCTTCACCCCGAAATGGATCAGAAAAGGGCTAAGGCAGAATAGTTTTCTGCCCACAAATGGCAGGTGGTTGATTAAAGTAATTAAAGAGGTGAAGTCAGTCCAATGATCAGAGGTAGACTAGAATTTTTCCGTCAAGTTACAGCACTCCCATAGCATCTGTAGATGCCTGAAGGCAGCTTCTCAGTGTCCAGGGTGGAAATTAGAGTCAGTGGGCTCCAGGAAGACTTTGCGACACTGGACATATGAAGGGAAATGGGTGACTCACTTAAGTTATGAATCTGTATGAATTAAATAAGAATAAAGCAGCAAATATATTGCCAACTCGATACACAGAATATCAAATCAATACAGAACAAAAATCAATAAATGCCAAGAGAACAATGAACTTTACAGCTAGAACAATATAGTATCAGTATTGTACAACAGACTGGTCAAGTCACATTCACTGTAAAGATTTTGTTCAGTTGGAGATAGACATTGAAACACTGAAAGTGGTGCAGAGAAGAGCCACAAGACTGATTTGTGGTGTTAGGAGGAAGATTGAAGACATTTCTGTTTTTCTTCATTTCATCTCGTTTACCCTCAGAGCTTGTTTTCTCCCTCTACTTTTTCTTGCTCACCTTTTGTTGGTTTTTAAAACTTACCCAATCCTCTGGGTTACTACAAATGTTTACAACATTGCATGTTCTTTTTCTTTCAATTTGATACCATCCTTAAATTCCTTGGTTAACCAAGATTGGTTTATTCCCTTCCTAGGATCCTCATTCCTCACTAGGACACATCTTTGTTGGAGTCATGAACTATTTTCTTAACAGTCTGCCATTGTTCATCATGCATCTTTTCTGCTAAACCACTTGTGAGGATGCTGTGGCCTTAAGAGGTGTTTGTTCCTGGTCTTTTTTTGAAGACACGTTTTAAGGCAGAAGTACTGAGCAGTGAATGAGAAGATAAACAACTTGTGAAGCCTTGGGTGTTTTTTTTTTAAAAGTTGAAACAATAGAAGCAGCCTGAATGGGTGTGGTCAAATTCCCACAGAACCAGGCTCTTTAGTTTAGCTTTTAGCAGTTGTTGTTGGGTTCTTGAAGAAATGGAAGCTATTTTTTCCCTCTCTCGATGACGGCCAAAAGCTGGGGGTCCTGTCCCTGCTATGGGAGTTGCATGTGAGACAATCTGTGTTCTGAATTTGCCTTTTTTCAAGGGTGTGTTTATGCGACATTACTCTATTGGAACAGTTAATTAGTAATAGTTACTGTATCTGTTATTCAGTTAAGTTTTCCCATAGAGTTAAGTTATTCTAATTCCTTCTTTCTTTTGTTGTATTTTAACTATAGTGGATAAATAAAGTGTGTTTTATTTTAAATCTGGTAGTCTGACCTATCAAATTGCACTCGGAACAAAACATTTTACCTTTTAAAATAAGAAAACTGTTAGGGTCCAGACTATCTTTTGAATATTTTGAGGGGGTTTGGTCTGGTCCATAACACCCTTTCTCAGTCTATGCCAGCCAACTCTGCCCTCAGTTCTTGGAGCCATCAATTTTGCTTTATTTTCCCCTTCATTCTTATTTGTTGTCATTCTTAATATCTGTACACTCTGTTCCTTCCTGTCACACATTAACAAAATAGCTGTCCTGCAATGCTGTTACGTTCTTTTGCTTTGTAAGCCTTTGTATTTCTTCTTCAGAATCCTCTCACACTTTATTTTAAAGCCTTCTCCATAGTCCTTTTTATTCAATTTACCAGAACTCTGGTCCCAGCGTGGCTCAAGTGAAGCCCATTTTACAACAGTAGCTCCCTTCTACATCAGTAGTGGTGCCAGTGCCACATGAACTGAACTTATTCCTTTAGCACTAATCTTTGAGCCATGCATCTATCTTTTTGACTGTATTTACCACCTTATGCCAATTTGCCCATGGCTTAGGCAGTAATCCAGAGTTAACACTTTGGAGGTTCTGCTCTCTTAATTTAACTCCTAGCTATTCAAAATCTTTAAGCAGAACATCTTTTCTAGTCCTAACAATTTTAGTAGGACCAACATGAATGACAAATCAACACAGTATGGAGCTGGAGGAACATAGCAGGTCAGGCAGCAAAGGAGTAGGAAAGTCAACATTTCGGGTCAGGACCCTTCTTCAGAACTGGGGAGGGAGAAGGGACCTGGGAAATAAATAGAGGGAGGGGACTGGGTTCCACGCTCAGCTTCACGCTCACAGCCATGCGCCAGCAAACCCTATCCCACCTCCATTTATTTCCCAGCTCCCTTCCCTTCCCCAGCATCGGCAGTTCTTGGTATTTTCAAACATGAATGATAATGATAATATTGGATCCCTTCTGTCCCAGTCCAAGTACCTCTCCAGCCCCAAGGAACTGTTCTAAACTCTGGCACCAGGCAGGCAACACAGCCTTCGGAACTCATGCTAATTGGTGCAGAGAACAGCAACTAATCCCTTAATTATACTGTATCCTACCACAACTTGAATGGAACTCTGTGCCGTGGTGCCATGGTTAATTAACTCACCCTGCTTGTAACCCCTGCTATCGTCCAAACAATTTACAGGAGCCTTGTAACTGTTGGACAATTGCAGAGATTGAAGCTTCTTGAAAGCTACACATTAGACCCCTACATCTACTTCACCTGCAGTCACATTCCTTTGTCCCTGACCACAGGCCAAATTTGAAACACCTAATCTGAGGGATGTGATCACTTCCTGGAGCAAAGTGTCAGGTAACTTTCCCCTCCCTGATGTGGTGCAATGTCTGCAGTTTGGACTCCAGCTCAACTCAGTTCCAAGATTTCTCGAGTTGAACGTATTAACTATAGATGTGTTTGCTCCCAATCAACTTGATGTCCAGCAACTTCCAAATCACCCATCCTGCCGTCACTATCCTATTTTAATTAATTTGTTCATGACTCGTGTATCACTGTTGTTTACACATTTTGTTTTAAAAACACACCAGCATCAATTTTGTATCTACTGAGCCATCTTTTAAGAAAAAGTGAAAAAATGACTGGAGGCTGAAACACAAAATAAAGACCTTACTTTTACTTATAGACCAAAAGTATTCACCAATTCTACCCACAGCTATTTTATTTAGGCAAAAGCAAACAAACACTTCATTCCTTCCTCCACTTAACTGCTTGATGTGTTCAACTCTCGCACTTTATTGCAGGTTGCAGTCTCAAATGTTATGTCGCACCAAGTTGCCTACTTATTTATGCTCCCACACAAGCGGGAAATCTGAGTCACTTAATGAGGATCCAGTTTCAGCTGGTTCTTTATTAAGCTGCTTCTGCCCTGGAACGCTTGAGAAAGAAAACTCAGCTTAAGGCTGCCAGCTACAGAAATCAAACAGAATTTTTTGATTCCAATTTCAGTTTAAGTCCAATTACAAACTAACTTCGTCTAAAGTACAAAATACTTTACAAAGTACTTTAGTTGTACAAAGTAAAAGTTTAGACTTTCTTACCCAACAAACACATGCAACTCAGTCCTAGTCTCTACAACTTCAGTTAAAGTTGAAAGTGGGTATATTTCAGTCAGGAAGCTAACTTTTCCTGTTTTGACACCTAAAGCCAGCCAAACCCACAAAATATCAGGCACAAACTCATCCATTTAATATTCTCCTCAAGCTCTCAGGACAATGATCTTTTATAAGAATTGTGTAAAGTCAGTTTAAGATTGATAAGTCTATACACAAAATGTGAACAATGCACAAAATAAGCTTCTAATACAGTAATGGAAAGAAAAACTCTAAAATCATATCAGAAACACATGAATTGAGTTTACCAAAATACTTCTCCACTCTCATATCTTGTGATTTGTACAAGACTAACCTCAGCCGTTGCTATTTCAGTGAAGACATTGAGAGCTCGTTCCACATTTGCTTTATGCTTTGTTGCCATGAGGCAGCAGCTTTCCATTATGCGCAACTGGACATGGCCTTGAATAGTCTGAGGTTTGAGTTCCTTCAGTAGTTTTTCTGCTGTCATCACAGCCAACTGTTCTGACTCCTGCTTTTCAGTTGAGTTTCTATTGGCAACAAAACTAAGTAAAGTAAAACATCCAAAACTTCTTACCTTATTTTGATCAGTGTTTTTCAAGTACTAGTCCTTGCTGCTGTGAAACTGTATTGTACTCCCATACAAGTATAAGATAGTTTATATGCAATTACAATTGCATATACAAAGCATCCAAACATTGTGAATCTTGATAAATTACTATGACCAGCTAGTAATCTACCAATAGACAAATTAACTTGGCACTCTAAATTCTACAGAAAAAAATTACACAGGTCATTGGGAAAAATAAGCAAAACTATATTTTTTCTCCCTCATAAGCCCAATCAAAACTGGGAAAGTTAGTTTCACTCTGTTAGAGACTTCAGTCTTCAAACAGGGTCATGCATGATAAAATCAACAGTTTGATGCAATAATTGAGTCTTATATTGAATTAAATTTAAACTAAAATATAAAAATAATGAATGGGTGCAGCTCTAACAACATTCGAAGCTTAACACCATTCAGGACAAAGCAACCCACCTGATTGGCATGGCATCTAACACTGGCGCACAATGGCAGTATTTGTGCCATATATGCACACGCAAAGTGCCTTAATGACTATTTCCCAGTGACTTTGACCTCAACAGTCATAAAGTGTTTCGAACGCTGGTTGTGGCCCACATCAACTCCAGTCTCCCAGCCCATCTTGATCCCCTACAATTTGCCTACTGATGTAACAGGTCCATAGAGGATGCCATATTCCTAGCCCTGCACTCATCCCTGGAACATATGGACATCAAAGACACCTACGTCAGACTCCTGCTTGTTGACTACAGCCCCACCTTCAACACCTTTATCCCCTCCAGACTGATCTCAAAACTCCGTGACCTTGGTCTCGGCTCCACCCTCTGCAACTGGATCCTCAGCTTTCTGACCCACAGACCACAATCAGTGAAGATAGGTAACTGCACTTCCTCCATAATAACACTCAATGTTGGAGCTCCTCAAGGCTGCATCCTCAGCCCCCTACTTTACTCCTTTTACAACTATGACTGTGTTGTCAAATTCCAAACAAACGCCATCTACACGTTCGCTGACAATGATGAGTCAAACTATAGAAGGGAGATAGAGGGCTTGGTGACATGGTGCTATGAAAACAATCTGTCTCAACGTTGGCAAAACTAAAGAACTGATCATTGACTTCAGAAAGAAAGGAGGAGAACATGCCCCCATCTACATCAACGGAACTGAGGTTGAGAGGGTGAAGAGCATCAGGTTCCTTGGAGTGAAAATAATTGACAACCTATCCTGGACTTCCCACGTAGATGCGACAGTCAAGAAGGCACAACAATACCTCTTCTTCCTCAGGTAGCTCAGGAAATTTGGCATGCCCATAAGGTCCCTCACCAACTTCTATAGATGCACCATTGAAAGCATACTGTCCGAGTGCATAACGGCCTGGTATGGCAACTACTTTGCCCAGCACCATAAGAAATTACAAAAGGTTGTGTGCACAGCTCAGACCATCACAGAAGCCAACCTTCCATCCATGGACTCATTTACACAGCTCGCTGCTGCGGAAAGGCTGCCAACGTCATCAAAGACCCATTACACCCCAGTAATGATCTCCTACAACCTCTTTAGTCAGGCAGAAAATACAGAAGCCTGAAGAACAGTTTCTTCCTGGCTGTTATCAGACTGATGAATAGACTCTCTAGCCTCAAATAACGCTGATCTTGCTAACGTTGATCTCATCTAGCACACACCCTGTGCAATGTAACCTGTATGCCTCTAAGTCTTTTTGATCTGTACATCCTTTGCTTACGATGATCTGCCTGTACCTCTTGTAAACTAAGCTTTTCACTGTATTTCGGTACAGGTGACAATAAATCAATGAATCAATCAATGTAAAAGATGTCCTGCAATAACTCATGAAGGCTCTTTAGACAGCACCTTCCAAACACATGACCACCCAGAAGGACAAGGACAGATGCATGGAAGTACCAGTACCTGCAGTTTCCCTCTGAACCACACACCATTCTGACTTGGAACAACATCACTGTTGTCAGTGGGTCAAAATTCAGAACTCAATCCCTGATGCACTATGGGTGTACCTACACCACACGGACAGCAGTTATTCAGGAAGTCAACTCACTACCACCTTCTCAAAGGCAATCAGGGATGGTTAATAAGCCAGCGATGCCCACATCCCATGAGTGAAATAAAAATGATATTTTTCAGGATGAAAAGCCGTAACTAATAGAGTGCCATGTGTTAATTACTTGAAGGAACCAATTGCATACTGGCTAAGTTTGTCGATGATAGCAAGTTAGCTAAATTGTCAAGAGGAGGTAGAGTCTGCAAAAGGTCATAAAAAGGTTATGTGAAAGGGGAAAACAATGACAGATGGAGAATAATGCAGAAAAATGGAAACTTGCGCTCTTTGGCAGGAAGAATAGAAATCAGTATACTATTTAAATAAAAAGGGATTGCAGAATATAGTGTTACAGAGGGATCTAGAGGTCTTGGCACATGAATCTCAAAAAGTTAGTATGCAGATACAGTAAATAATTAGGAAGTCAAATGAAATGTTGGCATTTATTGCAAAGGAAATGGAATATACATGTAGTAGATAGATTTTTGATAAATGAGGGAGTCAGGGATAAGGGGAAGCATACAGCAAAGTGGTGTTCAAACCATAACCCTATCAGCCATGATGTTATTGAATTGTAAAACAAGCTCAAAATGCCGAATGGCCTAATCCTCTTTCTAAGTCTTTCACTCCTAAACATACAAGATAAATAAATAGTAATTTACTCTTACCGCATATCTCCATCCAGGTTCTCAAAGACTTCACCTCCAATAGTATCATTGTCTGGATTCATGCAGATCTCTATCATGTTATAAATTGCATTTTGTCCCCAGTCACTGTCCTTGCGTGCCTTGTTGAAGTGTCGGAGTGCATCATTTGGTTCTCCAGTGTACCTAGACAAAATAGAACAATATTTCTTCTTCATGAAAGAACATTTTTGCTACAAAACTGATAGTGATTTAAAGTTTGAGAAGATTTGTAGCTCAGGTTGTGGATGAGGTTGCTGACATGCTTGCTGAGCCGGTGGGTTTGGCTGTGATTATTCTGCCCACATCTGAGTTCTCTGAGGCAGAATGAGCTAATGGGCTAAGAATGGAGGAGTCCATTCCGCTCATGGACACCACCATTGTGCATAGTCTTAAAACCATAAGCTCCTCTGCTGAGGGAGAGAGATCAAAACCATGGGGAGCCAGAACAGTAGCAGTGGAAGTGGATGCAGGGACAGCACACAGACATGAATAGGATTTGTGTCATGCTCAATAGCATGGACTAGAGAATAGAACTAATGGTTCAGAGATGCATGGACTCGATGCTTGTTGCACTGCAACTCAATCTCCACCCACAATACAAAGTAAGACAGTGACTGAAGAGGGAGAGGATGCCACCCTTTAGGTCATGCTGATTAAGGGACCAGCTCTGCAACAGGGGCCAGTGCCTGTGCTGTTCCTGCATTGAAGCCAGAGCAGTAATCTCTGGAGTTACTCCAACTAGCAGCTTATTGAAGCAGATGATCACCAAGGGGATCTCAGATGCAAACTGACACAATACGGCAGTTTGTCTCCACCTAACTCGTGGTCACAAGGCAAGCACCATGCAGAAGCGTCAGGAAACAGAAGCCGAATATTGGTTAGAGCACTCACGGATCACTGGAGCTAACTCGCTTGTTAATGGGCACTTTTAAAACTTGTACTAACACGATAAATGTTAATTCCTGGCCCTGGATGTCCAAGCTTTCATTGCTTCAAGGCAAAACTCAGAAGAGGGAAGAAGTGATGAAGCAAAGCAATGGCTTTTGAACTGAGCCATTGAGACCACTGGACAAATGAGTACCATGCATTGGTGGTATGAGTGGATCTAATCAAAGTTGTACTTTCAATTAATGTTCTCTCACACAAAGATAAAATAAGTTATGGAGTATACAGTCCTGTTGAGTGAGAACACTCAGATGAAATGTGGCTAAAATGAGAAGGCTAGAATACAAGAGCAGGTACACACTGCTGAGGCTGTGTAAGACTCTGGTTGGACTGCATGTGGAATATTGAGGGCAGTTTGGGTCTGGTATCTAAGAAAGGATGTGCTGGCCTTGGAGGTTCACAAGAATGATCCCAGTGATGAAGGCCTTGTCATATGAGGAACAGTTAAGGGCTCTGGCTCTGTACTCAATGAAATTTAGAATTTTGGGATTGGAGGTGGGGAGGGGGATTTGATTGGAACTTACAAAATACTGAGAGACCTGAATAGAGTGGACAAGATGTTTCCACTGGTAAGACAGACTGGGACTCTAGTCAAAACTGAGAGGAAGAGGAATTTCTTCAGCCAGAGGGTGGTGGATCTGTGGAACTGATTGTTGCACAGAGATGTGGAAGGCAAATCATTGAGTGTCTTTAAAACAGAGATAGATAGGTTCTTAATTAGTAAGTGGATTAAAAGTTATGAGAATAAGGCCGAAGAATGGGGTCGAGAAACATCAGCCATGATATGCAAAGCAGACTCAATGGGCCGAATGGCCTAATTCTACTCCTATATCTTATGGTAGGAATCAGAGTTCCTGACATGGTCACCAACAGAATTGAATTCTTGAAGTGGTACCACTCCGCTTCCTGCGCAGCCTGATCACCAATCGGTCTGTAGTATTCTCTTCTTTCATCTCCCTTAGCTGGATCGATTTAGCATCTTACTCCTTTCAAGATCCACTCACCTCTGGAGGGTCAAGTTCTGGAGACAGCAGCAAAACACCTCAATGCACAAGATCCTTGCAGTATACTGTGGGGCACACCAATCTGACTCAGCCACTAGTACTGCATCTAAATAATCCTGATGATCTGCTTGTTGGTGCTCCTTGTGAGCAAATGGCTTTGTTTATAGCTACTCTGTGGCTCTTAATGCATTTCACCCTCCAGTTCAATAAAAGGAAAGTAAAGATCAATTCATTACCTTTACTGTTTCTTCGACAGTAATGGGTAAATTAGCAAACACCAGATCAAACTTGTGATCTGCCTCAACTTACTCATGTTCTGTCAAGTGTTACATTTGTTCACTGAGCCATTAGAACTTAGGTTTTTAATCATAATTGTAGGACAACTTACCAGAGGTGCAATCCTTTGCAATAATTAAAGCCAGGCTCAGAAGTTGGTCTTGAAGTATGCTTTTCAGCCATATCAAGGAATCTGGGAACTTCTTCCAGTTTTCCAGCTCTCCTCAACAAATCGATCAAACGTGCTAATGTCATAAAATTATCTAAAAAAATAAAAAGCATAAAGGCAAGCTGTCACATTTAGAGATTTTTGATCACTATCAGACTCAAATGTCTTGGTCATTTGTGGTTTAAGAAGTTATGAGCAAATACTGACCCAAAGCAACAGACCCAAAGAAATGAGGAACAAAAGCAAAGTTGCTGGAAAAGCTCAGCAGGTCTGGCAGCATCTGTGAAGGAAAAAACAGAGGTAACGTTTCGGGTCCGGTGAACAATTCTGAGGAAGGGTCACCAGACTCGAAACACTAACTGTTTTAGTTCCTGATTTACAGCATCCGCAGTTCTTTCGGTTTTTATTTAGACCCAAAGAAATATTTGAAAAGCAAGATGCTGATTTGTTTGTTTCAGAAATTCCAAACAGTGGTCAAGTTGTTAGCTAGGCAATACTATTCTGGAAAATACAAAGAACCCTGGTGCTGATTAACCATCCCACTCGATCAGGGAGAAAAATTTGTAAAATTCAGAACACAGGTACTAGCATGTCAGTTAAATTGCAAACGGACAATCTCTGCCACAGGCAGGGCAAACTTTGATTTTGCATGAAGTAAAAGGCCCCATAAAATGGTGCAGCATATCTGTTCTCTTTATTTTTGTGATAAGATATTCTGTGAATAGCGTTAAAAAAAAGGTTGTACCAAGGATTATTTAATCATAAGTAAGTGTATAGTCAACTGTAGAATAAAGCAGCTCATTTATCAAACCAAGTGTTGTCTTGCCTTGTGTTAACTTGGTCTACCTTGTCACAGATTAAATGTGTACATTGTGAAAGGTACAGGGATCTAGGCAATAAATAGCAGGAAGCCTTCTAGTTATACTCCCAGATCCTCCCAATAATGCATTATATATACACAAGAAGATTATGACAAAACTATTTAAGGGAACAGCTGGTTGTACTGTACCAGATTAAACATCATCAGCAGACCCAAATTTATAACTGTCATTTAGAACATACACTGTTCAGTAATGAAATGGAATATAGAGCTTCCTCAAATCAAATTTCAATTAGCCCCACCTTCTTGGTAAAATTCTGGTCAGGAAATATGATATTTTCCACACTTTTCTTTGCAGAATTACAGACACAATGACAAGCATTAGATCACTGGTTCTAATATTCTTTAATATAATTGCAAGACAGTCTGCTTACAAAATGTTTACCAATGTAAAGCAATAAACAGCTACATTTACCTGGTTTGCGTTCCAAAAGTTGTTGGAAGTGAAACACAGCTTGGTCATAATCCTGCTTTCTGAACATCAGATCTGCCATCATCTACAACACAACATCAGAATTACTTTAATTTGAACAAACATTACATGGAATGTATCAGACAAGTAGTGGATAAGATTTGCTTAAAAAAATATTACAAAAGGTTTTTGCCAACAATCTCACAAAGCTTAGATTTATTTCAGAAGATGAGTGAGGCTACAAAACATTGCAAGACTTTATCTGCTATTTGAATGAAGGGATTCGTCACCTCTTATCAGTTATAAACCTAGAATGTCACAAGGAGATTTCCAGGGATGCTGCTGTTACCTTAAGATAACATCAAGAGACTGCCTTGTTGGAGGTTCTCTGTACTTTCTTAATATTATGATCCCAGGTAATGACAATTCTGGATAAGAAAGATCCCAGGTTTGGCATTCTTTGGTGCCAAACATTCTCCACACCTTGCAAGATTATTACTCTATATGCATGACTAGATTGAGCTTATTCTTGCTTATTATGTTCTAACTGATGACAGCTCAGAAATTACAAACCATCTAAGGAATTACATTGGACATTACCAGGGAGAGACATAGCATTGAAGGAGTTGAAGAACATACAGCTGAAGAACAGCTCTAAACTCAGTATTATTACACCCTTGTACCTTTTCTACCTTGCTCTCTTGCATGTATGCACACACACCACAAAAATATCATGAATGGTACAGTAATGCAGTAATTGTGATACTGGATTAGCAATCTTGAGATGGAGTTCAAATTTCATCATAGCAAATTGAGAAAGTGAATCCAATACAAAAACAAAGTTGCTGGAAAAGCTCAGCAGGTCTGGCAGCATCTGTGGAGGAGAAAACAGGGTTAACATTTCGGGTCCAGTGACACTTCCTCAGAACTGATAGTGCCTGGGAAAACGTCAGTTTATATGCAGAAAATAGGGAGGTGGGTGGGGTAGGGAGTAAACGATAGGATAGAGCCCAAAGAGAGAGAAAGACAATTGGACAGACAAAGGAGTTGCTAACGATCAGGCTGGGAGGGTGAGTAGTTGTTAATGGGGACTGTTAGTGACTAACAACAGGGGGTGTGTAGTGGCAGGCTATGTGGTAACAAGGCCTGGTGTGTGAGGTGGGGGGCTGGGACATCGGAGAGTTTAGGCCCTAAAATTATTGAACTCAATATTGAGTCCGGAGGGCTGCAGGGTCCCCAAGCGGAAAATGAGATGTTGTTCCTCCAGCTTGTGCTGGGCTTCACTGGAACACTGTAGCAAGCTGGAGACAGAGATGTTGGCCAGGGAGCAAGGTGGTGCATTGAAGTGGCAGGCAACAGGTAGTTCAGGGTCTTTTTTGCGAGCAGAACATAGATGTTCTGCGAAGCGGTCGCCAAGTCTACGCTTAGTTTCCCCAATATAGAGGGGACCACATTGTGAGCAGCGAATGCAGTACACTAGATTCTTGGAAGTGCAGGTGAAGTGTTGCTTCACCTGGAAGGTATGTTTGGGCCCTTGGATACTGGGGAGGAAGGAGATAAATGTGCAGGTGTTGCACCTTCGCCGGTTACAGCTTTCATTAATAGAGGGATTGAGTTCAAGAGCCGTGAAGTTATGCTCCAGCTACACAAAAGCCTCGTTCGGCCACATCTGGAGTATTACGTCCAGTTCTGGTCACCTCATTTCAGGAAAGATGTGGAAGCGTTAGAAAAGGTGCAGAGGAGATTTACCAGGATGTTGCCTGGAATGGAGGCCTACCCTGACTCAGTCTTCTCCCCGCTGGTCCATACCCTACCCACATACATCCATGATTCATGTGACGCCTTACGTTGGTTTCAAAGCTTCCAGTTTACCGGCTCCAGCCGCCTCCTCTTTACCATGGATGTGCAATCCCTTTACACATCCATTCCCCACCTGGAGGGTCTTAGGGCTCTCCGCTTCTTCCTGGAGCAAAGACCTGAAGCATCCCCACCCACCACCACCCTCCTCCGCTTGGCTGAGCTTGTCCTCACCCTCAACAACTTCTCTTTCAACTCCTCTCATTTTCTTCAGGTAAGAGGGGTTGCCATGGGTACCCGCATGGGCCCTAGTTATGCCTGTCTCTTTGTGGGGTACATGGAACATTCCTTGTTCCAGTCCTATTCCGGCCCCCACCCACAACTCTTTCTTCGATACATCGATTATATTATCGGTGCTGCTTCCCTTTCTCGTCGAGAATTGGAAAACTTCATCAATTTCGCCTCCAATTTTTACCTTGCCCTCACTTTCACCTGGTCTATCTCTGACTCCTCCCTTCCCTTCCTCGACATTTCTGTTTCAATTTCTGGGCATAGACTGGCCACTAATATCTATTACAAACCCACTGACTCCCACAGTTACCTGGACTATACATCCTCACACCCAACTTCCTGTAAAGACTCCATCCCATTCTCTCAGTTCCTCCGTTTCCGTCGCATATGTTCAGATGAGGCTAACTTCGACAAGGGAGCCTCCGAAATGTCCACATTCTTCCTCAACCGAGGATTCCCCAGCTCCGTTGTCGACAGGGCCCTCAATTGGGTCCGACCCATCTCCTGCACTTCTGCCCTCACCCCTTCTCTTCCCTCCCGCAAGTGATACGGTTCCCCTTTTCCTCACCTACCATCCCACCAGCATCCACATCCAGAAGATCATCAGATGCCATTTCCGCCACCTCCAGAAACATACTCCCCTCCCCTCCCTTGTCCACCTTCCGCAGGGACTGTTCCCTCCGGGACACCCTAGTCCATACTTCCTTCACCCCCAACACCTCCCCACAGCCCTATGGCACCTTCCCCTGTAACCGGCGAAGGTGCAACACCTGTGCATTTACCTCCTCCCTCCCCAGTATCCAAGGGCCCAAACATACCTTCCAGGTGAAGCAACACTTCACCTGCACTTCCAAGAATCTAGTGTACAGCATTTGCTGCTCACAATGTGGTCCCCTCTACATTGGGGAAACGTAGTGTAGACTTGGCGATCACTTCGCAGAACATCTACGTTCTGCTCGCAAAAAAGACCCTGGACTACCTGTTGCCTGCCACTTCAATGCACCACCTTGCTCACTGGCCAACATCTCTGTCTCCAGCTTGCTACAGTGTTCCAGTGAAGCCCAGCACAAGCTGGAGGAACAACATCTCATTTTCCGCTTGGGGACCCTGCAGCCTTCCAGGCTCAATATTGGCTTCAATAATTTTAGGGCCTAAACTCTCCGATGTCCCAGCCCCCCACCCCACACACCAGGCCTTGTTACCACATAGCCTGCCACTACACACCCGCTGTTGTTAGTCACTAACAGTCCCCATTAACAACTACTCACCCTCCCAGACTGATCGTTAGCAACTCCTTTGTCTATCCAAGTGTTTTTCTCTCTCTTTGGGCTCTATCCTATCGTTTACTCCCTACCCCACCCACCTCCCTATTTTCTGCATATAAACTGACGTTTTCCCAGGCACCATCAGTTCTGAGGAAGTGTCACCGGACCCGAAACATTAACCCTGTTTTCTCCTCCACAGATGCTGCCAGACCTGCTGAGCTTTTCCAGCAACTTTGTTTTTGTTCCCGATTTACAGCATCCGCAGTTCTTTTGGTTTTTATTTAAGTGAATCCGATAGCCTGTTAGCTAGTACCCATTAAAAACCCAAATGACCTGATAACATCCTTCAAGTAAGTAAGTAATTAGCCCTGCTCAAGATTGGTTGATACATAATTCAAATTCACACTATATGCTTCATATGTATTACCCATTTAAGTGGTCTTCCTTCAGTTACACAATTGCTTTGAAAGTTATAGATAGACTTTAAAAAGGACTTTGTTAGCATTCCCCACACACCAAAGGATGAATTCCTGAAGGTACATTCCAATGTAAGCAATGTGTGAAGATGTCCATGAACCAACATTTTTACACACATTCTTCTATTCTGTTTTTCTCAGGGACAGCCTACCGGCATTCAAAATATAAATACATTGATTGATGACAGTTGAGGATATGCAGAGGGTGTTGTTGATATAGCTTAAGAGTCACTTTTTTAGTGCTGGGCAGACAGCAGAGCTTAAAAGGTTATGCCTATGTTCCAAGGCTAATTTTCTCATCTCTCTCAGCTTTGGAGTAAGTCTGACAAACGATACAATGAAATATTTTGGCCACTGCTCAGGAAACAAATTTCAGTATCTCCCGATGAATGAATTTTAATTCGTATATAGTAACTCTCATAATTTCATTATTTACCAAATGCTTTCTAGACAATGAATACTTTTGAATTGTGGTCACTGTTATAAAAAATGAAGCAACCACTGTGCACAGAGCCAGCTTTCACAAAAAGCAATGAAAGTAAATGACGAATTAACTATTCTGGCTTTGGGCAAAAGATAAATATTGGCTGAGAGGCCAAAAAAAACATGTTCTTCTTTAAACAATGTGTGATTTTCAATGTCCATCCAAGGAAGGGGACAGGAATAGCCTTGGTTTAACATCTTATCTGAAAGATACACTTCCAATGAAGCATCATTCCCTTGCTTCTATATTGAAGTATTAATCTGGATAATGTGTTCAAGTAACTGGACAGGAGTTAAGCTTTCTGACTGAAAGGTGATAATGATGCTGGTAACCATAGTTGACACATTGGTGTTCAAGGAAGCTATAGCTTTGGGTCTAGGATCCCAGATGGATGGACAAATATCCAGTATTTTATAGAATTGGGTAATCCTAATGTTCAACCATTTGCTAGCTAATAAGAAATGAAGATATTGGTTCTGCTAGATGGAACAGCAATTGCTTCTTTGCTTTAATTGTTGGCATGAAATTGATCAATGTAACATTCGAGGAGAGGAAAGTAGAGCAATCGAGAGCTGCAGTCCCCTTGATAGTCAGTGCCAACTCTTTAACGGAAGTAAGCTTGTAACGAATAGCACAGTCCTGTAACTGCTTTTCTCCTGAACCATAATCTATAAAAATGGTACACTACAATCACTATCAGCTACATTCACACATAAAATAAGTGTAACATCTCACACATTGCTTAAAAGGTGTCTTGAAAGTGGATTCAGGCATCAGACATATTGCTAAAAAAGGAAGGGGCTAATGCTAACTAAAAACAAATGTTTATTCAAACAAATCATTTCCCTTACTGGAGTCTTCACAGCACAAAACAAAAAAAAAAACTGTGGATACTGAAAATCAGAAACAAAATCAGAAATTGCTGCAAAAACTCAGCAGGTCTGGTAGCATCTATGGAGAGAAAGCAGAATCAAATTTTTGGGTCCAGTGACCAGTGTCCAGAACTGGTTGAGTTTTTACATCAATTTCTGATTTTGTTCAGAGGACAGGTCTGGAAACAGCTTATTCAAGGTGACGTAAAAATGTTCTGCCTATCTGAATCTGGGATGGTAACAAAGAAATGAGGAGCTAAAGAAGAAATGGAAATGCTAGTATATCTAAGTGATAGAGCTACATCGATTTGAGGCTATTAAGGTTACCAATAGGGCTACCTGAGGTGATCGACACTTCTGAAATCTTCTAACACAGGTATTGCTGAAATTGTTCAAGAACTGAGGGTGTTCCTTTGCAAAATAAAGATTTATTGAACAACTTAGGTAGTGTTTTGATGCTGAAATCCTCAATCTTCAGTTTTCTGTTCACCATTCTTGCTTAATTACAGTTCTTTACTAACTTTTGTGCATGTGTATAGCTAGGAAATGGGGTGGCAAGAGGGAGAGAAAGAGATAAAGATAGATGACAGGAGTTAAGATTGAGATTGTAACCAATTAACAAATGATTGATAGCACATGACTTCTCTATCTGACTTATTTGATAATCAGTAAGAAAAGGGTTCATTTATTCATTCAGTACCTTGTGCATTTGTGCTGGGAAGTTGTCACTAACAAATGCTAATATGATATGAATTGACCAATGCAAAACCACTTGATGGTGAAATAAATTTACTCATTAACCCCTATGCATATACTAGACAGCAAACTGTAGATGATTTCTTGATGAGAATTAAGCTAAAGGGTTTGAGGTTTTGTCTTATGCCCATTTTGAATATTCTCACAAAGATCTGGTCCCATCTCAATTCTGTGGCATACACCTCATTCATCTTCCAATAAAAGGTAATCAATGGATTACAAAAAAACTAAATGAACACTAGTGTCTTCATGATACGGTTGTGTGACAACTGTCTAAAATGTTAAAAGTGATCAGCAATAACAATAAGATCTCGGTCATTTCTAACATTATGCTCTATTTCTACTAACCATGGTAGCTTCATCATTATCTTGGTCACTTTTCAGAAGAACTACACACTGATGCTGACAGGCATCAATATCATCTTGAGCAAGGTAAAGCTGCGCAAGTTCTAGCATTACCTGCCACAGAAAACAATAAGAATGCCACATAAAAATAACAGTACAAGATACCTGGCAGACAATTATATATTATTCCACAACCATGTAAGACTTTGACTCATTTGGATATCCGAGGAAATGATGTTACAAATTGTTTTTTGAATACATATGAATATTCAGGAAGTCTTTTAATGAAATTCAAGATATTATCACCATTACTAAATAGTTTAGACAGGCTAGTAAATATCAGTGATATATTAATGTTAGATGCATACATCTACATATATTACAGTACATACAATAAAAATGATTTTCTATTAAGATTGTTGCATTTTGCAATGATAGTTGTAAAATTGTGTGTCATTTGGAAATTCGGATGCAAACTAAACATGAATTTTTGGAAATTGACAGTTGCTATCCATCTTTTGACAGTTTTTAAAAAAAAAATCAGACAGAAAGGTTTAATTTCAGATGAAGTGGCTTGATTTTCAGATTCACTTGTGAGCTTAAAGGCACCATCATCTCAAATGACCAACTTCTTCACTTGCAAGATTTCCAATATATTCCTTGAAATTTTAGTTTGAAATCTCACTTCATTCTCAGGAGTTGAGCAGGAAAGGATTACCCATACAACTGTCCTAACAGACAGCCTCTCAGTCAGAGCCAAAAACAGGAAGCAGTTATTTGCAGGTGAGCATGTGTCTTTCATTTTTTAAATAAATTTCTAGGGCCTTACAACACTTTCAGCTGAATTTATAGGACACCATGGTTCCTACACACCCATCAACATTCCTGATACTGAACCTGTGACAATTTACTGCTGGGAGCAGCATTAATTGCTTTTGAGCAAAACTTCAGTCTCTACTTTGTGATGAAATATGGCTTTAGAGAGCTGTTAATTGGCTGGTGTAAAATGCAAAGCTTGCAATAACAGAAAGAAATTTGCTTCCAGACCTATCATTTTTTCACTTTGTACTATTGCATGGAGTAATCAAACATGGAATGCTTTCACAGGCAGTTTCATTTTAGTGGTTTCTGGCAGGATAATTAACAACTTTTATGGTAGATTATAAAAGGGGGAAGAGAGACAAAGGTAGCAACCATGTGGGAAGTGAAACAAACAGAGAAGTAAACCTGCATAGCTGTCTGACTGAGCAGTGAATCTGCACAGCTGACTGCTACTTAGTTTCAAGTATCTCTGGACATCTGAGTTCATCTACGAAAAATAAACAAACAGTGAAATTCACAGCTGACCTTGGAGAAACCGATGTGGTGGAACTCACAGCATGGGAGCAGCTAAGTGTATAGTTTCAAAGTGTAACTTACTGATTTTTTTGTAAATCTACAATAGTGAGTAGAGTGGGCTTTTTTTTATTATATGTTTTTATGGAGATCTGTCTCTTGACTAAACTTTAAAAATATGAAACATAGGTACTAAGTTAGCCTGGAGCAATGTTTTCAGAGCAGTAAGACTGGACATTTTTCTGCATCTGTAGATTGTTAAGGTGGAAAGATAGTCTTTAGTAGAGTGATGTGCTCTTCCTTTTGGATGTGGGAGATTAGGGAGCGTTTCCCTGTTACAGATGATTATGTCAGCCGGAAGTGTGTTTGGTTGCGAATCCTATCGGATCACATGGATTGGTTGGAGCAGCAGTTACAGGCAATGAGGAATTTACAGGAGCTAGGGACTGCAGGAAGGGAGAAAAACTGCAGATACAGTCAAGTAGATGTGTTACCTCCAGGAAAGGTAGGAGAGGAAGGCAGGTAGTGCAGAAGTCTCCTGTGGCTATCCCCATCTCAAACAAGTATGCTGTTCGGAAAATGTAGGGGCTGATGGACTCTCAGGGAATGTAGCAATGTCAGCCAGGTTGCTGGTACCAAGACTGCCTCTAATGTAATGACGGGTACGTCAGGCTCCAAGAGGTCTCTCTAGTCAGAGGCACAGACAGACATTTCTGCAGCTGACAGCAAGATATCAGAAATTTGGCATGTTCATAAGGTCCCTCACCAACTTTTACAGATGCACCATTGAAAGCATACTGTCCAGATGTGTAACAGGCTGGTATGACAACTGCTCTGTGCAGCACCATAAGAAACTACAAAAGGTTGTGTGCACAGCCCAGACCATCACGGAAGCCAACCTTCCATCCATGGACTCCATTTACACAGTTCGCTGCCGCGGAAAGGCTGCCAACATCATTAAAGACCCATCACACCCCAGTAATGATCTCCTACAACCTCTTCCGTTAGGCAAAAGATACAGAAGCGTGCACGAGTAGGTTCAGGAACAGCTTCTTCCCGGCCGTTAACAGACTGATGAATGGACTCTCGCACTTTAAACGACGTTGATCTTGCTAACGTTGATCTCATCTTGCACACACACTGTGCAATGTACCCGAATGCCTCTAAGTCTTTTTGATCTGTACATCCTTTGCTTACGATGATCTGTCTGTACCACTTGTAAACTAAGCTTTTCATTGTATTTCGGTACCACACGATAATAAATAAATCAAATCAAATAAACATGGCTCAGGAATGGACAGGATTGGCAGCTTAACCAGGATGTTGCCTGGTATGGAAGGCGCTAGCTATGAAGAGAGGTTGAGTAGATTAGGATTATTTACATTGGAAAGATGGAGGTTGAGGGGGGACCTGATTGAGGTCTACAAAATCATGAGGTATAGACAGGGTGGATAGCAAGAAGCTTTTTCCCAGAGTGGGGGACTCAATTACTAGGGGTCATGATTTCAAGGTGAGAGGGGAAAAGTTTAAGGGAGATATGTGTGGAAAATTCTTTACTCAGAGGGTGGTGGGTGCCTGGAACGCGTTGCCAGCGGAGGTGGTAGAGGCGGGCACGATAGCGTCATTTAGGATGTATCGAGACAGATACATGAATGGGCAGGGAGCAGAGGGATACAGATCCTTGGAAAATAGGCGACAGGTTTAGATAAAAGATCTGGATCGGCGCAAGCTTGGAGGGCCGAAGGGCCTGTTCCTGTGCCGTAATTTTCTTTGTTCTTTAATACTCTGGGTATGGATGCGATAGGAAGGCTAGAAAGGGGGGCAAGACAGGAGGGTGGGTGGCATTTTTGATTAGGGATAACATTACAGCTATACTTAAGGAGGATATTCCTGGGAATACGTCCAGGGAAGTTATTTGGATGGAACTGAGAAATAAGAAAGGGATGATCACCCTATTGTGATTGTACTATAGACCCCCTAATAGTCAGCAGGAAATTGAGAAACAAGTTTGTAATGAGATCTCAGTTATCAGTAAGGATAATAGGGTGGTTATGGTAGGGGATTTAAACTTTCCAAACACAGACTGGGACTGCCATAGTGTTAAAGGCTTGGATGGAGAGGAATTTGTTAAGTGTGTACAAGAAAATTTTCTGATTCAGTATGTGGATGTACCTACTAGAGAACATGCAAAACTTGACCTACTCTTGGGAAATATGGCAGGGCAGGTAGCTGAGGTGTCAATAGGGGAGCACTTTGGGGCCAGTGACCATAATTCTATTAGTTTCAAAATAGTGATGGAAAAGGATAGACCAGTTCTTAAAATTTAAGTTCTAAATTGGAGCAAGGCCAATTTTGACAGTATTAGGCAAGAAATTTTTAAAAGTTGATTGGAGGCGGATGTTTTCAGGTAAGGGGATACGCTGGAAAATTGCCAGCCTTCAAAAATGAAGTGACGAGATTCCAGAGACTGAAATTGCGAAAATTTCCAAAAACTGAAATTGCTGGAAAAGCTCAGCAGGTCTGGCGGCATCTGTAAAGAAAAAATCAGAGTTAAGGTGTCCGGTCCGGTGACCCTTCCTCAGAACTGCTCTTTCGGTTTTTATTCCGGAAATAGTGTGTTCCTGTTAGGGTGAAGGGCTAGGTTGGTAGGTGTAGGGAATGCTGGATGACTACAGAAATTGAGGTTTTGGTCAATAATAATAATAAGCATATGTCAGGTATAGACAGCAGAGATCGAGTGAATCCCTAGAAGAGTATAAAGGCATTAGGAGTATACTTAAGAGGGAAATCAAGACAGCAAAAAGGGAACATGAGATAGCTTTGGCAAATAGGGTTAAGGAGAATGCAAAGGGATTCTACAGATACATAAAGGATAAAAGAGTAACTAAGGAGAGAATAGGGTCTTTTAAAGATCAGCAAGGGTGCCCATGCGTGGAACCGCAGGGAACGGGGAGATACTAAACGAGTATTTTGCATTGTCTTTACTATGAAGGAGGATATGGAAGATAGAGAACATTGGGAAATAAATAGCGATGTCTTGAAAAATGTCCAGATTACGGAGGTGGTGGTGCTGGATGTCTTAAAATGCATGAAGGTGGATAAATCCATGGGACCTTCTCAGGTGCACCCTAGAACTCTGTGGGAAGCTAGGGAAGCGATTGCTGAGCCCCTTGCTGAGATATTTGTATCATCGATAGCCATAGGTAAAGTGCCAGAAGACCGGAGGCTGGCTAACATGGTGCCACTATTTAAGAAAGGTGGTAAGGAAAAGCCAGGAACTGTGGACCAGTGAGCCTAACATTGTGATGGGCTAGTTGTTGGAGAGAATCCTAAGGGACAGGATTTAAATGTACTTGGAAAGGGAAGGACAGATTAGAGATAGCCAACAGAGCTCTATGCATGGGAAATCGTGTCTCACTGACTTGATTAAATTTTTTGAAGTAACAAAGAGGATTGAAGAGGGCAGAGTGGTGGACGTGCTCTACATGGAATTCAGTAAGACGTTCGACAAGATTCCTCATGGTAGACTGGTTAGCAAGGTTAGATCACGTGCAACACAGGGAAAACTAGCCATTTGGATACAGAACTGGCTTGACAGTAGAAAACGGAAGGTGGTGGTAGAGAGTTACTTTTCAAAGGTGGGGGCTTGTGACCAGCAGTGTGCCACAAGGTTCAGTGCTGGGTTCCACTGTTTTTCATCATTTATACAAATGATTTGGGTGTGAACACAGGAGGTATGGTTAGTACGTTTGCCGATGACACCAAAATTGGAGGTGTCGTGGACAGCGAAGAAGGTTCCGTCAGAGTACAATAGGATTTTTATCAGATGGGCCAATGAGCCGAGGAGTGACAGATGGAATTTAAATTTAGATAAATGTGAGGTGCTGCATTTTAGAAAGGCAAATCAGGGCAGGATATACACTTAATGGTAAGGTCCTAGGAAGTGTTGCTGAATAAAGAGACCTTGGAGTGCAGGTTCAAAGTTCCTTGAAAGTGGAGCCACAGGTAGACAGGATAGGGAAGAAGGCATTTGGTATGCTTGCCTTTAATCGGTCAGTGCGTTGAGTATAGGAGTTGGCAGGTCATGTTGCAGCTGTTCAGGACATTGGTTAGGCCACTTTTGAAATCTTGCGTGCAATTCTGGTCTCCCTGTTATAGTAAGGATGTCGTGAAACTTGAAAAAGGGTCCAGAAAAGATTTACGAGGATGTTGCCAAGGTTGGAGAGTTTGAGCTATAGGGAGAAACTGAATAGGCCAGGGCTTTTTTACCGGAATCATAAGAGACTCAGTGGTGACCTTAAACAAGTTTATAAAATCGAGGGGCATAGATAGGGTGAATAGTAAAGGTCTTTTCCCTGGGGTGGGGGAGTCTGAAACTTGAGGGCAAAGGTTTAAGGTGAGAGGGGAAATATTTAAATGGGTCCTCAGAGGCAACTTTTTAGCACAGAGGGTGGAATGAGCTGCCAGAGGAAGTGGTGGAGGCTTGTATGATTACAATATTTAAAAGAATAGGAAAGGTTTAGAGGGATATGGGCCAAAAGCTGGCAAATGGGGCTAGATTTATTTGGGATATCTGGTCGACCTGGACGAGTTGGACCAAAGGGTCTGTTTCCATGCTGTACAGCTCTATGACTTTAAGCTTTCTAAATATCTCAATGTAGTATTCAACATAATTCTCACATCCCAAAAGATCTATGCAAACATATACATTCTTCCGTTGTGAAATGAAGCCATAGTTTAGAATTTTTAGATGTCACCACATATAATAAATTAGCAACTGCAAACTAACCTTATGGTCATTCTCAAAATAGACAAGTGCCTCTTTGTAGAACTTAATTGCCTTTTCATAGTCTCGCTGGTCTGCAGCATGCTTTGCTATTTCAGCACAGATCTCTGCTGCAAGTTGTTTCTGGTGTGGAACTGCATCAGCCTGTTCTAATTGAACTCGTTTTAACACCTGAGCCTGGACCTCCCTTGCCTGTTCAGAAAGTGAAAGAATAAAAAAATGACTAACAACTGGCAGAATATTAACATGACATGAAATAAGCGGATAATGTCTATCGGATGCATATAATAGAGGTGTGTTCATGTTTTAATTGCTAAACATATGCATTGTGATACAAATGGGTTATTACAAAATGATACTTCTTCACACAAGGGTGTACTTCAACATTACATTAAGAAATAATTGCAATTTGAAGCAGATTTTATGCTGTCATATTTTTCCAAAGTCTTTCCACCAAGCAAACTGTCAAGCAAATGTAATAAAAAGGAATATTAAATATAAATAATAATAACATGTACATAGTATGGAGAACAGAACAGATGCAATATATTTGGGTTTCCAAAGGCATTCAATGAAAGACCGCACATAAGACATGGATATAGGACTGGCTAATTAATTTGGTAGAAAGGAAGCATTTTTAGACAGCAATATGTAAGTAATGGAGTGACAATCGGTAAGAGCTGGTGCCACATTTATTTATAACACATATCTATGACTTGGATGACAGAAGTTAATGTACTACTGCCAAGTGTGCAGATGACACAAAAATAGATGGGAAAGCGTGTACTGAGGATGACATAGACTGGAGGGCTGAATGGTCTACTTTTGCTCCTATATATTATGGTCTAATTCTTAATATTAACAACTGTTTGGGAAATACTTAAGATTCTGGAACATTTATGTATGTACACTCATTAATATAACAAATAGCAGAATCACAATAAAAAAGAAAAAAACAACCAAAAATAAATCCAAAACCAAGAACGAGGATAGCCAAGAATGCCAGCTAAAAATATATGACTATAAGAAATCCTTATTTAGATATCATGTTGGGGAACTATTTTCTGCAGATTAGTTTACAATATATTAGGACAATAGGGAGACTACTCAAGTGTACTTGAACACTGAACTCTGCTTGACTAATTGGATGTGTGGATGAGCAGAGAGATCTCAGTGTCCATGTGCATAGATCACTGAAAGTTGCCACCCAGGTTGATAGCGTTGTTAAGAAGGCGTACGGTGTGTTAGGTTTTATTGGTAGAGGGATTGAGTTTCGGAGCCATGAGGTCATGTTGCAGCTGTACAAAACTCTGGTGCGGCCGCAATTGGAGTATTGCGTACCGTTCTGGTCACCGCATTATAGGAAGGATGTGGAAGCATTGGAAAGGGTGCAGAGGAGATTTACCAGGATGTTGCCTGGTATGGGGGAAGGTCTTCTGAGGAAAGGCTGAGGGACTTGAGGCTGTTTTCGTTAGGGAGAAGAAGGTTAAGAGGTGACTTAATAGAGACATACAAGATGATCATAGGATTAGATAGGGTGGACAGCGAGCGCCTTTTTTCTCGGATGGTGATGGCTAGCACGAGGGGACATAGCTTTAAATTGAGGGGTGATAGATATAGGACAGATGTCAGAGGTAGGTTTTTTACTCAGAGAGTAGTAAGGGCGTGGAATGCCCTGCCTGCAATAGTAGTAGACTCGCCAACTTTAAAGGGCATTTAAATGGTCATTGGATAAACATATGGATGATAACGGAATAGCGTAGGTTAGATGGGCTTCAGATTGGTTTCACAGGTTGGCGCAACATCAAGGGCCGAAGGGCCTGTACTGCGCTGTAATGTTCTATGTTCTATGTTCTAATTGGAAATTTATAGGGATACTTAAAAACTTAACTTCATTTTGTGTGAAACAGAATGACGATAGAGAACAGATAAACAGTGAAATTGGTAAAAATGAAAGCAGAAATTCAAGAAGTGACAAAATATAGTGTCACTGAAATTAGTTAAGCTGAGAGAAGACAAATAGTAGAATCTGATGGGTTATAGCAGGGCCTGGAAGGAAACTGGAAAAATAATAGTGGAGGCCCCAGAAACTACATTTCAGCATTCTATGTACAATGGATATGTGCCAGACGACTAAAGCAGGGCTAACGTAATAAGCATTTTTACAAAGAGAATCAAAGGGAATACGGGTCCGTCAACTTAACAATTGTGGGAGGGAAAAGAAAAATCAAAATCTTTGCCTATGATTTCATAAAAATCTAGAACTAAAAATAATTAAAAGTAGGGAATATATATTCCAGAAACGAAGACTCCATTTAACAATCATAAAGGAGTCCTTTGAGAAGGTGACAAGTATGATCAATGGGGGGAAATACAGTTAATGTAGTGTATGTTCAAAGTCTTTGACAAAGCACCACACAGCAGACTGGCAAAGATTAAAGGGTCAAAAATTTGAGTAAGCAAAACAAAACAGAAGTGTAATGCCTAATGTTCACTCATTTATTTCAAAACAGAAACACTGGATAGAATTCAACAGTAGCATTCACTTTTAAAATCTACAATGAAGTCAGCGAAGAAAAGGTACAAAAATGGGAGAAGAAAATTATATAAATATGTTTTTTAAAGTCAAGAAGACAGAGCATTGAATGTAGAAAACTTCTTTTCTACCAGAAAATGACAAATAGACTACATGATTAAAGCTCAAGGTTAAGAGCTGCTATCTATGAATGTATGCTATCAAGCACCATATAATCACTTAGCTGAAAGAGACATCATACAAATGGAGATTCCTGACTAATTAGAGTAAATAAATGAGTCAACTAAACAGCACAAGTAACTAAAAATTGCCTGAGTAGGCCTGAGATAATGGGGCGTAAATCTTGATAGCGTAAATCCCCTTTTGTCACTCTTACCTGGATTATGCTTTACACCAGTAATATCTGTCAAATGCTTATTAAACATTCTACATTAAGCAGTTTCAGAGATAATAGGAACTGCAGATGCTGGAGAATCTGAG